>NC_068944.1:28522500-29722500 GCF_026419915.1 Harpia harpyja
CAGACAGAGGGGCATGATTAAAAGGCGAGAGAGAGGGAGCGGAGGAGGGGAGGGCGGCGGCCGCCGCCAAGACCCGGACTGGAGGCGGCGGGCAGAGCCGCGCGCCCGGATCGGGAGCCGCCGCCGCCGCCGCTGCTGCGGGAGAGGAGGGGGAGAGGCAGGCAGGGAGGAGGGAGGGAGGAGAGGGTTGGGGGGGAGGGAAAAAAAAATAAATAAAAAAAGAAGAGGGAAAGGGAGAGAGGGAGGGAAAAAAAATATATCCCCGCCGCCGCCGCCCCGCTCACACACATACATACACGCCGCCGCTGTAATGTTATTAGAGCTACACAGCGGATTTCTCGGGTCTCTTCTGCTCGCTCTTTTTCTCTTCAGAAATTAAGGCAGAGCCGCGACTGAGAGTGGGAAAGGTCCCCCTTCTGGTAGGATGGATGTACGGGAGGGAAGGCAGGCAGTGCTGAGAGGCAGCTAGCGAGAGGGGATTTATTGCTGGGGTTGCATTGTTGCCGACGGCTTTTTTCCCTTTTCTTTTTTTTTTCGTTCTCCCCCCCTCGGGTTGTCCTAGAGATGCTGGATGCGGTTTTGTTTGTAAAGCAACTGACCTGCCAAGTCTCACTCATTACGGATTAACTTTAAAGGCAGTTTTGTTTTGTTTTCAAGAGGAGGGAAGTCTCTTTGAGTCTGGTGATGAAGTACTTTGCAATATGATTTTAAAATGAATATTTTTACAACTCGCTCATCTTTTATTTTAAAATGCTAAGCCGCTTAAATTACCGCGGGCTGGCAACCCCCGAAATAACTTTTCTTTTTGAAAGCTCTTTGTGAGAGGTAAGAAAACGTGCTACTCTAGGTAACTAAATAATGTATTACCAGGAGAATTGTTTCTAAAATTGATTGCACTGTTTTCCAGATACAGTTTTGTTTACTAAGTCTCCCCTCCTCCCAACAAGAACCAGCTCTGTGATTCACTCTGCGGAGCAAGGGTATTTATTTATTTACTAATTGATTGGAGGGAATATACATGACATACAGTACATCAGAAGCTATGAACAGAGGACCTTAAAAACTGCTGGGACCTACATTTTGCTGTATAGAGGCTTAATATAAATTAAGCGGGATGATTAACTGTGTCAGTATCTACAGTGCGATGAGGAGAAAGCATTGCTCTGCACTTGGAAATCCAGGCAATCTCACTCTGCTTGGAAAGGGAGAGGGACATCATACACATGTAGATGTTAACACGCAGCATCATTAACCCAGCCAAGTCCTTTCACTGAGTTAACTCATTTCCATACTGAAATCTGATATTTAAAAGCAGCAGTGTAATTCAAAAGCCTGTGATTATTTTTTTCTGATGTTCTTATTTTTATTAACTGAGCTTCACCAGTTTCAAAGTTACAGGTGGTATTTACTATGGTTTACATTCGTGCTGTCAGTCAAACAAGTGTTGCTATATATCACCGCATGTTAAGAAAACATACTTTGTGATTGAAGAATGGAGTTGTGTTTGGACATGTATTTTACAAGTAACAAAATCCATTTAATTGACATAAAAAAACACGGCTGCTGCTAGTAACTTTTGGGTAGAGTCCTGCTCATAGTCATAAAAATAACTCCAAAGAGAACAAAGCGCTTCAGTCCAGAGGAATGGCTGTTTAGGTAGCCGTGTGGGTGCCATGCTTTCACATAATGATTGTGTTTATACATGACAGGAAGCATCTGTAATCCACAGCTGCGGGTGCTCCAGCCCAAAGTCCTGATAAAATCTACACCTATGCTTCTGCATGAATGAAAACAGGCTTCTTGAGCAGACCAGAAAAGCAGCCTGCATTTCTAAAGTTTTTAGCACTCAGTGGTCACCGCCGGTCTTCTCCCTACTTTTCTGCACACTGATCTGTGTTCTGCCCACATCTCTAATAACTCTGCCGTGCTCACTTCTATTACACTTTTTGCTCAAATACTGGCTTCCCCCCCCTGCTTTGGCCAATAGAAATGCATTTATATTGTCTTCTTTCCCCCTCTCTGTCTCTCCCCCCCTGCACCCCTCCCCATCGCAGAGAGGCGCAAAACAACCAAGCGCTTGCATCCTTTTTTTTTTTTACTAGTTCAGCGTTCAGCATTGACTCTTTTGCCAATGTGCAAAACACTCTGTCCCTGAAGTTACCTTGCTTCGGGAAGCACACAGATGCAACAAAAACAAGGCTGTATCAAGCCATCTCAGACCAGTCTCATCGATAACTGCCCTTTATTTCCATCGCTGTGTAACACAGAAGAATCAAGCTGGAGCAGAGAGTATGCACTGACTTCTTAAAATATTTTTAGTCTACTTCAGCTATCCTTTCTCACTCCCTCTGTGGAAGAAGTGTGCAACAGTTTAGGTTGGAACTGGGCAAAATGAAGTTACAGTTGAACAGGACGCGTAATGCCTTCGCAAAGATGACCTGTAACATGAGGTCTGCTACATTTCACAGTTAGACCTGCACAAATAACAACCTGAGGTTTCCAAGCACTAATGCCATCTGATTCCTGTGGGGCTGTTCCTTAGTAATAGAGCCATCCTTTAAGAAATCATACTCTAGCTTCTAATTTATATATCCTGATTTTCTTTCCTGCTGCTGCATATGAATGCTCCGACACAGAAGACAGCTAAATAGGAACTGTGTAAATATGATTATATGATCTTTTTTATTTCTTTGTTTTTGAGAAGACTGGGTTAGAATAGTGGTAAAGGAAAACAACTGTCTTAAATTAATTACTGTCCTAATTTGAAAAATACCCTTCCTTTTCCCAGTAATTAATTTCAGTTCAAGAACTCAAAAAATCAGCTGCAGTGAAGTTTAATCCATCTCTATAAATGCACAAGAGTGGAAAAACATGCAGCTTTTCATAGGCTTCTAGCAGTACACAGAAATGCGTGTATAAATTTCCAAAAAGCAAATTAAAAAAGCCCACGTATAAGAGAAGCAAAAAATCTTGAATTAAAACTCTCTGTTTGTTACTGGTGCATGAGTTATGTAGTATCAGATGTCACTCACTTTTGCTTGCTCCAGCCTAATAGCATACACAAGTGGGAAATATATTAGGTACCTAGTGAAAATGTTACGTGGTGCAACTCAACAGCAGTTTCATGATGGGAGTCTCTTTACAATGAATAAAATGATTTCCGTATTTACATTTTTCAAATGTTCTAACAATACAAAATCTTGCTACAGTAGATTAAACAGAAAAATAACAGTTTATGAAATATGACCTCCAAAAAACTAATTGCAGAAGAAATATTCATTCCCAAACCAGTAAATCCTTAATTTTAAATGTCAGCTGCAAAACATAAATCCCTTTAATAGATTTCAAACTGTGGTGACAAAGTTGTAATTGTAGGGTCCAGCCCACTCAAAATCAGTCCAATGTTCTCGCTTTGCATTAGCCAGTCTTCTGGTTATTTTTCTGTTGTATTTTAATCTCATCTCCCATCTTTTAGGAATTTTCCATTGCATTCCTGAGCCTGGTTCTGGATTACTTTCGGCTCAGATTGAATTGAATCTTGTTGCTATTCCTCAATAGATGACTGAAGTGCAAAGTCTACTTGATCATAACTTTCTGTGTGGCTTACTGCATGGTAGCATGCACGTAAAGACCCTCAAGTCATGTGAAATAGGAGCCTTGACCTCAAGACACAATAAAGTTGGTTAGTTTGGTTGTAGCTCAAAAGGTCACTTTTTCTGGGACTGCCTCTGAGGGCTGTTTTAAACTAATTATTACCTTTGATTTTAACTTACCATTTGTTAAAAAAAGAAAGAAAGAAAGAAAAAATTAATGAAAAAAACCCCTCAGTTGTTATAATTTCAACAGTTTGACTGGCATGTATTTAACATTATGAACACACGAAGGGACAAGGTCCCTACCTGAGGAGCTTACAGTGTAAATTAGACAGAGAGCACTGTGAATAATAAAAGCAGGCAGAGAGAGGAGAGATTTGTATAAGTGTGTGGAAAGAGTGGGGAGGTGCATAGAGAAATATGCAGAGTTGAGATATATTCTACCAACTGACACTAATTATGATACTTTTCTTTCTTGCTCTGTTTTCATGTAAGTATGGTAATAGTTTTGTTTTTCTCTATTTGCTTGCTTGTCAGTGAGCTATTCCATTGCAGAAGCTTGCCTTCTGATTTCTTTTTCTGTTCTAGATTCTAGTACTATAGGCAATATAAGTACATCTTTATTCTTCTGCTCAGCCATAGCAAATAACACTGAAATCCCCCAAAATGTTATATATACTTCCCTTGGCAGTATTTCCACAGCAGTCCACTGAAAAGTACGATTCACTATTAATAGAAAATATAAATTAATTTGAAATTCTGGGCTTCTGACACTATCATCCCCTAACAAATCTCTGACACATCTTTAGGGTTTTTTAATAATAATAAAATTTTTATAAACAAAAAAAAAGGTATTTGCTGTCAATTTCTTTTTCCTTATGCTTAGCTGCATTAGGCAATCCAAAATACAAAAAGAAAAAAAAAGAGCCAAACAGCTTCTTCCCACTGTTTTTTAACTAAGAGAATGCAACACTACGCAGGCTTTATTCTTTTTAGGTGTTGAAAGTGAGATGCTATCAGAAATAGGAATATCAGAAAAGGTGATGGATCAACCCGAGAAATTAAACTGCAATCAATCAGTAGGACCAGATGGTATTCATCTGAGAGCTCTGAAGGAACTGAAGACCAATGCAAGTGAGCTGCTAACAAAAATATGTAATTTATCATTAAAAACAGCTACCGTACCAGAGGACTGGAGAGTGGCCAAGGTTGTACCCATCTCTTAAAAAAGTGCTAATGATGATCCTGGGAATTATAAACCAGTAAGTCTTACTTTAGTACTAGGAAGCTATTCAGAGAATCAGTAAAAATAATACGCTTAGGCACACAGATAGCAAGGAAAAGCTGCAATGCTTCTACCTCCATTCTCTCAACCCTCGTAGAACTACAGGAAAGAGTTAATTAAGTAATCAGTAAAGTAGAACCAGAAGATACAATTTATTTAGTGTTTCCAAAAGCTTATGGTAAGGTCTCTGGCAAGAAAAACATAGCAGCTCCAGAATTAAAGTCCATCTATGGTGTAAAAACTGGATAAAAGATGGAAAGCAAAACCTGAAACATCAGAACAATTAGAATTTTGCCCTCTGAAAGCATTTTGTAAACACTGGCAGATTATCACAACTTCCTAATGAGCTGTTTATTTTAGAGGTGAAGTAACTTACCTATAATTGTAAAAGCAAGCTGTGTCAGAACCAGGACTTCAGTTCATAAGCACCCAGGTTCCAGAGCTGCGTTTAGATGACTAGACAGCATGTCTTTCTCTAGGTACTGCAGAAGAATTGGTGGTCAGTTGAAGCAGAGAAAGAGGTTAACTCTGAATTGCCCCTGGGATCAATAGCGGCAATAAAGATGGTTTTGTTCAACTTATTCATTAGCAATCTTGAAAAAAAGCTTCTGAAATAGAGATAGTAAAATTTGTTTTTACTACAACAGTCACAGCCTGCTTTCTGGTATTTAGACCCAATGCCCATTGCTCTAAACAGGAAAATTCATGGGAGTGTTTGGCTGTTTATTAAGTTAACTGAATTTAGGCAAAACTTGAAGAAATTCCAGAGCAAGCCAGTGAACTAAGATAAAATGGTGACATGATGGCATGTAAAATTAAACAGACTAATGCCAAGGAAATGCATGCTGGAAAATATTTTCAAGAACTGATGGCTATTAATTAGCACGGGAAAACCTAGTCATCATTCCCTGAAAATGCTATCCAGCATATTGCAGGAGCTTAGAAAACACAGAAAAGTGGGGAAGACACTCAGATACACTAAGAACAAAAAAGATGGTTGAACATAAAATATTACTATGTGATTTCATGAGTAAAAGCTGCATTTCTGGACATTCTGTTGTATTTTAGTCTGTGTATTATAGGCAAGACACAGCAAACCAAGGAAACATACAGAGAAGTGCAGCAAACATGATTAATGAAACAGGGGACAGGACTGAGTTAGAAGGCAGATTTAAAAGAAGAGACCATTTAATTTAGAAACATGAAGAGGATGAGGAGTTTTAGGACTGCATAAAATTCAGTTGGTACAGAAGAGCTCAGGTGTTCCTGTCTGTTCTCTTGTGTTTCACAAAAAATAAGTGGGAAGCACATTTAAATAAATATATGGAGATGCTTTTTTCATCAGAATATGTAGTTAAATTATGGGATTTATTGCTGCTGCATAGGATTGAGGAAAACAGCTTTGGGGCAATTGCTAAAAAAAAAAAAAAAGAGGGAAAAAAAAATTAGAAAACAAACCCAGAAGCAAATGAAAAGAGAAGGACTAGTTCTTTGTCATGTCCTCCAGTTCCCTGAGACTCTTCAGCTGCTCCTCCACACAAAAAGCACATGGCCAGGGATATGCAGGTTTGGCAAAAGGGCATCTCAGGTTGCAAAGGAAGACCTGAGAAACAGCCATCCTATGCAACATGGTTTCCCCTCTAAAACCATTGCTTTTTTCAGGCAGAAGTCCAAGTAACTGCTGCTATAGGTCTCCCTAACTCCCACTCCTCAATCTAAACAGCTCTTTTGGTCTGGGCTAAGGGACAGAATGAAGGAGGAGGAAAGAGCGGCCGAACTTGGAGCCCGACTCCCCTATGAAGCCTAGGACTGTGCTGCTGCTTGACGTCCTTTCCAGCCCTGCCAGCCTCTCCACAAGCATGCAAACTGTACTCCCCTGAGAGGGGAGAAAGCAGTGGGAACTTGATGTGATTCTCCTTGTGGAATTTCTCAGCACTTTTTCCTTCCTCGGGATTTTTCCCAAGAGATGAGAGTATTTAGCCCTTACTTAGCTTTACCAAAGTATTAGACATTTATTTGATTAAGTATAACATCTGCAGCCACACTAGCTAGAATAAAAATTATAAGGGCTATCAATCCTCATACTTCAGGGCATAAGCTGATCACCAGCTGGGGTCGAAAAGAAATTTCCCTCTGTGGTATAGTATTGCAATTAGGTGCATTAGGGGGGGGTTATGCCTTCCTCGGCAGCCTCAGGCATTGGCCGGTATGAGAGGCAGAGAGATACCAGACTAGATGGACCACTGGTCTGCTCCAATATGGCAATTCCTTTGTTCTTAGGGCTGAATGTTTCTGCTGCTGAGCTGCCCTACTTTGTCATAATGTCAAAATCCAGCATTAATTATAATTCTGAAAATGAAGGAATATTCATGAATTATTATGTTGGCAATAACCACGTGTAATACAATACAGACAAAAACAGTGTCTGCTGCAGAGTAAAAGAAAGTTGACAGCTTCGAGCACAAGGCAGTTTCTGTTTCCAGTTACCCTCCAGAACTCCTTGCACCCCGGAGTCAACACCTTGGAGAATAATAAAGTAATTACAATTTTATTTTACAGTATTCTGACAACAAATCTGATTCAATAGCGTCTGCACAGTTCAGACAAAGCAAAACACTCCAACAGTTTGACTGTGCAATGCTGATATTTTTTAGGAGCTCAAATTTAATCCCCCAAATGGCATGATGGTCTTGGTGAACATATTTTAAATAAAATTTCCTTTTGTAGCACTCTGGTTCCATCAGCATTTTGATAGAACTCAAAAAAAAAAAAAAAGAAAAAAAAAATCCAGTAGCTGCTTTATTCCTGTCATGTTCTTTTTCTAAAGCAACTCTCAGAGATGATTGCAAGAGTACATTAAAGGCATGCATTTTCGAAGTTAGTCAGTTGTCAGAGTGATTCTGAGGGTTGACAATCACATTTAAGACAAATATAGAAATCTGAAAGAAATGCTTACAAGCAACTCCGTGTTCTGGGCAATGACTTAGTTTGGAAATGCATCCAGTTCAAGGGTTAAATGAAAGCAAAAGCAATCACTTCAACCATGTTTTTGAAGAAAATAAAACAGCTTGATGTAAGCTAAATGAAGGGGGTCTGTGACTTAAAAGGAATGGACAGATAGAGAAAAAGGTCAGAAGATTAAATTTTCCCTAAGGGAAAAGTCATTCTTTGGAATCATTAACCTCCTTCTAGGTCACTACTGAAAAAAACAGCAGGAAATCCTACTGCTCCTAGAAAGATGGGTGCATCGTATACCGCCCACTGACCTAGCAACTCTATGGCAAACAAAATTGTGCTTACAAATTCTCCTCCAGGCATGCTTGGTTTTACTATGCCCGTTTTAAAGCAATATGATCTTTTAGCTGAACTCTGAAGTGTATCCATAAAGACAATATTCCAGGGGCTTGGGGTGTTAAAAAGAAGAATCACTTGCTTAAATGTCTTTTCTTTTAACAGAGAGAAATCTAGAAACAGAGCTTGTGAATTTAAAAGTTTCTCAGTGATATGTATTATCCATTAGCCATTTCTCTGTAGGACTGAAATTCATCATCATCATCATTTCAATGCATTGTAGTGGCTTTTTACAACGTAAAACACATTGTCAGGATGCCAGGATCAACCGTATGTTTCAAAATATCTTTTTGTTTCAAAGAACCTGTATCAGAGTGTGTTTTTCAGGTTTTATTGTAAGCTAATTCTGCTCCCTCCTAGAGAAGCCAGAGAGTAAACATTACACCAGAGAGGAGGATTGGGCCCTCATATAAGAAATGCAATCTTCCATAAAGCATTTGGAGGACGTTCTGTAGTATTTATCAGACCATATTCAGATATGAACAGTCTTACCAATATCAATGGAAACAAATCTTTTGTCATGGTCGAGCCCCAAAATAGGTGAGGGGAGCTACCTCCAATCAATTTGTACCACGTGATACCATGCGGAAGCATTCACACCTTCATCAAAATGTAACCTCTTTTCTTTCCCCTCTTGCAACAGAAATAAGACTCTGGATCAACATAAATGCGAATTCATATTTGCTTTTAATAGAAGCCTCAGGCCAGCAAGAGTTGGCAAGGCAGTTGGATGCCTGTAGCTCTGCAAAGACCCTCAACCACTTGGACGCTGTAGGCAAAGCCTGTATTCTACTGCAGAATCAAGGACTTTTACTTAATCTTAAGAATTTGTATGACTGGAAAATATTCTGGCAACTATCTTAAAATCTTTTGTCTTTAGTCAGCAAAATTTAAAAAAAGGGCATATTCAGAAGAGAATTTTTACATGGAAATAAGACTTCAACAACTTAAAAGGATGTTACACAGTAAAAAACACGAGAATCTTGTGTCATCTATTAAAATGTCTCAAATCTCAGGCCCTCTGAATGAACATTGAGCAATACTTTTGCTTAATTTGACGTTGTCTCTTTCCATTATTCTTACATATATTAAATTGGAAAAGGAAAAATACACAAAAATTATCACAACCTATTTACTGCCCTGGAAGAAGAAGGTGCCTTGATTAGCTTTAATTTCTGAAATTGTGCATTTCGTAAAAAGCCACTTTTTATACATAAGCAAGATCTTTCAAGATTTCAGAAGACAATGACATGACCCCTAGAGAATAAAGGCATTGAAAGAAGTAGCTAAGACAAAGACAAATAAAGCATAGTTCGTGGAAATTAGCACCCTTTACAAAGCCTCCGTGAGGACAGAATCACACGGAGTCCACATTCTTAAAAAAAATCGTAATTTTTACTCATGTTCGCACAATGACTGAATAGCCAATAAGCAAGAATCTCTTCCTGAATGTTAGCAGCCCAATTACCTAATGTGGACGGGGTACATGGATAACAATTTCCTGATATGTGTATGGCAAGAAAGAGAATTGTATGCCTCACTTGTTTTCTAGCCAAAATGCATTTCTGCGGCAGGAAATCAAAAACACATCACAAACCTTGCAAGTAGACTAACACAGGTTCACTCTGCCCATATTAGTAACTGTCAAGAGGCTGTCAGACTCAGGGAGTCACAGCTACCCAAAGCAGCGCTTCCCCAATACCTCCTCCCCAAAAGTGTGGTTTTGGATCATGCTTTGCTAGGAAATAGCGAGGAAATACTAACAGCGTTGTTGCAGCTGCTTAGAGAACTCCCCAAATTCAATGCAAACGGTGCTCCGAAACAAAGCCACCAAGGAATGTTGCAGCAGAGCCCTCAGCTGAGCAGCAAGATGCAAGATTTATTATGACACAGTGCAGGGGATATCTGAAAGGGAAGTCAAATCATTAATGTGTCTTTTCCTCGTCCCCCCCCACCCCCATCTTCTTTTTTCTTTGTAATTCATAGATATATATAATTGTTTCTTTTCTCAAGTGAAATGGCATCTAAAATGATCAAAAATTTTAGGAGGAAAGGGTTTCCTAAGATCTTTTCTACTTGTTTTTCCTGTGTTCCAGTGTTCTCTACCCACAAGACTCTGAAATGCTGAAATTTCAGCAGTTCATATGTCTGCCTGCCCACCTCTTTTATTAAAGGGTTGTGTTTCTTTTCTGTCAACACCTATTCTTTAGCACACATCTCTGCTATCATTCAGGAAAATGCTGGCATAGCCTTTTTTTTTTCTTCTTTTAAATTCATTTCTATAGCTGGGCTTTTCCTTTTAAGTCCCCTTAATTTCTGTCGTTGGTTTCAACCCTGAAGTTCTCACTTTCGCAAGACAATGAGCTATTTTCACACATGTAAAATGCTCTGTAAAGTGGAATCGCAGATGTCACATTTACATGTTTATGTTTTCTGTTTCTTTTTTTTCATTCTGTCGTTCAGTTCAGCTCTCCAAGTCCAAGGTATTTCAGTGGAGCTGAGAGACTCTCTCAGTTCCTCTGCCCAGACCTCTAGCTTTACAAAATAAGCAGGTATCTCGAAATACGTGGCAGCTTCAGTTCCAAGGATAAAAGCAACTGCTGTAAAATCCGACAATGACCCTGTGCATAAACGCTCACAGCCTCTCACACACGTGACCCGTAAACCAGTGCAGTTAATTTTCCATACAGTCTTGTCCCTTTCTATGTGGAAAACAAAAAAGAAAAAAGAAAGAAGAAAAAAAAAGGCTGTGAAAGGTGAGTTTTGAGGAAGAAATCCCTCTGAGGCTCCTCTTGCCAAGATTCCCTGCCAGGATTGCAGGGGGCAAGACAAGACCTGCTTTTGGCTCAGTGCGGTAGAGGCCGTGGGATCTGCCCCTAAATCTGGCAGCTCGGTGGGATGCTGTGACCTCTCACCCTGGCGCCTAGGCAGCTCGGCCCCATTGTTCCCAGGGGCTGGCAGGCCAGTGAAGCCGGGAGGGGGGCGAGCATCACTGCAACTTTTGAGGCGCTCAGAAAGGAGATCACCTCTACGTGGAGATTTGGAGGACGCGAGCTGGCCCATACTTGTTGAGAGTATTCAAGATTTCCGGGGAGCTCAGGTAGTACAAAAAAGTGCCGTGAAAGTAAAAAGATGCACTTGCTGCAAGTGGTACGTGCAAATTTAATTTGCCTCCTCCAAACACTCTTGCCTGCATGTACATGAGCTCATGGTATTCTCCCTTCAGCTCAAGGAAGCAGAGAGCTCAGGGGTGAATCACTCTACCCTGAGCTCCAGTTACTTGCCCCACGCTAACCTGCAGCTACCTGTTCCTCAGATTTTTCAAAAGCTTCTAATTTGGCCAGATTGTGGTCTTTTTTCACAAGAACAAAAAAAGGCTCATTGCTGTCACCAAAAGTGACACCCTCCCCATACATCTCCCTCCCCCTCCTGCACATCCAATTATCAAGTCTCTTTTCCAAAGTATGAGATCTCTAGAGCTTCTCAATGAAGGGTTTGTAATAATTCTTTTAACATGGCAAAACACCACATTATTCCCTAAACATTAATGTTGCATGAACGCAAGACTTCTTTTCCCCATGAAATTTCCTTTTTGATTTTACAAAACAGAAAGTGCAATTTAAAACAATGCTAATGGAGTGCCTATATTCCATAATCTAAAATTATTTGGTGTGGTGCCAATAACTAGCTTGCTAAAATGCTTGTCTGAGGAACCCACCTGACCTTGAACAAGGACACTTGAGCCCTTTCTTTCATGATGGTGTCCTTCTGAGTGCCCAGTAAAATATATCACATCGTGTTTGGCCACTTGTGTACTGAAAGACCAGAGCTCCGTATTTCAGACCCGTTTAACACCTTATAAAATACCACTCAACCGCTTGGCACTAGCTAAATTCCCACCTATTAAAATGGTTACACCCTACCCATGGTGTCTTTCAGTTGCTGTTTGGGACAGGGACCTTTTTGCCCTCTGTGGTGCTTCATTTAAGAACAAACCTCTGAACTCTTGAACAACCTGAGGTGCTAGAGCATTTGCTGGAGGAGAAGGCCATGGTACATTCAGAGACGCAGATACAGAGAAGGCAGAGAGGCTGTAGAAGTTTTCATAGTTTTTTTGCACCATCTTGGAGATGTGAAATTGAGGAGTGGCTGCTTGAAGGCTGCCCAACAAAACAGATAGCCAAGGGAAGATTTACTGAGGAAAGGCAACACGGATATGCACAATCAACTACAATCAAAATACGTGATCTGAGGAACTATATTCTTTCTCGTCAAAACCAGCATCTCACTGTTTCTGTCTTTGGAGTTAATATTTAAAGACTAGAGCTGTAATACACTCCAAGACACTTTCTTATTTCCTTTCATGGGGTCACTTTACTATACTTTCTTGTTTATATAAGTTGTAAATGATGTATCTGAAACATCCACCTTGAAAACTGAGCTTTTAACCAGTTCATGTCATTATTCAATCCTAGCACTACATTCCACATCATTGACATCTCATAAAAACACCTCCATGCCCAGTTTTCTGCTTGGGTGTCATCACTCAGTGACCATGAAAGCACGAAACCAGATACTGTTACAGCAGGTTGGTTTAACTATGATTTGGCTAAACAAAAATAAAATAGCACTTCATGCTTATTGATCATGATTTTTTTGGCCATTTTTATGCTTCATTGACTATAAGCTCAGTAAGGATGTGTTTTGTAAAAGGAACTGAAGTTTCTCTTCTCAGTGGATTAGACATTTCACATTTTAGCAACTCCCACTAACGTTTCCATTCCCCCCTCCCAAAAGCAGCCCTTTCCAATGACTTAAAAAAAAAAAAGGTTGATCTTTAAGTAATACATATGATATTAGTTTTTCCATTTTAAAATAATCACATTATTGCAGACATTTTAATAGCTGTAGAGGTTGCTATGTATTAACATGATTCATGGTCCTTGACAGCAGTGTCTCTGAAAATCCCACAGGAATGCAAAATACAAAACTCCACACACGTTCAAATTTTACTGCCTGCAGCTAAAAGAGGGGAAAAAAAACTTAAAACTGTTGAAACCCTTCAACTTTAAAAGCATTAATAGATGGTCCCAGGGGATTAAATCTAAATCTTAATGTGTAAAAATCAAGTTAATAACCACAGAGATTAATATGGTTGCATTTGATTATTGTGATAATGCAAACAATTAGTACTGCTAAAGTGAGATATATTAGCCTCCTACTTGCCCCACACACATCTGCAAAGCATTGGAAATAAATGGAAATAAAACATTTTGCTCTGAAAGGTTTTTCTTTTTTCTTTTTGCCTTTGTCTTATTTTCTCTGTAGCTGACTCATTTTTAAATTATAATTGTTAACATTTTACTATTAAGCCTCTCTTTTTATAAGACTCTCATAAAATTGGTTGCCATAATCATCCATTCCATATTGTCAGCAAATTATGCATTCCTTGCCAATACCGGTAAATAAATAAATCTTCTAGATAAATGACATGGCTTTTTTCCTCTCTTTCTTTTAAGGACAAAAATGCCATACAAATGTATTAACCTGAGAAAAATAAGACCTTCTTCCTAGTCCACTGTGAGTCAGTTGGTTTAATCCAGAATGCCCCGGGAACAGAACCAGGCATCTAATCCAATCTATATTATAGGCGGAGTTGGAAGTGCCACCTATACTTAATGCTTGACACTTCCCATTATAAAACCCTTTTTTCAGTTGCATATAACTGTGCCAGACTTTAAGTGTTCAACTAAAATTCCCCATGCTGGATGTCTGCCTCACTTTGATTTATTTGTTGTTCTAAAATTTTAGTGAAAATAGTTCAGCAATTTGCAAGAATAAGATTATAGAAAATACATTATTTTGCCCACATCAAAAAAAAGTCTTTGCAACCGTTTAATCGATTAACTCTAATATATCCATCCCTTGGAGCATGGACATTACATTTGGCATAGAAGAGGACCTACCCTGCTGTCAAGAATGTGAAAACAGACCGACTTTGGCCAAATGCTTTGCCTTTGCTCAAGTTCAGTAGATACATCTCAGGAATTTGGCAGCAATGTCCTCCAAAGGCTCTGTCTGTACCAAGCATGCGCCAGCCCGCAAGTTGCAGGCTCTGAGCAAAACTTGCCCGCCTATTGCTTGCTGCTCCCAAATGCTGTGCTTGCACATGTTTAGGCACGGGATACAGGACTGCAGGGAAGCGGAGGCAGAAACCTGAGATTAGATGTCAACCATTTGAAAGTGTGGAAGAAAGACTGTCATCTTGGCTTGGCGAGAAACACATGTGCAGATGGACAAGGAGCTCGGGAAAGGGGTCCAGGAGAGCAGCTTTGTAACTTACTGCCTCATGGGATGGGTGAAGGACTGAAGCCAGCATGAGGAGCAAGCGGATGAGAAACTGGGACTGGAACTGAGGTGGGCAGAAAGCAGGCTGCAGGTGAGAAACCCTGTGAGAAAAACTTAAACAGGCTGGTGGTGCAGGGAATGGGGACTGGGATTCCCAGTCACAGGACTGGGAAACCCCAGGCCAAGGTTGGAGGGTTTGGAAGGTGAGAGAAGGGGCAGCTGGCTGCTTGTCTCCAGGAACTGGGATGGACCCCAAACATCTGGGTCATCCCTTATGCACCTATGAAACCATCCACAAAGCGAGTGTCTCATTCCCCTTAAGTGCTGGTGTGCATACAGGATAGCATTAGCTGCCTTCTCCAAGCGTGAGTGGCTGAGGTCAGCGCTGTGAGTCTAAAGATTTCAGTCCTGCTGCTGAGCCACCAGGATGGGACTTCTGGGGGGGGCAGTCAGATTGCTTTTTTAGAGAAAGTTATAGGATAGTACACACAGAGAAAGTTTTAAAATATAGGTATCACATGATAAGGCTTTCAAGGTGTAAGAACGATTAAAATTACTTATGCAGCCTTAATTTGTCCTTGCCTTGTTGTTTATCTTCAGTATGATGTGGATGGACTTGTCTGTCGATCAGTTAAGAAAAGCAGCAGAGAAAGACATGATGTGTTGCAAGGCTGGAGGATTAGGAAGAAATATGCAGAAAGAGAAAGAAGGGCTTCCTAGTTGATGTATTTGAATGTTGTCTTACACAGAGGGGTCTGTCCTTGCCTCTTCCTCATCTGCCATGCTGTGGGAACACCAAGACCAGGCTGTTCATTTATGGTCACTTACTATTTTTTGCGAGCATTTGACTTAACACTTCAGCAGTCTTTCTTCCCAAGTGCCACTCACGAGTACATCTGAGCTGTGCACTGGTGACATACATGGCTGTGCAATGCCAAGCGCTCTGACAAACCAGGGTGTAGTGACTTACCTCGGCCATCTATAATTAGTGTGAATGCTGGCCTTAGTTAAAGTCTGGTTGTCTCAGTTCCCCTTTTGAAAAATGGGAATAACACCAACCTACCTCTCGCATGAGTGTTGTGAAAATGAATGAATTACTATTTATGAAGTGCTGTAATGATGAGTACCCATGAGGAACAGCCCATGAGGAAATTAATTATTCTATCTTTGGAACAGGGTTTGAATAGTGAGCAGTAAATAGGATGTAGGGCCATTACACTGAATAATGAGAATGAAGCAGATGAATAGCATCCACTCGGTGCAGTGAATGAGGCAGGGGCTTGATGAAGAAAACAGTAGGAAATCATGTGGTGAAAGACCATATCAAGGTGTACAGTAGGAGGAGGTAACTCAGCCATATACTAGCCCTGGAGTTCTTGGGTCCATGACACGGACACCCGAAAACCTTCCCAGCTCTGATGATGGAGAGGTGCCATACAGCCTAACATCCCCTGTGATCTCGCCTTCCTTCTCTGCTGGTTCCTAACCCAGTTTCTGAGTCCAGCCAGCCCCAGTCTCCTCCCATCTGACTCATAGCTCTAGTTTCCTTGCTTGGCCAGGCCCTGACTCAAAACCCCATTCAGCTTCCCTCCCTTCATCCACAGACATTAACCCCAGTTCCTATAAAAACAGGAAAAAGCACATTCCTAACACTGAGACACCTTCCTCTACCAAAATCCAAGCACAGCTCAAAAGCCAAGGGATAGCAGAGTTTCAAAAAAAGACAAGGGATAATCAGAAAATATGCACAAATATGTGCAAATATGCAAATATACATATATTTTCTAGCCTCATCAGCAGCTGTAGCTTTACAATGTCATCAGAAATTTTCCAAAATTAATTCAATATGATTTCAGCCCAATATTATCTGGAGTGATATAGGTTGGAAATTACAACTGAAAATAGGACTTTCCCATAAAATATATCAGCAACCACAATCGCAATAGCTGGCAGTCCCTATCCTTCTTGCATAACGTTGTTAATATCGAGGTGTATAAGAAAGAGAATGCAAATGCTAGTTTCCTGGGCTCTATAGCTGGAGGACAAATATATCTATACAGTACACTATTTTTTTCATAAAATTACCTCAAAAGTAAGAATCAGTCAAAACCAAATCCAAATGTAGCTCATCCTAATTTCAGGTTTGCCAAACTTCAAAGAGATCAATGAAAAAAATCTATCAATACCTTTTAGCTAGCAAGCTCAGGTATGAAAACACATGTTTTCAGATCAGTTCCTCATTTGTTTCATTAATTTCTAAGCCATACATTTGTCAAGAAAATTTATGCCAAGGGATAAACCAAGATTTTTCATTTAAGTGCTGAGTTTGTAGCTCATCTCCGACTGAGATTCTCTCTCAAATTTGAGATTTTATAAAGTTAAGTTTGTCAACTTTGGAATTGGCTGTAAAGGATTAGTGACTACTTTGTACCATTGACATTAATGGTGCTATTGTGCTCAGTGAGAGAAAGAAACTTAAAGAAAAGAGAAACATTTAGGAAGGAATATCTCTTCAAGTCATTCTGTGAAAGGGAAGGCAAACCCCCAAGCTTTTGGCTAAAGCTGGCTGGGTGGGAGAGCCACCAGACCAGCAGCAGCACTTCCCTCTGACTGTTCAGAGGAATATGCGTAGTTGATGCCAGTGTGACCCTTTATGCAAGATACTTGAGGGATAAGACATGAGCAAAGGAGCAGAAAAAGAACAGGGAAAGAGACCTGGCTTCATCTCTCCAGTTATTTCTGCCTTGGCAAAGAAATAGTGAGAAGGAAGGAAAACAGAAGACCAAGCTGAGGCTCGTCTGTTCTTCCACCTTGACAAGGGTGGAGCCAGGAAGAATAAATACCAACCAGCAGCAATTGTTGGAGCTCACATAGAGCAATGGAGTAGCTAAACAGTCAGGAGCAAAGATCAGAGGCTCTTTAATATTACGGCATTCTGCTTCTGGTTGTGCACTGCAAAAACAATAATGTTGTGTGGCACACGTGTAGTCTCATGTTAACTGGTGTCACACAAGCAGTGTTTACACCTTCAGCATGTAATTGGCATGTTAGTATTATTAGCTGAAGTGCAAACCCATGAAACCTGGTGATCAGTTCTTCCACAGATAATCCAGACATGTACCACTACCTCTCTTTTACATGCTAGCCAATACCTTGTACAAGTGAGGTGGCATGGTCTGCCCCAAGAAGTACATTTAATCCCCTGCTCTTGTGAATAAATGACACTAATGATCTGCCAGACCCATCTCCATTTCGTACATTTCAGTCTTGTAACACTGTTCTGGCTGGTCACTCCATACCTTGTAGCATTCAGGCAGTATGAGCCTCATGTTCGTCTTTGAGTCTGTGACACTTGCTGCCCTGCTGGCCAGTGCTTCATCATTGTGGTGACGGTCCAGGTAGTCCCAAACACAGGAGGCAAAAGGGAAGATACCTATCAGAGGGTTAGCTGACTTACTGCCAATGATGGGGCAAGTATGTTCTATGATTCTATGATTCTATGAAATTAATCTCTCGTGTTGTTGCAGCATCTCTTGGACTGATCTGCCCAGGAATCGTTATTACTAGGAGAGACTCTACACACAGAGTTTGTGGATGTTCTCCATGCTTGCTGACCTTTGCTGTGACATATCCTGTCATAATCCAGTACAGAGCAAAGACCACTTCATGTCAATCATTTAACTGACTCAGCACCTGAAATTTGTGGGCAAGGGCACGAAGGAAGATGGTCCATCACCAGGGAATCCTGACAGGGTGGAAACCCAAGACTCCTTTGCAACCAGGGTGCATGACCTTGGCATCACCTAACCCAGCCAATTCACCGGACTATCCATCTACACACATTATTTCCTTGTTCCAGTGCAGTAGTGTGTTGTTGGATGCAACTGCTGCCAGTCCCTATTTCATGCCAGCTAAACTCCCATTCTGCTTTCCATGCTGCACTGATGGCTGGGGCAGCAGGTTAGGCTTCTTGGAAATGGAAAACAACCTACAACAGCCATAAAGTGTGCCCTGGCAGCTAATACAAATTGTTGGTTAGCCATTAGGAATGGGGCACAACTGTGTCACTGGGGTTTGGTTTTCCTTGTTTTTTTCTTCTCTCTCCCCTTCATTGTTCAAAGATTTAAGGAGTGGGGAGCATCATTCCTTTTACACTAAGCTGCCAGGTTTCTAGTGTTCCCACAGATGGTTTTCTATATCCTCCAGGTGTTTCTAGGACCAAACTGAGCTTGGCGGGGTGACTCCAGGGATAAGTGGGAAATAAGGCAGCCGGGTGAGTGGGTGGCTGAGGAGGGGCCTGGAGCAGCAGGTAGTGCTCTAAGCTGCCACAAGTGAGCACCAGGGCAGAAGAGCTGCAAATTCACCGGGTTTCTGCTGAGCAGGGTCCTAGGTCCTCAGTGGATAGGGAGAGGTGGGATAGGGTGAAGGCAGGGAGTGCAAGGCTATACTTTATAGAACTGGAGCCTGGGAGGTAACACCAGAGGAGGAGGTGAGGGGCTGGTTGGGTGAAGTCAGTGACGGACATGGTGAGCAGTGGTGGAGCGAATGTGCAGAGGCTACAGAAGAGGCGTTCTCTCACCTTACTGTGTCTCTGTGGTGCCTGTGAGCCCATGACGGGCAGCAAAGCAGCATGGCACCTTTCCTCCGCAGCCGGCGAGGTCACCAGTAGCAATGCCTTATTGCCTCCTTGCTGCACCATGGGTGCCTGAGGTCCCTTTGAGCTGGAGGCCACAGGCAGAGGCTGGGCATTATGTCTGAGTACCCTGTGAGACGAGTAAGGCTTGGTAACCTGATACACCCCAGTACTGGTGTCTGGAGAATTTGACACTTCTCTTTCATAAGCATGTATGAAGAGAGATGCCTGGATAACCTCTGGGAGAGCGGGGACATTGCAAGAAGGGGCTTTGTCCCCAGCTGACAAAGAGGAGGAAAACCCATGGCACAGAACCAGCTGGGTTCCCAGGCAGGGCTCTGAGCAGGTTTGCTGCCAGAAACCAGGCGTTAGGGATTTTACACTGGGGAATTTTGTCAGTGTCTGTGTATTTAGTCAGATTTTCCTGTAATAAAACTACATTTTAGGCACTCTGATTCTGATAACATGGGAACTGGGACATAATTTATGTTTCCAGAGCTGTTTTTCCTGATCCTGAAGGAGCTACTTCCCTAATAATTTTCATGACCAAATCTCCTTCTTTTTGTCTTTCAGCACTCTTTTTTTTTCCCCCATCATTTTTAACCTGTTTCCAGTGCCCTTCTGCCTGGACTATGCCCAGCCACAGTGGCCTGGGTTTGTAATTATGGCAAAAACTTGTCTCATGACTAGGCGATGACTAGAGATAATTCCCCAGAAGAAACACCTACAGATGAATGCCATTTCTGCTCTTTTCCTCTCCTTTTGCTTAGATTTGTCAGGCTGCTGCTCATCCATTGTTTATTATTTTTAACCCTTCAGCTATATCTTTTCTTTTGAAAGGAGATAATTCCAAATATTAGAGTGCATTTACAATATGAAAACATTGCCATATTTACCGTAATACTCCCTAAAGTCCTAATATGACTATAATTCACAAATTAAAATCAGCCTACTTGCCTGTCCCTGAGTTTGTCAGTAACAACAGTGTGTGGGTCTGACTTATTCTGTATGAGCAATGAAAACATGTGAACCTCTTCCAGCAGGATGGCAGGAGGTGTTGTGCCTCTGTGTGATTTTACATTAAGTTGCACCTCCATTGGAGAGGAAATACAAAGTCCTGCACTCAGCAGGAAAAATCGTTGGAGCTCTGTCTTTTCTTTTGGGGCAGTTTGCTCCCTAGTCTAGTGTCTCAATGGCAAATCTGGATGATGGGTGGGTTTTATGGTCAATATTTAAGATCTAGGGATTTAATTCTCAAATATTCATGAAATAATCTGGGTATAATTAGAATAAGACACTAACACATTTTCACAAAAACACAACATGCATTTTAATGCATTTCTCAGATTTTTTTCAGATGTCTATGTCGGAGGAGAAAAGAACAAATGAAAATAACTTAGGTACAGTGAGAACTGGGCTACGGCACTTTCTGGCACGAGTCATACCTCTCCGCAGGGTGAAAAGCTTCTCACAAGACACATATTTGGCTGTGACTTACCATTTCCAGGTTAGGGACATACTTGAGTTCCTCAATATGCTACAGAGCATTCAACATTGCAACCTGTGCTACTCTTGTTTTTAAGCTAACATTTCAGTGCTAGTGAATTTGATTTAAAGACTTCAGCAAAGGAGTGGCATGGCTTCCTTTAGCATGGCAAGTGCTGTATTTCGCTATGCTGTGCACATTCACATGCACAGTGACCTCACCACTCAGTGTGAATACAGAAGTTCCTACAACGTGCAGGGCTTTATGTGTGTGTGTGTGTGTGCACGCACATGTCAGAAAACCTGGGCCAGAATATCATGCCTGGGTTTCTGAGCCAGTTGACGCATGAGCTAAAGGTGAAAAAAATGTTATTGCTCCAGTTAGGAAGCAGCAACCATAAGTCACCCTTAGGCATCCTTGTCTGGGGAGAAGGGAGAACGACACCGTAGCCACGGAACGACCAATTCTCCTTGAGCTGTAAGAGCAGAACTGCTAAGGTGTCCTCCAGGGAATCCTCAGTAAACTCAATGGGTACTTTCAGCTGGCTTTCAAGTCACTCTGTGTAACTGCCTAGCTGTAGCTCCTCTGTGGGACTGAGGCCAAACTGTGTATGTGCGTGTGCGTGTGTGTGTGGGTGTGTAGTTTATATTCACAGCAAAATTAGCAGTTCCATAAGATAAACAGGGATTAGCATTTCACCTTTTTTTTTCCCCTTGGGAAAAAGACAGCGTAACTTTCTTTGGGGAAAAAGAGAACAGTAGCAGAAGGATCCTATCTCTGCCATCTTCACCTCTGCACGGTTATCACACATGCAATCTCAAGTACAATGTAAGCATTGCTGTTGTGGCTATACCTCTAAGTGATGTGACTGAGGTATTCCAAAGTATTCATTAATGTTTTGGGCTCTGAGTCAAGCTCAAAGGTCCACAGAGGAGAAATAGGAGTCCTGAATATTTTGGTCATCTTGGGGGGGTTTAATGTAATGTGGTATTTTTAATACTGGTATACATCTAAGTAGTGTTGGATATTAATTGTAGTGCTGCATCAGTGACCTTAATCCTAGTAACTGACAAAAAGTCTGCTTCCCCTTGGTGGTGTTGCACCCTCAATACCCAGGTGTGCTGCACCTTGCAGGGGTGCCTGGAAGAGCAAATTGTTGAGCCATGAGCAAGTGAGAAAGAAATCAAGGGCTTGATCATCTAGTAAGAGGCAGCCTATTTATGCTGCTGAGATGTGGCAAAGTGGCTGGAACCTGTAGTTCTCTCCTCTTTTCCTTCAAGCCAGTGATGCTTCTTCTGCACCAGCTGCCATCTGTGGTATAAAGTGGAGCCATTGGGCTCTCCAATGGTTATAATGATGGTTAGTCTCAGACTGAGTCCAGGATCAGGCCACGGCTGCTTCAGGGACCCAGGAAGCACAGCATCATTTCTGGCTCCCACACAGCCTTCACCTGCAATGCACTGAGTGGAGTCCAAAATATATTTTGCATACAAATTAATGAGATACATTTATAGCACCCCTTAGACAGCTTTATCCTGTTAGTGCTTACCTTTATTACTGTGTAACATACTCAGCTCTCATTGTCATAAATTGTGCTCTACTTTTGAAGGGGGAAAATAATTCCATATAGAAGATAAATAAATATGAGAACAAAATGTTGCCAATTCCTATGTGGCTACCAAGAAATGGCAAAGTCATCCCATACATAAGTAAAACATCAGATCCTGACCCTTAGTAATGAGAATCTTTCAGCCAACTTCCATGTGCCGAAAGTCAGCACATCCGGGAACACCCCTGTGTCTCATGTGTGCACGAAGTAGTAGAACAGGGCATGCACCATTGTGGTTTAGGGGCTTCTGCAGGCTTAGAAGTCTCTGGGGAAGGTGGTGTGGAGGCCTTAAAATCATCCGCTAAGGAAAGTTTTATCTACAGCAGTATCCAGATGATTCCACTGGTGATAAGTATTTTGCTTCCAAAGATAGGTAGCAAATTTAAAAACAAATGGATGGAAAATAGCTTTCTGCTGCACTTGGCCAACCTAACCTGTGGGTTTCTGCCCTGTGATATGAAAGTGTCTGCGTTGTTGGCAGGATATTTGCAGTGTTTGATTTTGTGCATTTTCATACACACATATTTAATAGCCAAGGGCCACTGGTTCTCGCTGTGTCCAGGCCACTTCCACATTGCTCTGCCTCTCTTGACTTCAATTTGTACTGCAGTAAGTGACAGCAGAAGCACAGCTCTGCCGCCTAGTCAGCCCCTTACCCATCGCTGCTAAATCACAAGTCGCATCCCAGCAGATTAAGGTAAATTTCAATCAACAGCAGTTTAAATGAATAAATTGGACGATGAACTGCAACAGCTGAGGAAGGTTGAATGCAGCCATTTCACCACTTCTGAGGTACCCTTCAGGTGGGCAGACAGGCAGGGGACCTAGGGGTAACCTTCCACCTCACCCCAATGTGATTCACCAGGGCTCGTGAGTCACAGCCATTAAACATCAGGGGAACATCTGTGAAGAGGTATTTTCCAATGTAATTGAAGGTTGCAAAATTGGATTCTATTGTAGGAAGGCTTTTAAGTTATATTAGCCTATATCTGCAAAGCATTTGTGAAAAAATTTCACTTTCTTTAAAAAAAAAACCCTCTTTGATTTAATTTTTTACAAATACACAGAAAATCTGAACCACCTGGACTTTATAGGAGTTCTCCAGACACACCATTTTTAACACAAGCTCCCTCATTTCATGGAAGTTTCCCTGTACTTTGCAGCAGTAGAAATTGCGGTGATGGACATGGGTGCTGGAGGTGACCCATGTACCATAAGGGACACAGGCATATTCTGGGCTGTGTCGTGGTGACCTTTGCTCTCTACAGGCAGAGTGGCTGTTGTTTGGCCACACACAGTGGCTATTAGTGAATGCTTTTAAATAGCTCATCGAACTGAGTATAGTTATTAGACAGTTTAGTCTTTGACGGTAGCCCTGCTCTGCTCAGCATAGGTTCTGCAGCATATTCAGATATTACACCCTTCTTGCCTGTTCTACAAATGTTTAATGATACATAGTCAAAGTATCACAGATGATACCCCAGTGCAGAAAAGGTAGACCTGTACTTACAGCAAAATGACATTCCTGGGATATATGACAGCAAAAAAAAAAAAAAAAAGAATTTTCTGCCTTTCCTTACAGACTCAGTTCTGAAAAGGGTGCTATTGTCTACCATTCATAACTGCATTTATGAGTAATAGAATAATTCCTTACATGTGAGGAAAAATGTACAGTATTATGGCATAATCAGCTAGGATGTATTTCAGCAGAGCTTTGAGTAAGTGAAACATTGCAATTCGGAGGTTATCTTGAAGATCAAATCCCCAGTCAGAAAGCTATATTGTTGCCTTCATTTTCCTTTCTCAACCCCATGAAGGCTTAATTGGCAGCTAGCTTACATTGTGATCTCCTAGCTTCTTAGAATTTTCTTTTTTGTAACAGATTTTTTTTAATGAGCATTTTCTCAAGGGAATTAATTATTACTTTGACTGGTAGATTCATATATTTCTATCAAGAAGTTTTATAAATTACCAAACTCTTGACACAGTGTGCAACCGTAAAAATCATGAAGAGTATCTGTAGTTCTTTCTAATCCCATTAAATAATTTTTTTCATCTGAAGCTTATTCTCCTCTTTGTTAAATGACAACATTCAGATTTGATTGCAGCTAATGTCTAATGTGCATGTGCTGTGACACTGCTATGGATTTATAGAAGCTGCACCATAAGAAGAAATACATGTCATGAAGTGAGATGAGCTCAAATGAATGAAGGGTTTCATCACTGCGTGAGCGTCATTTCTGCAGAGAGAATGCTCATTACAGACTTGACTTTTCTACCTTGTTTACATTTTACGCAGAGCTTTTAGAAACATGCTCACTGTGAGGCACTCTGTGGGAAAACATAGTTTCAGTATCAGTCACCATATTAACAGAAGGCCATATCCTGGGGCCTCAACTCTGTCCTTAGACAAGCTAACTTCAGTCAGGTTAAGGACTGAGACAAGCCCAAAGGTTCAGCAGTGACTTAGGTGCAGGCCATTACGAAAGAAATTACTTTATAGATGCGTTGCTCCAGAGCTGACACCAGAAGCCGAACACAGCAGCCACAAGCCTGTTTATGAGTCCATCCTTGTTTGGAGGGAAGATGCTCTGTGCCCTCCCTACACCTAAAAAAACCTCTCCTTTGCCTCCAGGTGCATCCCTTTTCTTGGGCTCCTTCCTGCCTTTGCCTAAAATCTGCACCCATTATTTGTTTTCCTGGATGGAAGCAACTGTTGCAAAATGCTTTGGGTTTCAGGCATGTTCACCATCATTTGGTGCCTTCCGCAGATGAGGGTCTGGGGCAGGAGTATTTGCTTTGATTTTGCTTGCAGTAAGCTCTCCATCTATCTGGGTGGCATGAGGAGGAGCATGGGGAAGCAGGACCTGCCGACAGCCTGTGGGGAGGGTGGGCTTTCCCCACCGAGCCCCTTCCCCACCAGTGCCCCCTCCATAGAGAAGACTGAAAGCCACCAATCTGCACGATTAAGGAGGAACCTTGTTCCTTTCTACTTTCTCTCCTTTCTGTCTAAACTGGCTTGCCAGAGTTAAAGTTACCCTCAGTGTTCAAGTTACAACTTTGTAACAAATGAAAACAGCAATTAAGGCTGCCACTTCATTCCTAAGTCACACCATTTTGTCTAATTGCAATATATATAATACATAAGATCATGCTGTGCTGGGGGATATATATGCAATAACTGAACACAGTGGCATGATTTAGGACAGACTGGCTTTGAATTTCTTTGTGTGAGCAGGTGGTGTTTCTACACTGCCTCAAATATATTCAACGTGACACTATAAGGTCAAACTTACCCCTTCTGAGGGCTTGCCTTTATTAGTAGCCCAAATAATAAATAACAAAACACAAACTTCAGCCAAAGCTCTCTTTCTAGAGTTTCCAGAAGGAATTCCGTGGGTTTGCTCTCAGCTTGTCCATCCAGCGGGTATTTACACGGGTCTTATGTTTTAAGGGACTTCCCAGGACTACTTTAAGAAAATTGCAATAGGTAAACTAGTTCCTGCTAAGAAGTTACTGTCCATCCGCTGAGAGGGGCTAGCTATTGGTGTGCTCCTTGCCCACACCATCTGTCAAAGAAAGTATTAACTTACACCGTCATATGCCTTCTAATGCAAGAAAGGCAAATATAGTACCCGTAACACCCACTTTAAGAAAGGGGAGAAAGTGCTCGTGGCAACTACGTGCCCTATTTTAATATAATCTCAACAGTATGCAATCCTCTAGGACAAAGGCACTGAGGTAAATGAAAGATGGGACAGACTGCAGTGTACGTTTGCCAAAGGCTGATCGTGGCAGAGTAACTGGATAGCTTTCTTCCCTGAGATAACAGATTTTCTTGACTAAAGAAACACAGTAGGTCTCATCTCTATGGACTTCTGAAAAGTAGGTAATAAGGTGCCGCATGGGAAATTATTAGTTAAGCTGAAGAAGATGGGAATTAGTTCAAAAAGTATAACGTGGATAAGAAACTAACTAAAGGGAGATGCCAACTGCTTGTGTTGAAGAGGGAGATTCAGTCCTGGAATGAGGTTACCTGTTGCAAGGATGTGGGCTTACAAGGTTACTAGGACCTAGCCTTTATTTGTGAGCTTCATTTTGAAACTGTGGTGCAAAAAGTAGGACTGTGCTAAAAAAAAAATAAAATCACTGGTCACAAAAATCGGGGAGACATCATAAATGCAGAAAGAGCTAGAAGAACAGAACCACATCCAGAATTGTGTACTTGGAGGTCATTTTGCTCATCAGCTAGAAATGGTGTTGGGAAGAGGGAAGACCGAGAAGTTCTTGTTGGTCATGCCCTGGCTCTAAGTTGGCAGACTGATTGAAATGGTAGCTGTAACCCCCACATGGATAATAGTTCCCATGGAGGCACAGCAGTGTCAGCAGCACTACAAGGGGCCCTCCTCCAAGTTCAGTGAGCAGCTCCAGGTCCCTGTGTCTAGGAGGGATGCCTGCCACCTGGGAGAGTGGCACGGAATGGCCACGGGGCATGAGCAGAAATGAGAACCTGTCTGACTTTGGGGCCACATGAAAACATCAGCTCTGCAGTCTAGTAAAACACGGGCTGAAAGGGAAGCTAATTGTTCCCTGTAAAAACATCAAGGGGGTAAACACCAGGCAAGAAAAACGGCTATTTCACTTAAAGGACGATGTTGTCACAAGTGCGAATGTATGTATACAAATGGAATAAATCTAGGTTGAATATTAGAAGCAGATTCTAACAGTTAAAGATCTTCTAGAAGCATATGGAATATTAGAAGCAGAGCGTAACAGTTAAAGAGCTCCTAAAACAGCCTTTTGCCTGAAGTTGTGAATATTTATCTGAATACTTTTGATAGGGAACCTGACCAATTTATGAAATGGGATTACATGACAATAACCATCTATGTTATAGCAGGGGGTAAGGCTTAGTGACCAAAGACGTCTTTTCTAGTTCTCTGCTCCTATGAACTATTTGATTTTCCCAGGTTTAAGATTTTATTTTTCTAGCTAAGACTGTTTGACAGACTCAGTCCAGAAATTCTGTTAAAAATACATTGCATTAATAAAAAAAAAAAAATTGTTAAAAATGTATCCAGTTTTACCTACATGCTTGTTTGGTGATGTTTTGTTTCTTGCCATCTCCATGCAAAGTTACTTGTTTTAAGGGGATTCTTAGTCTTTTACTTCTACCTTCAATGCAGCATCAAAAACTGAGGGCCCAAGGGGAATAATGTCATTCTACTATGAAAAATATACTAAATAAGGGTGGAAATATTCATGGAGATAACTCTCCTAAATGCAGATGCCATGGAAATATCTCCTTTTAACATTTGTGTCAAATGTTTCAAAGTTGGAGCAGTGCAACTTCATGCCCATTTTTGTCATTTTGAATTACCATATTCTGTCTTTCGCTATATCTGTACCAATCTTTTTCTCCCCAAATTGTCTACCCCAGATCAGGCTGATTCAGATCCTGTCCCCACACATTGCTGAAATGAGCCAATGTCAAGCCAGAACTTGCACAAGGAAACGAGGTGGGTAGAGACATGCTGAAATTTTAACCTTTCTGTGCTGGTACTACCTCTAGTCAAAAATAAGGGGAAAAAAATGTTCAAATATGTGGTTTTAGCACAGGTTGATCGGTGGACATTTCAGTACAAGGATGGTAAATTCAGTCCAAAGGTTTTCACTATGTGCACTGTCACCAAGACTGCCTTTTACACAGTGGTGCGCGCTAATCAGTGATTAGGGAATAAGGCAAGCATGACTGATAAAAGATAACTGGAGAAAGCCCTTAAAAAATTCAAGGCCCCTTCCCATGTGTGATTTTTCCTAAATGACTTTGGCTTGCTCCTTCCTGAGGTGCGTTGTAGGGGAAGGGTTTGAAGTTCTCTGAATTTGCATGTCTTTGCTGGTAAAAGTCAGAATTCTTTGTTTCCTGTACATTATGGGAGCACAGAAAGAAAAAAAAAAACCCCTACCCACTCACACACAAAGTGGGCCTAGGGCACTTAATATTTTATTCTCATGAACAAGCTATATTTAAAAAAAAAAAAAAAAGCCATCCTGTGATGTGAACCAGTCAGTTTGCCAGTTTGAGCTGAGGAGCTGGAGTGACTGAGGTAAATTGGTTTCCAGCAGCTGTGAGAGAAACCTCAGGAGATGGCTGGCTCTGCACAAGCAAGCTAAGCTGTGCTTTACAGTTATGGCATTAAAGTCCAAACCTCACAGAAGTGAATGAGCATCTGAGGAAAGCTAATCAGAACTCCAGGTAAAGGACCTTAAATCTGCACTGCACAGACTTTGACCTGGACTTTTCTCTGAAGATTTAGTAAGTCTTGAATGTCCACAATGTATAGCAGAGTAAAATTCATTATATGGTGGTAAAGGTAATCATCAGAGCGTCTGGTTAAATTGTTCCAGGCAGAAGAGTGAAGGTAAAATATAGAGGAGCATATTAGGGTTTTATTTCATATTGCTCTGTGTAGGTTGAACACAACTTAAACTGCTTTATCTTCTGCATGTTTTAATCTTAACTCTTTCAAACTAGTGTGTGGTGACCATATGTCTTACAGAATGATATAGGGTGAAATACGAATTCATCACTACTGAATCTACAGAATCACCATTAAATGAGTAAACCTATCAAATTTATAATCTATATGTGTAGAAAAAAACATTATTTTACCACTTAGTTTGATAGCAAACATTTATTTGAAAGAGCACTGTTATTAGCAGCCTGCTTTCAATTAAGAATCTGTTCCTTTATGACTGTTTTTTGAAGACTTAACATCATGGTTGTTATATAAGTCTCATCAGCTTTTTGGCATAAGCATTCTTAGACCAGATGCAATAAGGTTCCATTTGGGTAAATTGTGCTTTTAGTAAAAGACACAGTTAAAAAAATAAAACAGGTTGGGGTTTCATCCCATCCTTCTCACTTTTAGAACAGACAGAAAAAATGTAAATTTAATAATGAAAAGTAATGGTGATATTTACAAAGATAATGTTAATTTGTGCTGTGCGCTCGAGTGGTGGCGAGGTGAACATTTGTCTTTTATAACCGAAGCAGAACCATTAAACCTATTTCACACAGGCCGTCAACCATCCATCCAGTGGCAATGCCTTTTAGTCACAATTAAGCAGGCTACTTGAAGCTTTGTCATTTGTTTCACTTAAATAATAAAAAAAATAAAAATCAAACTTTGCTCACTAAAATGAATTTAAGTAGGAGAAATATTTCAGTTTGGGGTGGTACATCAGCCTGTTACAGCTGAAGACAGAATGAAGAAATGTGGACAGACAAGACCAGCTCAGCAGGGGAGCAGCACGAAAACCCACTGCAGAAACATTCTCCACCCCCCCCCACCCCCCCCCCCCCCACCCCCCCCCACCCCGCCTTCAGCCTCTTTCCCTCCTCCACAGCCCTCCCCATCCCAAAGCTGCATCCTCCAAAGCATCCTCCCACCACTGCTGTGCGAGTTGCTGGGAGTTCTGACCGATGCATTAGCTATGCCCTCCTCCCCACTTCCACACCATCATCATCAGCCCCCTCAGGAGGGGGGGCAGGCACCAGAGGGATGAGGGTGTAGAGCCAGCAACGCTGCTTTGTGCGCAATTGAATAACAGCAGAGAAATTCCTGTGCACCTGAGCAAGGCAGCTCCCTGGCTGCTCTGCTCTGCCTGACTTGCATAAACCTGCTATGTGGAAATGCAATGAGGGAAAGAGGAGGCAGAAGGAATGACAGGGACTCAGATGCCCAGACTAATGCAGGTGTTATTATTATCATCATTTTATTGACAGTCTATCAGGTTTGGATGAAATATTCAAAGATAATGCAAGTATCATGTTAATGGGAAGTTCTGTAGTATGTGTTATAGGCATTGCAAGGCTGCCAGAGCAAATCCTGTTTCAGTGGTGAATTGGGTAATCTGTTGCATTTTTAAAGGCCATTCGTCCTGAGAGATTATGAATTCATATTGCCTAAGGTTGTATTCCATCATTACAAAAGTGCTAGAATCCTCCTTAAAATTTGTTTTACCTGTAGCAGCACTGGGAATTTTGCCTCCTGCACTACATTCACTAGCACTGGTGTTTTGACGTCTGAGAGTTATCTTTTGGTTTTACCTGCCGCAGGAAAAAATTAGAGACACAACTTCTTTTAATAATGCAACTTGTGGTTCTATTTATTCAGTAGCCTCAAGCCAATGACACCTTTCTTTACTTTCTATACAATCATCTTCATGTACAAAGGTCTACTGTTAAATGATTAAATTGGTGATCAAACTGTGATGTGTTTAACTTAACCGAGACTTTTCTCAGCAAAAGGGGATGTCACTTTACACTTTCTCCAACAGAAATTTGTATATGCTATATTCTGTTAGTAGAAGGAAATGTGAAGGAAAAGGGTAAATGTAATTACTGTACAGTACTACTGCACAGTAGTCTACTATTTCAACACCAAAATGCCATGTATCCCCAATGTATCTCTCTTCAGCATAGAATCCCTTTTATTTACAGTCATTCTGAACCTGGGCTTGGCAAGTAACTCACTATTGTTTGTGTGAATTCAATTTTGGAAGAATTTAAGAGCTGATGTAACTTTGCCTGTATGCCTGCCCATTTTTCTCTTACATTTCCCTCTGCTATTCTGAGGAATTCTCTTGTTGCCAGGAAAGTTTGTGGAAAAAAGTACCTTTTGAGCATATGGAAGAAAATATTGTAAGGAGTGAAGTTTAAGCCCACTTCAGATTTGGCTGAGAAAGGGTAGAAAGGACATGCCCCCAGGAAGGAACAAGCCCCAGCCATGGTGACTCACCGGTAGGAGTGATTTGCCACCAGGACTGATATTCTTGCATGCTTATCAACAACCCACATTCTCTTCCTCAGCCTGGCTTCAGACAAAGGATCATTTAACATTTCTGTATTAACTCTAAACAATCTCAGCATTCCTGGGTGTGCTGGACCTTCTAGGCCATCTTCCGTAGGATCTGAGGGTGTCTGTTGAAATACAGATGGTACATAGACATATTTCAGAGACTATTCATCTAGACATAATCTTCCTAGGCACTAAGTATTTAACAAAATACTCTTTTAAGTAGCACAGCGAAAGCACTCTGTGTGTCCTTGATTCTCCCAACCACTCTTAGTTTTATTTTGTGTTTTCTTTCTCCCTGGACTTCAGTTATTGGTTTATAGAAAATGATAGGCAATATATTTCATTTATTTTGTACAGATACCTATTATTTATTTTGAGATGGCAAAGGAAAACTCTAAGACATCCTAATGTATTCAAATCTTAATTAAAAAAATGGTTTGTTTGCTGTATGTCTGCTAGAAAACTTAGGAAGGCATTCTTACACTGTCTTTTCAGAGACCATACAGCAGAGATTTTCTAGTAAATCCTGACCGACTGCCAAAGATGCCTTGACAAACGAAACATACTTTTGTGAGATGAAGCTCTGTATGGATGGGAAGTGCTCACATCTGGAGGAGTCCTAGAGGATTTATACCTGAAAATCGTGGTGTGGTCCTACAGAGGAAGGCTGTGCATGTGCTGACCCTTAAGTGCCGTTTGTAACCCACGCTCAACACACATGGGGATTAAAAGTTGGTGCCTTCCATGCAGGCTGAAGAAGCAAATGCTCAGTGATACAGAAGTGATCCCCAGCATACCTTCAGTGCATGACCAAATTATCCATTGATAAAATGGTGCTTTACAAGTAGGGCAAGAAAGAGTTTGTGCTGGAATTAAAGGGGTTGGCCACCACCTCTGCAATTGCCATCTCAGCTAGAGACTCCTGGAAATGGAGTCATCTGGGAATGTAGTTTCCTGGGGCCAGCACAGATGACATCTAATTGGAATCACAGGCTTGAATGAAGTTTGAGTGTAATCTAAAACTGGGGACTTTGAAGGTCTTTTAACCATTACCTGGCATTACTGAAGGTGAAAAACACAATGGCAGAAATACTTAAGATTATTTTGACTGGGATATGAAATAGAGATTTATCTAAAGCAGGTGACAGGAAGACCACTAGATAGAAGAAAAAAAAGTAGCGTTCAGGCAACCTAAAAGTATGACCTATCTGTGGCTCTGTTCTACTCAGCCAGTTGAGAAGTAGGGTTTTGCTGAGGACATTAACCATCTTCTAGCTTTTAGCCCTGTTTTATTTTTTTGTTTATAACATTCTGGGGTCTGCAGAACCTGGCTGTTGTGACAATGGATGTATGTGATTTGTAAAATCCTGGGCCTTCATAACAGAAGTGATGCCTTTGCAAGGGAATATTTACCAGGACTCGCACAGGATCTTGTAGCACTTATGCTTGATAATGCGTTAGAGGTGGGGAGGCACATAAAACCCCAGATCTGTGGGATGTTGTAACAGTCTCTCTGACGGTCAGGGAGTGTCAGTGACATGAGCCTGTTTCTCATCCTCTTAACACCAGATGGAAATGCCAGAAATAAACAAATATTTCAGTTCTGTATAAAAGTCCTTGGGAAAGGCCAGGACAGATAAAATATTGGGGAGGGGGAAGAAGCACAATGGAGAATGAACCAAACAATAAATGTGACCATGTGCACTGTGAACCACCTGACTAAACCAGATGCCTCTGGAGAGGAAACGGCAAAATACCTTTATATCCCCTGGAGCCATCAAAGGAAGCCTGCAATGCAGGGCATCAGCGTTATCCTCTCAGGTTTAATATCTGATGTGTTTGCATCTGTGATGGGGGAGCAAGGCAGAATTCCTTTTACAAGAATACAATGGTTAGAGCTCTCCTACAAGCTAACACTGCGCAGGCCAATAGTTATATTGGGGAAAATGCTGGACTCAGATGTGTCAGGAGAAGGCTTGGGATTTTTTTCCTTTGGTATTGGAAAAAGCAGTAAATGGAGTCAGACTAATACTCTGTGTCTGCTGCACCTTGAGAAGCAAGTTTCAGCCTTGTCTGAGACACACTGCTGTTCATAAACAATGCTGTTAGTTCAAGTTCATTCTCCTTCTGGTTCATTGTTATTTTAATAACTCTTTTATTTGCAATATTATTTTAAGACAGTGAGACAGCCAGTAAATAACTTGACAGTATTCGTTTAAGCTTTCTGGATGCAGAAAGTTTCTAATAATTCTACCAATGGGTCAGTTCATTCCCTACTCACAACAGCTAGCAAAAAAGGACAGGAAACTCCCTCGAGGAATTTTCTACAGACGGTTCCATCAGGAAGGCATTAAGTGTATATTTATCTCTTGCCTCCCCCTGTTCCTCTTGGAACAGGCAAAGCGGTTCAGATCTGGGAACCAGGATATCTCAAGGGATCTGCCAGAGGTCAGGCATTTCTGCCTAGAAACCCAGAGCCTCTGTGCTACCCATACTCCCTGTAGTTCTTTCTTAGTCCTGGCAGTGCAGCTCCAGAACACAGCCAAGGCATGGAGAGGACTTCACACAATGTATATTTACTTTTGGGTAGATTCTTGATTATTTCTGGATGAGAATTGCACAAGACATACCAAACCTCCTGGCCTGAATATGTAACCCACCCTTTTTCCACAAAGTGGACATCTTCAGACTCAGGACCAGGGTGGGGAGAGTGGACCCTGCAGCTTCCTGTCACAGTCTGATTAACACAGAAAATCATTCACAGTGTCTGAGGGCTACATGACCTAAACACATGATACCTTTACCAGCTCTCCAAAATTTTAAAGTGAAAAAAAGTGATGTAAATGATAGTGTTCTTCTGATATATTCAGTAACATTGATTTGATTGGAAATTAGTCAGAACTTACTCATGCCATTAGTCATTGTCTCTTTGCTAGCATCACTGAACACATTTACAAGTTGTTGACCCAGTTAAAGGTTGGTTTTCTATGCCTCACATCACTAGGACAGAGGTTTTTTGAAAGAAGGAGGCTCTGGAGAGGAACAAATGATCCACAGTGTTTTATAAACCTGGGACACATGGAGAAGTCAGTTAAAACAAAATAACACAACAGTAAGGTAGCACAGCAGCTTGAAATGCCGAGAGCTTAGAGAATAGACCTCTTTTATATGAATTGCAAGCGGTCACCTGAGTGAGGAGTACAAGATTTGTCCCTTGGTCATGGTAAAGCTAGAGATTCCTCAGGAACGAAGAACATGTGGATGCAGGGTCATATCACCAGAGGAAAAGGGATATTGCAAATGGGTGAGGTATTTTCTTCCTCTCCAAAGGCCGAGTTCTGTTTTCTTGAGGCCAGTCTGTCCCTCATTCAACTTTTAATTTTCCTTTCTGACAGTAAAAATCTGTCACAGACAACAGGTATCTTATCATATAAAATGCAACAGAGAATAGGGAAAAAAAAGTTTGGAGATAAATAATTGCTTGAGGAGATACTGACAAGGAGGAAGTATTTTTTTTGTAAATGCAATACGTATTAGAAAGGAAGAAGGCACTGCTCTGGAAGGACAAGGACAACAGAGAGATCCCAGCAGAGGATGGGGGGGAGCACTTAACAGTATTTTGCCTTAGAGGCAAGAAGTTTCTCCCCAGAGGTGTCTATAGGAAAAAGAGTATTTTTGTTTGCTCTGTGATCCCTGCTTATATTCTTGTCTAGCAGTTCTGGGATTGTCAGCCAGGAAATCACCATGGGGGCAGCATTCAATCTTCCAGAGCAAGGAAGAGCTGGAGGAAACCCTCTCACCACCCACTCCCTTGCAGTTCAGAAGACAGATGCATAGCTGGATGCTTCCCCTGCACCTCGCTGCCTGTGGGCTGAGGGATGGAAATCAGTTGAGGGAAGGGCAGAACCCAGGCAGCAGCACAACCTCATGGTGAGCACTCCAGGGGCAGACCTGGGTGCCTTGGACATGTTTGGCCATCAGCATCCTGGAGTTCAGATTTCAAAGTGGGACCCAGGGACAGGCATTTGCTGGGCCTGGTCCAGTCCCATCAGTCAGAAATTGAACTATTTGTTTTTGTCTTGCATCCACATCTGAGCAGTACCTGGTGGTTGGGACAGATTCTTAGTATTGAATTCACAGAAAGGAAAGCTTTGGGGGCAAACTTGCTTAGCTGTGGGGATGTGGCAATCATAGGTTGCTACAGTTCCTCTCTCCTAATCTCAATAATTTATCTGGGGAAAAAAAGATATAAACTACAGTGTGCATTATAACACAAATACTGTATTTTGGAAACGGGTAGATTCACAACTCACAGTTCAGCTGGATTTTTTTCTTCAGGAAAAAAATGTCAAGAAAGAAATTTCTTGGGTGTTTTCCAGAGCAACTTAGTGATTACCTCCCTACTACAGAATGAGAACATCTCATTTAGTTTCACGCACTGGATTAAGATAAACTGGAATATCGAGGTCTTTTTTTTTTGGAATAATTAGTCCAGTGAATTAATCTTGGAAGGGGAAGAGGACACTCTGCTGCCAGAACTAAAAAAGTCTACAACAGGGAACTATTCAAGAAGCGACATTGCACTGTTGAGTCTGAATTAACTCATCCCTTGATATGAGAAGGTAAGATCCCTGACAGGCAGGAGGAGAAGGAAAGATCAGAAACTGGCTTTTGTAGCCGCATTAGCCTCCTGGGACCCTTCCTATGAGTAACGCGTGTGTAGCCACAGAGCAGGGGAGGAAATGCCTCAGTTCAGGTCTGTAGGTGCTGCCTGGTGGGAGGTGGGAGTGCCCTGGCAAGCCTGATGGGAAGCAGTGGGGTGAGTCATTTTGCCAGCGACACTCTGGGCATTTTGTTTCTCTTTGTTTTTGCAAAGGTTTATGTTTTATTTGTTCTTTCCTGGTTGTTTTCTGTAGTCAGTCATCAGCCTGAAAGCAGCTGTTTTGATCTTCTTGTTAGGTGAAAGGAAACGCATTTTGGCTCTTCACATGGGTAGGGATTACTTACCGGAGCTGAAGGAAAAGCCTGACTGGTTCAGGCTTGGATTCCCCAAGGAGAGGCTACTTGTCAAAATTAATGATAATGATACCTTTCAAATTAAGGCGACAGTCAATGAAATCCTCTGTTGTAGCAACTGTTTGCTATGTAAGGGCTTTTTTCAGGCAAATGCCTTTGACTCATATCTTCTCTTCTTTAATCCTTTAGTATTGGAAATAGGAATTTAGTAGAGGGCAGAATTCCTCTTGTTTTCGCCAGCCTCTGAAGAATAGAAAGCCAAGACCAGGAATTAGCAGTGCTGAAACAAAATATTTCATCTTTTATTTTTTCCTGACCCAGCTTGCAAAGTGTTTGGTGTCTTCTAATTGCATTTCTCACTTGCAGTATTTGCATTATTGGCTGTAATTATGCTGGATCTGCTAAAAGTATTAAAAATCAATAAAGTGCAGTTGATGTATAGACCATAAAAAAGTAGTATTGTTCTGGACTGCAAAGACAATAGGAAAGCAGCTGAAATTCTTGCCTTCTCTTTTGGATAGAATAATGGCCCAAAGATCTATTTATATTTTACATGATTATTGGCTTTTCCGTTCTTAGATTAATATTCAAAATCAATTCACATAAGGTTGGGATGATACTGCTAGTGAATGTAGTAAAATATCTGCCACAGAAAAAATTACACCTCTCTCTTCTTTCAAAGTCATAGTTAAAGGTGCTGATAGCAAAAGGGTCTTTGGCAAAGTGGAAATCTCAGCTGCAGATGGGAGGTTTATTGCCTTCCTTTGCATTTTATAGCATATTCTGTAAGTCAGCTGGGGAAAGCAATGGACATTTGCCAAAGCAGAACCCCATTTGTCTAATCACCAAGTATACCCACAAGCTCCGCAAGAGAATATACCCGTGAAGCTCTTTACATGACTGTCTGGAGTGTAAAACAGAAGAAATGAGGGAGCACTAGAATTACTGTAAATACTTAAGTATTTCTGCAAGTGTACTTTTTCTTTTTTCCCTTGAAATGGTGCATGACACACTCACACTGTTAAGATCTCTGCACTCACTTTATCTTTTTTTTTCCTCCATACAAAATGAACCTCAGAAGATACTGGGGAAATGGCAAAAAACCATAGAGAAAGTCTTTCTTAAGACATCTAACCAAAAATTAAATAGGTGAGACTCACCAGCCCCCTTCTTTCCTTTGTCCCCCAGGAAACCTGACTGAATTTAGTCCTGGGTAAATTTACTGGATCCGAAACCAGAGCAGATTCTGCTCAGCACAGCACATGCAATGGCAGAAAATCATCCTCCAAACGCCCTGGACATCCTGAGCTGAAGAGACCATCTCTAGGGCTGAAACAGTGCTTTGGTCTCTGTGCTAATTCAGTCCTTGTCCTCTCTGCTGTGACTGCCAACAACCGTATCAATTAGTCGTACCAATTGTGATGGTGATTTCTGTGATGTGAACACCTGTCCTCTAGGAACTGGGCGAAGGCGACCAAACAGTTGTCAGATGGTAAGTGTAATGCTAATTGATCCAATCCATAGATCTGTCTCTATATAATGCTTAGTGCCAGAAAGTTACACAGCCAGACATCTGGCAACTAGATGACCGTCTAACTCTCTATCAGTTTGACTTTGGCAGGCAACAAAGTTGGTCTAGTTGTGTATGCTGTGGGCAGCTTAAGAAAGTTAAAGCATTGTTTTATGCTTGTTGAAGGCCTGTCTCTGTCTTGGTCTTTATTAAAATTATAATGCTAAAGTGACCTTCGGTCAGTACCAACCTGTCTCAGACGTGAACTGATGACCTACGAGTGAAAGGTTCCGTATCTAGTTAATCCAGTTGTGCTGTATCTGCTAAAATACTGAAAAATCAATGAAGTGGTGATAAAGCGTAGACTGTAAAAAAAAAAAGCTGTTTCATTGTTTTTTGCCTTGAATACTTTCACTACTTGTCATGATTGTAAAGCAAATGGGGCAGTGATGAAACCTTCTGATTACAAAGGGAATACTGGATTAATATTCACAGCCAGTTTATTAGTAGTTGCACTTGCAGCTTAATGTTCATGAGTCCTATATTTGGGAGCAGAGCATTCCTTATGTTAAATGCAGTCAGAGTAGTAGCACTTGCTGCATGTAGAAGTGGTGTGAACATCGTTAGTATAACGGAAAGATAAACATGATGCTTTTTTCCATCTATTAATTATCCTTCTAGTTTAAATGCTGGCAGCTTTCTTGGAACACTAGATGGCAAAAATAAAGGTAGCTTTTATCCCAAGGAAATTTGAAAGACCAGTAATAGCACATGAGTTTGGAGCAGGAAAGACTATTATAACATTTTATTTCATTCCTTCCTTTATGATTTTGAAATGGAGTGTGAATTGGTATCAGTGAGATTTTGTGGACCTTAAAAAAGAAAAGCCAATACAAGCCAATCAAGCCAATGCAAACAATAGTTTGCAGGTGGAACATGCATCCTCTACATAGACCAGAACATGAGAAGATGCATATGAATGCAGAAATGACATTGCAGGGTTACAAGCTACACAAAGGGAAGCATTAAGAAAGGAGGTACAGAGTGTAGTCCCGCATGGAGCTGTGAGCGCTCACAAAGGCAGGCATGAAAAACTGGAATTTGTTGTGCTCAAAAATACTATAGAGGTAGGTAACATAGTTTAAAAGAGGGCTTAACAAGGTAATATTGGCAACTAGGTTTTGAATTGGGTGAACTTGATACAGGCTGCGGAGAGGACAGAAAGGAAAGGGTTGCAGATAGCAGGGATGTGGTTATCAAAACAAAAAGAAAGTAACTTAATTTCTGGGGAGAGTGGCAGAAAGTGTTTTTGAGAAGCTGGAATTCTGGGAGAAATAAAAGAGAGGTTTTGGAAGTGGTCTTGTTATGGCATGAACAGTGGTGGAGGTCAACAGAAAGAGAGGAAGGCAGAGGCAGGAAGAAAACTTAGAAACACTTGCTTTTATCGATGTGTTTAATCTAATGACAATAATCTACCAGAAAGACATGTGCAAAGACCCATGGGAAAAACGGACAAGTAAATTTGTGAGCTGTCAGCACTGAGATAAATCTTAAAGACAGGCCAGTCTGAAGTCATACAGATGTGTATGCACATGCACCGAGTGCCCAGAGTAGGTGATGGGTCTCCCTGAGGCTTTTTCCCAAATGATCAGCCTTGCATCCCCACCCCTCCTTAGGATGCACTGTGACTATTCAAAGGAACTGAGCAAGAGCCAGTGCTGACTAGAGAGGAAGGGTAGAGCTGACGAACTGCTCCACTCACAGTGCCCACTCTCATTTCTTCTCTGTCCTGGCAAATGCCGGTTGACTGACTGATAACACCTCGCCTCCCTGTGAGCCACTGGGTTTTGGCTCCACCAGCTTGAAACCATACCCTCAAAACTCAGCAATTAGCACAGGTAAAGATCAGAAGGACATCAAGGAGTCATAAAAGATTCAGTCAAAATGGGAGAAGAGAGGAGATGGGGCAAATGTAGACCAGTGCCTTTTCAGACAGGCTACAGTTCACATTTCATCACTGCTTTCATGACCTTTACCAGTGTTTTAAGGATGGAAGAATAGTTTTGCTGCTTTGCCTGAGTCGGAAATCTGCAAATCAGGGCACAACTGACTGTTTCAGTGTGTGCCAACCTGATGGTCTTGTCTTTGGGATGGCTGGTGATTCTCATGAAAGTTCATTTTGCTTTAGAGACTCCCCAGGAAGGTGTCAAGGCCAATGTCCTTTCCTCACCTAACCACAAAGGGAGTATCAGATACCAGTGAGCTTGGCCTGCAGAAGGCACTCGGTGCCAGTGGCTGGAAATCACTTTTATTAGAAACGGGATGATCCAAACCATGCCCTTTGTACTCTCTGCAAAACACAGATAATTTGAGGGGAGAAGTGAGTAATCTTTAATGTACTCATCCAAACCAAATATTTGTCTCCGTGGTTTTGGAGGCTCTCTCTGCTACACCATCTGCTGAATAAGAGCTCAGAAAAGCTTGTACTGAAGGAGATGAGTAGCCCAGGGAAGAGGATTCCCTCTGGTTTTGCAGCTTCACACTTCAGCGGTATTTTCACTGTGTGACTGGAACAAGGCAGTAGTGGGGTCAGCCTGTCCACCATGCCCAAACAGGAGGGGAAAACACGGCCTCGTTTGCACAAGGTTTGAAGGCGAAAAGATTTTTAAAACAATATCCCGCAACACTGCTCTGATGCAGGAAGTGGCAGAGATGATTACCCTGAGTTTATAGCTCTGAAGATAATCTGGCTTCCAAAAGCTCTTACACTGTAAGGAATCAATGACACTGTAATGATTCTGCTCTATCATTGTTAAGTCCCACATAGTGTCATGAAAATAAGACATATTCAGACATGTTGAGGATAAGTTCCTATATTTACCTCCAATATGTGAACAGGAAGCGAAACGACAGTATATCTTTCGCTTATTCGAGCTTCAGGACTGATAGATGGAAATATTCTGCAATCACCTTCACTGAAACTATTGCCCCTGAAGCTGTAGAGTCATCAGTTCAGGTTATAAGCAAAATACCAGGACTGGGCTGGACCAGCCTTTACCTGGGAAACAACTAAGGAAGACCCAAAACACTACAAGGTTCAGAAGGTAAACACTCCTCACAATGACGAATGAACCATTCTGCTAAAGCGTATTTTTCTTCTGATTTCTTGAGGTGTTTGTTACAATGCTGTGGCATGCTTGACAAAAGGAAGATGTTAACTCCAGTGCCCTGACCCCACCTCCATCTTTCATCTGCTCCAATCCATCCCTACTGCAGCCTGAATGAATTTTTAATGCTTTTTTTTGGTGTCCTACCCTGAGTGCAGTGTGTCTGTATACTTAAAATGGCAGCCACTGTTCTACATTGCAGACTGCAATTGTCACAGGCCACTGAAGACCTCTCAGCTGACAATAATTTTCAGTCATTTCATTAGCCATTCAGGCTCAACTTCAGCCAATGACTTGGACGTGACAGGTTTTGTAATATCACACTAAGCTCTGGAACCATCTAGCCCCAGATATTTTGGAGGTGTGTTTTGTCAACAAAGAAATAAAAAATGTTGGACTTTTTCTGTCTCTCTTGATCTATAAGGCACAGTTGGTGCATTGTTCTTGAAATTCTGAAATTATGTTGCAACAGAATAAGGAATAATGTAAGAAGCATTTGGTATCATCCTATTCTCTCCATTTTCTTTTCCACTTATAAAAGCCTCAGTGCAAAGCCTTTCTCTCTTCAGCTTGACTGAAGCTTAAACTTTGTTCAATGTTTACAAATTTTGTTGCTAATCTGTGCTTAGTTTAATTTTAACACACTTATTATGTCCTTTACCTTTCTGCTTCACATGGGTCAAGTAGTATAGCCTTAGAAGTAGTCACGTAGTAAGTCATATCATTAGTGACATTAGTTAGTCTGGAATACAATGATAATTGTCACCTGCATTTTGCAGAGGGAAACCTTACTCAGACAACATGCTTCTCTTGCAAGCACTGGGTTCAGTCTGAAGCAGAGTGTGTACCCATTATATCTCAAGGAGGGTGGAAGGCCATCTTGTCCAGCAATCCTTGATGGTCATGTGTTTTCACTACTAAGTCCACCACAGCAGTAGCGGTTCTTTTTCAGGTTCATCTGGATAGCAGTGATAAACTCTGCATATAAAGTGAACACAAAAACATTTCAGGAGTAAGTGAATGGGCAATCACCTGTGGACTTTACACTGGGCTTTACAAGCACCTCAGTAATGTTTCAACACTTCACAGGTGGTCTAGTTGCCACAGTCACAGCAAGACCAGTGCGTTCCTCCCTCTGTTTCCAGGGACCGAGTTTTCTTTCTCAGCCCAGAGCTGCTCAGCGGTCCTTTTGCGGCGTCCAGAAGGAGACCGCGGGAGCAGGTTGACTCACTTCCCCGCAGTCCCCTGGGTGGAGGAGCGTCCTGCTGCAGAGGGGCCATGGGCCGACAAAGGGCCATTGTCTCTGACAGCAGCCGGGGAGGGGGGAATGTTTGAGGAAAGGGCATGACAATGGGACAAGGTTACACTGATACTTACCCGCATATCCCAGAACTGACCTCATTATCTCATTAGCTCTCATTAGCTCCTCAAAAGCTGAAGCCGACTCTGACTCAGGGCTTCCTAGCTAGGGCTCCCTCCTTTCTGCTGGGAAGACGAACGGAGCCTGTCACCAAACGCAACGGCGTCCCAGCCTCCAAAAGGTCTATTTATTTTGTGACATTAAGTTTCAACAACCAAGGTCAGGTCTACGTAAGGGCTTTTTTTTTTTTTTTTAATTTCCCAGTGTTCCTAATTCTGGCTTAGCTCCACCAGCACTAGCAGCATGAGGATCCCGGAGGTAAACCAGTTGCCAGCACAACTAATACCACATAATTTCATCCCACTCATAGCAGTTTAATCAATATAGCATTAAAAATTCTGGCAGCAGCCAGGCTACAGTAGGGCTCCCCATATTACTTATATTGGCGGAGACGAACTTGCGGAGAGCAGGAATTCTTCAGAGGGTCCTCTGAAGCTAAACAAGGCCTAAGGGACAACACTGGTTTGGCTGAGGGAGCAAGAGCTGGTTTGTAGGGGTCTTCTCATATCAAGAATGGGGTGCATTAGCCCAGCTTCGGTGAGTAGGACAGGGAGATCACAGCCGTAACGGTGTCGCAGAGGGGGCGGAATTAGTGCTGTGCTGTGTTTGTGCTCTGTTAGCATTGCCTAGAATTTTTAAGTCAGAAAAAAAGGCACTCGTCTCCAAAATGCTGAAAATTGACTATCATAGAACCACATCTACTAAGTGATAATATACTGTCTTAAGTTCTGATTTACACCAAGAGATTCTAGAAGAAAGGAAAAAAACCCCACAAAACCAAAACGACAAAAGAATCATTTTGAGTGGAAAAAGAACCCCAAATAAACAAATGAAGCAACTCTAGAAAAAGTCCCCGTTGTTTTCTGTGTGTCTCAAACTTCACCAGCCCACAGAGCATGTGTGATGGGCAAGTGAAAGAAGACCATCCCACATGCCAGCTATTCACAATACAAGTTCAATAGCAGTTTTTGTCTGAGAGCATTGATATCCATTTTATTAGTATGAATAAAGGGAGTTCTTTCACATTTAGCTATATCCAGAAGGGCAATAGTCCATAAATCAATACATGGCATGGCTTTGCTTTTCCAGTCCATCAGTATAATTCTTTTGGCTGCCAGTGCTACTCTCAGGAGTCATCTCTTTTCCCATTTATTCAAATTATGTAGCGAGTTGGTGAATTCCAATACCAGCGCTGCTGCAGCTTTGTCTAAATTGATTTCCAGGACTAACTCCATTTATCTAAGAACATCGTTCCAGAAACTGGCTGTTCTATAGATGTTTCACATCTAAAATATGAGGGTACTTTTGTCAGTGCTGAATCTACAACTTTGAACACAGATTGAAGTCAATGAATATGCGCAGATCTTGTAAATTATTTTTCATGTTGGGACTTACTGTTTTGGTCAACAGAGGTCTTCTGAGAAGTGGAAAACAAACCTATTCCAGTCTTATGGTTTTCTCTCTGCCTTTTGGAAACTAGACTTTGGTTGGGGTTTCTGATCCAAACTTGGAGGCTGAATACCGGTAACCAGCAGAATGAGAGCTTGCTCAATATTCTTTATGGTAAAAGCACTGCTACACCTCTAGGCAAGCAGCTAATTATGTCACATACGGTTGATCAGTTCTGGTGAGGACAATGAGAGTGCCAACTGAACAGAGACAATTTGTTGTAATAGACTGTCTAATCCACTTGCTGGCATATTTTATTAATATAGACATTCACAGATCTGTGAATGTGTAGAACATACAACACAGGAATATACGAATGTATGTATAACGTTAGAAATGTGATTTTTATGACTGTGTGAGATTACTGCAACTTTAATTATTTTCTTTCAGATTTTATTAGGACTCTGAGCTCTTCTAAAATAGCTGTACATGTAGCCATGTAATCATTGTTGTTCCACTGTGATAAGATTTCAGAAGCTAAGTTCAGGAATAAGTCTTCTGGACTCATTGTAGAATATAGTAAATCAGGCAAATATTGCGAAGAATTATTAAAAATGAGGACCATCATATTTAATTTTGCTTGTAACTCTAAAACTAGTGAAGCTGTGAAAGCTCCATTACATAGCATATGATTCTGTGCAGGCATATGCTTGGTTTCTCTGGCTTCTTGTACAGTAGGTGTTTGTCTAGTATTGTCATTGCAATTTTTATTGCACCGCATGATGTGTGCAGATGTGCTTCATCAACATCCCATGAGGAAAAGATTCTCTGCTCAGTATCGTTGCTCCCAGATGACGTCTACCTTATAGAATAACTTTCTGGGCTACCTCCTCTGGGATCAGGTAACCATTTAAATTCTCTGGATTTTGGTGTTTTAACAAGGATTTAATTACAAAGGTAAGTGTATGCACCTGCTAAGGCAGTCCTAATTATTTGATAATGGAGCAATCTTTCTCAATACAACCAGGTTTTGTGGTGGTAAGCTACGCTAATGAAGCACACTGAGAGAACAAATCCTTTCTATGTTAAAAGGCTTATTTAAATTAAAGAAATCTGTAAAGATTGAGAGGCTTTTTTTCATCACAGATATTGACAACTGTGGAGCTAGCATTCACGGAGTACGTCCATTACTACTGGAGGATGCTTGGTATTATTTTTGCCTTATAATGACTTCATTAAGTAATATACGGCATCATCTTTTAATGATTGTTTCTGACATTTTTATCTCATCTGTTGCTTTTGAAAGCTGGTTTATATCTAGAGCTACTCAGTTGGAACCAATCAGTAACATTTCAACAGTGCTACTGTATTTCCTTCATCCAGTACATCTGCTGTAGGCCTGTCTGGTATGCGCTGGGTCAGTATCATATTTTAGTTTTCAGAAACTCACACCTTATAGTTAGCCCTTTGCCAATTTACAGTTGCAGAAGCCAGAAGCTAAACTACAGTGTTACAACTTTATAATGTCAGGCTAATAAAAAAAAGTGGGGGATCCATAAGCCAGATGGGTTCCAATGCCCCTGTCAGAAGCTATGTTGATCATATACCACTTGTTTTTTTGTTTCTTAATAACCAAAAACATGTTAGCATTAAAAAAGCAAATGCACTTGACAGCATCAATTCCATTATGGTTCCCAGTCATCTGCTTTATTGGGTTTGAAGGAATTTAGCCAGAGCGCTCTATTTTCACTAGAATGTCATTAAAAACTTTGCAGCTTAGGCAAATGGTAAGCAATTTTGAGGGAAAATATTTTTTAACTCTCTCATTTTGCAGAGGGTTTTCTTTTTTAATTTCTTTCTTTTTAAAATATTTTTGCCTTTTTTCTTTGTTCTTTTTTTGCACTAAAGAAACATCACTTTAAAAACTTCAATGCTTTTCAGCAGTGAGATGAAAAAATATTGACAAATTACAGATGATGAAACATGGCCAAATTTTATTCCATTTGCTGCTGAATGGTAGTTGTGTCTGTGGAACAGATGAAAACAATTAGAAGTTCTAACCCTGAGGCAGACCCCAGATTATTGAAGCCCAAGCAGAAATTTCAGTATTTGGCCCATAAATATCAGAAGCTAAAAAAAAAAAAAATCAATTAATGCCACTGCTTAGAAACCATGTACAAAATCCACAGACTAAACCTTGGATCTCTATTCTTTGACTTTTCTTTGACAATGCCTATACAGTAAGTCCTCGCTTCTTTGTCTGCCCTCTTTTTGCCCATCTTAAAACAAGAAAGTGGTGAGACTCCCCCCTCAAAATAGACACGCAGGGAAGAAAAGGAATTTGTCTTCCTATGCAATCCAAGTAGCAAAGTGAATCTTTTCAGCCAATTCCTCAGTGTCCTAGAGATCGCTGTTATTAATGTGACTGGGGGTGCATGCTGCTGATAATTACTGTTAGCTGGAATAATTAATAAGAATAATTGCTTGGTATGGTAAGAGAAGGGGAAGCTCTGGGAAGGGGAAGGAATAGGCTGGAAGAGTGATAGACTCCCTGAGCGCATTTTTATAGACAGGAAGTTCAGCAGAAAACATCCTGAGAATAAAAGAATTGTCTGGATGCCAAGGACAAAAGTTAAGACATGTAAGGCTTAAGTGAGATAGGGGTAGCCTGGAATGCTACAGTAAGATCCTATCATGGATGTGTAAGAGAAATGAATGGCTATAGGTTTTAAAGAGGTACAATATATTAGGGATTCTGAGGTTCTCTAGAATTAGTAGTGTAGGCTTTATTTCTGGTGCAGGACCACTTGAGACAGCCAGAAGTCAGGCCGAATAGAGAGAAGTGGTGCCTGTGAGAGAGTTTGTGTGTAGTTTATCCCAGCTAGAGAGAGGACAAACTAGTCATTAGAAACAAAATACAGGTGCCAGGGGTGTGGAGAATGACCACAATTTTGGTATAATAGGATAAATTTCCTGCACATTTTGTACTTAGGGAATGGCAGGCACAGCTCTCAATGCTGTTAACAGGAGCAGTGCCTGCAGCAGGGCTGGATGCAGCCCCCGGGGATGGGGAGGCTGCTCGGTGATGCAGCTTCTCCCCGCCATGCCCCTCGCAGTACTGGTTATTCCAGGTGACGCTGCTGCTGGACCACCACCTCCTCTGGGAGCATACCCAAACACCCCCCCTGCAAAGAGCCATGCTGACTGCAGCGCTTGCTGCCCCCAGCCCGCCCCCAGCCACCTTGCTGACCTCTGCCCCAGCCCGGCCAGCTAAACTCTGCATGCAACTGCTCTCGATCCAGTCTTGAAGCACGTGAGCTTCAATAGCAGCTTGTTACTCGTCTTGATGGCTACATGAAGGTGAGCTAGGGAAGGACCATGTTGACCTGGGAGGGTCCGGAGGGGAAGGGGACAGAAGCTGTCCCCAGAGAGATAGTGACAAGGTCCTGGATGATGTCCTTTTTGGCCAGCACAGCTGAGACCAGGGCAGAAGAAAGAAATTGCCCCTGAACTCTCTCCTGACGCCACCAGCCACAGCCCAGAGTCTTCCACAGGCAGAGGAAGTCTCACTATTTCCTAACCCTCAAAAGACAAACTTAGGAGCTAAAAAAACAATCCTTTTTATTTATTTTGGTTTTAATCCTTGTAGACCTTTAGCAACAAGGATTTTCACAGCTCTGCTATGGTTTCTGTGATTTCCTTTCATTAGTTTAGAAGAACACCTGTGTTTTGCCTCTCCTCCCCATGTCTTTTCTGATGAGCTTGGTGCTGTCTGTACACATATCCTATGCATAAATACCCTCCCTACCTGCCATACGCTCAATAGGATATACCTCCAGAAATCAAAGTAAACATGGATGGAGGAACTGCAAGCGAATATGGGATGGCAGAGGCTATCTAGCAATCAGAGCAGTGATAATGTCATAAAGAACAAGAGTGCTCAGAGTGACTGAGTTTGGTGCTAGTCATAGGGATATTACCATTTGCTAGAGACAAAGTATAACATTTAATTCTGTCACAGGAGATAAGAAAAGCTTGTACGGACAAGGTGTGACTGTGTATGATTTCACCTTCTTAATATAAATCTTTTAGGAACTGAAACTGAAAAAGATAGATATAGTTAATTACTTCTGTCTGGCACAGGGTAAAATCCCATTACAAAGGCTTCAGTCTGGATCTTGTCTTTCCCCATGATGCATACTACATAAATTAATTAGGGTCATACGACAAGAAGAGATGCCAGCCTACCAATGCAGAAGAGTGACATGTTATCTTTCTGGAAATAATGCTGAAATTACTGCTGTCACCATGGGGCCTATCCTGTTCCTACTCCTGCTTTAGTGGATTCTCAAGTCTGAGGTCAGTAGAAATGATTTGAAAGGGGTATTACCCAAGCCTTTCTCCAGTCCTAGCAGCCAACCTCCTGAAGAGGATACAAACTGTTAACAGCTTCTCCTTCAATGATTGAAGGGAAATGTTAGTACAGCACCAGTACAACTGGGTCTTGCTCTCAGATGGAGCCTCCTGGCAGCTACCCAGTATGAATAAGGGATCTCACAACTGTTGCCAGCTGAAGGAATTCCTCCCTGAACTTAAAAGGACACATTTTTTGTGTACAGTCCCTAACAAATAGAGAAACCTCTAGAGAGGTAGTAATGAGACCGACACGAAACAGCCTTTATGTAAAGAACTTTCAAGCCCATATCTGTGAGGAACACCAAAATGGCTTGTCCAGGGGAACATCTGATAGTTTATTTCAGGCCTATCCCATTTAGTTAGTGATGATGGTTTCTTCATCCAGCCAGGCCTTGGAGAAAGCAGTGTCCTAAGGATTAACTGGCTTGACAGAGCATGCAGAACCGCCAGCCAGCTTGTTCACAACCTCCAAACCAGCATGACTAGAGCCAGATAATTTAGCTGAGACAGGAGTGTACCATGTCCAATTTTACAAAGCATCATTTTAAGAGGTTCATATCTATCCAGAGAAGCCTTTCCCAGGTGCTTGAATGCAGTCCCTTGTTCAGGTTAACTTCTGAGCACCCAAACTAACTGCTACTGACAACCTAACTTCCCTGGTAAGTGCATGTCCTTTGGTGCCCCAAAGCAGCTGCAGCAACAGCTCAGTTCTCAGCAGGTGGAAGCAGCCAGGAGAAATCTGTGATGGGGTAGTGCTGCCATACCTGTCCTCCCTCTGCCTCAGGGAAAAGGGCACATGGCTCCTGTTTTGTCTCCTTGGTCTCAAGCAGTTGGAAGAGCACCTTTTTAGTCTGGATGTAGTGGGTAGAAACTGGGGCAGGCAATGATGCACCGAGCGCTTGGTGAGGGTGGGTCATCTTCCCACCTCTGAGCAGCAACGCAAAGAATATGGGCAACTGAAAGAGGTAGGCTAAATAAATGAATATGTAAATAAGACCAGATTCTGATCCTGCAAGATGCTGAATACTTCCAGGTAAGGACTGAGCACATGAGGGTCTCTCTGAAATCAGCGGGGGAAGACAGTGCAAGAAGCCGCATGTCCTTGTGAAATCAGACCTGTATGGCTGTCTTTGTATCATCTTCCTTGTTTCATCTGTTTTGGTTCTCCTCCTTGGCCCATGTCTGTATCACTTAAATTGCAGACACCTCGAGGTCAGAAGGTACCATGCATAAAGGCATACATTATATTAAAATCGGTAACTGAAAATAAAGATATTCTCCTAAAACTTTTGGGAGGATCGTGTGCTGCAGGAACCTCTCAGCTACAATGCCTGCCTCCTGAGTGCAGCAAGAGCACCGGCCTACTGGTAGCTCTGCGCAGGCTGTTGGCGAAGGGGCTCCTGGGGGACGGTGCTCTGCAAGGCCAGCCAAACAAAGCACTTAATCATCTGCTTAACTTTAAGCACCTGACTAGCTCCATTGAGTTCAATACAACAGCTCACGTGTCTGAAGTTAAGCACATGCTTAAAAGATTTGTTGGATTAGGGCCCAAAAGATTAGAGCTCTATAAAAGTAGCTGTGATCTTTAAAATGACAAAATGGCTTTCTCAATGGTAAAGAGAAAAATATTAACAACTCTGGAGAAATCTGATGGTAAAAAACCAAGCCCTTTAAGTCTTTCACATGTATGTTATGTATCAAGAGGTAAGGAAAAGCTAATAAAAAATTTTAAAGGAGCTACAACAAAGAAAAAAAGAAAACAAATACGAAGAGATTTTTCTCGTCACCTGCAAGAGAGTGGAAATCAGTCAGGGAGAAAGTTAGAATACAATGGCACAGGAAATGAAAATGAAGAAGCTAGTGAAGGTTTTCCTTCACTCCCACCTTCCCCCCCCCCCCTTTAAATGAGGTATTGACTGACTTCTTCAAACCGAATCTTAAGACGGGAGACAAAGTTAACTACAGGTCAGCCTTTGTCAGAGTCACTAAGGCCAGTGGTGGAAATTACCTAAAGAAACTAAAATCTAGGACATATCCAGGACCTGGAGGAAATGATGCTAGATGTTAAAAGACATCTGGAAGGCAATCTTTGATTTATTGTCATAATTTAAGTAAGTTCTTAGAAAACAAGCAACCACAGCATAAAATACAGGCAGGAGAAACTAAGCCCTTAAACCACCACCCTACAACCTTGTGTAAGACACAGTACAAGGTATACTCAGAGATTTTTCCCATTCGCTGCCAAGGCAGGGCTGAAGACAGGAAAACAGGGTAGCGAGAGTAGGAGAGGCTTCATCTCTAACCTCCTAAACTTTCAAGCAGGTTGTGGTGCGTGGTAAAGGGGCATGGCTACTGCGGTGCTCTGGACAGCCCATGATAAAGTGCCACATGACAGTCTGCTACTGAAGCTAAAAGCAGCAGGAGCTCAGAACAGAAGAGGGGAGAAGATAAAAACACAGCTGAAAAACAATGTCACACTGCAGAGAAGTGTTGAGTGGGGCCCCCGCAGGGACCATTGCGTGGACCTTTAAGGATTTCATGTTCGCATGATTAACTAAGATGAAGAGGCCAGCTGCAAACTTTAATTTCCTGATGACACAAAGGGCCATGAACAATATATATATAGGGTTTGAATTTGTAATGGCACTGGGCTAATACATAGCAAAGGCTATTCAGCGTAGACAAAAAAAAAATGCTGTCAGGTTTATTGGTGCTTCATAACCAAATGACGAAGTTGTTTCCCAGATAATTTTGCTCATGGACAATCCCAAGGAGACACAAACAACAACAAAAAAGAAACAATGAAAAATAACAATAAAACCAAAGAACAGCATGCAATGACCAACAAATCTTCTGTTATTATCAGTCTCAGGTAATGATTACAAATTATAAGTACTTCTCAAAACTGATCAGGAACAGATGCTTATAATTTAGGAGAAGTAAAAGCTGCTACAGGACTGCTTCCACGTGTTGGTCCATGGAAAGAAGAAGCTGGATGACTGATTATATCTGGCAGCTTTACATAAAGCTCATGCCTAAACATACTGGGCCAGATACTAGCCCTGCTCTGGTGGTTCAAAGGTGCTGTAATGGTGGATTAGACATGTCTTTGGACCTGCAGTCTCCAAAGAGCACAGCAGGTCCCAAGTTACTTAACCCACTGAATTATAACTGGCATACAGGAATAAAAAACATACTCTTATTTTATGAAAAAGCAGGTCTCATAATAGTACACCATCAATGCCAGCCACTGTTTGCCTTCTAGATTCTCTCTCCATATTCAGTTAGCATTAATTATATATTCCTATATATACATTCAGTGTGTATATATACATTCAACATATAGTGACTCCATATGCAGAGTCCAAGGTTAGAGAGTCTGCTGAGAAAACTGATACTGGTAAAGGCTACATCTCTTCTGTATTTTCGGCACTTCACTATGTGAACTTCTTTAAAACCCCAAGGAAAAAGCAAACCCCATGTTTTTTGTACATAACTAGCTTCACATAATTTAATATTATGTGGGAGGTGGCGAGAAACAACCTATTTTGAGAAAAGACAGGAATTTATAGGAGCAATGTAACTCATGAAGCAATAATTTAAAACTGTCCTTCTAATGCATTTCACCAACTCAGAGATAAACACTGTGGAATGTTTCAAATTATACAAGAGTCTGCCTCGATCTAAATGGGTTGAAGAGTCAGGCTAAAAGCATCTCACATAAATTCAAACCACAGTTGCAAATATTCCTCCTGCAATACTGATACATGAGCAGAAAACTTTTGGCTGGAAATTTTTAGAAGGAAAAATGTCAGTTGATAAAAAGCAAACACTTTTGCAGCAGTGTGTTGATTTCAGTGAAAAGTTGTTTGGAAAGAATAACTGAAATATTCCATTAAACGTTTTTTGAATGGTATGTCATTTTTTTTTTCTTTTTTTGTCAAGGCACTTTTTCCTCCATTTGAAAATTTTCTCTAACAAAATAGCTCAAAGCAGAGCAGCGCATCTCAGTTAAGTCAATTTGTAAAACATTGTTTTATAAGAAATGTTAGATCTTTTAATTTTCGTTGTGCACCAGAGCAGAAGTTGCCAATTCTCCCTGAAGATGACACGCCCTGGGTTTCCAAGGTGCCCTGGCAGCAAGCGCGGGGTTTCTGCTTGCACCAGTGGCATTTTCTGACCACCCGAGAGTTCCTGAAGACTGCAGGTAGCTTGCCCGTGTATGAGTATGGTCTGCATTTCTCTACAAAGAAGGTTGCTTAGAGACTAAAGTACCCAAACTAGCTGGAAATGTAGTGTTTATTAAACCAGCAGCAATCTATGATAGAGAGCAGGTACCTGTCAGATATTTCTTGAACGGTCCTTGAAACCATCCATCGGGCCCTTTCTGAAATTAGGCAATGGGTGGGTGTGCTAAATGAGAGACGGAAGCTCATCGTATACTGAAGCCTAGCATAACATTTTAATTGCCACTTAAATCACACTTAACCAAGTGCCGGGATTTGGGGCAGCAATCTTAGATTCTTAACCTATCCTCCTGACCAAATTATAAGATGAAAAACAAGAGCTCTCAGATATTTCCCTGGAAAGTATTAAGGATAAATAAAAGGTACCAAGAAGGAGAGAAAATGTTATCTTTCTATCACAGGTTAATAATTGGCTGAAGATCTTTACCTGAGTTGTTGGTAATGATAGCCTCTGGCGCATCAATACAAGTGGAATACATGCTGTGTTGAAAGAAATATTGAAGAAAAATCTTTTATAGCTCCCCCTACCCCCCAGAAAAGAGTGGCCTGATAGCAAGAAGCTGTTAAAGGCGAAGCACCTTCCTTGAGCCTTTTTGTTTTCGAGTGGACCAACCCGAGTACCCCACGCTTGGTGGCAAGAAACCCCGTGTCAGTGTTATTTGCATTCACATTGAAGGTGTCAAACACCTAAATGCTCCCGAGGAGTGGAGCAGGGGAGGAAGGGAGCACCCTCCTACACATTTTGTTTTCCCTGGGCCCCTTTGCAGGGCTTTGCCACGGCGTGTTCCCTTTGTTCACACACGGCTTTCTGCCAAGGCACTTCTGTGTGAAGCTCAGAAGAAAATGGCCCATCAGGTCCTGAGTTCCTATCACTATCAATACTCTCCATATAATGGAAGTGACGGCAAGACTCCTGGAGTAACAGATGCTCCATATGTATACATGAAATTGCATCAAAGAAACTGCGCTGCTCTAGCCCTTCCTCACATCCATGGAGATTGAACTAATTGACGGGAATGAAAATAGCTGAACTGCGAATGTGAGCCAAGGAAGTGTTGGGGGTCCAAGAAAAACTGCTCTTGGCTTATGTCACTAAACAGCTTAAGTTTCAATTTTGAAAATTACTTCAGTTTTACTTAAATAATTCTGTCTGCCAAGCAGCCAATTTGGGGAACTGATGAATGACAATGTTGCCCCATCTGCACTGAATGCAATATCCATTTTATATGACCTGTAGCAAAAAGGGAGGAAAGCATTATATTCCCAGCTTCTCCCTGGCACTCTCTATAAGACTATATGGGGATAGGGTAGAGAATTAGTAAAAGACTAGTTTGCTCACATGGGAAAGGAACAAAGGAAACGATTGCCTCCTGCACTGGAGCTGTGCTGAGTGCATCACTGTGCAGTTTCTTTTATCTGCATGCTTTGGGACTAGCACAGCCATATGAAAAAAGTCTGATGCTTTTATTCTATACAGGTCTTACATAATGCTAAAAAAATAGTAGATGAAGTATGAGAACGCTACAAACAACTGCTTGAAACACCTAACCAAATGTGAGCGTGGGCAGGAAGGACAGACAATCCAGTAGCAGGTTATCACTACACAGTCATGCCAAAGCTCCAAGAGCTCAAATTAAAATTAAAATTTGTTTAAACCAAATTTGCCAGGCTCTGAGTTGCTCCTTCCAACCTACCAGGATAGAGCATTAGCCTGATTTTCCAGTCCCAGAGATTGTAAGTAAAATATGGATATCCAGCTAGTTGAGCAAATAATTTTTACTTAATTTATGGGTTACCTGGGCTGGGGTAGTGCTACTGACCTTCCACTCAACATTCTGACCTAAATTTTTTCTTCCTATTTTTGTTTTTCCCTCTTCCTGAAGGCATAAAAATTTCAACATCAGGCCACCACCTAGGAGTGCAGACAAAGGCTTATACCTCAATGCCTTTCATCCCAATCTCTACATGTGGCCACAGTGCTGGTGTGGGAGCACCAGAGGTTTTCATTTTTTCTTCTAGTGTGTGCCATCTTCTTAGCCTTGGTTTTGTTGGTTTTTTTTTTTTCTTCTTTTTCTTTTCATTAGAAGAATAAGGTTGCCAGCATCTTCTCACATGTCAGTATGACTGGTACTATAAGATGCCTTGAAAATATTTTGGGTTATACCCTTGACATTAAAATTTTAGTAGAAAAAAATTAAAGCTTGTGTGTTGAGATTTACAATGCAATAAATCTACCCAAGGTCAGGGAAGACAGGCACCAGTTTTGGACGAGGGACTATTGAAATGTATTCTTATTATAACTTTATTTGAGTGCAATAAGCAATGAGTGGAGAACTACTCACTATGAAAAAGCAAACCCCACGTGTAAATCAGATGACCGCATTAGAAAGATTAAAATGTCAATGGCTGCTGAAGTCCGAAAAAGGAGTCTATAGAGACCTATAAAATTAGAACTAAGAGAGGGAGGTAGCCCTTAAACTTTTAACCAGATATTCTAGTGTATGAATGACCACATTAGTTAATTTTCATCATGACAATCTAATTTTGTATTGATTATTTGCTTTTATTAGTTGGCTCTCCTAAGAGATTAATAAAGTCTGAAAAGGCCTCCCCCCCCCCCCGAATACTCTTTTTGAAAACCAGAGATCAGGCATTACAAAAAGCAGGCGGTCATCCTAGTTTTCACACCGTCGCGTGGGAATTATGTCCGCAGGGCAGCCTTGCACTGCTACGTCTCAAGGTTCTCATTCAGGCAACTGGGAGTTTTATGAGGAAAGATGGAGAGAGGACTTCAAGAATTGGCCCCTGGTGAAGAACCTTATACAACATGAACATTGTGCTGCATGCACTGCCAAGGGCCCACAGAGAGCTGTCTGAAACAGCAATAGACACAAGGATTTACGACAAGAAGCAGCAATTGCAATATCTGGCGCTAAACATTTAATCTATGGTTACAGTTTTTACTTCGGATCAGAGCTGAAGTCAGCAGAATTAAATCTTCAAGTGTATTTCAGCAGCCCTAAATCCTTCTGATACTGTTAACAGTGGCAGACTTCCAAAATGCATTCTGTTAATAAGACAGTAAAGTATAAAACCGAGTTATCTTCTTCAAGGAAAAAAAGGAAAGTAAGAAGAAAGAGTCTTATAAAACTGCATGTGTGGTGTCCTGGCCATTTTCTAGCTGAATTTCTTTCCAAATTATTTTTTTAACCTACTGTCCTTGGTGAATAAGAGAAAATTCTACTAGGAGAGAAATTCTTCCCTCAAAGCTTCAATTTTTCCTCTTAGTTTTACAGGTTAGAAGAGGTTAAGAAATCACCAATCAGCTGGTAACATGCAGTACCAATTCTCTGTAGGCCAGCAAAAGGGATTCAGCAGCTGTTACCTTCACTTTTGCACTTAACATAACTTTTTGTTCACCTGCAGCTAAAGAAGATTTATGCAGAGCACACTGGGAGGTTGCTCAACTCCCCAAGGCAACTCCATTAGCTTTCCCAGGAGCTATATTAAATGCGTGTTAAACCACACACACACACAATCCCTTCAGCTAATGCACAGGTTCCAGCTTTAAACTGATAAAAGTGAGGATAGTCACAGGAAAGTCACAATAAAGGCCCAGGTACCATCCTTAAGTCCCTGCTTTTGTCCCAAAATTACAGAGTATATGGTCAATAAGACTGCCTGCTGCTCTGAGGTCCCTGTAGGCAAAAGTAGGTGTTACATATTTCATTCCATCCTTTGGTCCAGATGTCTTTGCTTCTGTGAGTTTCACTCAAACTCTTCTTTGGTTCATCCAACCTGGATCGCCAAGGGTAATGCATTTGTAAGACCTGAGTGCTGTGTGTATGTGTGCGAGGGGTTTTAATAGGCAGATTAAAGCAAAAAGAAAAGGATGACATCACTGATTTGGACATAAGCATTCATATGAACCATTAATTCGTGTTGTGCTGAATGAATGGAATTGTGGTGTTCCTTGAGAACCATGAACCTGAGTATCTGAAGGCTAAATTATGGTCACATTAGCAAACGCTCTGGAAAAGGAGCTGTGGAAATCAATGCCCCGATGCGATTTGCTCGAGGCCTCCTGCCTACAGAGGGCTCAGGTAGCAGAGTGCCACTGGGAGCACAGAGGGAGAAGGAGCAGCTGTGACACTGGCCCTAGTCTGCCAGAACAGCAGCTCTGGTGGAGAAGTCCTTGAAAAAGTCAGGTGGGATTTAACAGCGAGTGCTAATCTCATCACTGCATTTTAAGCCTAACCAGTAGAATTCATTGCTATATTCCCTGGGATGATTATAAGATTTACTGGAATGCTCATCCTACTGAGCTTATTGCATGCTGCAGAGCATGGGAATAATTTTATGTGCATTTCAGTTTCTGAAGGAGCCCACTCGGTCCAGACTGGGAAAAGGTATTCTCAAATGCAAGCCATCACCGAGCTTGCTTACTGATGTCATCACCATGATGTCACATTATTCCAGCATTCAGGCACATGAATACCCCCAGCATGACCTCTGCTTTCCAACAAGGTAAACCTATGCAATGGGATTCTGGTAAAGGAAAGGAAATGGGAAGTTCTCTGAGCTCTGACTCTCCCTTTGAACAACCACCAAGGTCAGTGAAAAGATGTATGTTATGCCAAAAATTGTACTTAAAGTGTGTTATTAAACTTGTAAAAAGATGCAGTAAAAGATTAGGCTATGGGAGCCTGTCCAACCTTATTTCTGCTACCACAGGCGGGTGCTTGCAGACGATACAGTTTTCAACTACCTGGCCAGGCAAATTTTTTCCCCACTAGCTCTCTCCTTCCCTTAACATGACCTTTCTGGCAAATTTTAGGTCTTCTCCCCACAGTATGGGGACACTATATTCAAACTAAAAGAAATTTCTGTCAATTGGAATGTGTATTTTGCTTAAGCATATTTCAGAAAATGGCTAATTTCTTCTAGATTAAAGTTGCCCCTAGCAGTTCATTTGAAGCAGGCAGCTACTATGGAAAATTTTGGTCTACAATTTTAAAGCTTGACAGATTTACAAAGGACTCAATATAGAATTTTACAAAGTGAAATGTTGGCAATTTACCAGCCTTATAATTTTAATAGTTCTTAACAGAAATTTGTTTCCTGCAGAGAAATCATCAGAATCATTGCAATGCCTTATAGATCTTCATGCCAACTTTTGGATGTGAAAGCTTTTTGCTATGATGGTGACAGTCAGATCATACTGCAAAGCCTATTCAGATGTTGAGAGCAATATCACCTAGATTAGACAAAGTCCTTGGAGAATTGCTCCAGGTCAGTCAAACTTTCTGCTCACAATATTGCCTATCAGCTAATGCGGTGGGCGACATGGGGCATGAGAAAGTGCTCCAGAGGAAAGGTAACTTGGGCAGATGGTGATGTCCATTCAGCATAAGGTTCTTGGCAGCTCTAAGGTAGGTCGTGGCAGTGTGGAACAGAACCAGGGAGTCAGAGCCAGCTTGATGACAACACTTCTCTTTGCTGTGGACACCACGGATCTAGAAAATCTGCTCACTTGTTTGGTTGTCCAGACTTCCTGGCTTAGGACAAATTTTCAGTGGAGAAAAGGACACAGAGTAAGTTTCAAAACCTTAGTAAAGGAACATACTCAAGCCTTTACTCAGTTTTCTACAAGTACTTAAGTCTCAGTGTCTTGAATAAAAATCAGAGGCATTCTTGCAGTGAACCTTGTGATTAAATTCTGTCCTGGGTTACTTTTTTCTAAGTTATAGTTAATTTAAGGAAACATTAACTAGAGGCAATTTTTTTGTTTGGTGGTGTGGACAGTGGCCTTTATAAGTTTAAAAAAAATTCTGCCAACATTTTGTCTGTCTCTTCTTCCAATTTTCAGTGAGAAGTTGTCAGAATTACAGGTTTTCAATATATTTCTCTGTTACAGGTGCAAAAGAATAATAGATGATGTGGAACAGCTGGATAGTTCTATCTATATGATCCTATTTCTGTTCAAACAGCAAAAGATCAGTCCTGTAGAGCAACATGCATATCAAAAATAATTTAAAATGTGCTTAGGAAGGGAGAGGAGGGAAACACAGTGGGGGAGCCAGGCACAAAATCTGGGGTTGTTTTTCAAATTGTCCATCTTAGAGAAAAGATTTTAGATCTGTTATCACCAAGGTACAAGGAGCAGATTTCTACAAGAAGCTCTTGTTAACAGTTTGCAGGAGTCACTTCAGCCTTTTTCCTGGAAGTGTTTTGTGTTTCAGCATTCTTGCCCTGCGCTTGGTTTCTGAATAGCAGCCCTGAAGACCCTTAAATAGAGCTAGGTTTGTGGGCATGCACATAATTCCTACAGCTGTGCAAACAGTAAAACAAAGATAGCATCTCTTCCGTTGCAGCCCTGCAGATCGCTGAATGATAACAAGGTGGACGATTTACAGTGGATTGAAGGTGCTTCTCTGCTCTGGAATTCCTTCTGACTCGTCAAAGACATGACAAACAAGTCCCTCACTCCTGAGGTGTCACGCACAACTTCAAGGAGCATAAATATCCAGTTGCATTTCCTCTTTCAGCAGTTTACTGTGTGGCATATTTCAGCCATGTATGTGGCATATCATACACTGCACCTTTCTCAGACCTATAGATAAGGTCCAGTTCTCTGGCAAGGAAAGTTCTGGGATGTTCTTCCATGTTATGGTGGACTTCAATTAAAAATGAGCTTTTCTAATGAACTCAGTGAATAGAAACTAGTTCTGCCATTATCCCTTTGGTTTTTATTTCCATATGGATTTCTGTAGGTCTGGTTTCTATTCTCTTTTTGACAGTCACACAACTCTCTTGAGTTAATAGAGTTACTCCCCAATGCTGTCTCAACATTTTCAGTTTTCTGTATGTTACCAATTTTATACTAAAAGAACCTCAGGGCATTGTTGGTGTTGGCAATGCAAAAACTAAGGTTTTGGCAGTTTTGTGAGGTAGCTGGGTTTTGGCCCACATGAAGGTCTTATGATTTAGGACTGTTGAACAGGCACATTACCAAGAATTTTCTATTACAGTTATAAGAAAGTAGCTAATAGTGCTGACATTTACATGGTATGTAATAGCTGAAATCCAAGCTAGAAAAAGATACTGACTTAGAGAGTCACAAAATAACATCAGGCCACCTTCCATGGCTTGATACTCCACATTTGGCCACTGTCTGTCTCCATGGATGACAGTACACAAAGTCTGTGTAGGCTACTGGGGAGAAGCCTGTTGTGTTGACACCGTGTTGCAAAATGCTCCAGCTGTGGTGATGCCGTGTTCCTGCCTGCAGTGTTTGTAGCGTTTAGTAACGGAGGAGTGATGAGTTTAGGTCTTAACATACTGCTAGATGCAGAGTGAAATGGGTGGGAATTGGCCAGTCCTCACAGTGGTGGTGAAGATGATGGACAAATGACTTACCCCGAATGCGATGTAGCTGCTCATCTAAAAATCAACTAGCCAAAAAGGTGTCTCATAGTGTGCTGCAGATTTTACCTTGCACTAAGCTATGCTATACCTTTCTGACGAAGACTGAGCCACTCACAATTAGATAAACTCCAGTTTCTAACTAAAATAAATTTGGTTTCTCTTTGCAGAGTCGTAAATAGAAATTTGCCTGCCCCCCCCCCCAGTTGCTATTACTGAAATGTAGCTTTCTAAATCCAAATCGCCACGAGGATTTTTGATAGTTTGTAAGTTAAGAACAGAATATAACCTCTAAATGTTTCAAAATAAAACCAACCTATTGAAAGCATTCACTTCTATTAATCACGCTATATAATGGGCTGAATCGAGACTCTATATTTATTTCACTCCAGAGGAAAGATCTCCATAACTCAACTGCATCTTTGCCACTCATGAATTATCAAGCCTCGCTTTGCTTGTGGGATAAATATATCTCAGTTATGTATACTCTCTTTTCCTCTCAGTGTATCTATATATTTTTCGGTGTCAATTTTTATTTATATGCATATTCCTGCAACGCTCACAGTGGAGATTGTTACTTTGCAATAAGTCGAAGCAAATCAATTTGGTCTACAAACACAATTTATTTTCCTACTGCAGCATTCTCCAGTATCATCACAGGAGATACCTCCACAGCCTTCACTATAACTGTTAAAGTGTGCCACACGGCTAAGATGTGAGGGGGTCTAGCATTTGATCAAGTTGACAGGGAGTGTCAAGTTCCTGCTGTTAGCTGAAACACCAGCATGATGACACGTATTTGATGTCATTTCAATGCAGATTCTGACATAGGCCAATTTATGGTCCAATTTATGTCTTGACTCTCATACCAAGGCCAAGCAAGCTATAAAATGTAATAAGAATTTCTTCAATCAATGTCCAGAGGAAAAACAAATCACTCGGTTACTGACACAATATTGCATCAACACTCTGGTAAAGTTCTCACAAGTGTGTGACATGCCCCTAAGCTACAGCGAACATGTGGAATAAAAGGCTGGGCACGACAACATCATGTCCCTGAAATGGGAGCTCCTCAACTTTACAGCTGTTGCCAGGTTGGTCCTTCGTCCTTGTAGCTTTCCAGTTCATTAAGAAGAAAATCCTTCTCTTTTTGCTTCCCCTTCTCTTGCCAGCTTCAACCTTCCCTCCCCACCACTATTTTTTCTCTGTCTTGCACACTGTAGCTAGTTATCTAACAAGTCTCAGCACAAAATGCCCAAACAAGGTTGTGGTGGTCAGACACTGATCACATAGCCTGGCCAGTGAGTCTGTCAAAGGATTATATCTCTTTCAGATGTTCTCAAATCAGATAGATACCCTCCTGTTCAGCTCTTCATAATCAAGACACTAACCCTATCTCAGCCAGCTGTTAAAAGATGTTGTCAATGGCAAATAGGCATGTACAGCACATATTTTTAATTGGATATGGTACACAGGATGATGTGTTTTTTCAAAAGCACAATTACTGCCTCTAATGTGAAACAAATGGTCTTGCCCTGTGGACAACATAAAGCAGACATGAGAAAATGTGTGCACGGCCTACACTGTATACCTTCATTCCAATATTCCTGTGATTTTGTGCATTTAGGACTGTGAGTATGAGTATTTTTGGAACAGCTGACAGGGGGCTTGCTTACTTTATTTGGGAAGGTCTTTGCCCTGGTTATTTCAGAAAAGTTGCTGTGCAGATGGAGCTGACTCTTTAAGTGGCTGAGAAAATGAAAACAAGGTGAAGGGAGGGTAGTCTATACACGAACATTTCTCTGCACACATCAAAAAAAAATCACCCTCTGAAGCCTGCCCAAGTATACCACAGGTACACCTACACTGCAGTTACACTGCCAGCAAAATGCCAATGCATTCACTGTGCAACAAACAGGCTCTGACCTGATGAAGGGCGCTGGGTTTTGTGTAGGTTGTCCTGTCCCATTTCAGAACTGCTGTGGGGCAGGGGTTGGGGCTCATCTTTAGCTGGCAGAGGAGCTGCAAGACCCCAAGCAGCATCTGCTGCCACTATGGTCCTGACAGCCAGAGAGCAAAGTGGTTTGCAGAACTCTTATACCTAGGCATATAAATTCTGCCAAACCCTGTTTTCAGCACAGCCACAGGGAAGCTGTATTGCTTGCACATGGTTTAAGCATCTTATATTATGACTATTCACACCTCCTTAGGTTTGGTCATCTGGATATCTGCAACGGTTTTCTCTAATATTTCCCTGGTACTACTACTAAAATGTCTTTGGCCATAACTGAAGGTATGTTGTCCTTCTGTTAGCATCCCTTTGGTTTCAAAGCTAGCTCTTGCTGCTTGTTCTGACATTTTTCTCTTTCCCTGCTACTTTCTTTACTAACTTTCTTGTTTCACCCTCATCACCTAAGTATGTCAATACATCACCTCCCAGTAGTGCAGTAAACAAAGTGAGCAATATCTGTCAAACATGATTCACTCTCTCTCCGCTTCTCCCAAAGAACAGAACCATAAATGAGGAATTTTGTTTTAACAGAGATTGTTAGTTTGTTTGGCGTTTTTTTAAGAAACATTCATATTGTTTAATGTTTTTACGTTATAAAGGGCAAGCATGTGTGTTATATTGGAAGAAAGAAGGAAAGGACTGTGAAAAGAGTAGAAATTTCTTATTCCTGAAGATTGTAAATTGTTGATATTTGGTTTTGCTACATCTCAGAACAGCCTTCCAGTTTCAAAATTGCTTTCAAATGACTATGGTTTGCTTTCAAAAAGATAAATCAAAACAAAAGTTATTGTAATAATAATTGCAGATGGGTAACTCAATACATTTTTTTCATGAAAAGTGTCTCATTGAGAAAGATTGAACAAAACATTCATTTTGTTGCTAGAACTCCACTTCTCTCCTGCTCCAACATAAACACAAATGCTGGTGAAATTTTGATCATCTCAAGTTGTGTTTTGGTTGAAACAAGTTTGCCAGACACCATTACAGAATAGCTTTTCTCATTGACTCTAGGATCCCTGAAAACAGAGATGGTTCCTAGCTCATAGCCCTGACTGAACTCTGCCTCCCTGAATCCTGTACAAGCAAGCTTTGCTCTTCTGGAAAGAGTATTGCTGGCTCTGAGAGCAAAAAGATTTCCTCTGTTTTGTCACCCATGTACTCATTACTGCTGTTTGCTGCTGTATCTTTACATGTCATCTTACATAAGTTTGCACATTTCTTGGAGAAGAGGCATTGGGCCATATTCAGGCTCTCTGCTGTGGCCTTTAAATTTTCAAAAAGCAAAAGACAACTGGGACCATCTATTTACTCTCCCTAAAGAGAACTAGACAAGGTTTGGTTGGCCCGAAGTGGTCAATGCTGCTTTGAACTTAAGCAATACTGTAAGCACCTGAGACTGCCTTAGGCCTCATGATGTGACATTTGAATGTCTCCCTGTGCTTTTATATGCTTTTGTAATAAGCCTGTCACTGTGCCAAGGTCTATCACAGTAAAAATAATAAATGATGGCAAAAATTGGCGTTTTCATATAATACAGTAAATCTTACTGTACCCACGGCTAAAAAAACCACCACAGCATGTGCAGTTCAGTTCAGTGTTACACCTGACGGCATTGCAAGCACTTGTGTGGGCAGGGGAGCACAGAAAGCTCTTACTCAAAAAATCTTTTTTGCCTCTTCATTGCAGTTTCTAGTATTATTATACTGCACGTGGTTCTAAAAATCATATCTGAAATGTTGTGCTGTGTCTATATTTACAATGCCTTATCAGGCATTGTATGATAAGATAAGAATGATTATCTACCCATAGTGTATATTACTGTGAATACTTGACGACTGGGGTGACTGCGTAATTGGTCCATTTCTCTTCCACTATACAGTACCAATTTAGAGGGCTCTCCTGTATACACTAACAACAGGGACATGGCACATAGATACCATGAGCAATATCCGATTCAATGTGAACTCCAAGGAGGAATTTGCCCTGGGAATTAAGTTGTGCTGTCAGTAGTATCTATGCATGCTCAGTGAATGCATGATTGCAGCCAGCCTCCCTCAAAAACTGATACTAGTCCAATACAATCAAACATCCCCAATCTACCTAAGAAAATCTGACAAAACTACATCTAAGGAGTTATTTTTATAGCTGTGTTTATAGCCCCTTTTTTTATGCACAGACAGGTCAGCTGAATTTAAATCTTTAAACCCTTAAGTGTCACATACGATGCTAGCTTGCAAAAAAGAAAAGTGTAAAAGAAAATGATCAGAACTTGTTACGCTTTGCCTTTCAAACATGAGGTTTGAACAGTCTTTTTAAAAAGCACATATAATTGATATCCACTTCTATTCAAAACCTAAATTAATTTCCTCTCTCTCTAGTGTACCGCCACTCTGAATACTTCCATCAGACAGTGGTAAACCAGAAGCTTGCTGTGTTTGCACAAAATAAAACTGCTGCAGTGTGCTGAAAAATATCCGACCTGCACTTCCGCTCAGAGTATGTTGTTTCATGCTGTATGGTCAATAAGTGTGTGGATAATCAGGAAGCTTGGCCCTCCTGTTACCCAGAGCTGTTTTTTCCTGAACCAAGAAGCCTCTGTATAAAACCACAATTTTGTGATCTTGATGAAGAAATTGCAGTGTGAACTGACATTATGGGAAGCTGTTTGCCTCCTGGGATTAGATTAGAATTTTTCATGATATAAGGGATGACACTATCAAGCAACATAAATATGTAAGTATAAAACATACTAATAATGTGCAATGATAATTCTGTGACCTCCCATTCACTTCATTGAAAGAGAACTGCAGAGAACTTCCAAGATGGTTACAGCTCCCTGTCAGGTCAGGGTGGAGATATGAAGAGTGCCTTTTTCAAACTCAAAGGAAGAGGAAATAAATTGAACTAGTGGGGAAATAAATTGCAAAATATGTACTGTGTGTTGTTATAGAGTCTCACTCTTTGAATGGTGGTGTGATAAACCAAAGATTTGCTGACTCTTAGGGAGCAGCACTGACAAGGTAATATTGGCCTTCCCACCCCAAAAGTAGCAACCTGACCAGCTGGATGTTAATTTATCAGAGCTGGCAGAAAAGCACGGGGGGAGACAGTAAGAAGGGAGAAGCATCTTAGTAGAATATTCACCATAAAGAAAACCAGAATCATACTTTTTGCAGCCACTGGGGCAGTATGCTGGAAAGGAACAAAGATATTGTTATTTGGGGAGTCTTGTCTTTTCACAGGCAGTTTGGCCCAGCTTTAAATTGTTGTCCGTATGGTTATGTCTGAAACTATATCTACCTGCATTCACCTTGAATTGTTCTTTCCTGGTAGTGAGCCTAAAGACTTTCCTCGTGCAGTAAAGCCTTTTGAAAATTTACCATATATTAAACTGTCTTGATCAGGCAGGGGAATAGGATGGAATTATTTTTCTTCTATTTCCTTTTACTAATTGATCTTTGAGCTCAAGCCTTGGCTGGGGAGGAACTGAAGTAGTAAGGGGACAACTGAGGAAAACCAGGGTGTCTTCAAATCGCTCTGAGACACAAGAACGTAATGTCGCGGCAACGATCTCCTGGTAGCAAACATGCATGTTTTGCCTGCACAGTCTTCTAAAAATGACCAGATATGGTTTTCTTCTCTGCATGAGCATGCAGATTGGGTACCCTCCCAAGCTGCTCAGAGTTTCTCCCCAGCAGAGCCACCAACTTCCTCACCTGGGATTTTCCCTGAGAGGATGTGGAATAATCTCAGTGTTTTGCCGTGCTAATTAGACAACACGGGGCTTTGCCAAAATGTGTATGCCAACTGGACTTGATTTTTTGGGGTTACCTTGGCACGTATCTCTGAGATTTTGGTTCCTTTTGTTGTGTGCTGAACTGGACTCTCTGCCTTCCCTTTGCTTACTCATGCCATACGTGAAACCACAGCAAAACCAAATTAAGATATTCCCATCAGATCTGCTGGTATGCTAAATGCATCCACTGATGAAACCAAAAGGGGTCCCAGCTGTGACTGTGTGTGCAGGTTTCCCTGACTGTGTCCATGCTCTTCCTTCTCATGTGGACACTAGTAGAATAGATCATGATGCTGACAGGAAACTTATGAGGCTTCGGTGATGGACTTGAGATAGTTTGAGGGAGTCCACGTCCTCAGGACCACTGTCTCAGCCTCTCTGCTGACTCAGGAATACAGTTCACGTTTCAGGGTTCTCTGGAGTCCCAAAAGACGTTCCCCTTTTACCTAGGGAAGAGATTTTGGAGTGAATGACTGCATCATGAAAATGGTAAGGAAAAAATAAAGAGATAGATTGATTGCATGCGATTCTTGGGAGTATATTATGCAGCTGAACATATTAGTGTAGAACGAGGAACCCGGTGTAACCCATTTTCTACAGGAAGTCACTGATGGTCTAATACAAGGATAGTACACAACATGATGCGTATAGGTAACTGCAATGACCCAGTGATCCAGAGTGCTCAGGATCTGAGCCTTCTTTGAGTTATACTCAGATCAGTTGCATGGAAGTTCAGGGAATTCAGTCTGGGATCATAATCAGGCAGGGAGACTTTAATTAAGTTACATTCCAAATCAATACTGAAATCTCTGTAACAAGAAACTAGTTTTCTGCAAAACCGTTTCTCCATGTTAGCGCACATCTCCCTTTCTATAAATGCCTTCTGAAATTCAGTTTGGTTTATATACTGTGTGAAGCCTTGTGTACCGCAGCCATCCTACACAGCGTATAGTCTCACCTTCTTGTGCTAAGGAGACAGGGTTAGGCCTGCTTGTCAGTCTCTGAGCAGGTTGTGACTTACAAGCTATTAGCACACAAAGGATATTTCCTCCAGTCCTTCACAAACATTAATTTTCTTGAATCTTCCTGGTGAAGATTTGTGTTTTAACTGGAAAATCTTCATGCAACAAAGACTGATTAATTGTTAATATTTGGTTTTAAAAGGCAATGAACCTGGGTGCTATGTTTTAGTACTGGGGGGGGGGGGGGGGGGGGCGTGTGCAGGGGATGCAGCTGCATGTTTTAAAAGTTGGGTGATTTTTCTGTTACAGTTCACAGCTCTGTCCCGCAAGCAATTGTGCCAGGACATCTGAAAAATGGCACCATTTGCAGTAAGAAATGGTTGTTGGAGGTAGAGGATGTGGGTTAAGCTAATACTGGTGACCAACACTTTACACTGTGAAACCACAGCCTGAAGGTCTCAGGGAGAGGTTGCAGAGATACAGGAGCCTTGAGCCAAAAAAGTGCCAGGAGGACACGCTTTCAGAGAATAGAAGTTTTAAACTCCAAAACTATCTCAGGGAGAAGTAAAATATCTGCTAAGGAGGGAGATAGATAGATTTCTATGACTTCAAAGGGTACCCATTCAAAAGAAACGGAAGAAATTGGTCTTAAATGACATCTAGCCTCAGCTGGAAAGGTACCCAGAGGGATCAGGAAACAAATAGTAGATCTTATTTATTTCATTAGAATTGAACACTTCTCGTGTTAGTCAGAGTAAATAGTAACTGGTTTGTGAAACCTTTTGCAAAGTCTCTGTGCAGTTCTATCAACTGAAGGGGTTAATTTCAAATCCAGAGTACCCCAAAATTGGAGTTCTGGAAAAGGAGGTATTTGGGGTACAGGAAATTAGAAATGGCACTTCTACTCCTGGGACATAGGCCACATGAACTGTGAAGTCCTATTTTTTGAGAGGATATAAGAAGTTATTCTAGGTCCATGATGTGCAGCAGAGAAGTTGAAGAAAGAGCCAAGGCTATCCCTCCTCAAACCACCATCCACAGGACCAACAAGTCAGTGCCAGGGACATTTAGCAGGGAAACAAGTGACAGGTTCCTTTACAAACATTTTTGAAAACTACAGAACAAAGCTGTATTAATAACAGAAAAACTGATGGGTGGATTGTGGAAAACAAATTTATACAGTAACCCAGAATGTTACCAGTAGCCCAAATATGTGCGCTTTTGTGAAGATTACTTCATTCAGTTTTCTTCAGATGACACCCATTCCTTTACGTATCTTCCTGAATCAATGGAAGAACTATTTTTCACAGAAGAGCTTGCGAGAAACAAGCATCAGTTGTGGCCATTAATTTTATGAATGATTTGTTGGAAACTGCATTAAATGGCAACATCAGCCCACAAATGAGCTTTGAAATGTTCTTATTCCGAGTCTGTGCAGATGGGCAATTTGCTGTGTAATCAGTTTTCACAGCCACCCTTTCAGTCAGGGTCACTTGTCTTATAACCATGTTCTTGTTTTGCAGGTTTGTATTTCACAACTCCTCAGAAACGCTGCACGTACAAGTCCAGTGACCAAAAAAGAGATAACTCAGAAAATACAGCAAGATTATGTCCATAGGCACTTTGAATGGGGATTTCAACAAATATAACACTGTGGGAGTATCAATAAAAGACAGAGATATAGCTGAAGAGGAGCTATCTAGAAACCAGTAAGTGACAGAGCTTGAGACTATTATTCTAGCTACTCTATGAAACTTACACTTGTGCTGTAACACAGGTAAATTACAGCAACAGTATTCTTGTATGCAATTAAAAAGAAGTCTCATAAAAACGTAGAAGAGTGATATGGCAACTATGTAAATCTAGGACAATGCCACCCAAAACACTTTATGGTCCTCCTAGCATGTAGATACTGCACTGGAGAACATACAGAGATTAACCACCAAAGTGATACAGAGATCAGAGTATAAAACATATGGGAAAATATCAGAGGAACTGAATTTATACAGAGATCACTCACTGGGGACATTACCATTATGTAGAAGTGCGTTTAATGAAGTAAGGGAATTCTTCACATTATTACAAGAAGGTAGAACAAGAAGCAGCAGCCTCAAACAAAGGAAGAAAAAGTTTAGGTTAGATACCATGATTTTTTTCCTTAAACCAGGCAAGCTGGGTATTAAAATAGGCTGCCCATAGAGAGGCTATCTCCTTAAGATGGGAGCGAGAGTAGATAAAACTTCACATGGGAGGGGAGGATGTATGAGTGTGAGCCCTGCCAGCTCTCCTAAACCAGTAAGCCCCCTCTGGAAGTAGTGGAGAGTGGTGGCACACCTGCCGTGCCCCTCAGCCACCCATAGCATGGGGGAACCCTGGCAGCTTCTCGCAGGGGAGGGGTGACACGGGCTCACCAGCAGCTCCTACAGCCTCCATAATGGTCAGGTGAGGCAGAGCCACACATTTCTGAGGATTTAGATGACTCAGGAGTTTTCTTCCAGTCCTTTGAGCTTGGTTCCCAATGGTCTGTCAATTACGTATCTTTCGTAGTATATAAAAACTAAGGTTATATTACTGTTAATTCACTCTGTGATGCAATAAAGCAACTAAAGAACAGGAGGAATGGATAAAAAAACCCAGCAAAATGAAGACTTGCATGTGGCACCTATACTGAAATTTCTCATGTAGGGATTTCAAACTGTCTTAAAATAGCATAAGGAAGTCTTGATAGACTAGGTTTGAGGGCATCTGCGCTGTGAGTTGAGAACGGCCAGATTATTTCCAAGTAGTGAAAGAACATGTAAATAATCTCAAGAGGAGATGCAGATTTTTCCTGTTGTTGTGCACCATTTTCAGTTCCCTACACACAAATTCTGAAAGACTTTTGTAGATTTTTTTTGTGTTCTTGTATTAGTGTCTATTGACTTCGCAAGAGAGTTCCCCTGTAGTTTTCGCAAGTCTGGTTAAACAGAATTCGAAAGGCTGAAGAAACAAAACTTCTGCTGTTGTAGAAACCTCTAGAAAGTATAAGACAGTATCATATTAAGATCTGATACCTCAGACATAAAAGCTTGACTGTGCCCCATTAGAAATCTTCCATTTCCAGTACACCTTTCTAATTCTGCTAGGTTGTAAAATACTGGACTGTAAATGGGTCATTCTGTGTATGCTGTTTGGCCCAGGACTTGAGTGGGTTGTATTTTTTTGGAGGAGGTGAGGAGGAACAAGGCAGTTTCCACTTAAGAAGGAGAAAAACAAATGTTACTCTGCTGGTTGCTTTTTTTTGGTTGTTTTAATGGCAACCTTTTTGAAGTTACTCTCAGGGGTTCAGAACATCAGAAAAAATCCAGGCAGAGAGATTAGCTGGCAGGATAGAGCAGGTGGGGCACTGAAAGACACAGGATAATACAATTCATCACACGAATTTAACCAGAGCTAGAGGGTATCTCTCTGCCAAGTGTGATTTGATTCATGCAGACACATACACATGTATGCGTGCACACACAGATGTGAGCATATGCATGTGTGTATGAGAGAAATTTCTTCTGTGCTTTGTACTGAGGTTATTCGCTGGAAATGATGTATGAAATGAAATCCCCATGCTCACGGCACATGGGGAATATCAGACAGAACTCCACAATCACTGCAGAGATGGGCTTTGCTATTGGCAGATCAAACGCAGGCAGAAGAGCAAACCAACCTGAAAGACTCTGGGGAAAACAAATATTTTTTTTTAAGTTATAAAATAACGTTCCCACCCTTTTAATATCATTACTCCCATTTTCTCTCCCTCTGGCATTCCCCTGGGCAGCCAGCTACATTAGCTGGAGCCTTAGAGAGATAAGAACCCTCCCCACATAGATTTCCCCTTAAAAGCCCTTCACAATGTGTTAAAATTACATTTTGAATAACACTTTCTAGCTTTTTTATTAATTTTTTAACGTGTTTTTACCATCTGAGAGTTTCTTCCTAGCAATAGTAGTGGGCGGTTGTATGGGAAACAGGGGGTTGTGCTCTTTTCTCCTCCATGCTCCCAAGTACCACGCATTTGATGTTGCCTCTTGGAGAATCCAAAAGAAATTAAACCACCTCCCAGCTATGCCATGAGTTGTAAGTGGAATCTATGACAAAAGCAGTGGCTTCTCCAGGCCTTCCTGTCTGCTGTTCCTGGGCCATAAGAAACCCTCCCAGGGAAGGAGTAGGTATGGACACACCCTCTTCTGGGGTGGTGGGATTTCCCTCCACCCATCACTGATGCTCAAATGCACCTTTGCATTTCTAGACCGCTCCATTCCTGGTGAAATCATTTCAGCTTGGCTATAGATTGCTGAAGAAGGACATTTATTTATAATACGCAGTGTAGGAAATTAGGCCATTGTACTTCTGCACAGGGGAAAGATTCATAAAAAGTCACACAGAATTATTCTTATATAAGTGACAATGACATCGTTGTAAGGAGGAAGCAGAACTTTATTTGTCTTACTTAAAATGATATATAGAGCACTTGTCTGTTTATTCCACTGCAAACAGCTTCTGCAAAAACAGCGGTAATTCCCTAGGGGGTTCTGCTGATAGTTATAAGTTACTTGAGCAAAATCTCTCAAGTGAGCTACTGCCTTACAGGTAGCCATTATTCTAGATTCAAAGGGCTTTTTGTTGTTGTTGTTTGTTTGTTTGTTTTTTAAAATTATGTTCCGTGTAATATAGCTTTTTAAAATATAAATTGTGTCATAACACTGCTACTTTTCAAGTAGGTAAGTATCTGTACCTAAATCAAAGAATGCGCTGCCAAAGGAGAAACCAGTCAATAAATTGGCTTCATAATCAAATCTGGCTCAGGTTAAAGCAAAGTTAGTTTGATGGATTCAGCTGAAACCTAGTAAATAGCAGCCTACATAATTAAGCTGCTCTACCTTCGTGTAGTCTCCCCGGAAGCTTATGGGCATCTCAAAGGCACAAGAGTGACAATCAGCAGCTAAGCCGAGGAAATGAACAGGCAATATTGCCCACCCAGACGTCATTCCTTACCCCCCATTACCATTGCCTCACCTCTCAGAAGGATTAGCAGAATTTGTCTTCGATTCTTTGACAGGACCACAACATCTTCCTCTAATTTAAGAATGGATTCTGGGTCTGAAAATCAAATAACTAATATTATTCAACGGGCAAAAATCAACACTGAAACTTGGTCTTGCTCTCTTTTTCTCATTTAAGCAAGCTTATGAGCCTATTGTCTACGAAGTCTCAGCCTCAGCCTTCAGCAGCACATTTAGAGGGTGTTTTTAAACAGATGACAGGAAGAAAAAAAATAGAAAAGCAGGATAAAAATAAGCCTTGTAGTCCTCACAAACAGTTTGCATATTTTCCAGGGCGGGAGGAAAGAGAGTAATGAACTATCTGATGAGGCCAAAAGGAATGGGAATTGGCACTGAAGCTGACATGAGTTTGCACCATATTCTTATTATTAATTAATTGCAATCATCAAACTATTTCTTTGACTAACTGAGCTTTCCATAGCCCATTTTCATTCTTGATTGATATTTTTCTGGTTGTTCAGCAAGAAAGTGAAAAGTGCAAAGTCTGTAGTTTCTTTTTAGTGTTTTAGTCCCCAAAAAGAGGTTTTCAAAAGTTGCAAATGTGTGAAGCTTGGCTTAATTTATTCATTGGGAAAAAAACAAAACCAAATTAATTTCCAGGAAATTAATGCAACATTTCTAATTTACTTTGAGAAATCATCATCATTTCCTGACTATTTTTCGTTCTTTGGTGACCAAGGGAAACTCTCTTTCACTATGACAAAGCTTCTTTTTCCGTAAAAAATGGTAATAATAATTACCTGCTTCACAGCAGTGCAGTAAGATTCAGTTAATTAGTGTTTTCAAAGTGCTTTGAGATCCTAGGATGGAAGATGCAATAGAAATGCAAAGTATTATTATTATTCAGAGTTAACAACCAAATTTCAACCATTTGCACTTATCCATCTTAACAGCATGTACTCAAGGGAAGAAAACACATAACTTGTCAGCAGACAGTCCTCTTAATGTGGGTTATAAAACCACCTTCTTGATTACCATCTGGAGTAACATTCACAAGTGAGGGATAGCAGATGTGTGCGCATGGAGAGATGCATCCCACTTTCCCAATCCATTGGACACATCAGCGTTGCCATACTATATCCATCCAGCCCGGTATTATGCCTCTGATGCCAGCCAGCTCTTGATGCTTAAGGGCAAACAAGAGCCACTCTTGCCTTTCCCTCCATCTCTTCAGGAAAAAAAACAACCACCCAAGCAAACTCCCCCTTTCTTTTTCCTCTTTCATAATAACAACACAGCAGCCAACTGTGCAATGCTCCACAGTGGATGAAAATGTCTTCCTGACCCCTGTGTGCAATTAGTTTCCTCCCAGGAGCATGAGATTTGATTATTTTTGCCGTTATCTTCGCTTGTACAGCCACAAGTGTTATTATCTCTTCTCCATTTTTCAGATAGGCTTTTTTTTTCCCTTGAAGATTAGCCTGAACCTTCCAGAGTCCTTGCAGCGAGGTGCCCCGCAGAGGTGTGCTGCCTCTCGCAGCGGGGAGCAGCATCAGCCTGCCATCGGCTTTCACGTCGCTTCTGGCCCCTTGGACGTCTCCACAGGCCTGCCAGGCAGGGGTGGGGATCCCTGCAAGGGCGTGGAGGTGGAGCAGCTTCATGAATGATCTGCAGAAGAGAAATTTGCCGGGTTTAATGAGAAGAAATGGGTGGTGTGGCTTAATTTAATTCCATTCTGACTCTGCCTCCATCCTGCCCCTTCTTACAGGATGAGGAGGCAGACACCTGAGAAGAGCCGCTCTGCAACACTCACCCGTGGAAAGCCAGCGCTGAGCACACAGGGTTTAGTGGAATATTAAATGCATGGTCCTTGTCCCATTATGTTTACGTACCTTGGGTGGGAATAAACTGAAAGCAATCCTGCCCTCAGGACAGGAACGTCAACCCTTCCAAGCACAACACAGTGTGTGAAAGGGTCCACCCCAAAAAGCAACGTGGGTGGAAAGCAGGCATGCACGGCTGCTAGGGACGGCGCCGGCTGCGTCATCAGAAAGGCTTGTGCAGCGTTACCCCAAAGTTCGGGGTTCGGCACAGCAATTCCCAGAGGCGCCATGTCCCAGATGCCATCCGTTTCATGGCTGCTCTCTCTGCTGCTCTGTGTTTTATGGGCAGGTGGGGCCAATAAAACACCTCAGGCATTCAGCAGGAGCCTTTCTGCTGACACCGGTGGGCTTTGGATCAGGCCCCCCATGGTCTGCTCTGAGTCAGATGCTGACATTTTCAAACTTCAGAGGTGGAAGTGCTGAAAAACTTAACCGAGTGCCTATGAACTGCTGTAAGAAATTCAGTAACAAAATATTTATGAAATGAGCCACTTCCTTATCTTACTTTCAAATTGCGTTAAAGAGAAAAAGATTTATAGGTGACAGATAACAATATTAAAGTCAATCAAATGCACACAACCCTCCGGATCCCCAGGATGCCACTCAGGGTAGTGACAGGCCATTTTAAGTCAGCGAACTTGCTTTGTTGCAATGGTCTCAAAAAGCAGGAGAAAAGCTTATTTTGGCCTATCAGGTCTCTTTGTGCTGCCACGTGGCTTTTTTGGTGGTGAGATGGGGTTCAAAAGAGCATGGTGTATCTATCACTGCCATAGTTAATCCTAGCATTAGAAGATATAAACAACCTTCTCCCACATTAGCAATGTTTACCTCATATTGCTCTAGCATTCATTTTCACTAATATGATACAAAAGTGTAATGATGTATAAGTGTTTTTTAATGTTAAGTAAGTGAAAACAGGTGGGTAATTTACCACTGGCTCTATACAGATTGGAGCTGGCATTTCACAAGGAAGATGCTGGACTCTTTCTTCTGTGTATTTCACATATAATTCTTTTTATTTTGCCGGTGTCTGCTGCTACTGCTTATAGTTTATGCCACCAAGTCAAAGCCATAAGTGCCACCATTATTTTGGAGCAAGCAGAATGAAACGTTTGTTTAGAAAGCTTTCAGCTACGGGATGAGCGGGTTTGATGTGGAGGAAGGTATTCTTTACTTGTATTTGTGTTCAGACTGAATGCTTTGCTTGTGTAAGTTACTTAGGAACTAGTGTATGCTTCTGGGGCATGATCTCTCTCAGAAGAATGAACCCTAAAACGGAGGAGACAAGATCAGTGCTGACCAGTGATTTCTGTGTTGTAAGATGGGGGACGTGCAGATTTCACATCAAATTTACTAGATATCCCATTTTTACTTTCACCACGGAGTACGTTGTTATGCATTCACTCCTATATATATGGTAATGTCCAGAAGCCCAAATGAGATATATCACACCGTGAAAAAAATCCTATAAAAACGTGGACAGGGGAAGTTTTGACCCAGCAAGCAGCCCATCCACACGTGGCTGGTCCCCTACATAACGGATGGGAAGGGGCTCAGGAAGCAGCGAAGTCAATGGGCTTTGCAGGGTCGCACAGGTCAGACCCCACGGGGAGACCCAATGCTCCTGCGTCCGCTCTGCTATACTGTGTGGCTTCTCATATGCAGGATCAGGCTTAACTTCCACTTCAAGAGAGTTTTGACTCCCAAGCTCATGTTGCAAAATTATTTCTTTTTATCTTTGTTCCTTTTTTAGAATTCCTTTCTTTGAAACGTTTTGCTTGGTAGTAATTGCTGCTAAAATTTCACAGAACATTTGCAAAACTGACAGCCTAATTCAAGAAAATTTGAAACATTTAAAAGGCATTTGTAAAGAATTTTGGTGCTGAAAAGCTTTGTTGGTGAAGTTCTGTTCACTGAAGTTAGCTAGGTAATTTTTGCAAAGCAGAGGCCTTAAATTTGAGTACGCTCTGCTTCCATGCATTTCCTTGCTATATTTGGCATAACTGGAGGAAAAATTGTATATCAGAGATTCTGTTTTAAGGCACCAGGTGGGGATTTCAAAGACCTTAAAAACGGTGTGGAAAGTATTTGCTGAAAATTAAGAAATTTCCAGTGAAAACCCTATGAAAAAAAAAATATTATCTGGTAGCTTAAAACGGTTATTCACATTAGCTTTTACACTAAATCAGGGCACTAATTAGCTCTCGGTGTGGCAAAAAAAAGCGGTGTTTTACAGAGTCTCCCTGTTTCCTACTTGAAATAGACCTAGATGTTTCCAGGTGGTCTGCTGCTCTGCAGGGATCGGAGGAGTCCACCCGTGAGGGGCTTCCCGCAGACCTCTCCAGGGAAGCCTGCATGCCCACAGCCACTGTGTGCACATCTGCTCCAGAGAGCTCGCGAGTGAGAAGGGCAACAAAACCAGCCATGTGTGAGCATGACCATGGATATTTAAAGCATCCCTCCTTTTGGAATAGTGGAAAAGGATGCACAGCTCCGCAGGGCTGGTGGGGGCTGCAGGTTCCCACCAGCCGCCGAGCCTGCACGTGGGGTTGTCGGGAGGGTGAGGACCGCTGTCCTCGCTCCCAGCCCAGCTAACAACTCCGTTCCACTCCCAGCCCTCTCCTTCCTTTCCTTCGGGCTGTAGCCTTTCTTCGTTATTTTCCTCTGGGGCTGCAATTTTTCCCGGTTAGCCACAGACAGTATATAAAACACGTTTTACTAAAGTTCTTCCAACAAAAACTTCATTGAAACAACTTTTAAAGTTGTGAAAAAAATAACAGGAAATTCACACTTAGGCCCTTGAGGATGAAACATGACATATGTCTTCCAACACATAGGCACAATGGGGTGCACTATAAAAGTAAATAAGGATCACACCATGGTGCCTAGCTGTTGGAGGACATGCCTTTTGCCATTAAGTTATCATTTCCTTACTTTTTTGTCCAGACTCCCATGTACTTTTAATTGTTGACTCCAGTGACTAAATTAATCTTCCTTCTTTCTTTTATTTTAATAAAGCAATGTGTGACCTGCCTTAAGGTTAGAGACTAAAAATTAGCACAAGCATTAACATTTAATATACCAACCAAAATGAAGATTTACATTGCAAACGGATAGGCAGTCTAAATTTAGGCTGCTCACAAAATGAGGCTATACACAAATGTATTTCATTAATTATATATGTCTAGGAGAACTTAAATACAGCCAACATTTATGCATGCTGAGTACATGTGCCAAAAATGTTATAGTCTTGTATGGTGGATGCAGTTTTAATTTGCATGTGCAGTGTGTTTTTTCAATAAAAAGGGAAAAAAATCCCTAAAATCTGCACATGCTTTTATTCTCCATTTAAAATACTGGCAAAGCAGATCTTCACAGTAATAATCAGACTTCACTATTAATATCCAAGATGTATTCCATTCACTTGAAAGCTTCCCCTGTGAAATATTAGCACCCATTTGGACTTTTTCATTCTCCAAAATGATCAGCTCTTGGGATTTCCTTCCCTTTGGGGGTTTTGGTGTATTTTTAAGGCCAAGTTATTCCTCAGAATATGATAGAGAGGTAGAAACACCGTTCACTATAGCGGTTCGTTGGGTTGTTCTCCCACAGAACAAAACAGGACACAGCCCATTGATGAAGTCACGTTACTTATTACTGGAACACACTTGTGAATCTTGTTTTAAGACATCCATTTACAGATGAAAGTGTGCACCCCAGGAGCCTCAGGCTTCTGCAGGAAAGCCAGCCTTGGTACGAGAGGAGACCTCCTTCTGCCTCTGCAGAGATTTGTTGCACCTTGCAGTTCCTGCAAACCCTGAATCCTTACAAGCCCCATATTTTCATCCAATAGTGAAACTGCAACTTACTCTTGAGCTAAACTGTTGCACTACAGGGTGACCATTGCTGTAAGATTAAAAAAGGTATCTCCACGTTCCTACCTGACCATGCCCATTTTTCACATTGGAAGGCGCTAGATGTTGAACCGAAGACCCAGTAATCTGTTGCTAGTTCTAGGGTACTTACCCTGATTGCTGGGCTGGAAATAGGTGTGCTGCATTTGTAACCCATCCGATTTCCATGCCTGGGTCCAATCTGCAAAGGGACATACCCTTCCACTCAGCTGGGGATTAGGGGCTAGAAAGGAAGATAACTGACAACCTCAACTAAAGGGGAACATAAATATACCTGTGAATTGTGGAGTAAACAGCTGCTGAGTGATTAAAAGCTAAGTAAAGCTGAACCACTTAATCAGTTTTTAAAGCTGTTTGTTGCAAGCTTCCTGCAAAGTGACAGATTTTTTCTGCTATATAACAAAACATAAAATGAAAGGAGCCTTTCTTCCCTCATGACAGCTTAAAAGTGCTGTGCTGTCTTTTTTTTCCCTCAGACTCTGAAGTGGTGTCACTTCAGGAGAATAGCTGTGCCCAGGAGGGACCAGCATGTGAGAGGGGCCCATCTCCTCCCCGACTGGCACACTGCATTGCAGAGACCCACACTGATGACACTGACCCTTCGGCAAAGGAAACTGGAGGTTAAATACCAGCGATGAAAAATTCTCTGGGTCAAGTGTTTTATGAGAAAGCAAGTTTTGCAACAGTGTGCCCAAAAAGAGGGATGCCCAGGCTAGCACAGCAGACTGTGCTTCCGGTGATGAACACACGCTCCTGAAAGCCACCCCACAAGTGAATGCTGCCCCCCAGGCAAGTGTCTGCTATAACCAGCAGTTTTGCAGTCTAGCCCTGAATGGCAACAGTAACCATGCTTTCTGTATTACCCAGAAAAGTCCTAATACCCTTTCTAGTTTCTGTACTATATGCAGAGGAACCAGGTCTTTCACCATGTAAGTATTATGGGGCAGAAGAAAGCTGCCCATCAAAACTGAGAAATACTAGACACAAGCTTTACAACAGGCAATCAGAGAAATGTTTATGTAGACAGAAACAAAGTTTCTAATCCAGCATCCCTTCTATTACAAGTTTTTTTATTCATTCGTCAGAAATTATGCAAGAGGGGAAGACTTACAGACCTGGTCCTTCAATTCTCAGGTTAGTACAAAACACTGTCCACCAAGGGAGCAAAAGCCATCTTCTGTCTTTGGAGGATGGGAGCACTTCCCCACAGGAAAAGAATGATGCCACTGCTTTATACTTAGGCTGTTGGAAGAAGGGGCCATCAGATAAGGAAGGAATCCTTCCTCTCCACCCCTGCAAGAGCAATGCAGAGCCAGATGCCAGGGCTGAGCGGCATCTGCTTATCATTTTGGCCAACTCCATAGTAGCTCTCACGTGGTATCTGCAGAGGAAATGAGCGTATCTAGGAAAGCGGCTACATCTCTGAAGAAAAAGTTTGCTGGTTTTATGTGAGGCTGTTTCTTGGGAATGAGATAAGCAGAGCAGCCAAAACTTCAGAAAGAGAATCATGGGACATGAAGGGTCCTTTCTGAAACTACTTGGAAGTCAGGACACTGGGAGCCAGTCATTGACATTTCTATCTTATTGCTAGCAGATGCGTAGCAAGGCTTGGTTTGACAAAGGGATGAGCATGAGATAAAGTAATAGGAAACTGTCCAAAGGAATTTGAAGAGGCATTTGGAGCTGGAGTGACATGGCACTTTCTATTTAAGAGGCATTTTGATCAGAATCCTATCTGAATCAGACTTCAGGGCTGATGTTTGAAAAAGTTTGGAATTGCACTTTTAAGTTTTGATTCAAATCAGCTCCAGGTCTGAATGAGTACACATCAAGAACTTTTACAAAGACAAAGTTTGCTGAGTTTCATGTTGAATCTGCAGTGCTGCACAGCACCAACATTTATTAGCTTCTCTTTCATACCGTCTCTTAAACTTGGGACATCTTTCTGATTGATTGACCAAGCTTCTACCCTATCCTTTAAACCTCTTCTTAAGAGAAATCTCCACTTTGCTTTTATAAAAGTGAAGCAATAGCAAGTGGGGGAAATAGGTAGGAAAAAGGAATATTCAATATATATAACTGGGCCTATTGCAAAACTCCTTGCACATACTCTTGAGAAGTAATATGTTGTATACTCGCCTCCCAGACTTTCATGCATTACTCATCTGCCTAAACTGTCTTCCTTCTACATGTTAGCATCTAGCTCAGTGACTAAGGGTTTTCTGCTGTTTTGTAACAGCTGGATGCGAGGACTGTATTAGGAACAAAGTACTTGCACAGCGTATCAGCCTTTCAGAGATGGTTCAAGGTGGGACTGGGCTCTAGACCTCACACTCCCCCTGAATGGAAGAGCTGGGTCCCTGAGAGGATGGGAAGAAGGATGCCCTGCCAGTGCATGTTTTGGGAGTGGCATGAAGAGCTGAATTGGAGGGACAGAATATGCTTCTGCTCCTTCTCCTGCAGGTGTGGCATGAGAAGGGCTTTACTACCATGACTGCCCACACAATTCTTGTAACCAGCTTCCTCGTGGGTCTCTCCCTGCTCACTCAGCCTCTGCCTGGTATTTATCTATGCCCAGAGAAGAGGATGGGTCCCTCTATTTTTAGCTCCTTCCTCCTGTGGCACTGGGGTGGCTTCTTCATTCCCTTGCTGGTGCCTTGGAGCTTTAATGGCCAGGTCTTTGCTGGATGCTTCCTCAGAGGTGATCAGTCACCCCACTCCACTGGCCTCTCCTTCCCACCCCTCTGCCTGGCTTCACAACTGTCTCTCAGGCAGCTCCTGCCTCTGTGCTCTGCTGCTGCTCACAGACCCGTTCTGTCATCTTGGTACTTTATCTCCTTCTGCGGGTGGTGGCTGATTATGAAGAGCCCCTGCTGCTCTTTCCTCCCCCAGAGATGGATTTTCTAGGGCACATCTCTGACCTCAAGTTGTTTGTGGGCGGAAGAGTTGGTCCTGCTGAATATTTGGCTTTGTTCCCAAGAAGACATGCCTGCCCTGGGACCTTTTTCTAAAGAGTTATCAGTTTTTATGCCAACCTACTGCTCTTATATTCTGAATCACTGACCAGCTCCCCAGAGGACATGTGGTTCTTCAGGTCGAGTGGGATGAGTACAGCAGCCCCAACCAGTGTGACTGCATCCCAAGTGTGGTAAGGTAGCATTATGACCACTCTTTAAAACTCAAAATAAATAAGAAATAAGGAAATTATATTGACTTCACATTCAATGTCCCTTTCATGAACTGGGTCTCTTGTTTTATAACCCAGTACACAGCTTGTCCCTATAAATAGCTTGGTGATCCAGTATGAAAAAAAGTGTACATCAGAGGAGTGAGGATTTTGTCTTCCTTGTAGCTCACCAAGAAAGTATGATTTACAATGAAAGCAGCATTTTTATACATTTAAAACAGGCAGTCCTTGTAGTCAGCAACTTGTGACGGTAAAATACGAGTGTTGCCTCCATATTCTCTACAGTTCAAGCGTGCAGGCTGCAGCCCCAACCCGTGCAGCACAAGAGGCGGGAGGGAAGCAGCACAGAATTGCTGTGTCTGTCCTTGGACTAGAGCAGTGTTCACAACACCTTTCGTATTCTCTCCCCCAGTCCCTGAAAGTTACTTGAAGTTTTAGGAGGGAGATGTTGGGATTGATGTGGCTGCAATGATAGCTGCGTGTGCTGGGTATTAATGCACTTGTTATCATAGATACTTCAGGTTTCGTTGCTACCATAAGTGCTCTTTCAAGAAGAGTTATTGATGTTTACAGGCATGGCCTTGCATACAGAGTTTTAGGCCATTGATGGTCTTCTATTTCAGAAGACATAAAGGATAACTTTGAATAACAAGAAATTATAACACTTTCATTCCCGTTTCAGCTCTATGCTAATTGTCCACAATGTGGTGAGAGTCTCTGATAACAACCTTTCAATCACTTCAAAATATCTGTTCTGTTTTTTGGGATCTGCTTATGGAAAATGTATGTCTTTGTGGAGACCCTTAGGAGAAGCCTTATAACTTCACTGTTGCCTTAGTTCGTATTTGGACGTCAAGCTAAGAAGGTTAAACTATGCACAACCTATGCACAGATTGCAACTATGCACAGATTTAAGGTTGGAAAAAAAATCACTGACTCATTAAAAAGCTTAATTCAACTCTGTGAACAGGAGAACTGGGATGTAACATTTCTTTCTGGGGCTCCTTTCTGAGCTCCCATGCAGATAAGGCAATTTGCTCTCACACTGGAGCACAGGTGAAAATTTGTTCTTGCGTGTAGCAGCTGGATGTGAGCTCTGTATTACGAGGCCTGTATTAAAAGTGCTTACACAGCAGTGCTAGTCTTGGAAGGAGGTTTCAGAAATGGCTGGGCAGGCAAACTGCAGAAAACTAATATAAAGAGAAGAACACTCACCTAGAAATATCTGTTTAACACTTTCAGAGTGCTGGATAGCCGTAATGGTCAGACTCTAAAGGAGGAACTTTTCCTTTGGAAAGAAGATCTGATCTCTTGGGACAAAGACACTGAGAACTGCACAGTAATGCACCTGGAGGGAGTCTGGAGCAGGACAGCAGGCCAAGGGAAATCTGTCCCCCCCCCTCCGAGAACGAGGATACTGGTGCATGGTGCAGCTGTGTCACTCTTATCTAGCAACAGTCTGATAGACTAATGCCAACAGTGGCACTTAAGACACTGTCTCTTCAAACACTCCCATTTCTTAGTTTGTGCTCTGGACCGTTCTTGTTTAGGGCTATTGAGAAAGATACAGAAAATGCATGAAATACTTAAAACTTACTCTTACTGAGTTGCGGAGGAAAATACCATTGCTAAACCACATTTTCCTTTTTTTCTCCCACCTGTGTTTGTCTTGTCTATTTTGACTGTAGGTATCTTTGGAGCAAGTCCTATCTGCTAACCTGTGTTGACATTTCCTTGTAAAAAAGATCCTTTTTTTTGACTGAAACTTAGACACTTTCTTTACTACACACAGCTAGGAATGAAAAAGTGAAAGCCATGTTCACACAACTTTTGGTCTAGTTAGCATCACACAGGAATTTGCTAGATCAAAGAAAAGTCAGTATTCTTCCTTCAATTTTTTAGTCTGTTTCAGTACAGATGCTGCAATGTGAGCAGGTATCAGTGTGACACAGTGGAAACTTAAAGATGAGAGGCTGTAAAGGTAAACTCTGTCTTGGCAGAGAAGGTCTGAGAGTCTTTATTCCCTCAGATATTCCAGGAAAAGTGGGATTCATCCCACCTGACTCTCAGCACTTATGTTGTAGACACGCACCTCTGGCTATGTAGGTACCCTTTGGAGTTAAAGGAAGGAAACAGGCATTTCAACACTACGGCTCATTGCCCCTGTTTTTGACACCTACCTTAGGAACTGCAATTTGGAATTTTTTTTTCTTCTTACAAAGTGGGTCTAAACACCTAGTTCAGATCTAGATGTTGAGACTGGGAATATCTAAAGCTGAACACAGAAGTCTCACTTCAGCAATGTATGTACCAGCCCCTGTATAATTTGGAAAAACGTGTGTGAGTTGCGGGAGGGAAGACTTTGGAAGATAAACCATTATATCAATCTATATGTCTGCTGTGAGGATGCTACAGATGTGGCTGTGCAATAAGTGATACTGTTAATAAAGAGAAGGTTTATTCCTACTGACATGGAATCCATATGTTACATGAATATGATGCCATTGAGATCCACAGGACACAAGGAAATGTGAGTAACTGCTAAGCACGATAACCTGGAAGAGGAGAAAAAGAGCTGCACAATCCACTCTCTAGAATGATCTTGGCATTGTTCTAATGATGCCCCTGATATTTCACAGACCTTGATGACATCCGTGATCTCTTGTACTCTCCCTCTCTCCATGACATGTTATAGTTGTTGGTCTTCTGCTATTATACCGATAATATGCTGCAAGGTGGTGAAAAACTCTTTCGGCCTGAGTGAAGCAGATGTTCTGTTGAACCTTCTGGAGCTGTCAATTGCAGGGGTGAGTGCCTGCTCTTGGAAAAGCCTGGATAGAATGATACTGGTGATTCCTTCGATGTTCCTAGCTCCTGATGTTCCTAGCTCCTGGAAGAGAGAGGACAGATACCAACCAAATGTTGCCCTCATGGTCCATCATAAACATTGTAACAGGCAGTGCTCACATCAGGAAAAAACCTCAGCCTATGAACAGCAGGAAAGGGATAAATAATAATGCAATATCCGAATGTGTCAACTCCCAGAATGGGAAAAAAATAGCAATGCTTTCAGAGTCTAAGGGCATGGAGCTGCCCAGTGGAGAGAAGGCTGTCTACCAATAGGCTGTTGACAGATTGGGAGACTCAATTACCACGCATGCAGAAGAAAGAAACTAGCCATTTGCAGCTATGCTATTAGACTGATGACCAATTAGATCCCAGCTGGATTGTATAACAGCTGCAAGATATTTCCAACAACACTGATAAGTCATGATATTAGGCAGAAGAAGTATGACCAAGCACTGGCAACATACAGTCTAAACCAGTGGGAAATACACATTGCTGAAGAGAAACCAATAAATATGAGCCATTATCACTTGACTTTTTTAGACGATATGCTGGGGAAAAGGGGAAGGAGGTCACCTACTGCTGGGTCACTGGTAGAGCAGTGCATAGGTTTAATCATAGCACAACACCAAAATACACTTGAGAGAGGAAGCATGGCCCAAGCCAGCATTCTAGCAGCTGATAGGGACATATTGCTCAGACATCGGCAGCTTGAGGGCAACATGAAGTCAGATCACCAAGTGAAGCCCTTGGAAAATGTGAAAACACAGGATCCCATTGACTCTAGTTAGGCTTCTGCAGAAGGAAGCAGCAACATGACAAAGTTGCTTCTATACAGCCACTAAGATTAGCAGAGCACAAATGAGCAGCCCTGGGACAATGCAGACACTTAGAGACAAACTGAAAGACATTATTGGAAAAAAGTCCCTCTCCATTACCGTCTGCTGAGAATAATGTCTGAGTTATCAAAGGTGAAATTGTTATCATTGGTGCAGTCAGAAGCCTGCTCTGGCACACCCTTGAGGGAAGGAGAGTGAGGCTAGCCATTCACCCACCTGACCATACTTGTTCACTTTTTGGCAGGGTGTTATAAGGCAAGACATCTGCAGACAGGTAAATGGATCTAGAGCATTCCCAATAGGATCTGCACAGAAGAAGTTGCAAGAGAGAGGAGTTTGAAGGAGGCTCCAGGAAATCAATATATGTCCATGTGGCTGTAATGTTAACAGAAGTTACTCCAGCTCTCTTATTAGATCTCTTAATCAAAAATCAGCTTCATTTTACAAGCGTGAACCTTTTATGTGGTATTACCCAGCCAGCAATACACAGGACAGGCTAACCTAATAATGTTAAATGGGTGCAAATGTTTTTCTGACTTCCAGTACACAAGTTTCCAAACTGTGGCATACCGTAGAGATAACAGGTTACAATTTATTGGCTCTTCTCCCTTTTTTTTCAGCTGCTGAATTTCATTAAAAGATAGATAAAATACATTAATTACTTCCCTAATATTCCTGTAATTGCTATTGCTTTGCCACAGGGAGGATATATGGTAGGAAGTGGAAGAGGAGGTGATCTTTTTAGACGGGAGAATGGGAAGGGAAGTGTTCATCAGTCAGTCCTTCTATTAAGATGTGATCCCAGATGACAAAGAAGTTTAAGAACCCCTGCTGCTTTAGCACATCTCCATGTTTTCGTTACTGGAGCTAGAGAATGAACCGCCGAGCTCACAGACAGTGCTGTCGCTGAGCTAGTCTCTGACCAGTTTTGCATCCTTGTAACACTGCTGATTTCAGCAGAACCACCCCTGATTTCCACCAGGATAAAGGAAGGGGGACTTTGTCACCCTGCTTTTATGGAAACTGAAGCCCATTAATACCTTTCAGTGCTGATTTTATTTTTTCAGAAGGCGGTGACACAAAGCTGTCATAGCACAGGAGGCAACAACCTTCCTGTGGCATCAGCTGCCTACATCAAATGTTCTGTCTGTCCTCACTAGTTTGTACCTCTCCACTCACTCCAGGAGGAATTACCTTGCCCCTGACTAGGTGCAGGGCTGGGCCGTACAGCCACCTAGCAAAGAGCTCAATGTGTGCTGCTCAGCATTAAGGCAGCAGCTCACACTGCTGTCTCCTGACCTTCACAGCCCCGATGAGGGGTGCAGCCTTCTTGCTCGGTGTACGGCGCTGCTGGTGGGTTGCAGAAACTGCAGTCCTGAGGTGGGTCATTTCAAAATTCATCCTTAGGCTTGTGCCTTGGAGTAGAGCTTGGATGAACCAGTTCACAAAAGTCTGAAGGCTCTCCCATTGGCTCACGAATGATCATTATTATAATTAAAAAGTGCTTTAGCTGGAAGGTTATGCCAATAAACTGTTGTTAAACATTAACAGGAGAAGAAAATCCTGCCTCTTTGGATTCTGTTTATTGAATAGACATATAAGCAAATTTTAAAAACCTTCCCCCCCCTTTCAGTAAATTTATTTCTGATAGTGACGTTGATTTCTCATGGTGATAAAAATATATCTGGTTACAGCTTTTTTGCCTGTGTAAGAAGTGCAATGCAGTTTTGTAGGTGTGCTTAATTTGCTCCTCTCACTTCTTTCACCAGCCTGCTACATCTTTGTGCGTGGTGAATTCCCTGGAACAGGAGATCTCTGTCTTGTATTTACAACTGTGATTCACTTATTTAAAAAACAAGTTGTTAAGCAGTACAGTTGTAATACAATAACACATAGTAAGGGTAGGCTTTGGAGACCTTGGACCTCCGAGGCTTTCCTCTCAACCTGTGTTCTGCTCATGATGTTAAATTGTCTGAGACTTCACCCATTGCTGTAACTCTAAGACAAAGCCTTGTTACTCATAAATTAATTTATAGCTAACAGCTATTTGAGCTGTAATATGAACCTACCAAAACTGCTTTAGAAATGTAGGCATATCTCAGAACCAGGGCAGTTTTGAAAATCCTACCTTATTGGAGGCTTTTGGTTGCTGTGTTTGTTTATACTTCTTTCAATGCTAATTTTTACAAACATTGCACACCCTTCTGGGCACATTATTCTTACTATGTGTGCACAGAGACCAACACGGTAGTGGGCACTCTTCTTGTTGTGAAATACTGGGAACAACTTAGCAAACAATAAACCAAAGGGAAATCAATACCAGTAAGTAGATGCCCGCAATCAGGTAATTCAGTTCCACTAGTGACTGTGACCTTTAGCTGCAGCCCAGATACTGGTTTTTATGCTGTGGCTTCAGAAGGATCAGGGAAGTGATCTTAGGGCACAAGACTGAGCCCAAAGGCCAGACATCTCTTTCTGGTGGATGAGTGTCAAGGTTTGGAAAGGAGAGAAACGACCTCGAAGAGCACCCCAGACTGCCACCTCATTCTCACAACTGAAAACAGGAGACCTTTTGAAGCTTTTCACTGTCACACATTTTAATATCTAGGTATGTTTTGATCCACTTCCAAATCAAACAGCATAGCAATATTCTAGAAATTAATAAATGTGAGAGTGAGGGATGTTTCTTGGCAAAATACTGTGCATACCTATTGCATGGCATAAATAATACATTGTGATAATTAATAATGATAAATAATAAATAATGCAGTCAGTTACAGCACCGGGGACTGTGAATAGACCTACATTTATATAAGTTGAAATTCTAAGGTAAAAGGATAATGTTTCAAGCACTAAGCTGTGACACTTTGTATTATTGCACAATTCAGATCATTTTAGCATTTAGTAAAGATATTTGGTCACTTACCTTGTTTTTAAGTGCCTAACACCCAATGACATCAATGACAGTTACATGCCTGCATGCCTTTGAGCATCAGGTTTACATGTCTGCAAATCAATTCCAGTGACCTAAACTGCTCCCTCGAAGCAGCAGTGGGCATACAATTGCACCAATAATTGTGTGTGCCCTTAGAACTAGGGGCACAGAAAAAGAGGACTGATGTAGATGAAAAGCAGCCACAGAGCATTTAGAAAATTTATTGTTGCATGAAACATACTTAATATTTACCATCCTATACTATTCATAGCTTTGTATTGCCTCTCCTCTTTCACTGAACTAATTTATCAGTCCTGCATATTAACCCCTGTTCTAATAGGAAGTGGGAGAGCTGATTGACAGTTCATTGAACCAGATACTTCTTAAGGGAAAAATTGAAGAGGTTAATTATAATATCTCTTACTGCTTTAGTATTTCAGTGAGCCACAGTGTAAATATAACGTAAGCCTAGAATGGGAACCAATATTTTCCTGACACCTCCCCAAGCAGGCACTCCAGATTTTATGATGCTGAAGAGTCAGAGAATTCAGATCTTATTCCTCTGTATAGCAAAACAGGGACTTTCAAACAGAAAAATAAATTTGTTGGCTTTAACGATATATATTTTTGGTTAACTTAGCAGTTTCAAAAGTCCCTGCTTTCCCATGAATTCAAATGGGAGCTGAATTCTCTGAGTTCTGCTCTGCTGCAGACTGTCATGTTGGCAATCTGTAAGTCATTTATTTATTATTTTTCACTCTAAGTGCAGCACCTTTTTCAGTGATTTGATTTTTTAGTCAATTATATATAGTGGTTAGAAAGGCTGTTGTATTCTACTGCTATTTCATTTAAAGATACACTGCTTGAGCCTCCATTCAGCCAAGTACTTAGGCAGGTACCCAACTTAAAGTGCAGCACCATCAACACCGAGTCATCTGTTTTAGATTAGTCACTCTAGCTGAACCAGGACCTTAATTAGGCAAGTATAGTTTTAAGGACTCCTTTGCCTTTTGTCATGAGGCGTAACCCACTGTCATCAATGGAAAGTTTGCTTGAGTGCAGACTTTGTCCCTGTATTTCCAAGGCACAGCTCTCCCCAGTGATGCTGTTTTATCATGTGTTTTTATCACTTCATCCCTAACATCTTTCACTGCACAAGAAGAGAAATGAAAAGAAAAATGCAGAGACAAGAAGGTGGCAATTTAGGGACTGTGCGTCTGTGTGACTGGCATCCTAAGGGAGAAGAAAGAAAAACATTTAGGAAGTTCTGTACAACCACTGCTCAACCACAAGACCACCCCACTGCAGGTAAGAAATGAGAAATTTTGAGGGCTACTGAGCACTGACTTTTCACAGTAGATCAACGTTCAAAGTTATTTAGCACAGGTGTTTCTGTAATTGTGACACATTGACAAAATTCCGTGTTCACTGGCCCTCAAGCACCTCTCTCCCACCTGTGCAGCGGTCTGATATTAGTATGCTGGGGCTGTAATGAAAACCGTATCATCATCTGGGCTGTGTCAAACCCTGCATTTTCCTCGTCTTCTGCATGCATGCTTCTCTCCTTGCCTGGGCATTGGTATGTGCCTTTGTAGCTTATACACATGTTTTGAAGGGAATCAGGTGGTTGTTATCGACCATTGTTTGTGCATAGTATCTCTACAGAGCTAGGGTGTTCTTTTTATGCATTTATAAAGTGTGAACTCCTTTTTTCTGTCCCAACTCCAGGTTAGGATTCCAGGTGAGGGGGCAGTGGATGTGTGTTGAGCAGGAGACAGACACAAGGCACTGACACTGCAGGCAGATTTCCATACAGGCTGAGAACTTGGGCTATTTGCGGAGAAGGAAAGCTCAAATTTCTGTTTCTTTCATGTGGCAGTTGACACAACATCCCTTAGTCTTTGACCCAAGGTGTCCTGAAATGCCTTTACACTGACATGGGATGGGGGGTGGTAGAGGGAGAGGAGGGGATAGAGAGAGAGATATGAAAGGAGGAAGGGAGGGAGGGAAGGATCGGGGGGAGAGAGAGAGAAAGAAAGGGAAACAGAAGAGAAGAGAAGAAAAAAGAGAAGAAAAGAAGAAAAAATGGAAGAAGAGGGAACTAAAGATGTGAGATTTTTAAGAGGAAGTAATAATTTTATGATACCAACCAACACCCATAACAAAAGCCTACAAGTGACAGTTTACTTCACATCCAACACAGAAGCAGCAAACTTCAAACTAAATACATGTTGGGAACATTTGTCTGAGTTTAATTTAATTATGTTAATCAATTAGACATGCTGAGAGAAAATAGTGGTTGGCACCAGTGTCACCAAGGGGACTTTCCCAGAGATTAAGGTTTCTTGCTCCTATTCTAGCCTTGAGGAGAACTTTGTGACTGCTCCATGGACGAAGGAGCAGCCGGTCAGACCTTACATGCCCTCTAATGCAGGGCTGGCTTATCAAAAATCAAATAAACCACCCTCATCCCAAGCTGAAGTTCCTGGAGCGGAGAGGGCAGAGCCACACAAACAAGCTTTGCAGGAGGCAGCTCGGCTTTGACAGCAGCAGCACAACACGCAGACAGCTTTCAGCTAAACTGGACCCTGGCCAGTCCTGCTGCCACGTGTGGAGGTCTCCCAATCTCATTTCCCAGTGGTCTGCTCTTACTCCATGCAGAACCACACTGAGTGTCCCTACAAACCCAGCATAGTTAAGCTGCCACCTGATTCATTACTATGTGGATACTCAAGAGCTGACTGTACCATAATACCATCTTTATAAAAAAGGACTTTATTGCTTTTTCCCTTCTTATAGTATGGGAGTGACATATTTGTTCCATTTCTCTCAGGTATAGGAGTCTTAGCCTGCTGCACTCGAGTTTCTAATTCTTTCTCCATCCCTACCTATGAATCATAGGGGTTTTCACCTCTTGTTCCACTTACGCACAACACACAGCTGGGATACTTCTTCATTTACAGTATTTTTGCACATCTTTAAGAAGTGCTGCCTATGCTACCAAGCCAACACACGTGTCTCACACAGATGTTAGAGCTCTTAAGACCCAAAGAGAATGTGTCTGAGAAAATTCAAGAGCAGGGCATGGGAAGAGGCAATCTCTCTTCCGTTCATTCCTAAGAAGAATAGCAGCAAGTATAGCAGCATGAAATTAAAACCAAAGCCAACACACAGGGAAAAAAAGAAAGTATCTACCATTTGACAGATAGACAGGACTGACAAATAGACAGGACAGACATGGTTATGGCATAGAAAGTGTTCGGATAAATAATACTTATTCTAACACTTCATCATCACCATATCAGCTAGACACTTTGTTGGTGGGGAGAAGAGAAAAATAAAATTTATCTTGCCATTTTTGCTTTACTAGGGAATATGTAACAGTTGGCAGTGTAATACACTTTTTATTTTCATGAGTTATGGATGTGCATGGCCATCCCTAAAAAATTGAAATAAAAACTGTATTACACCGCCAAGTCTCATATATTATATTTATACCATACCAGAGGAGGTGTCTGCAGAGCAACTATAGATATAAACTTTTATTATATCTATAGTTTCTCATGTTATTAGTATAGTTGTGAAAATAATAGGATTTACTGAAGGTTGTTATTCCCTCTAGCATCACTGATGTGGTATAAACAATATATTGACCTTTTGGATATTTTTTAACCATTGCAATGGATTTGAAAATGTGGTCACCTGACGGGAATAGCCTGAGTTCTTGTCCCCAGTTTAAGGCAATGGGCTGATAGTGTCTTTGTAAGGCAATATTCAGATTAGCCTCATAACGTACACCCTGGTACTACTGACAGCGCTTCCCTTTTCTCCTTCTCAGTGTGTGGGGAGCACTAACCAAACTCCAGCCCATTAAATAAATGCAGAGAAGGCGTGAAGGCCCTAGACTGCAGTCTGGCGTAGTGCTCCATCACCATGCTTAGGTTCCTACAGGAGAACAACAAAGAGATTTGCCACTGAAACAGGTAAAGCCCAGAGACCTTGTTAAGCAAGACCTTTGCAAGACTTTTCCAGGTTTTCCAGGGAGCATTCATCCTTCTTGAACGATTTCTTAGCTTCCCCCTAAGGAAAAACCATTCCCTTGCAGGGATGCACTGGCTGCCCTGTTTTCCTTAGCCCTCAGAGAATAGCAGAAGAGCAGGCAGGAGCGAGCACCTACTCAGTCCTGCCACAGAGGTCCTGTGGAACTTGACACTGCAAGGCCACGGCAAAGGATCCACACAGGAAGAGCCTGTGGGTACTGGATCAGCCCTGCTGATGGGCACCAGGATGTTAGGGAAAAGTATGGAGGAAGAAAGCTGTCAGAGACGCTTGTTGTAATGCAGGTGCGCTCCACTGTCCTGCACACACTGTGGAAATACAGCTTCTCTCTGATGCAAGCAAAATAAGCCCATTGAGAAGTTGCATTTTGTTACTGTATGTGCACAAAGGTACCCACTCGAGTTTTCTGAGCTCAGAGGCACAGGAGAAGCCAGGAGCACCTGTTTACTGATGGGAAATGCCATTAGAAATGGGTCTGGGAGAGCAGCGTATTTATAGTCTCACACAGCACCATATGGTGCATGGTAGCAGAAATCTTCAATTGAGATAGATGAGCAAATGCAAATTTCAGCTTAGGTTTGATTTTTTAAAAATTTTTTTTAGCAATCATTTTATTTGATTTGCTCTCCCTGCCTCTGAGTGCTCAGTCTGACTTGGTTGTATCCTGCTCCTTGCTTTCTGGAGAAGGCTGTAGGGGCATACAGCTTTAATTGTTTAAATAAGCCTATATCCACTGGAAGAAGGGGAGGGGGAAGCGTGGAAGAAAGGATATGCCTGAGGATGACAAGCTGAGAAGCTGACGTCAAAAGGACACATAGCTCAGGCCCTTAGGACTGGAAAAGCAGCCCTTAGAAATTTGAGGCCAGTCAGGCCAGAGGCAAAACTGATTTCTTTTTAATCAAGCTTAATTGTTTATATTAATACATGAATTTTTGCACAGTGATTCAACTCACCTTTTTAGCTGTTCTTTAAAGGAAAATTTTTAAAAACTTTTCTTTTTTTTTTTCCAAGGGGTATCTCTAGGCCTAAGTCTGTAAATGACATTTGGGTTTATAAAAGGCTGATGTAGTCTTTCGAAAATGCAGCAGTTACCTTGCTATTAATGCACATCCAGCTCAACCCAGAAGATTCTGGATTTCTTACCCTATTGCCACTCCCCTGTTCATCGATTCAAAACCAGTGTAGCTCAGCTCCAGCTCTTTTCTATAACCACTACAAGTTCAGTCTTGTCAAAAGTGACCGGGGGGCATTGCCTTTTATGTCAGGATTGTACCAGTCCTGGCTGGCACAACTCTATGCCACCACAGTGCAAGTATTCAATAACTCCTGCTAACGTGAAATCCTCTAAACTAGCAGTCCGAGTAGTCTTACATGAATCTTTCCAACCTTTCTTTGCACCTCAGCTCAAGAGATACCAGATGGAGAATGAACCTATGTCCCCTGGTGGGACCCTACCTCTGGTTCAGGACAGAAGTGTCTGAGGAGGTCTCCGTAGTGATGCCTGCAATGGTCCAGGGCTTCCTTGGTGAGCAAATAGCATCCTCCAAAATCCGGGGCACGCGCTCTGCCATCACACCGCATGCCTTTTACAAGCCACATGCCGAAATGCAAAGGACATGCTTTTGATAATGTGTTAAGGTAACCGATGGCTCACCAAGAAGCCTATGTAACGATTGTAGTTTTGCTGATTTATTAAGTGCCAATGGTGTTTTAATACTGTTTGTGTTTCAGAAATAAAGATAGTCACTGCCCTGAAGGCTTACAGTCTGAAAGACAGATACACACAATACACAACTCCCTGTGGATGCTTGGAAGAAAGATTTTTTTTTATTAAGGAGCTATTCTGATTTAATTTGCTTCTTTAATGTGATATTGGAGCAGTGTGGGATTGAGTGTCAGCCAGCTGAAAACACTCCTCTGCTGGGCTGCAAAGACTGCAAGAGGAGTATCAGCACGTGGAGAGAGGGGATGTACAGCCCCAGTCTGACTTTATCAGAGTTTCAGGATGTGAATTCCTCGTGATTTGCTCCTTGACCAGCAACTTCCGTCAACCTGCTGCTTACCGGAGACTCTCACTCATCAACCCAAGCCAGGAAAGTCAAGCTACAGGGAATGTGCTAAACTAAAACTTGGTGTTAAAGGACATGATGGCAAGGTGACTGGAGTTTCTGGCTGTTTCACAGTGAGGTTGTTGAAGCAGGCAGTGTATGTGGTACGAGGAGGCAGAAGGGCTTAAGGTTTTATAGGCCCCTTGTGGACAGTGAATCTGGCACCCACCTGGAGTTTGTCTTTCACTCTGCAGTCAGGATCCCTGGGATGGATGGATGAAGTCGATGGGAATGGAATGATATTCACCCAGCCCCTCTGGCCCAGAGAGTGCTCACACACTGCTGGAGAGCAGTAATCTGGGAGGCAGAAGGGCACAGGTGGTACCTCCGAGAGGTCCTACATCCAGGCATCCATGCCTGCCCATGCATCCAGATGCGTGCACAGACATGTGAGCCTTTGTCAGCCTAAAACATCCTGGAGAGTCAGGATTTTAAGGGGCTGGCAGCAACTTCTGTGGCGTCATGCAAAGTCAGCACCAGTAAAAGGCGAATTCAGGTGGGCATCCCTCTCCGGCATTTCGTGGGGCTGACAAAGCTGCCTTCTGCGGAGCACGCATGGCTTCCTCCACCGCAGCAGCCGTGAGGACTCTGCCACTCGTTTCCCATGATTACGCCCAGGGCCCCACACTCCCACACAGAGTGAGCTAGGGGGAGAGACGTTAGTCCTTACTCTTTAGCTTAAACCATTGCCAAAATCAATCTTGAAAAATTATCTCAAAGTTGCTTTGAACTCGATCCGGGTGTTTCTTTACTGCTGGAATATCACCCCGTACACTGGAATAGTTATTACATCACACTAATCTAATTTAAATGCATTTTTACTGTACTTGGTTTAATGAATGTGGAATGTGTCACTATGAAATTGCACCATTAATTTGATAAATAGGACTTGAAGGTATAATTTTTTCCAGCATTGCAGACTAATGAAGCTAAAATACATATATAATAAGAAGTGTAAATAATAAATTATTCTTAGGAGCAAAAAAATTAATTAGATCTTACCACAAATTGCATCTCAATGTCAAAGTTTTTTTACACTACTGACTTTCAAACTAGTTGGAACATGACTGTGATCCTTGGAAAGTTTTTCAAGTAATTACTGTGTGTACACATATTTGGGAATATACCTTAAGAAACTACTTTAGTTCATACTGGTCCTTCACATACAGCTTTCTCATGTTCCCTGCTGTTACACCTGTATTTTAATAACATTTAGAGGAATTCCTGTTATTATTTGTTCTAAATTTCAGCATTTTATTTATTCTTTAAGACTTGGGGAAACTTTTTTTTGAAATTTCGGACACTGATGAGAGAGCAAAATTAGGACATACTGCATGCAAATTCTCTGCAGAAGTGACCTTGCCCCCGCAGCTAGCTCACTGCTTCTGCTGTTGAAATCAATGGGAGTTTTTGCCACCGACTTCAATAGGAGAAGAGACTACTGTACAAAGCACACTACTTTTCACTGGTAATGGAAATGTCACAGCAGTGCCATTCAGGAAGGAAACCAAGTGGAGGGAAATTAAAGAGGAAACTCCAGTCTTGTGCAGTTTAGTTGCTGATAGCTCATCTCGCTCAGCCTACTGCACCCTCAGCCGGTTACACAGTGCTGCCTGGTTTAGCATTCTCTGCCTCTTTGTCATTTCTTATTGAGTCCACAAAGAAAGGTTTTATCTCACTCCTCTGGAAAAGAAAGCACCTAGAGATTGAAGAGATCAGGTGGCATTTCACCTCTAGTTTTCTTCATTCCCAGCTGGAGAGCTTTGAATGCTCCGTGCAGCCAACTATTCTCTGACTATTCTATAGCTAGATGAAGGACCATTGGCCAAAATGTCATCTTTAACCTTATTTTCTATTCCTAGTCTGTAGTTTAACAACGAACATTTTTACTTCCCGTTGCTTGATTTGCAGCCAAAATTCTGACGTGTTATCAGTTTTGTTGCCAGATAACGCATTAAGCCTTACTAAGGGGTAAACATAATGATCTTCATTAAACCTTCTAAATGAACCCACCTCCTGCTTCTTCAGGTGGAGGAAGGCATTGACAAGGAACACTGCTGAAGTGTCTTATAGCTATTTTCCCCTTGCAAGCAGAAGGAGGGAGAGATGAGTGGCAGCTTTTAAAGAAGAAAAAAGTTAGATAAACATGAAAGGGTTTGTGAGATTTCCTTTCTTAATGGCAAAGTTTTCCAGCAATAAATCACAATTCAGTCCATGCCATTAGTTTTGGGGGCATTATATCCCCTCATTAAAGTGCATAAACAATTATATTTATTGAAGGTAATGTACTGTGTAGTGCATTATAACGACATTCATTAACATATGTAATCATCATTTGAATGGGCTTTACTACAATGTAAACTGATAATGGCATGATTACCCACTGGGTTATTAACTTTTCAGTCCTAAGATAATAAAAGGTGATACAAGAAACAAAAAGCACATGTGCATTGCCCTTCGCATGTGATTTATGTGTTTCACTGTGGAGCTATGAACACAGGTACCCATCATTGGGGAGACTGGCTCTTTATTGCACATTGTATTTGACAGAATAATAAATGTAGCTGAATGGTTCTTGGGTGGGCGTCTTGGGAAAAAAAGTCCTGCGAATAAGGCAGCCACTACTCCAAACTGCAAGATCCTGCAAAGGAAATTATTTTGTCTGTCTCTCTGTCTCACTGGCACTCTGTGGCTTACAGATCTTCATATGCTCTGTCAGACTCGCACAGATTAAGGAAAAAAAAAATCCATCTTCTTTATATGTTTCTCCTCCTGCCTCCTTCTCAGCCCACCACACGCTCCTCTCCGCCTGGGCTATAATTGGTGGTTATGAGAATATGAAGGGATGCACTATGCTAAGATACCTGTGTGCTAAGGTATTCATATTATGCTAAGTGTATGCTTGTATCAAACAGATGGTTTCAGGTATTGAAATGCAGCTTAGCTGCAGTATCAGAGAATAGATTTATCAGTTTGCTGGAGCTTCTTTTCTATAAAATGCCTATTTGGAGGCATCAGAGGTATTATAAATACAGCTTATTTGTGTAATTTATCAGCTCTCTCTGGGGTTTGTCTCTATGGAATCTTAGTGCCTTAATTTTAATGAATGAATCTGAGTTTGTTTTAGGAGGGGATGAGTTAAGAAATATTAAAATAAAAAAGACTCACGAGCAGCCATTCAAAAAAGCACCAGTTACCAATAGACAGGGTCTCTCCAACATTAAGTGGCATATATATGCTAAAGTGAAAAATGATACATAAGTCTGCAGTGCCTACAATGAATTGAAATACATGGGATATGCCTGATGAGACGTTGTAGCAGTAGTAGGACCCATTTCTCCATTATACTTTGACTTGCAGATAAGGTACAGATACGTTAATAGATGATATGAGTCTGCCCTGACACAGCGCCAGTGCAGAAGTGTGTGGAGCCAGCGGCTGGAGAGTTCCCAAGTGGCAGAGAAACAGTCTGATAGGTCTGAGCCATACTCTCGACTGCTTATAGCATAGAGGGTGTGACAAGGACAAGAACGGGGGTGGCCAGAGCATGTTTGGGTCCAGCCACTTTGCACACCTTCGGGACCATGTGCAACAAGGTGCACAGCCTTGCAACTGTGCCGGTTGACATTAGCAGCCAGACCTAGCCACTAAGGGGTAGCATAAAAAACCCCATGCCCAGAAAAAAAACCCAAACCAGCCCACAGCCCTGAGTTTGGTGGCAGATACTACCAAGCAGAGAAAAAGAAGGGAACACCACTGAAGAAAAGTTAATGCTGCCATTAATTCATATTCATGTTAATATAGTCATCTCTTCCTTTAGAAATTGTTTGAAACAAAATTGTTTGGAACTTCTATTAGCTTGGCATTCCTTTAAGGAGTCCTCTGTCAGTCCCTGGCCCTTGAAGAGGCTAAATATCTGCACTTTCAGGTCTCCATGGAGTTCTAGAAAGCTCTGGGATGGTTTATGGTTTTCCATTAGCCAAGGGTCTAATAGAGTCCTGAGATCCGTTAAGTGGGAAATTCTTCTCATGGAAAGCAATATACCGTAATTCTTTGCTAAAATCTGAGCCCACACAAGAAATTTGAGCTTGTGGTAAAGATCAGGGTGCAGTAAGTTTGTGCAGGAAATTGCTTCATACTGTTTGTTATTGGACTATTTATCCATGACTTTTTGGACAACAGACATGATGGACTTGATTCACTCTTGAACCAAATGGGGCAGATGCTCATTAGATGACTGGCCCTGTGGACAGGAGCTTTAAATCACGTCCTGGTACTGCAGACGCCTCATTAGTGTTTTGGAAACTGCTGAGGGGCTAAGGAGAATGAGAACACCCTTCTCTGCTCCTGTGACAGCATTTTTCCAGATCAGCTGTACTCATTTAGGGAGTCAGCCAGGGCTGTGAACCTTGCACCGCTCTGACCTCCCCCTGGCTCAGGCAGACTTTCTGCCGCAGTAGTGCCACAAACAGCAGAAGTGAATCAAACCTATTGTTCTTTCCTGGCCATGCTAACTTGACTTACTCTTATGACTGAACTGTTCCTACAGTGTATGAAAACCCTCAGTGAAAAATACAAAATCAGAGAAATATAGTATGTGAAAATACTCTACACTACCTGAAAGCTCAAAGACTCAGTGACTACTTTTGTTATTGTCAATTTCAGCTGATAACATCAATGCTTATTCCCACAGTCTTTCTTATTTCCATCTGTTCAAATTTATGTTTTAGCAAGGAGAAGATTAGAGATAAAAATCATTATGTTTGGTAACATTTACAACAACTTGGAAGTTTAAAGGTCTCTATTTCCTTCAAAGCATCATCCAGTACCATGGGTTTTCAGATACTTCACTATTCAGTAACTACTGCATGCAGGCAATGTGTGGTTTAACTGGAGAACTTTTGAAGAGAGGAAAGTAGGGAGAATTAGCATATGCCACGCAGAAGTTTGTCTGCTCTTAAGCCTTACCGTCCCTCTGGCAGCACTGGAAAGTCAACTGATTTCAAAGCTCTGACCCTCCCCAGGGCAGTGTGCTCAGTCCGCCCCCCCCCCCCCCCGGAGAGGAGGAAATACCTGGCATTGCTCTGGAGTAATTCCTGCTGCTTCATATTCACAGCAGCGCCGATGGCTTGGGGAGGGGTGGGGTGTGTGTGCAAATCCCCCTGCAGCTACTGCAGAATGGGTGAAGGAAATAAAAACTGGGCAAGAGACTAACTCCTACGGTAGGCTTGTGACACTCTCCTTATGATTTCAGAGCAATGCAAACACTGGATTTACTTGGCACACCAAGTAAAGTGTGGGCAAGCATTTACTGAAGAGGAGGAGGTGCAAAACCTGCCTCAGACTGGCATCTGGTCTTTGCCCTCAGATAGTTTTGTAGTCCTTTGTCGCAGGGAACAACTGTCAAGCAACTTGAGGATTGTGGTTAGTCCAGGGAAGACTTGAAAATGAAAGAAGGGAGGACCTCATGATAGTTTTCACTCTAAGGAGATATATTCTTTCCCCTTGTGCCATTGTTCCTCTTGTTTTCAAAGTCTCAACACAAATCTAAGAGCTCTGCATGAAAGGTACAGTAGTCTGGGTATAATTACCACAGCTGCCACAGATGGCTCATTTTAACAAGAGACCCTAGGTAAACCTAGTTGTTTAGCCTGCAGCATAAACAAAAAAATATTCTACTTAAACAAGTAGATCTCAGTCTATGGAGGTGAAGCTCAAATCTGCCTTACTAAGTTCTGTCATTAAAGAAGTGCAGAAGACATTAATGGGACATGGGTCAGTTCAAAGCTCAGTTTTAGTGTGTACCTGGGTAGTCTCCGAGGAGGAGGTCTGGGTGTTGGGATGCACTTTGCCTTCAGCTGGGGTCCCCTGAGCACTGCCTGTGAAGTGCGAAGCATCCTCCATTCCCCGGGAAGGGAAGGGAAGGGAAGGAAAAGGAAGGGAATTTTTAAAACTTGTGAAATTTTCCAGCGACATCTACTTAGTCCCTCTAACAAATCTCATTTCACGACAAATACTCCAAAGATCACATTCTGTTGTACAGTACTAGTTGCACGCTGTCAGGATCGCGGATAGTATGTTTTGTGGATGGAGAACTAGAAAGACTCCTCCTGCCTGGCAAACAAGCAGTACTCCAAATCAGGTCAAAGAAGATGGGGGTGCAGGAGACTCGGTAGAGAGGACATTAACACCTAAAACTGGTTTTCTTGTGAGAGAAAATAAAAGAGAAGAAATTATTTTTAGCTTTCTGTATCTGTTCACATTTGTGAACTGGAGCTCCAAATCAATACACATATTCTTTCTGAATGCTCACAAATTGGTATCTGCAGGAGATCTTTATTCCTTCCAGCCCTGTACCTCCACTTGCATCAGCAAACTCTCCTCACAGAAGTCCTGCTGGCACCAGCTCATTAGCACAGATCTACTAATTTCCTTTCCCAGACCCCTCTACTTCTTCCTCTGCCTGATGATAATGTCATTAACCTTTCAATTGTTTAGATCCATGTTGTAGTGGCCATTTTTATTTTCTCCTCTAGAAACTGTTGCCTGTGCCTACATGGCATTTCCTAGGTACCCCGCTTAGCTAAGCCCATGCTGTTGACCATCACAACCTCTCCTCCTCTGTCCTTCACTGCTGCAGCCACTCTCCTGTCAGTCCTCTCCAGTGCTGCTGCCACAACCATCTGCTCCAGTTGCATGCTTCTGTCACTTTATCTGCTGCTTTTGTTTTCTTATGGACTATTAAAATACATTTCCTGAATGATCTACAAACATGGAGATGGACTTTTCTCGTCTTAACACCAAGGTCCATCACCTCTTACACACATCTCACTTTTCCCTCGGGACTGCAAATCCAACCTGGCAGTCTCCATCCCTCTGCCCGTTCGTTCCACAAGCACCTTTTCCAAACAGCCCCCCATGGAGTTAGATAGCCCCATGCCATGTCCTCCTCTAGATCCCATCTTATGACATATGTCTGTTATAACACCAGTGTTAAACAACCTCACCCTAACACATCTGTAGGAAGTCTACTGACTAACAGATGTGTCTCCTTTTTTCCAAAAAGAAATGACAGCTTGCAAAGATTTTTTTGTGCGTAAGACGAGAAGTAAGAGGTTTATGTTATAGCAAGAAACATTCAGGTTCATGTTAATGGTACAGGAAGAGTACAGGCTAAGAAGCTGCCGCCTCAGAAGGCTGTAAAATCTCCATCAGTGGAGATCGTTAGGAACAAGTTACAGAAATGTCTATTAGTGACTAAATAGTTAGAAAAGAACCTCCCTTAGGACAGAAGAGTGTACGGGATAACATCACAGGTCCCTTCCAATCCCACGACTTTATTGTGTCTTTCAAATCTGTGTGATCATGTGTGAGCTTATCTATCACTCTTTTTCTTCCTACTCTTCCTTTAGCGTGTTTTTTACCATTTTCTGTTCCCTGGTTCTCTTTCAATAACCTTATTGCTTACTTCATGGAGCCCAAGAGGGGCCTTGGTCCCTCGTGGGACTTCTGGGCATTACTGTAACAGAACCACAAAGATGTAATAACATTAAACCTTTGATTCATTCCCTATCCTAAACTGTTGTGCTAATGCTGCTGTGGACCAATGAAGCAGCTGCATTTTTTTTCTTTGGTGAAGGGATTCGTGCATACACAAATTTTGGAAAGCGTTTCGGCAGTCCTTTGGGAAGAACAGCACTTATTAAATGTAAATTATTATTATTATTTCACCAACAGGAGTTGCAGAATCTTCAACTGGTCTCTCTGTTTTAAGAAAATATCCAAGTGGGAAATTAGTGGGATGTGGTCACACTGGGCCATGTGAAAATTAAATTCTAGCAAAATGAACTGAAATGAGATTGATCATTATATGCTAAGGCACCACAGCCCTGCCATACTGTAGCTGTCAGCAGTAAGACAGGACAACTCTCTCTGACTTCAGCTACTCCTGTAAACAGTAAAGGCAACAAAACGCTCATTCAGCCTGATTCACTGGAGACCTCTTGAGAAATCAGAAAGGCGGTCGGCTACAATCTGAGTCATTTCTTTGTGTCTTTCTTTATACAACTGTTTTCTGAACTCTGCATAGCTGACCCTGCCATGACATCCAAGGCTGGAGTCTGGTCTTCTCCTTATGCAGAACTGAACTGCAAGAAGAGTTTATTTTTAGGAGTCCCTCCTTCTCTGGCGGTTTTAGATGTTCTCAGAGAGCTTCAGAGACCTGGGCTCCCTTGTGTGTGGTACCTCTGCAAGGAGCCTGGCCCTGGTATAGCTTTTGGAAGAAGCCCTGGGCATGGCTTCCAGGGCTTCGGGTCACAGGGAACCTTCTCTGGGCAAAACACGGCTCAACCCCAGGGACCAGTGGGCAAGCGAGAGGGCCATAGCACAGGGCCTGCCACCGGGTCCTGCACCACCGGGGCTGTTCAGGGTGGGGAACTGAGCATGGGGTGAGCGTCAGACCTGGTTGTGCTCCCAGGGCAATAAAAACGCCATAGACTGGTTGGGGAGGTGGGGAATTGCGGGAGCTCAGGAGGGCTGTGTAGCATCAGCTGTCGGACTGAAGGCCCTCTGTAACACCTAGATAGAAAGCATGCAGAAATATACTCAGCCTTTTCAACAGGCACTGCCACAGGGTGGGGGACAGGAGCGTATGAGTCACCTTCCCAGTCCCTCAGACTGTGGAGGAGGACGGCTACCTCTGGACACGGAGCCCCATCACGGCACTGAGAGCTGCCCCGTGTGCAGCCATACCGTCCGCCTGTGCCCAGCACCCAGGAAACACGGCTCCACGTGTCTTGGGCTGGCTGCTCTGGGATCTTGCAGAAATCCAGCAAGAAGGCTGTGAGAGAAACAGAAAAGAGGAATGGGTTAAGCTGGTATGCCAACAGACCTCTTATCTGAGAAGGCTGTTCCTTTTTCTTTCTTTTTCGGTTCCCGTCTTTTATTCACAAAGATCCACAATGTGTAATATATATATACATGTATATGGAAATATTAGATTTGGATATGAAAATATGGGCTGCAGGAGCCTGTGGACAATGCTCCCTTTTTAGTTGTTATAAAAATGAAAATAATTGTGAAAGCAGAGAGAAATCTGCAGCTGCTCCAGGCTATTCATACCATAAGAGATCCCATCAGGCCTTCTTTATTGTTGCAGTTTTGGCAAATTATTTTCTTATCACACACAACCTATTCACTTCTGTTCCTGGATAAGCACTTAGGCTCATAAAGCAGTGGGTCAGCAACAGTTTAGCATAGAGCACATGGAACTGCTGACCTTGGGGACCGCTGGTGCCTGCCCCTCCAAAAAGCAGCAACTGGAGTCAATAAAAAACTGGCCAGGCCAGTCCATTAGCGAGCCCAGCTCTGTCACTGTTCGCATGGCTTACTCGGTGGCTCTGTAGCCTCCTCCTCCTGCCATTGTGTCTCACCTTATGAAATGCAATCATTACTCCTTCCCCAGGAAAGTGGGATGTGTAGCTGGCTGCATCCCTGAAGAGGTTCATTTTCCTAGGGGAGGCAAAAGTACCTATCTGTGTGCATATACGCCTATATCCATCGCGTGTATGATTGCGCCCAAGGAATGTGCAATATAGATTAGATCAGCAGCAGTGCTGCACTGTCTCCAGGCCAGGCAATGAGTTTATTGTGCCCAGCACACATGTGCACTGGACAAATGCTCTGGCATCTTCAGCGTGGGCAGAGAGCATGCTGCTCCTATTATACTAGCCCATTAGGGAAGCAATTTGAAGAAAAATATTTAGCAATTTGGAAGGAAGCAAGGTTCCAGAATGGCTTGTTTCTGTGTGACAGCCTGCCATGTACAGATGAAAGGGAAGGCTTATGACAAATTTTCATTACCCGCAAATAAAAAAAAAAGCAACAGCAGGCAGAGCAAGTGCTTTCAGGCTGAGAGGTGTGGCCAGAAATCCCCCCAGGAGACCACAAAGGAGCCTCAGCAAAATAAATCAATCAATCTATCAATCACTTACACTTGCATAGCGCCCTTTATGAAAATGGCAATCAGTGCCTGACAGCCTGTCAGACTTTGGCCTTCAAGTCTTTGCCTCAAAACTAGTCATTAAGTTCACCAAAATACAAGCTACAGCTCCCTGCTCTCGCTCGGAGTCCTTACTCACCTTCCCTAAGCCGCCGCGATTTCTCTGTAGAAAACATTCTTTGCTCAGAGCAACTGTGACCAGGGTAGGTGACACCATGCAGCAGAGGAAGGTCTGTAAACAACACAGGCATTTCAGTTTTGCTTTGTTCCCATTCTCTGCTGCAAATTTGCATCCAGCATTTACCATCTGAGCTTGTCCTGCAAGGAGCGGAGCCATCAGAAGTGGAGCACATCGCTCCAGTACATGCAGTGTCTTGCATTGCTCGCCTTTGCTTGGGAATTTCTTTCCAAAGCAGAGTTCAGGGATCAAACAAAATACCTCTGTGGAAAGAGGTGTCCAGTAAAACACCTTTGCTCTTTGCAGTTATATGGAAATCTGCCTGCTGTGTGCATAGATGAAGGTAGCCAGCCCTCTAGATACAACCTCTAGGTATGTCAGTTATTTAGCTCTCTCGAGCTGAAATGCGGCACAAAACATGCGTCTGCTAGTCTACAGCTCCACCCCCCCCAAAAGCTAGCTGAAGTCTCTTGGCTAAATCCCCACACAAATAAAACTCTCCAAGTGAAGAGATTTTTTTTTCAGAAGAAGCACAAGAACATTTGGCTGAGGCACCCGTAGGCTTTAGCTTCACTGATAAAAACAGGATTCAGGTACAGACTCTGGTTTAGTAAGTCACCAATCTGGGAACCTGTGGTTTTTGTACTGTATAGCCTTTCGCAGATGTTTCTTCTGTGAGTTTATCCTATTACGTTTGGGACCTATGTATACTTTTGGCCTCAAGATACTGTGACTCTGAGTTTCTTCCTTTTGTTTATTTTATGCTTGCTGCCCAATATTTTCATTTGACGACCCCTTTTTCTCTCATTTTGAGAAGTAATGAACAGTAACTTCCATTTCCTCCATTCTCTGCGCTTTTGTAGACTTCTGCCTTATCCCTCCTCTTTTTCAGGCTAAAACGTCCATCTCTATTTAATCTTTCTCACGTTTGGGAGCTGCTCCACAGCTTTAATCACCTTTTTTGCCGTCTTTTGTAAGTTTTATGGTTTGACAACATATCTTTTGAGATAGAAGGACAGAAAAGCATATGCGCTTGCATGATGATGTTTACCTTTTGTTCTCTATTCATTTCCCAGTAATGCCAAAAATTCAATTTTTTTCATTTTTTAGCCACAGCTAAATGTTTTGAGCTAACATTTTCATAAAGCCAATCACACTGACTCTAAGAAGTATCAACAGCTAATTTTGATCCCAACACCTTGCTTGTATACTTAGGGTATGTTTTCTATATATATGTTACTTTGCATTTATTAGCATTGAATTTCACCTATTTTATTACGTAGTTGCTCCATGATCAGTGTCATGAAGCTCTTCCATATCTCATTGCAGTCAGGTTTGGGTTTTACTATTTAGCATAATATTGTACCATCAGTAAATGGCATCATATCCATTTTCATCCTCTGTTTTATGAACATGATGCAATACAGGGTCTCAGCAGCATATCCCTGGGACTCCATCCAGTGACATACTTCCTTTATGAAACTTATTATTTTTTACCTCTTTTTTTTTTTTTTTCATATAGCCACCAAAAAAAATTCCCCTGTATTGATTATTGTTCTTTCTCAAGGGAACAATCACTTTTGTGCTCAAAAAAGAGTGCACTGTCATGGTCATTTTAAAAAGGATACATCATCCCTACATACATATTTTCACAGCTTGGTGCATACCACACCATTTCCAGCACCTCTCCCTTCCCCTCCAAGACCCTCAACCTGACTGAGGACCACTACAGGTCACAGAGCTGGAGAATTGGGATTTGGGGAGGGGGTGAAAAAGAGGCACCCATCCAGCGTCCTTCCCTTCTGTACACTATTTATATCACACAAAATCCCCTGTCCTTTGCTGCAAACCATGCACCACCTGTAAGGTGAACCAACATGGTAGCTTGAATTTTCATTTAGATATAAGTGGCAGGCAGCCCTTATTAAGTGTTTAATGTATGTTCTACTTGATTATGTGCAACTGCTTTGTGGTCCTATGAAGAGAGAACAGTTACACTAGTGCCCACTCCTGGGAGTGCAGCGTCCCATCCTCTCCCTTGGGCGATGCCCGAGATGCTGACATGGGCAAAATGCTGCAGCTTTACTATGAGTTTAGCCATAAAACTGGGGAAGGGAGAGAAGATTGGCACTTCATTTATAAGATTAGAATTTACTAATGCCTTCAGTAATACTTCCAAAATGTCCTAACAAAAAATGTATAGGCAGCCATGAACATGGGCCAGAGCTTTCTACTTTTTGTCCAGTTCTACACATTTGCTCAGTGTTTTATGCAATTTGGTTTCCACTAGTGCACAGAAATGCTTCCACTTTTCTAGCCCCTTTCTCAAAAAGGAATGCCAGTAAGGCTCACAGGTGAGGATAATACGTAATGTGAGCAGCTTGAGGCAGAATTAGGGTCCCCATGATAAACTTTTGCGTTTAACACCTCCATTCACTTTCTCTCTCTGGAGATTTTGGAAACCTCCATTAATGACTGAAAATTCCATTGAGATGGAATTTTTAAAAATCTTTTTTAAGTGAAGAGACAGAAGTCATTAATTCCTAATAGCTATCAATTAAACCTGAATATTTTTTCCTTTCCACTTTTACATAATGTTTTCTGATTATGTGAATTCCTATTTCTTTGCTTGCCTCTTTTGGCCAGTAAGTTTTGGCTTCCTTTAAGAGACGCACAGAAACTGAAATTATGCAAATATTTAAACAAGATGGGAAGCTAAAGCCATTAATCGTAAGGTTTCCTGGTATTTCTCACCCTCATTCTTTTTTTTCTAAGGGGGAGACCCCTTGCCAAATATTGGGAAAATTATTATAGAAGTAGGGAGATAAAACACTGGACATATATATTTGAATACCATGTAAAGAACCTGTTTTCATGTGTGTGTGTGTGTGTTTATTTGTAGATAGATAGGTACAATACATGGGTAAGTAGGTTGGTAGGTAGATAGATAGGCAGACAGATAGATAGATATTCATGAGATCTTTTACTTTGGATGGTAGAAACTTGAAAAAAGTTTGGAGCCAAGAGAGTAAAGAACAGAAAATGAAAGAGGAGAGACACAGAAAGAAGAAAAAGACACAGAATAACTTCAGAGCAAGTGACATAATATTTTTTATTTGTCCTTTACTTCCAATTGCATTTGAAATTGCAGAGTTGCTAGAATTTAATCACCCATGTTCTCAAAATAACTGCAGGTATTTAAAGCTGTTCACCTCCTGCTTTTCAGAGGAAGCTGACCCCTGCTTTTATCAGCTATTAAATAAGCTATTTTTAAAATATGTAGATTGCGCTATAAAGTATCTCTGTTGGATTACAAACCCTTCATAATATAGACATCAACTGTATTCAGCTGTACCTCACTTATATCTAAGCCTGCACCATATTTTGTACTATAGATTCCCGATCCTTGTTGTGGGTATAGACACTATTACAACATGAATGTTTGTATGTATCTACATGTACAAAAGCAACACTGTTTAGTTTTTTTTTAACTTGAAAGGCCACATTCTCAAAGCTTTGCCTATACTACATCCTCTGTACTTGCAAAAACATCTAAGCATACACACAAAAAATGCTGGCCATGCTAAGGAGTCAGCCAATGCCCTCTGTTGTGCTTGCTATGTATATAGCATGCTGCTGGACGATGAGGAGAAAAAAAGAGGGAAAATACCCTTGCCAAGTCTTGGAAAACCAGCACAGTTGCACTACAGAGAATGTTTCCTCCTGGTCTGGGAACTCTACCTATGTGTGCTGACGAAAAGGATGTAGGAGCCTGGAAAAGGCTTGTCACTGTCTTTGCTTTGCCACATACTGCTGTTGCATGGGTTCCATCAAACTGAGCATGCATTCTTTTCAACATACATATATATATGTACTTACACAGGTAAAAAATACATAAATATCAACTCAAAATACAGACATTTATGTGTGTGCACATACACATATACGTTCTCAGATGTTGTCTGAAGTCAAAGACCAACACAGAAACGCTCTTATATATGAATACTGGATATTAGGAAAAATTTCTTCACCAAAAGGGTTGCCAAGCATTGGAACAGGCTGCCCAGGGAAGTGGTTGAGTCACCATCTCTGGAGGTATTTAAAAGACCTGTAGATGTGGTGCTTAGGGACATGGTTTAGTGGTGGACTTGGCAGTGCTAGGTTAGTCATTGGACTGGATGATTTTAAAGGTCTTTTCCAACCTAAACTATTCTATGAAGCTCACTCTTAATACTATAAGACTAGTTTTAGTATTGACCTTGTGTCTAGAAATAAGGTCCTGGTCCAGAAAACAGAAAGACGTTCCATCCTCAAAAAGTTTGCAGCCTGAATGTTGCCAATGTGCTCTCAATGAGCTAATTCCAGGTGCCAGTCCATGAAAGGAAAAAATATATTATTAGTGTGATGTATACATTGCTGGGAGATGCTGAGTTTTAAATATGTCTGGCTATGGATACTAGGAGAAAAATTTCCAAGGAAGGGAGAATGCTGCCTATTTTTAACTTCTGTATTCTCTCAACGCCTTGTCCAATTTGTCTTACATCTTCATGAAAAAATTCATTTTGCCGTAAGACTTCAACAGTGTTGAAATTTCATTTCATTGAAGAGTGGAAAGCAGCAGACAAGAGAAAATAGCAGTCTGGTTTCTATTAGAAGGTTCATATGATGTCTCACTGGTGGACAGACTAGTGTCTTTCCATAGTATGTTTAACATTTAAATATGAGGAAAATGACTGAATTTTCTTCCTTTTTTTGATTTTGAATTTGATTTTAACAGTAGGGCTTTTTTCTTAAGAATTCTGGTAGCTGAGTAAAACAGAGAAATCACCTTCTGACAGAAGAAAATGGAAAGTTGTTGCTGGAACCATTGGGGTTTTCTCAAATTTTTTGAAAAAAACATTTAAAACCTACAAATTTTGTTACCATTTTCAACTGTATCATCCATTCAAATGATGAACTGCACTTCCTATGTCTGTATTTACATCAGATGTTGATATGCCACCTTCCTACACGATTTTTAATTATTTTTTATTATATTTTCAGCCATTTTCTCTGTAATTTTATGTTTTATGTTACACTTTAGCTTCAATGAACTGCCTATTAGCTTGCTGCTCTATATGGAAGCTGATGCATTCTAAGATCTCCTCCGGGTCCTCCATATAGCTCTGTTCCAGTGGTGGTGTTTTTATTTTATTTTTTTACAATGACTTTTGATTCATTCTGTACATCTAATTTTCCCCACATAACATCAGTAAAAGAGAATATAGAAGGGGGATGGTCTCCTCCAAACAGGGGGTATCCCTCTCGGCTTTGATTTGCTTGGCAATCAGAGATTTTGTGTACAATCTCTTGCAGCAAAAGGTGAGAAATGCAGAAGCACTGGCTTTTAACAAAAATACAGACGGCAGCAGGAAGTCTTCTCTGCCCAATTACAAGGTGATCCCAGTTCATTTTTATGGTTTGATTTTTTTTTATCACATATGTTTCCAAACACAGTCCTGATATCCTGTGGGGATGCTTTTGTAAAGAGCCAGAGCTTCTGATTTAAGGAGCTTCAAAAATAGCTCTCTGCCTCTTCTGTCTGGAAAAGAGCAGTCATGTAACAACACATTTATTCTCTTTGAAAAATAGAAGGATGTCAAAAGAAAAGTTCACAGTGAAATTAGGCTGATTTGTTTTGTGGTCCTGTGATTTTGGCTTCAGATGTAGGAGGGAAAAAACAACAGTTTGTTTAATGGGCAAAAATTGCTATTAAAATGAATTTTGTGCTCAGAAAATTCCTTTGCCAAATAGGCAGCGCCATCAATTATACAAGACCCCTGGAAAAAATATAAATAAAAAAGGCAAACTAGATATCTATGGATGGATTTTTTTTCCCTGTAGTCAGCAAACAACTCAGCCCTCGTGTTCAGAGAGGGAAAATCTCATTAATCTGAATATAAATGATCAGCAGTTCCCACAGATTTCCTCTCTGTTGTGATGGATGCTAACTGGGAGTCTTCTAATATCGCCCTTGCCTAGTGAGAACAGCTCCCATTGATGCCAGTCGGGAGGATCTGCCATGTGGGACCTGGTGAGAAGTCATCAAGGCATGCCTAGGTGTATTTTTTTTCAGGCAGGACCACCTAGAAAAGCACTGCCCAGGATACCAGCAGAACTCACTCTGCAAATTTTGTACAGCTTCCTCCCACAGCATCATCTAATAATTACGTCCTGCATATCTGCATTAATGAATTCCCTCTCCATGAAACTCACAGAGTAAATTACCCAGATGGTAAAAGAGAATGGCATGGCCATCTTCCTCCTCAGCGTGCTAAGTCAGCCCAACATGCATATAATGATGCTAACACAGGTGGGAGGTGGACACCCAGACAGTGCAGTGGCTCATCTTCAGCATTTCCACTCATGTGGCAAGTATGATTGTATATCCCCTGGAGACTTATTTCAGGCTCACAGGGTGCACTACGTAGTGCTTAATGATAGACAACTTTCTCCTAATGATGTGGCTTGCACCAATTTGTGTTTCTCCAGCAACATTTCCCTTTTAAGCAGGTTGGACTCCTCTGTCCCTAGGTAGCATGTCATTCCCTCTCTCCCTCTCTCATGCACACAATGTCTCAAACCACCACATTAGAAACAAAATAGAAATCAAACCAAAAAATGAAAAGCAATTTGAAGGTCCTGTCTGTTGAAACTGAGACCTAACCCAGAACGCACAGTGTCCGCTGTGTCCAGGTGCCTGAATATAGGGGAAGCACCCTATATTCTCAGTGTGGGAGGAGACAGGCCGTCCTTGCGGGACCATCAGTGCTCTGTAACCCCTAAAATGGGGTCAAAAGTCAGGAAGTCTGAGTTCTGATACTTGCTCCCCAAACACACTTCTTCCATGATTTTGGAAAGCCATCAACAATGTCACCTCATGCCTAGCAGCAGCAGGGTCAAAATTCCTACTAGCTTTAGGGTCAAGCCTATAATTTCTCCAGGTTTCATCCAGCCTCTCTGTGCAATGGAGATCATAACACTGTAGGTAGTGTCATCATTACGCTTGCTTCCTGGAAGCCCATCTCCATTTGAGATTCTCCAACAGAGGATGATAGAAAAATGCCAAATATTAATAGTGATTTTTGATGGTGAGGAAGACTTTAAAAAATGTAAAAACAAACCTAAAAGTCCACTCCCAAGAGCTCCCTGTTGCTCTTTCCCTCCAGCCTACTGATTTCTTTACAGGGCATGTCCAAGAAAAGCACCATGAATATCTCCATAAATAATCAATGACTCATAATGTAAATAGTTCCAGGATATAGGAAAAAGCCATACAGAGCATAATCATTAACAGTGAAGAGTTAGCACGTTTGTTAATAGTGTACTGAATTCTTAAACAGTACAGCTAGTGAGAAATTTAGCATCCGAGCTTAATAGAAAATACCAATTCCTTGTAACAGTTCTTCATGAAAAAAACCCAAAGAACCTCTGAAATGTTACCTAAAAACATGGATGGTTATGCCAAAAGCCATAAAAGAGCATGTGGCTGGGCAATGGTAAGCAGCTAGAGCAGCTGCACCAAATTTAGGGAAAAGAAAACCGCTATGTGGGAACTGAGAAGGGATGAAAAATATTCCACTATTTCAACCAGAAATTGAATGGTGTAGTATTGGGTGGCATTTTTATATATGCTGCAGTCCCCCCTTCAGTCATGAGGTGGTGTGTGAGGAGCTTGTGTAGGAAATGTTATGAGTTGTTCCTCTTAGGAAATGTGGAAGAAAGGCAGAAAGGCTCTGCTGCAAAGAAGTGCTCGAGCTAATGCACTGAAATCTGTCATTGTTTTGAAACACACTTATTCAGACAGCACAGTAAACAAATTCATTTATTCATATATGAAGGGACGATGGGAGCTTCAGTACTTCAGATGTGCCTCATATATAGAAGACCCATTGATTTTCTATTAACCTAAAGAAACAGGAGGGAACAGGGAAAATATGGCTCTCCAAAGTCAAGATTTGCACTTCCTTTTGTTCTTCTCATTGTTATGATATTAAATGTAATATATGGAAGTACATAAGAAGAACAGAAGAATCTCTTTTGCAGCTCCATCTTACATTGTTCATACTCCGTGAAGCAGCTGATGGCTCTGCGTGTCTACCCAAAAATTGAGAGAGGGGGAGAGAGGGAGACCTTCGTGAGGAAGGGAACATTTCTGCCTGTGTCCTGGACAACTGATCATGTACCCTCTCCCTTGAACAAACAAGCAATAGCAGCATGTTCCCCAACTGTTATTTGAGAATGCAAACTAAAAGAAGATGTTTCCAATAACAACCAAAGAAGTAAAACCAGGGCAAATAGTCACCATCTTCCAGGGCATCGTGTATAACACATCAAAGTAACTTCTAAATAATGTGAAAACATTTGGTTTATTTTCATGGTGGATATACCATTGTCTCCCATGTGATTTAATGAAGTGATAATCCTGCCTCTTGCTGGGAAGGTGGTATCCTGCTTGCATGCGAACCCTATCCTTTTTTCTCTCCATTACCTGGTGCAAGATTCCAATATGCAGTCATTTCCTCTGGGAGGTCAGCATAATCCAAACAGAAGAAGCAGTGATCTTGGAAATGTGTAGCATATAAGTCACTGCCAGAACAGCAATATATGTTAGGAACGCATGATATGTTATAAAAAGCCCTGTTTGATATTTTTATGATTTTTAGAATTACACACACCACACTGTGTCGCTGATCTTGTTGGAGAGAGGTGAATAAGTTCTAAGTGAAAAGACCTCCTTGAAACTACTCTGTACCTCCTATATATTTATACACTCCCTTGCTTAATATTTGTTGCATAGTAAAATACTTACCTCTCACCTTTCTGATTTGGGCACCACTCCAGCTCAGGCTAAAGTCCACGGAAAATTTCAGATTGCAGGATCAAGCTCACAAACTCTTGATTTGGTTAGCTGGTACAAAGTCTTTATACATCTCTTCAGCTAAACTTTCACAGAGTTCCTCCGTACCAAGGCAATGCACTGTAATGCCTAACACTGGTGTAGATTTCACCTTTATCTTTATGCCTGTGATGAAATTGTGTGTGTGCTGTTAATCTGTATATAGCCAAAGATGAAATACGAAACCCTCTTTCAGCTGCTGGAGTAACTGAAAATCTCCTACTAAAGTGAAGTCCCTTATAGGTTAGAATTACAATACATGAATAATAACACTTAGCACCAATACGGACCTTTTTATTTTCAAAGAGCCTTAGAAACATGAACTGGCCTTTCCAGGCTCCCCAGTGAACTAGGTCAGTATCATTATTCCTGTTTTACACAGAGAGAAAGTGGGACAGAGAACCATGCCACTGGCCTGCATTGCCCTTTCCCAGAGAAATATGCAGGCACGGACAGATTCAGCAGAGCACCCACGTGCATCTGTATTGCTTCTCTGCATCTCTCCTCAGGGTCTCTACCACTGCGGTTTCAGAGGAATAAAGCTTCCTCCCTATATCTAAGCAGTGCAAAGAAATGATGGCGTGAGCACAGAGGCAGCCAGACCCTGGCTGGGGTCTGTGTGAGGGTCCTGGGAGGGGGCAAGCTAGTGCAACAAATGAAGACGTGACGATAGCAGGAGCAGACATGGACATTTTAGCTTCCCTGTGGCCAGTCTGTGCAGCAAGAACAGGAATGTTACAGGTGCACAAATGCTAGTGAAGGACTCCCTGCCTGGGACACTGGCCATCGGTGTTGTTTCTTCTCACCCACCAGTGCACCACTTCAAGCTCCATGCTGCTGTGCACACGTGCCCTGCAGCTGAGCTGGGACAAAGCTCAGACACACACTGGTCAGCTGGCAAAACGAAACTCACCCCAAAATCATCCAGTTCCCTGCACTTTGCTAGGGCTTGGCACAATTAATTTTAAACAACCCAGACATTGTCACTTACTTAGATCGTGGGAAGTTTTCCTAAATCCTCACGGATCCTCCTAGTGGGAGGTTTTCTGTGCTCAACTTTTTGCCATTTTCTGGAGGCCCTCTTCAAATTTTGTTCCACTGCTTTAACTCTCCTTACCCACATCACTCCCTGCACATAGGTACCCACAAACCATTTCCTCATCTTATTTAACATAGCTATAAAAGTGGTTATGTGGTCTTTCCCCTTCATCATCTATCTGTGGCATATCTGTACCTGAATGCTTGGTACAGGTTTTATGTATCTGCACCAAACAACCCACTGCAAACAAGCACGAGTGGAACAAAGAAACCACACCACTATCCTGCAATGGTCTGTCCCTGTCTCAAATCCTTGGTGCCATAGAACCAGGGTGAGGCTTCAAAGTAATCCATATCCTGCCATGGTGCTCTGCGGTGCGTGTTCTGGGATTTTTCCTGCTGCTATTGTGAGACAGTGCCTGGCAGGTGGTACTATTCTTCTTCAAGGTCTTTTCTGGCAGTGGACAGCCATGGTCCAGCTCACCCATGCAGGATGGAGCAGTGATTAAGGGGATGTTGCACATCCAAAGTGAGCAAAAGCAGAAGCCAGACTTCAGCATATTAAAAATTATTTTCTGCAAGGCTGTGCAGAGCTCACTTCAGAGCTTAGTGACAGAAAATCTCCCAGGGAGCTCTTCCCTGCAAGAGCACTGGCTGAGCTAACAAGCTGGGGAATGAAATGCTGTGGTTATCGTAAGGAAGTTGCATGCTGCTATCCAGAACGTGCTGTTGCACCGGATCATAAGGTTGGCCACTGAGAAGGGACTCAGGGCTCCTAGGCTGTGCTGAAGACACTGAGGATCCCATATATCTGTTCTCTGCCCTCTTGGGTCATGATTCATGAACAATTGATGTTTCAATGAATGCTTTGCTGTGATGCTGCAAAGGCTTTATAGATCATCATGGATCCCACCATTATGTATGGTATCTTTCTAGCAGTATAGGAAGGCTGGTAATATTGGCACCTGTAGGTGCTCTGGGCTGGTTTGCTCCAGTGACTGCTATGGAAATCTTTACTCCAATCATTTCTGGAGACCCTCCCCCCTTTCCTCTCTGCTACCCCAGTTTACCGACTGTTTTAGTGGGACAGGAGACCAGAAATGTTTCCTAGAAGCTGCAGATTACATTTGTAGGATGATAGTGAAACATGCATTTGGGAAGCTGACAGATAGAGGAGGGAGGTGAACATCACGCCTGGACGCTGATGAGTGCTGCACACCCAGTTTCTCACGGCCTTTGTGAGGCCAGGGAAGGGAACCTGGAGCATATGTGCTAGGAGTGGTTTGCTGAGCTGGAGAACATTTTACACGGCCAAGGAGGAGTCCTCAATGAAGGGTTACAGTTATGCATAATCAGAGAGACAGGGCTGCACTGTATTCCCCCTTTGCATTTTATGTTGCTTCTGAAGACAGCATGTGCTTTTACATAAGGCTTCATCCAGGATTACCGCACATCTCTAATTCGTGTGAATGTGCAGCATAGTGGTGCACAGATTTTATCAAGATTCATATGTCCATTTTATTATATTTTTTGTGGGGATTTTTACTGTACTGCGTAGCTGGATTTTATTACCTTCAGTGTGTGTATTTTATGGCAGTGATGCCAAGCATTTCAATGAATTGTGCAAGACTCAGACCCATGAATGCAAAGACATCTTCAGTGATTTTTTCATAAATAACAATAAATACACTAAATTGAACATTGTGGACAATCATTATCTTTTACTGAGTGCACATACTACTGTGCAAAATCAATAGTTATTAAAAAACCCTGCAATTAGACAAACAGTTGTGCACAAGCAGTCTTTGTTTCCAGGGCTTAGGTGCACCTGTGTTATGGCTATTTATCTGTCCATTATCAGCATCTTTGACACAATGGTAATTTTCTCAGGCTTGTCTCCTCTTTTCATCAGGTTGGTATTATGGAGGGGGGGGGGGAAGTGAGGGAGGCCCCCAAAAATACTGAAAGAATGAGAAAAATTAATATTTTCCAAATTATTTTCCTGGAGCAGTATAATGATGCTTTCATCCTTGTTCTGGAGTTGCATTCCCACAGGTCCACTACCCTTGTATGTGTTTGGGGCAGCTTAACTGCTCTGGGCTTCTGTGATGCTGCCCTCCCCAGGAGAGTTTCCACTGTTTTCCTCCGTGTGCCAGCATTAGCCCTCATATTTGCACATGATTCATCCATGGAGGAAGCCCGTGGACCTGGCTGGAAGCCAGTCAGATTTCTGGTGGAATGAGGAACAGGCAAGATGTTTCCACAGCCCGTTCGTGCGGGATCTCCAGACTTGCAGGGCTGGACAGTAGTTCACAGTTAGGGGTTGCTGGGGCAGTCTAGTGAGAGGACGAGTAAGTGCCTATGAACTATGGTTGCTGTTTTTCACTAAAACGTGCCTTACCGAAAGTTGGTAGGAGTGTAGAAACTATCCCCACAAAGCTGCAGTTTTGAGGTGATCTCTGAGCCAATGTAGAGCACCATATTTTTCTGAAATTCCCTTCTCCAATGCAATCATCTGCAAAGAAAAGAGCTCTGCCATGGGATCCTGGGGCAGGGTGGGAAAGCTTTAACACCTTTGTTTTAAACTCAGTCCTCATGGAGTGTGAGCCAGGTGATTTACCTTGTGGTTGGCTCCCAATGATGAGTGTTAATGGCGCAACATGCCAGATATGCAATTCCAGGGTCTTTTCTGTTTCTGGCCCATCAATAAAAGTGTCTCCAGTTTGAAACCATCTCCTCATTAAGCCATTTGGCACTTCTGTCTTGGGTGGAGGTGGACCTTGGCCAGCTGGCCGGAAAGGCAGCTGTAAGCAGCACAGGAGGGACAGCACAAGAGTACTGAGTGGGATGCACAACCACACAGCACATCGAGGCATGCTGGGCTGTTTAAAGAAGAAAAACAGGGCACAGAAATTTGGAAACTCCCTAATATGAGTGCCATTTTGACCAACATATCAGCAAGGGTCTCAAAAGGTAAAAAGAAGATTGACCAATATAACATTCCCACAGTGCTACCCAAATTATCTTATTGCTCAGTCCCCTGTATGACTCTATTGTAATGCACCATATAATGCTTAGTAGGTGTGATCCACTCTGTGGCCTCTGGCTCCAACTAGGGTTTGATGTAGGACTTTCAGCTCCACCTGGCTCATCTAACTGAGGAGATTTTGTATTTCAGGGAATCCACAAAAGAGACTGAGTGACTCTCTTATAAAAAAAACCCAAATGAACAGTGTTGTCTACAAAACCTGCCAAATTCACCAGAGATCCTACTCTCTTTGGTTTTACAGTGCAGCCAGTTCTCCTGATGCTGGCATAGGTCCCTGTTCTGTCTCTTTCTGGCCTCCCTGTGATGGGAAGCCTCTTGCAGGTGGGACTTCAGGTGAGTCTACACACATTGCTTTCCCTAGAGATCAACAGTCCTGATCAAAGGACCTTACTGAAGCAGAGGGTGATAGCTCCATAAACTCTGGAAAGCCACAAGTAAGTAACTCCTGGGAGCTGAAAACACAAAGGGAGAGTTGGTTGTGCACCAATACTCAACAGTGAGGTGAGAGCAGGTCTGGTTGACTGTGGAGCAGTAGAGGATGTACAGGTTAATTAACCAGTTGGCCAAGGAGGCTGGCAAGGCAGGGTAAAGGTGGATACACCAGGCAGGTAAATGACCATTGTTTTGACCCAGGGATGCAGCCATCTCTTTTTTGTTGTAGGTGAACTCATCCTACTCCCTTCTAAAGTGAGTTTCATGACACTTATGAAACTGCCAAGGAATAAGTGAAGTAGGAAACAAGGCACCCTGGCATGAATTAATTTGAATGAGGGCAAAATGCATTTCAGTTGCATGAGCCCCTGCCAATTAAATATTTCTTGGGCAAGGGGCTTTCCACAGTAGGAACCAAACCTCACTCTCCACAGGCTGCATTTCAGCAGTCCTTCAGCCTCCCAGCTTCTGAACATGCAACAGCTCTTCCTGGAGCTGTGAGAAATTCTTCAGGTGCCAGCATTTTCTCAAAGGTATCTGCCAGAGGCTGGGTCCCTTCTGTCCCTTGCAGGGATGCACAAAGTGATGGAAAGGAGAATCTCTTCCTGTGGAGGACTTGTCTTCAGTGCAGAGAGGGAGAGGACATGCGACAAGAATAAACCCATTTAGCAGGGCTGTGGACCGAGAGAGGTGCATGCCCTGTCTCTGGGCAGGACTATGACATCAGCCATGCCTCTGCATCCATCTCTGTTTGCCATACGATGGACAGAAGCACAATTCAAGGGAGAGCAGGAATTACTCAGTTTTAACTCACCCAGGCATGCAAATTACTTGAAAGGGCAGGCAGGAGCACAGACCAAGGCTCTGCTCTCCTTGGGACTGCCTGCTTGTCATGGTTTAACCCCAGCTGGCAACTAAACCCCACACAGCAACTTACTCTCCCCCTGTGGTGGGATGGGGGAGAGAATCAGAAGAGTAAAAGTGAGAAAACTCGTGGGTCGAGATAAAGATAGTTTAATAAGTAAAGCAAAAGCCATGCACACAAGCAAAGCAAAACAAGGAGCAAAACAAGGAATTCATTCACCACTTCCCATCAGCAAGCAGGTGTTCAGCCATCTCCAGGAAAGCAGGGCTCCATCACACATAATGGTTGCTTGGGAAGACAAACGCCATCACTCCGAATGTCCCCCCCCTTCATTCTTCTTCCCCCAGCTTTGTATGCTGAGCATGATATCATATGGTCTGGAATATCCCTTTGGTCAGTTGGGGTCAGCTGTCCCAGCTGTGTCCCGTCCCAACTTCTTGTGCACCCCCAGCCTCCTCGCTGGTGGTGTGGGGTGAGAAGCAGAAAAGGCCTTGGCTCTGTGTAAGCACTGCTCAGCAGTAACTAAAACATCCCCAAATTATCAACACTGTTTCCAGCACAAATCCAAAACCATAGCCCCATACTAGCTACTATGAAGAAAATTAACTCTATCCCAGCCCAAACACTCTCCACCCCTTATTCCACACCATTTATGTCATGCTTAGGTCCCACACTATCCAATACATCCTCATTACCCACCACCACACTTCCCACCCTTTGATATCATATACAGATATCAATCCCTTAGTCTATGGACCACCCCTGTGAAATGTCTGTAAAATGTCAATAAATGTCCACAAAATGTCCATTGAGTTCATTTAGCCAAAACCAGCACACTGCTGCAGAACAATGTCCCCCCGCAAGCAAGAGGGAAGCACTGGTCGCTCTCCTCAGGGGGAGTGCAGTGCCATCTCCCTTGGCTATTTAGCCTCAGAGCAGTCTGCCCATAAATTACAGCCTGGCCCAAATCTTCCACAATGCCATCTCTGCCACAGTGGTCTTGCTGGACCACCTCTGTGCAGATGTTTCAAAACCCGAGCTCTGAGCCCTTCTCCCACCACAGCCGACCCACATCAGCTCAGGCACTGGCAAGGCAAGAATTAGGCCTTTTTTTCCCTCGCACTTCGGAGTCTGTAGGGATTCGCTTGTCCAAAGTATTTTTATTTCTGCTCCACCCTGCTATTTTTCTAGAGGTTGGGTTTTTTTTTTCTCCTTCGAACCCATCCAGCCTTTTTCTTATTCTGAGCTTTTGTTTTCTCTCTTCACACTCCCACACTTGAGGCCAGACCTGCTGAGATACTGACTTTTGCTTTGACAATATGGTTTGCTTTTTATTTAAGACTCTGTGTTATGGGTCAATGCTAGTACACCCAAGATGATAAAGGCTCTGTTCTGAGATTACAGCATAGAGCTGCAATGTCCAATTGAGGTTGCACAAAAGGCCATCAAGTTTGTGGTTTTATCTTGTTTTGCACTGGTTAAAGGGCTTTTTTTTTTCTGTTTTGTGCAAAGTTAGCAAAGCTACGAGTTTGATAGGTTTGCTTTTCATGCACAATGTTTTTCTGCAGCTCCAGTAAGACATTGCAATACATTAGCTAATGCAATACAAGTTCTTCCAAGAAGTTTGCAGGGGTCAGGTGATTAACCTGTATATTTTATAGAACATTTAAAGACACTGTGGTCTGAGGCCTCATAAAATCATAAAACTACCACTCAGCTCTGAACCACGGGTTGAAGCACAATGCTGAAATATTGCTGCATTAGAAATGGGAGGAAACAGAGTGAAATTTCCCTTTCTGATCTGCACAGCTGATAAAAGCTCCACAGCGCAGCCTCCTACCGCATTTTCCACAGCCAGAGCTCATGTTGGGCTGAGTTCAGCATGTTTGCAGAAGGCAGAAGTTGTCCTGCTGAGTCCTGCTCCACTTATGCTGCACAATTGGAAGAAGTCATACCTGCGCTCAGTAGCAAGAGACAAGTCCTTCCAGCCTCTGCACCAGCAAGGGTGCAGGGGCTGGAGCTGGTGAGGCACTCGCAGGGTCTTCTACTGGCCATGGAGGCTGCATGTCCTTTCTCCTGTCCTTCTCTCCTGTGTCCTACCACCAAGGAGGAGCAACCAGTAGTAGGAGGATGGCTTCAGATCCTGAGCTAACCAAGCCTTTAACCCTCTCATACTCTCACCAGCAACATTCCACTAAATGTCAGTCTTCCAACTCATCATCTCCCTTAGGACCTCCATGTATCCTCTTCCATCTGATCAGGAGGTGCATTCCTACCGCTGGGGTTACTTCCAGCCCCTTTACAAATGAAGATTATCTGGTTTTATTGAAGCACAGGTCTGCTGACCTAAGGAGGAAAATAAAAAGATGGAAGAGAGATTGCATCATACGACAAAAAGCAGTTTCCACCTGAGTTCAATTTCCCAGGTAGTATCCATCCTCCCTGAGCAGTCCCAGCCAGGCCAGCAGGCAGGTTTCTCAGTTCTTTGCTGTGGGGTGAGTCTCTGTATCATGGCTTTTTGTAGGGGACGCAAGCAAGCTCTGCAGAGGCTCCAAGTTGATGGGAATCCAGATAGCCAAACTCACTCTATCACCCTGTTTTTTTAATCTCTGACCCATCTCAGCGTCACAGTTTTGAGGGCTTTGGGCTTCCAAACATCGCCTGTGCCACACGGCTTAACAAATGCCTGGCTGCAACAGCTGCTGGAGGACAGTGGTGGCAAATGAGGTAACGTGTTGGAAGCTGGGAAGCGCCTATGGCACGCAAAGGGCTCCACAGCACCTACTCCCATTAGGAGTGCTGAGGGATGCCATTGTGGCCAGGGGACAGTTGCCAGAAGTAGGACTGCAAGGCTCATTGCTTTGCAGTCCAGACATATGGTTGCTATCAGGAATAGGGCGGTGTAAATAGTTTCACTCCCTAAACCAGAAGAAAAAAAAAAGGGGGGAAGAAAAAAATTTTTATTCAGATCTGACTGAACCAATTTTTTTTTGCTAGCCAAATGAAAAGTGGAGAAAAGCATTGTATCAGGCTGCAAGAAACATTTTATTGCCTTTTGGGTAAGATCCAGCAAGGCAGATATTTTCCACCTGTAAATAATTCAGGAGAAGAAAAAAGTCATTGCAGCTCGTTTTTTCCAGCAAGACCATCAAGTCAATTAGGAGAAGCTGAATAGTCTTGTAGCCCAAGAATAAGGAAGAGTAAAATGTTGAGTCAGAAGAGTAACTCCCATCAGCGTTCTGGCATCTTCATGCGTGTTGTGCGTCCAAACAGTTTTCCACCATCCCCTTAGCACAGCCAACTGTGGCTGCACTGGGCACAAGTGCAGAAGTCCACCTACAACAAGTAACTTCCAGGACTGAGTCCTAAATCATCATTTAAAATTCCTTGGCCTTCTTTTTCCCCCAGTATTGGATGTTTAACCCTTTTGCCGTTTCCAGCTGTCAGGCTGGATGGTTATGTTCTCCTTATGTAAAAGCCCTCCTCTCCCTTCCCCAGAGCAGAACCACTCTGGATCTCATCCCAAAGCTTTCCAACCAGCTGAGCCACCACGAACATGGGGCCTTTATGCGCTCTGGTACCACCTTCCAGCCTCCTCTGGTAAAACAGGACCTAGTGTGGCTCATCCTGGATTCAGAGAAGCAAGATGCCTGTGAGGAGGAAATCTATTTTATAAACCTGTATTTTTTCTTCTGTGGTATTCCACCATAACTATTAGTTCCTGGGTATCAGAATGATTTTAATAAATTTCATTCACCACGCAGCTCTCCCCACCACCTGAAAACACATGTTTTCTGAAAAAAATTAAAGATAAAGGAAAAAGACTGGACAGTGTTTCCATCAAGAAATAGAAATTTATCGAAAGTGCTGCTAGGTATATTTACAAAATGAGTATATACTATACTGCAAGTAAAAATTTCTTATTTAAGTATGGTGACAAATATACCTAGTATGAGAGATGAGCTACATCAAGTATGAAAATACTTGCATTTGATTTTTGCCTATTGACTTATTTTTTTTAAATAAGAGAGCAAAGAACAAAATGTCGAAAAAAAGCCTTGATATTATTGACTTGTAAATAGAAAGGATGGTTATATCAGTAGAGTTCAGGAATCTCATGTAAATAGACACCCTTTGTAATAATGCAGACACAGAAAAAGTCCAAATCTCTAGAAAGCCTAAAAAAATGAGCACAGAGTCCCTAGATGTGCCCATTAAGATTCACTGGAGACAGTACAATACAAAGGACCAACAGAAATTGAACCCATTACCTGTAGATCTACAGTATATTAGACATATTTCCCTAATATTGCATGCTTTGAAATAAAGTTACTTCATCTCAAGTAGTCAGTGGTCATAGAAAGGATTTCAAATGAATGAAGTTCAATTGTAAAAAGCCCATTTTAAACATTACTCTAAAAACTATTTCATTGCTCCTTCTGAGGAAAAAAAAAAATCAACATACAGCTTTATGTTCAGATTGTAGGTTTTTTTTAAATCAGACCTTGGGGGAAAAATTGTTTTCACTCTTAAAAGATTCCAGGGTTTTTCTGGCCTCACCTCTAACCCAAGGAAGAGAAAAATCATTATTCCTGCTTTACTGATTGGGAAATTGGAGAACGGAAAGATCCTGTGTGCACCTCACTTTCCCACTGAAACTAGTGGAAAACCCTGATTTCCATGGATGACTGAAATCACTGGCCAGCAGTACAGAGGAAGAAAGAAAAAGAGCCAAACAGAGAGTGCTGTTTCTCCATTTGTTTCTGTAGCCACAAAACCCATTCCTTTTTCTCAATTCTGGTGCTATTCCTTTATGTGGTACGTAAATGGAGTTTCCTTTGGGATTTGTTTTGGGGCTTTTTTTCCTTTTTTTAATGTCTTGTCTTTAACTATCAAGAGCTCTTGTCCTTTGGGTCAAGTCCTGTACCACCGGACTCAATGGCTGTTATGTCACCGAAGAGGAAAAACTTCATGGGAGTCAGGCTGAGAACCAAAACCAAATAGATACCAAAGGTCGACAAAGGAAAGCAAGCGAGGAAGGAAGGGCAAGAGTTAAAACAAATAAAACTGATGTGAGTTGTATTATATGGTGAGTGAATCGTATGGATTATGGACCGAGGACTACATAATTAAACATGTAAGGTATCAAGGTAAAGTACCAGAATACATAAAGAGGATAATTTCTTTAGTCAGCAAATGGGCAATAACAGGAAAGAATTTTTGTCTTGGGATAGTGAGCAGTTGTATAAACATATGATGCAAAGGCTTTTTCAAATAGACATAACATTGCCATATGTTCCATCAAAAAACTGCAGAGGGACTTGGGAAAATCAGAATGATTTAAGAGGGACTATACACATCTCTGCCACCACTTGGTTAGCTGAACACAGGCAGCCAAAGGTAAGGAGTGCTGTTAAACAAGGACATGTTAAGAGACCAGAGTGTGCCCCAGAGATTCTTGCACTGAGATAATGAAAGCTCTCAAATGTCACCACAGAACTGCAGCTCTCCTTAAAACATGGCAGAGAGACTGAGCTTTCTCTAGGTGCTGGGAGCTGACATTGCATATGGGATAGCTCTTCCCAATGGACACAAGAAGCCCATTAAAGTGGCTGGCTATGATTGGAATTAGTTATTGCAGCAGCTGAGACACACCGAGGAGCAAACTGATTTGCAGAAAGGAGAGATGATGGGTTGAAGGTCCAGGGAACAAATGTACTGTGTTTGCTGAATTTTGACATGTAAGCAAAAACAAAGGAGAGAGCCGAAAGGATACGCTTACACTTTTCATTTCCTTTAGAAGCTTGCATTTTGGCATTAAGAAAAGGCATACGCACGTGGTCCCCTACTCTCGGGGGCAATGCTGTCATGCAGCCCTAGAGTGCATTTGCCAAGCTTCTACTTAAAGCGACAAAGAACTTGCCCCTGCTGCTCCTGCAGGAAGGCTGCTCCTGGACACCTCCCCTTGCAGGGCAGGAACCGAGGATCCAAATGTCCTCACTCTCTGAAGCAGGTCAAACGTGGCTACGGGGTGATATTGAAAAGGCTCAGTCCGAATCGAGGCCTGGCTTTGGATATCAGCTCTCAGGCACAAAGCCTCATCTTTACCTGTAGATACCATACTCCATTATCTAAAATCTGTGTCCTCTGATTGATTCTTCTCTAATAGATGTGAGGATGTGGCTTCTCAAATCCTTGGGACTAATTTTATGTTTCAGAGGGACTATTAAAATCAGAAAGAGAAAATTTAGGATTTTCTTCATCTCCTGACCATATATTATGCCTGTAAAGACCAGTCTAGTTAACAGGTGGCACTGACAGATCATGCTCCAAAGACAGCTGCACTAGAAACAGTCTGCAGCACTGAACAAAAGTTACCCATTTGGGGAATGATTTTTTTTCCCCTATATTGAAACAGTAATTGATTCTTTTATATTCAGAAGCTATTTTCACTTATCCCAGACACTTAACAGAAAAATAAAAAAGAAATAATGAGGAGTTTTGGTATAAGAACACATTTCACCATAAAACAGGTTGATTAACTTGCAGACTTTAAAAAATTAATGTCCAATGGAAGGAACTGCTGACTGGTTAAATTAGATCTACTTATTACAGTACTACAACAGAAACTAAATTAATTTTAAGCTTTGGAATGAAAATTTTATTTTTAATTTTTGTGGGTTGTGGAGTTGGAGGGACTGGATACTTGGGAAATTAGAAGTCCTCTATTTATCATAGGCCAGATGCAGTACAGCCAGCTGTAATGCAGGTTTTTCTCATAGTCCAAAATCTCTTGGCAGTTAACATAGAAGAGCTGTCAGGAATTCTAGTTCAGCTATAAACATTTTCATGATAGTGCAACCACACAAATAAGAAGTTATCTCAGATGTAAAAACTTTTAACCCAAGATTACAGAAAAACCTACAAGTCATTCTGAAGTTACAGATAAGTTTTATATATGTCCTTTGAAGAGCAGCTTTGGTTTTCAACTAGAAAGCTGGTCAGATCATTAATATGTCACCTCCAGCATCTATATGTGGATAAGAAAAAATCTGACCTTCGGACACTGCAAACAACAAAGACAAAGAAGGTTTATTCTGGTCTAAACCCATGAGAATATCAGATTTCTTCCTTTGCAATTTCTTGACAGATTTTAAGTGAGCAAAAAAGTTTTACCTAGGATATCCATTAAGCAAAGAGTGACGGAAGGTGACATGAAGCTATGACAGATGATTTGTCTATAGGGACAGGTTCCATCTTCTGCTTTCACTTAGAGCAGCCCATGGTCACCTCCTTGGGGAAGGTCAGTGAGGAAAGGGAGGGGACTCAACATAAACTCAATGGGTAAACAAAAAACAAAGTGAATGAACAAAAAAAAAAAAACCCACCCCAAACAAAGTGAGTGAGCAAAAAAGTGGGTGGACATAAAATCCAGGGTCAGACAAGAAGACACATCTCCAAAACAACTGCAAAGACCTAAATTATTTCTGATGCCTTTGATCTTTCTTATCTTCTCCCTGGGTTAAGCTAGAGCTTTTGTAGTTTTTAATCTTTTGTCTGAAAGGCATTTCTTTTGTTATAGAGGTGTTATGATGTTTATGAGGATGTACTGTTGCAGGGCTGTGTGGAGTGGATGCCACATGGACTCTGTAGGGGCATAGCCTCAATGACCAAGGAGCCCTTCTGACTCCTGAGCATAATGATCACTCACCTCCACTGACTCTCTGAGCAAAACAGAGCTATTAAATGCTGGGTCTCGAGCCTTTGCTGTGACTTTCCCTCTGAATCTTCATTTAATTTCCCTTAATTAATACTTTAAGAGGTCCTGCGAGCTCCTGAATGCACAGCCCAAGGAGAGGCCAGCATTGCCTTTCCTCCCCCATCAGGCTCTGGAAGGAGGGTACCTGTTACACCTGCTCCAAACCCTGTGCATGAACTACTGCCACAGGGAAGGAGATGGGGTTAGATCGTTTCTTATGGTCATTTAATGCTTAGTCTTCTGCTGGCGGCACCAATGGCACCACTGAGTGACAGCTACAGCGTGTCATTTAAATACTTGCATGGGGATTAGAACGAGGTCAGGTACTTCCTTCAGTAGTGATCGCCTAATATCAACAACTTTCGGTCACTATCTAATCAGGGCTGGATCCAAACCTGTGACTGACAGATTTTTAATTGCTAGTCTCCTAAGTCATACAGTTCTTCTCTCTCGCTGGGAGGTGTTACCTTCAGCTCTTACTATGATGGATAAGGGCAAATTCTACACTCTTAAAATAAATCTGTTGATGTAGATATCTGAGGTGTTACTTTGTCTCTTTGATTTGGGGGGATGTTTTTTGAAAGTGAGAATGAAGTAGATAAGAATATTGAAAGAATATATTTTCAAAAGAAAGAAAAAATATATTTATGTGTGCATACATATTTCTTTGAAATCATACTGTTCTCTCCTACTTTACTGCAAAAATAAAGAACATAAGAATGCAGGAACAGTCTATCATGCCTCAGCTCTTTTGCTTTCCAGTTTCTATTTGCTCCTTTATTTTCCATACTTTAAAATCTCATTTAGCATTCTCTTGAGAAGGAGAGCACAAGATTACAATCTAACGATTGTAATGAGAATGGGTTACGTTTGTGCCATTTCCCATTTTCATTACAATCTTTGTGGCAAGAGTAATGTAACAGAATTTTTAATGTCTTATATATTGCATGAACATTTTTTTTCCAGCAAGCTCCCACTACATTTCACTGGATGATGCTGTTGCAGAGCATTGCAACTTTGATCTTTTTATAGCTTGCATTATGATCACATTGGCCATTTCACCCACTTCCCCAAAGTGGAAAATATTTTGATATACAGCTTGCTGCTACAAAAGCCAGTCATCTACAGATACTATACATACCTAGAAAATTGTTTTCCTCCAAATCCCAACTGTAGCTGAGTACAAGATACTGACATCACCAAAGCTGTGTGTTTCTCTGAGTGGTACTACGGGAATTGTAGTTTGTAGAATCTGAGCAGAAGAATAGAGCAGTTTGTTTCTTAAAAAGTAGGGACAGCTCTTGGAGAAAAGTGTGCTTCGTGTGTTTGGCATGGCACTGTGAAAGATTTCCCAAAACATACAAACCTTTCTATAAAGCTTCCCATAGTGATCAACAACTGAGGAAAAGAAGGGTGATGGATCAGGACAAAATCTCAATAAACAAGGCATGAAGATGGATTCAGTGAGAGAACCTGTGGTTAAGTTATGCTATAGAAGAAGCAGGCACAAGCTAGCAGTTTGGATTTGTTAATGCAAGTGGTTAACATGAGTGATTCTTAACAGGGGAGCTCAGTAGAGGAAAAGAAAAGAGTGCTGGCATAGCTAGATCCAGGGCAACGTCCCTGAGGGGATCTGCACAGACTTTGTGTGACCAGCAAGGCTTCAAAGGGAAAGGCAACTACAGCTAAGGGGGGTTTCTACCTCAAATTCCTTGCCTACCTCAATGGGGCAGAAAGAGAATGATGGCATTGACAAAAAGCTGAGGAATCCTCAGGCCTTTAGATCATGGAGGGCTACAGAGTCACAACAGCCTCGGACTAAGGGAGTGGTGAAGGACCAAGCTTCAGGTGCAAGCACAGGGGGTATGGATTAGCACTGATTTGACTGGACATTGCTGGCTCTACCCCTCAGTGACTGGAAACGCTTCCCTTATAGACAATGCAGCCTGGTGAGAAAAACAGAGAAAATGTCAGGGAAAGGAATGGGCTTGAATTTGAGCATAAACTTAAGCTTAGGCCAGTACTGCAAATTCTACTGATGTACACATCTTGTAGCTTAATACAGACTAACACCATTGAACTTAAATAAAAAAAAAAAAATTTCAAGAGTTACACCTCCTTGCAAGATCAAAAAAGAAGACAATGTCAGCATATCTCTGTGAGAGAGCCTGCACCTGACAGATTCCTGTTCTTGGTTAAGAAGCTTTATTTCCTTGATGCATAGGGTGGAATCTGGCATCCTTCAGATCAATGTCTATGGAGATATCCACAGCTCGGCAAGGCAACGGGTGAGGGAGTATGACATCCTCATTATGATAACATTCAACAGACAACCTGCAGATTTTGAAAACTCTGGACAAAGCTACTCATGAAAAGATGCACAAGGCTAGATTTCACACTTTACCGACTGGAGTCGAGTTTTAACCCTGCCACTTGTCTGTACAACTTCTGCTGCACTTGATATAAGCTGGGCACATCTACACTAAGGCTCAATTTTTTTTCCCTTTGAGTCTAAATTTAACACTGCAGACCCTGAGGATAAAACCAGTTGAGCCCTTTGGAGGCAAAACGTTCATCCTCTTTATCAGAGTGGCTTTCCCGGTGGCTTTCACTTCAGCGAGAAGAGTGTCTGGGATAATTGCTCTTTCCACAGAGGATCAATACTGTGTAATTAATCAAGATGAAATCATTCTTTGCACTTCTCCAGGTTTCATCCTTGAGACATATTCTCAGATTCACTGGCTCCTGGAGATGGCAATGCTCTCCAACCGCACTACCCCAAAACACCCTGGGGGCAAAAATATCACAATCCAGCTGTCCAGAGCCTAGCCTGACATATCTTAATAGAAGAAAAGAGACAAGAAGGCCCAGATGCCTCTTTATTAGGATCGTCCTCTCTGCAGAGACAAGAAGCCCTCAAAATCTACCACAGTCAGCGTAATGTTTGCATCAAGGGACCTTTTTTCCCTCCCAGGAAACACGCCACCAAACTTGCAGTGATTACAAAGCAGAAGCATGCACTGTAGAAATACACCTAGCAGAACCCCAGGTCACAGTGAGAATAATTCAGCTAACATTTCTACAGTTTGCAGAGTTTGCTTAGCTGTGGTTGATCACATGCATTGCACATTCCTGTTTAATTTCTGTTACAGAGTGAGCATATTTTTAATCCACTGCCTGGTATGAAACAGCATAGGATGTGATTTTAAAAACACTGTTTCTAGGAAGAATCAAAATATGAACATTTAATATTAAAGTAATTTTCATCTCTGGCAGGTCAGATTTTTTTTCTTTTTTTTTTTTCAAATTTCAAAATGCCAGAGGGGAAAAACAAATGCAAAGACTATTGAATCAGTTCTAATGTGGTTCATTTGACCTGGAAATATTCCCCTTTTAATATATATACCTCTACATTTCATCCTAATTGGGGCCAAAAAGGCTGGAATTTGTCACAGTCAAGTTTCAATCATCTCCACTTATGTTTAAGATCCTCTTGCCTGTCAGGCTCTCTATCCCTTTCTACCAAGAACAATCAAGACAAAATGCCTCCTAAAAAGATTGCTGGCCATTCTGGTATTACTGAAATTAAGTAGCTGGTGAAGACAATTATAAATAATACATGCAGTTGTGTTTATTACAGAAAGATATTAAAAGAATGACTGGAATTTTCCATTGGTTTGGGTAAACAATGAAGACATTTTAGTAGACCTGAGCTGAGAAACAGCATTGGCTCAAGTGATCGTGCCTTGATTCAGTTTACATTAAATGGAAGAATAAACAAAAGTAAGGCTGGAACTAATGTTCTCTATTTCAAAAGGGCAAGCTCTGATGGACTAAGTGCTCTGAGCACCCTAGCCACTGAAGTCAACACGCTGCGTGCCTCCGGCCCTTGCATGGGGAAGAGGCCGGAGGATTCTTCGAATCACTGGTGCTAATAAGATCTCAAAGCTGTATTCCTAGCAGGAGGGAAAAAAAGAAGGATCTATGGACCTGTTGGATAAAAAGCCACTTAAAGAGCCTTTAGCTCCAACTTTAATAAGAGCAATGACATTGGACAGAAGGGCAAAGGGAAGATAGATAATGGGAATGAGGTTTTACTACACTGGAAACAACAGCAAAAAATCTAAGAGCTTAATTGTCTCCAGTTGGGAGGACCTCATAATCTTGTTCAGAATTCAGACAGAACGGGCACGTGAAACTACAGGAACAGTCACAGGTATTCATGACAAGCCTATCAGCTCATGGGATTCAAAAATAGCAAATGCAGTACCTACAGTTAAGAAGGAGAAGAAAAAAGATCTGACAATTACAAGTTAGTCTGACCTCAAACAACTGAAAGATTCGGAACAAATTTTGAAAGAAAGAAGTAATTTAAGTCATGGAGATAAACTGGGAATGGACTAAAAAAATTACCAAAGGGTTTGGGTTTGCTAACGGTAGATCGTTTTAGACTAACGTGATAGAATTTTTAGAAGATTAATGATTTTCTAGACAAAGGAAATATGGTAGGTATAATTTATCTGGGCTTCAGCAAAGCATTTAATAAGGTGCCAGATGGGAAATCATTTCTTAAACTAGAGAAAATAGGGATGCACAGAGGAACTGTTGCATGGGATCCTGCTGAAAGGAAGACAACCACTGGCAGTACTGCAAAGAGAACTGTTGGGCTGAAGGAGAGACATGAATGAAGTTTCTCCAGGAACAGTTTTGGGATCTTTCTTCTTTCTCCATTTCCTGATGCCCTGTATATAAATAGGGAGAGTGCTTACTTTTGGGACCCTGAGTGAGATACTAATGATTGTCCATAGCTAAAAGAAAGTGTTAATACAGAAGAGGATCAGGACAGCAGACAGAAATAACAGATGCATTCGAGGAATAGAATAAAATAAAAGTCATTCAGTAATATGTAACACAAGCTCATACACTGAGGGACTGATACCATAGCTGCTGTAAAAGTAGCTCTCACCAGTTGAAAGTGACTGAGATGCGGTTAAGCTAGTAAAGCAGCTAATGAGAGCGTGAATGACCCTAAGCTGCCAATGGGACCCACCCCTACAAAGGCAGAATCCAGCCCATGACAGGCAAGATAGTCCCAGTAGGAACAGGAAAGTATTAAGATAACTGTATGAAGCAGTGCCGTGACAAGATCTGAAATACTGTCTACTCCTCTGGCTACCCACATTAAAAAAACAGAAGTTCAAACAAATTGATGTAGACAACTGTCCTGGTTTTGGCTGGGATAGAGTTAATTTTCTTCCTAGTAGCTGGTATAGTGTTATGTTTTGGGTTCAGTAGGAGAAGAATGTTGATAACACACTGATGTTTTCAGTTGTTGCTAAGTAGTGTTTAGACTAAGTCAAGGATTTTTCAGCTTCTCATGCCCAGCCAGCAAGAAGGCTGGAGGGGCACAAGAAGTTGGGAGGGGACACAGCCAGGACAGCTGACCCAAACTGGCCAAAGAGATATTCCATACCATGTGACATCATACCCAGTATATAAACAGGGGGGAGTGGGGCTGGGGGTATCACTGCTTGGGAACTAACTGGGCATCGGTCAGCGAGTGGTGAGCAATTGCATTGTGCATCACTTGTTTTCTATATTCCCATCCTTTTATTATTATTATTATTATTGTCATTTTATTATTGCTATTATTATCATTATTATTTTCTTCCTTTCTATCCTATTAAACTGTTCTTGTCTCAACCCATGAGCTTTACCTTTTTTTCCCAATTCTCTCCCCCATCGCACTGGGTGAGGGGGCAGTGAGCAAGCGGCTGTGTGGTGCTTAGTTGCTGGCTGGGGTTAAACCACAACAAGCAGGCTACTAAGATGCTTGGGAAACAGGCAGTTAGTCTTACTAGAGAAGCTAGAGCTTGGCATATTCAGCTAGCAAAATGAAGTCTGGAGGCCTACAGAACTGATTTCTATGGATACACAGCATATAAATACCTGTTGTAGAAGAAAAAAATAAGTCTACCTGAGCTATTCACTGGGCAAGAACAACTAGATAGAAACTGGCCTCTCATAAATTTAGAAAACTTAGAAATTAAAAAAATTAGAAGAAAAGTTTTCTAACCCAGTAACATCTTTCCGAATGGAAGAACAGGATCAACACGTCAAGCTGATGGCTCCTTTCAACAATGGAGCTCGGTCCCCATATGACAGGATTTATATGACATGTTGCCTGCATAGCATGGGGATTCCTAACCCTCTGCCAGACTGCTGTTCCTGTTTCCAGCTATGTTTTGCAACAGAAGTATTTCCCTCTTCTCCAGAAAAGGATTACAGTTCTGCATATACACAGTCATACACATTATAATGTACAGGAAATTTTCCTTGTGATTGAGAAATGAGCAGCAGGAATTCATTCAGGCAGTGCGGGACAAGGTCACTGTGAAGGGCAGAGAAGAGATTGACGAGACGGCAGTGTTGGAGGACATTGGCTGAAGTGGTGTTTACCATTATTATCATCTCTGCTCATAAGCCCTTAGCACTGCAAGGAGTAAAATGCAAGTTATGGATGGTCCTATGAAAGGCTATTGAAAAAAGCCCTTTATTAATGACATTATTGTCGCTTTAAAGCATAAATACCTTGGTTTTTTCAGATGCTAGAAATTAAACAGCCTGAAACGCAGGCAGGAATGACATTTGATGTCATGAATATTGGAAGCATCCGTAAAATAAGTTGGTTAGATGGCTGGAGGAGAAAATAGGTGTAGTAGAGAAGTGACAAAACAGCTTGGAAACAATCCTGCTATTAGCAGGGAGGAAAGAAGAAGTAATAAAATTGGGAAGCCAATTAGGCAGGAAAAGGGCACAAAAATGCTACAGGAGAAGGAAAGGATAAACGGGAAAAAAAGCAGTAAATGGGATACTACAGCAACATCCAAGGTAACTCTGCCATGAAATACCTAATCAACTCCCATGGGTGCTCTTGGAGAACCTGAGGGGGACCTGTCAGAATGGAGGCAGTGGAGGCTTCTCAGTAACTCAGCTGTGCCTCTTCTCCCTGCTGGTGATTTCAGCTGAGATGCCAGGCTGGTGGCGGAGTTACAGGTATGAATCCACTCCTGCTGGTGCTACTACAAGGCAGTTAGTTAGTTACCTTTAGCAGAGGGACAGGACAGGTAGCTGGGGAGGAAGAGGGAGAGAAACTGAGCGAGCTGTTAAAACTCAAGATGCCCTAAAGGTTGCCCAGGAGAATCTCTGATGAACACACCAGGACTCAGGAAACTGGAGCATTGCCATGTGAGCAAGGGAGAAAAAGGATTTTGGAAGCTCCACAGAGGGTGAGGTAAACAAGCAGTCAGCTGTGACAGAGAGCCGAAGCAATGAAGAGGCATAATAATATATAATGCTATTTCAAAACAACAGATGGGAATAGGGAATTGATAGTGAAGCGATTAATACTAGCAATGAAAGAACTAAACACCTTTAAAATTCACAATATTTAATAAGAGTCAAGCCAAAGACTCACAACAATTCATAAATTAACAAGGAATAACTTTTACAGTGGCAAAAAGGGAGAAAGAGCAAAACAAACCCAAATATATGCCAAGTGTTTGCTGATGGAAAGGAGGATGGCTTCGAGGGGTAAGAATGAGCCTTGGGGTAAGACTCATAAGTGCAACAAGAGAGCTGTGTCTCCCAACCTGGTCAGCAGCTGGGAAGCCCCTGTAACAGCATGGGAAAGAAAGGGCAGCCTTCACTGCTGCCCCAGTTGCACCCAGCCTCCACCAGCAGCTATGGCTCCCCCAGACCTGCAGGGCAGGCCCAAATGTCAGGCTGGTATTAGCTGCATGGGACCTGCTCTATGCCAGCACATTGCCAGTGCATTCCTCCGAGCTCTCTCTCACCTGGGGCTTGGTGGGGATGCGCAGGTCCCAGCTGCAGCCCCAGAAAACTGGCATCCCACCCTCTCCCCAGCAAAACAGTATGTGCCAGGGACAGGGTCCCAAGGGCCAAGTGGTTTTGGTTTCTGCTGCCGATCTTTAAAACATGGTTTCTTATAGGGGCTTTTGAGTTCTTCATGGTTTTCAGTCCTCCATAATTTTCCTAGCATTCATTTCTCCTCCGCTGCAAGTTTTAGTCTAAAGTTATACTCGAGTTCCAGTAGCTGGTGTTGACATTATAAACTGCATATACAAACTCACTGATTCCACACACAAATTAACCCATGGGTGTGCAGCTTTATATAACTTGATGCTTATTAACAAAATCTATATAACTATTAGGGAGTTGACTGAAGGGAAGTAACTCTGAAGGCAAGAAAGAGAGAGGGCTGGAGTTGTGCATTTCTGCTCAGCTCCTCGTGAAGCTGTGGGTGCATCATGAGTTCTTATGCAAACATTTTTGAAAACTTGGCTATAGAAAATCCTGAGCACAATTGTCAGCCAATGTTCAGCAGAAAAACAGGGGCAAAGATGCAGAAGGTTAGAAGTGATACATATTGACAGCATCTTATTAGAAAGCCTAAGGATAAAGGGTGTTCATCACAAGCAAATTAAGGATTTGAAGTTACCATTTCTCAGCTGAGCTACAGTAACCACCCTTTTATTGCCCAGGCACTTCTAAATGCAAAGAAAAAGATTAAAGTAAACCACCAATGCCAGCTAGTGCAACTTCTAATTGGTTGAGCTATGCCTGGATTGGGACACTTGGGGACCAGGATGCTAAACTGAGGTGTTTACCAGCAGTCTAGGGGGAGGACAGGTTTGGTCGGATTTGTTTTAGTTTTCCTTTTATTTTGTTTCCAGTTAGATAGCAAATTCTTCATCAAGTTGCCAAGATTTTCAATATGACAAGAGTCGTTTTGTGTGGTTTTGCTTGTGGATATGCTTTTAAATTGCTGTAATGAAACCATTTCAGAAAACAATAGGGAGAAATTAAAAATGTGTATTTTAAAAAGAATTAAAAATGAAAGGAACAGATGTGTACCATGCATGACATGTGAACTTTCAAATGCAAAGGAAATGCATATATTACAACAAATGGCTAAGTAGTACATATACATCAGCATTTTCCATTCTTTTTTTCTTTAGACACGCATTTTAGATATACATAAATTATTTTTCCTTTTGTTTTATCCCTTTTTTAAAATCAGAATATTCAAACATCCTCTTTAGGAAGCAGAAGGGGCTGAAAGATTGCATTTGGCAGGTCTCTTTTGTGCTATAATTTGTTTCTTTGTGGAAATGCAGCAAAGGGTGACTTTTATTATGTGTTAGGTAAGAATCTGCATAGAGCAACTTCCAGCTGTTGACCATGCGATTAGGCCGTTAAAGTGCAAAAATCACTGTTTACAAATACCCATAATTACTGTAATTTTCATGCAAAAATCTACGCTCACCTAAAACCAGACTGCATGCCAGTTCTTTCCTGGCCAAAATGGCTATTTCTTTCTGTCTTGAAGTCTCAGTCACATATTGAAAAAATATCTGCAGAATAGAATATATTTTGACTGCAGAAATAGATTTTGCATGAATAGACTCCTGAGGCATCCAACAGTTTCAATAATGTTTTCTATTCCAGGGGAGCAAAAAATATTTTTCCTTGATAGCATTTATTTTATATTCACTGCACTGGAATTACTTTTTCAAAATTCTGCCAGCGAAGACTTATCGTATGTGGGTGCCATTGCTGTAACATAAAGATAAGGATGGAGGCTTATTCCACTCATAAGCTCATGAGTCTGTAAATTGGAACTATCCTTCATAGTACAATGCATTTTACCAGTCCAAATATTTTTCTTAAAGACAAGACAGGAGTTTTTTCTTGGAAGTATTTTCCTTCAGTGACTTAAGGAAGAATATTCATGGACTACTTATGAAAGGAAAGACACAAACAATGTGGCACCGCTGGTTTCTCTGGATGGGGGAAGAGCCCACATTATTTCAGCAGCTTCAGAATCAGTCATTGGAGCAGCTGCCCTAAGCAGGAAAAATGTTGTCTGGGGAGTGAGAGATAAGGTAAGATAGAAGCAAGGACCTCAGAGGACAGAGCCACATCCTAATTTGATGATCCAGGTGCAAATAAATGGCTCCACTCATTTCAAAAATGGGACAGGCAACGTATCTGGATCTGAATTTGGATTAAATCATTAGGAATGTTCAGGCCTGTGATATTGTTGCTGGCCAAATGACTACGATTATTACAATCAAATGTGACAATACAATGACATTTTACCTAGGGGCAGGCATGCAGGTGAGATTAAAATGAGAACTGACTCGAGCCTTCACCAGGAAATTGAATCTAACCCTTTTTGAAGTTAAACATTTTGATATAAATTTTTTCATCGTAAGGCTGACCTGCATAAAACGACTGAATTCCCGGTGTATTGAGAACGCTTTGTGTGCTACAGTTAAATAGTTCCAGAGATGGGAACCAGATTAACTTTGAAATTTCCATCATCCCCTCACAAACAGTGGTTTGGCTCCTCTCATGGCAGCAGAAGTTTGCTGGCAGCCCGCGATATTTTGATCATGGTCCTGCCTAGATCTACTAGGAGCAGAAATAATGATGCAGTGGCAAGAGCCCTAGCGGTTGGCCAGCGCTGGGTCCCTCTCCAATGCCATTAGTGATGAGGCTCGAACAATAGCAACTGCACTGGGGAATTGAAGGGAAGAAAAGGCTGGTGATGTCAAGACCCGTCTGGTTCTCTTCAAGCCATTGTGCTGCATGTTGTAATATTAAACCTCTCCTACATTACGGGCTAAATTACAGGCTTCTCAGAAGTCTTTGCCCAGCGAGGGACAATGTATTGTTCCACAGATTTCTGGCCAAACGGGAACCTTAAATTGTCCAGTCTGATCTCCCCTTTAATTGCTAAGAAGCTGCTACGTTCCATCCATGCACCCCTGCATTAGCCTGAAGAGGTTAGATAGATAGACAAAAATATCTCACCTTTTTGGAGACTTAATGCTGGCAAAGCACGGGAGACACCAACATGCCACCAGCCCATGAAGCCTCTGCAACTGCTGGGGAAGCTATGCCTGGACTTCAGCATGCAACAGACTGCAGCAGTCTTACCAGTCTGTCCTGGAGGGAAATGTCCTGCTGATGAGTCTGATCAATCTGTGGTAGAGCTCTCTTAAAACTGAACTGGAGGTACGTCCAAGCCTCCTCTTTTTCCTGTGGGTTCTTGCACCAACTCACCTGGTGTGTCCCTACATTCACAGCATAGGAACCTGTATGTTGAGGCAGAGCAGAAGTGTTCCCTACCTAGTCCTGTAAAATGCTGCCATGTACAGCTTGGCCCTTGTTTGGCCCTACAACAGACAGCTACCAGACCCCAGGAGGACACACTCAACACAGCAGCATTTGCCTTTCCAAAAGACCTGCCATTAAACCATGAATCTGTTAGCCCTCTTTCTAAAAGTTGTATTGCCGCTCCTACAGGCCTCGATGTGGAATAAAGTCCTGTTACTGTAGGTCTGGACCACCAAACCACCAGATCTGCCCCAAAGAGCTTACAGCAGACATATGAGATGGAGAGAAAGAGAAACCAGTGGGGGAAGCCCAAGGTCACAGTGAGATGATAATGATAGATGTAATAAGCAGCAGTAACAACACACAAACTATCATGCCGCTGCCCTTTGTTAGCTCAGATTTGAACCCTTGGGCTTTGCTAATTATAATGACATGGTAAGAACTAAAAGGGGAAATTACCCACCAAAAAAAAGGATGTTAACCACTTCATCTCTACAGTCACACTGCATATTTTGTGCCTCGCTCTAATTGTTCAGTAGAGGCTCCATTAAAGTCAATGGAAAGTCAGGGTGTCCCCGGTGGATTATGCTGTAGGAAAGTAGTTTAAATTTAATCTAGGGTTGGATTTAACACATTTAAAAGAGAGCAAATTCACTGTTAAGTCTAACAGTCCAGTCAATACTTCAAGCTGATGGTTCTTACTCTGGCACTGCATTTTTATATTCTGACAGAAGGCAGAAATGATGTCCACAATCATCCCATCATTACTGGCTCCAGTTGGTTTCTCCAAAACACAAAAGGAAGCCAGATGCCCTGTGTTCAAAGAACAGCCATGGGATTTTGGTGCTTCTTTGAAAACCCCATATATGTTCAGCAAAAGGTAGAAAAACACACCAGAAACACTATTTGTGGAATATTACATTTGAACGTAGAGTTGGAAGAGCTATACCCTGGCACCAACAATGAGCGCCAAAACACTAACCAGTGATTCAATAAATAAACCCGTTCAGCCCCATCTTCAAAATACTTTTTTCTTCCACTGCCCTAAGTGGAAGGCCATTTCTGAACCTCACTGCTCTGCTGTTTGGTTAAGATGCACCCAATTTCCATCCTGAATCGATTCAAGGCCAATTTATGCCCATGTAGTCTCATGTGAATTTTGCCTTTTTGCTGTTATGCCTCTGCAGTTTTCCTGGTGCTGAGCCCCCCACACCTTTACAGATGAATGCCACCTGTGTGAATACACAGTAATACAGAAACAGCCTTCCTTTTAATGCTGACCAGCAGAAGAGGTGCTGGGAAGGGAGCAGAAACTGATGGGAACTGGAAAGAAGTTGGGAAGGGTCCCTGGGGAGGAAAAATTTGGGCAGAGTAGGAATGGGTCCATGAATTTCTCTCTTTCTCCTTCAACACCCCTTCCTCCAGAACCAGCTGGGGGATCCTGCTTCTTCATCCTCTCCATCTTCCTCTACCTGCTTGCACCCTGCCTTCACAGCAGCCCCAAGAGCCGGCGTGCGGTCGAAGCCATTGCTCCTGCGGCAAGTTAGTCACTGCCTCCTCGGGCAAGGACGCAGCCCGTCGCCCTAGGCCTGTGCCTGAAGATTGCTCAGGCTCCAGCCATCTGCTTCTGTTTTTCCAGACAAAATACGCTATGTTTCCGAGTTTCCCATAATAGGATAGGCTGCCCCCCCGGTGATTCTGGCAGATCTTATCTCCTCTGGTTCCAACTCCAGATTGCTTCTCCTTACACGTATTTCTGAGAGCTTCTCCATGCCCTGAGCAGGCACATGACTGATTCGCCCTGAAACCACCTTCGGTTTCTCACCAGCCCCACCACGCTGGTGAGCTGCGGCGGGTGCGGGCAGACGTGTCCCCTTTGCCCGCGCTCTGAGCTACACTTGCTCTGATCCAGAAGCTGTTTGACGGCGTGAGTGTTATATTATTCCTGAATTAACACACTCTGCCTCCCAGTGGGCCTTATTAGCTCAGGCACAAACCTCACTAACACGGCTGTATGGTTTCTGTCCCGGAGAAGGTTCATATCTGGCCAGTTTGCAGTATCCATCCATCTGCCCCCTCCATATAGATACAGCACAGTACTCCTGTGATTAGACAGGATACCTTGTCTCTTGCCTTCTCAACGCTTTCTGGCTGATTATTTTCATCTTATAGAAAAAGTGGATACTATCGGAGCCTGAAGTGTATGACCCTGTACCGTGTAGGCATGTGCTACACATCAGTGCACAACTCTACCCCACTTTAATGTTTGGCTCTACCTGTATATCACTCTTTCAGGAGCTACACAGTTAGTCACACAAGAAGTTTTTTTACAGAAAACCCTGCCATTCATGTAAAGCTGTCCCCAAAAACCAGCTCAGAACTACTATCCAGACACTTCCCCCCAACCTCACAGTGGTGGGGCTGCTAACTCCAAGGTATGAATCACACATGACTGTGCAAAAAACCCTCAAAGATTAATGCCATAGCCTAGAAATCATGCCAGATATTTCAAATCTCGGCCCCATCAGATCCTGCTGCACAGTCTTAGAGCCGGGTGTTCAGCACAGACAGAAAAGACCTGTACTCTCGACATGCCTACCTTTGCTGTGGTTGTGCCTGCACTTAAGCATTTTTGTATCGTTCCAGTTAAAGTCACCTGGGTTCAGGTTCTCCCTCCCCCTACTTATATATGGTCTAAGTGGCTGAAAATATCCATGAAATGGAGATATAGCTCTTCATTTAAAACTGGAACTTTTCTAATGATTACATTAATACCCAGGGTCCTCTGGACACCTGAGACATACTCAGGCCTAAGCAGTACAGCCTGAAGAGCCCGCTAGTCAATAAAATAAAATATCTATTCTCTTTAATTAACATATGAAATAAACACAATCTGTGACACCTAGTGTGCAGCAGCAATTAAGAGGCATTGCTTAGTTAAACCTCCTAATACCTCATTTAAATATGCAATTAAGGGATAATTGCCTTCAATCAATAAAAAATTGAAATATTTTGCAGGGACCTCAATTATTTTTTGTGAAGCTTTCTACTTTGTACTTGGTCTGGGCTAAGCCTCCAAGTCTTATACCACTTGTTAAAGAAACATCATTCTCTTCAACATTCCATTGATTTATGGCTTTTATGCATCCTACCAGCATCATATGAGTCTGATGCTAACATGAAGCCCATGCAAAGCTTTTATTTTTGTTATCAATGATTTCCATTTGCTTCAAACTATCCATTCTAAGTTTTCCTTGGATCATCTCCCTTTTCTGGTTCACACAGACCAAAAGCATCTCTTTGTGCAAGTCTTTACACACAGAGCTTTCTCACAGACACCTTAACAATTCTTTTGTAATGCAATTGTTTTCCCGTTTTTCAGTATCTGCTTGCAAACAAGCAGTACTTCACTTGTGCACAAGTGCTAGCAATTCAAACCATATATCCAGCCCCCCTCCCTGCCTACACACGAATCAATCCTCAGTAAAACGAGACAGATCTATGAATCAAACAAGGAACAAAGTCAACCATTGCCTTCCCTCTCAAGGCAGGAAATTAGCAATGCAAATATATAGGCTCATCTAAGAGGTCCTTGAGTGCACTCCATCATGGCACCTCACACCATCATCAGCCACAGAACAATCAGAATAAAGGGGGAAATATTTTCATGCTCAATAATTGATTTATGTGGTTAAAGAGACAAGACCTGTGAAAGTAAGTGAGATGAAAAAAAAAAGCAGGAGATAAATTCTGACAGGCATTTACAGGCATCTAATGAGCACCAAAGAAAGCAGCATACTGTACTGACAGAGAAACCTCGGTGCAGGCTAGGATCCATGTTATTTTACAGTTAGCTGTGTAGGGCAGTAACATCACATTATCTGAACATGTTGTGACAATCATTGCTGAAGTCAAAACCTCCATATGGACTATTTCTGTCATGGGGGAAGGCCAGTGAGGAAGCATTGCTTGGCTTTAAGAAACAAAGGTTCAAAACTGATCTGTTCTGTGACTGCAATTAAATCATTTCACCTCTTCATGCCTTTTTCCCACCGCGCTAGCTCTTTGGGCCTGAAAGGCTTGCTGAGCTGGCTCAAACAAGGGTCACATCCTTGTAACAGCTTTTCACTTATCTAAGTGATAAAACCAAGCTTGGATTTAAGACATGCCCTTAATTAAGAAAAGATACCAAACAAAACAAGACTATATGCTGCTGCAGTCTCTATAAGGTGCACACATTCTCTGTTGGAAATCTTTGGTGGAGATGTTGCAATTGTGACATCAGTGTGGTCTCCAGGTGTAGAGCATTGCATAATGTAAGTCAAAGAGCACAGCTGAAGTTTATATCCAGTTTTTGATACACAGAGTCTTGCTGAAGTGGTATATTAATTTGTGTTTCCTTTCCTCTTGCCCCCTTCATTATAATATGCTGTCACTGAGTGGTTCAGTGACATCTACCCACTGTCCTGAAATACATACATAAAACCATAGTAAGTATGGAAATCATGCATATAAACATAAAGATGATGCAAAGGCACTACTTAGGGAGGAGAGGAACTCCTTGATTGCAAGAAATCCAAATTTTGATCATAAGGAAGATCTGGAAATCATTTAAGTAATTATGAACTTTATGAATTCCATTACTTTTGGAACACCCATTATTTCTTCTACTATCTGACTTGCTCAGAGGTTTACCCTCTTTAGTCAGTAGGTGATTGCTGGATTTAGTCAGGTGATTGCTCCTGCTCCAGAGATGTTTTTTCAAGATAAGCTACTGATTTGCTTGACTAACAGAAATATTATTGCCCCCTTCTTGGCTGTACACAATGGCTGTCATCAGGCATCCACTGTCATTCTTAGACTCTTCTAATGACAGATGTCCTGCAAAGAACCAATGATGCTATGTTAGATGATCCACAGAGAACCAGGATACAGGAACAGCGGTTCTCCAGAACAGCAGACACCATGAGCGGAGCAAAAGAAGATCTCTGAGTTCAGCCTGGGACTGCTGCCTTCCCCCACGCGGATTCACTCATCTGTCTCAGCCCGGACACGGGGGAAATGAGGGGTTCAGCCCACTCGAGTTCAGATCCTTGCTGCTGAGACTGGAGTGGGATGATAAGGAACTGTACTTATCTTTTGTGATTTCAGATACGGACACATGCTTGCCATAAACCCAAGAGGTATCTGTTCTCTAAGAACGTAACACTCATATACCAAACAACCCTGAAGAGCCATCATACGGTTGCAGCTTTTACCCACCGCTATCCCAGGTTTAACCTAGGCTAAGCCTGACCAGGATGGATCATCAACCAGTTACCAATTAAGTGAGCTGAGCTAGTCCCCCAAGGCAGCAATGAAAAAGAAGCCATTATATGATCACTGCAGTTACTTTATTATTATGAATGTACAGGCAACCAAGTCCTGAAGGATCTCATTCATTTCTGTATAAGGTCACAGAGAAAAAATTGGCTGCTCTCATTTACACCTGTCAACCCCAATGAAAGGAGTGGAGTGGAATGGGTATAACTGAGAGCAAAATTAGCCTACAACGCATAAACGTTGTCCTGTGTTACTTGCACACAGCTTTTTGTGTGCGAATTGATACATCAGCTGGGTAAATGATGCATCGGTTGAGACTCAGACAGAGAAGAACATGTGTATTTTTGCTCTGTTATCTGCCATCAGTTTGCATCAAAAGTAAAATGACTGACCTGAAATCAAACCAGTTTTCAGGAATCAAGCTGCAAAATGTCATTATCCAGCTCATCTCTCCAGTAATTCTCCAGGAAGATGTAGTAGCCTCAGAAAAACTGTTTTCCATCTGGTCCTAAATTTTCATAGAGAATCAAAACAAACAATATTCTGAGTATAGTAAGAATATATTGCTTGATAATAATGAAACTGGCTATCACAGTGGAATTCAAATGTACTATCACTTCATTACAACACCAGCCTGGATCATTACGACACCAGCCTGGTATTTCCAATAGGCATATGGGACAAGAAAGTAGTTCGTGGTCCAGAAAGCCATGAGCCTTCCCTTGGTGGTGGGTTACATCTGTCAGTGCTGGTGGATGTCTCAGACACCATGGGGCATCTTAAACAGCATTTAAAATTTCTGATTAGGCTACTGAATTGAGTCCTCATGGTGAGACTTATCTTAAATGGTGTGCTAGAGAAACAGTAAAAATATGATGTCTATTCAAGGTTGGTCTTTATGGAAAAGCTAAATAAAACTGCATTGGAACCCCAAGGGATATGGAGTGGGCCCACAGAGGGGACTGAGCTATAGAATTGGTCTTTTGTTCAGGTCTGAAAGCATGGCTAGATTAGATGATTGAATGCCATAAACCCTTTGGCAAGGTACGCTAATCCGATGTCCTGGCCAAATTGTGTTTGTACTTTAATGCCAATTTGTGTTCAAAATTATTTGAATTAATTACTCATCCTTTCTTAAACTGCTGGGTGGTATTTCTGTGCTCTTTCAAGCAGTTTTCTATTGCAGTTCAAGGAATATGAGACTATCCTCTTGTGTCAATATTCTTACCATACCTCCTTCCACAGTAACTTAGCTTCTCCTGAGTGAAACGTGCTATGAGAATGAGGAATTAAAATAGACAGGCTGAGGGGTACATTTTTTCCTTTCAAAATGAATTACAACAACTCCATTTTCAGTCCTATACCACTAACGGTACTAAAACATAGGGGAGGTACTTTGTAGTTTGGATGTACAGACCGATGCCTTTGAAGCACAAATAATCTACTTTGGTCCCCAGCTATGATTAGGAAGCCTCACACATCCCTGGTGCATAGCACAGTGGCAGGAAATAGCTCCTAAAGGGCTGCAGATTTGCTGTTTAATTTTTTAAATTACTGTTTATTTAGGAAACATAAATACTTTTACAAATCATTGCCATATAAGTATGAAGCATGCACTATTTTTAATTAAAAAATGAAGCTAGCACTTTTTTACCAAAAGAAACACTGTGAGAGGCACAAAGCCACTCTTTTGTAAGGACTTTGCAAGGACAAATATCTTCATCACCTAGGACGCCTTCATTCAGGGGTTTTCTTTGTCCTGATGGGCAATACCGCTTGCAGTTCAGGAAATCCTGAGTTGTGGTAAATGTTGTATGAATCTAAAGCAGAGTTGAATGACAAAGGACTACCTGGTTTGTCTTCACCAGGAGAGAGCAGACCCAGTGTCGAGGAAACAAATGCTTCCCTAGCACTTAAGCACCTCCTCAGAGAGTTGATGCCTCTGCGTGTGAGAGGAGTTGATATTAGTTGCTATTAAGATACAGCTGGGCTTGGAGCCCTCCAAGGTATACACCTCAAAGAGATTAGTCAGCTAGTATTAAAACTCTGCATGACAATGTGGGTGTTTTTCTCAAGAGCTATGTATGGCTGAAACAGCCAACTCTCCCCCACCCTTGGGGTGGGGGGTTTTTTGGAAGTGATTTTTCCTTTTAATTTTTTTTTTTAATTTTACTTTTTGCCATTTCCATTCAGCTTAATTGATTGGAAAGGAATAATAAGAATGCTGGAGGACCTAAAACCCTAAGGAAGCCCAAGCTTTATGCTAAATTGATGCCTACCAGCAGCTTTAGTCTCAATTAGTCCAATCTGTGAATGTTTGTTTGTTTTGTCTTATTCACTATCAAACTAAAACCAAAACTTAACTCTGAATAGTAACAATAAAAGAAGCACTTCAGCTTCATGGTTTATCTTTAAACAGTGGCTCCATCTTCAATTGAATCACCTTTCTGTTAAAGCATCACAGCCCTGGCCAGGCTGCCCACAAGCTCTTAGTTTACAGAGTCCTAACTGAAATGGGATAAAAGAGGATAAAGGAAGTTAGGAGCTGAGAGATCTCCAGGGCCATTCCCCTCCATCACCAGGGCCATGGTCTGGAAGGCTGCTTCTTCAAATCGGTGAGCTTCCTTGAAAAGCAGGAAGGTTTTCCCATTTAAGCTCTTCCAAAAGCCCTTGTCCTACATGAGAAGATCCCAAGACAGCCCAGCTGTCCCCAGGGCCCTGCTGCACAGCATGGGTTCAGAGAACATGGCAGATCTCTCAAGGCTGTTGTGTCCCACCCTCCAGTACAGGAGCTCAGAGGGTAAAATTCAACCTCTTCCCTGCAAGGACTACTCTGCAGAACTATGATTCACCTTTACGTGGTCCTTGCTGTTATTAAACCTGCTTTCATATGCATTGTACTTCACAGGAGAGTCATCATTAGAGAGGACGAGGTGTGTGTACCCTACTGCCCTATAGGAAGGGACTCATGCTGAGCTGCAGGCAGGGTCCCACAGGAGGACACGTGGTGAGCAGCATCCACTCAAGGATGGACCTCAGCAGGTGTTCCCTTCTTCTGCCTCTGTATAAAGCATGTCCCACATGCTGCAAGAGCAAGGCTGGCAGCTGGTAAGTGCAATCACTGCCTCAATAGCTGCATCATCTGTTAGCTCTGATCTAAAGCATGTAGAAAAGCACAGCTTTGCCTTAATACTTCTCACATATGAAAACGGCGAGTGCTGCCTGCAGAAAGAGTTTGACAAGGCAGATGTTTTAGCTCTTCTGTTGATACAGAAAAGATTCTTCTGCAAGAGGTGAAATACTACTCAAACGGCTTTGCTGCAAAGCCAGAGTGGCCCCCAACTCTTAGTGCACCTGAAATGTGTGAATGGAGCTGGGAAAATGTGAATCCAATTGGGGGTCCACAGCTGTGCTAAACATTTACTGACCTGAGCAAAGCACCCACCGCAAAGGCTGCTTCTTACTTTGTGTCTCTCTATCCCCTATCCAAGAAAAAGGAACTCATTCTGGGCTACCCAGCTGTTGCTTTCACTGCTCCAGCCACCACCATCCTCCTCCCCCAGCCCCAAATTAATGCTTCTCCTAAATCTGTTACCCTCTGCAAATTCTGTCATTTCCAATGAGTCTTGTGCTGTAATTTAAAAGATAACTCACTCCTGTTTCCAGCAGTTTAATGCATTTTATTTTTTCTACAAGCAATATATGTGTGTAATTAATAAACAATTTAGTATGTTGAGGAACCTAGGAACTTGGCAAATGTTCTGGGGATATGAAACCTCAGGAAAAGCAGCACATTATAAGAAATAGTAAGTAATTACTTATGTAAGCTTTTCTTTTTAAATTCTAAGAACATTAGCTACTAATTACCTACTAATTACCAGTACTTCAGCAGGTGTTTGCACTTAACTGAAGGCTAAAGCCCCTGTGAAAAACAAACCCCTCACACTCCCTCTCAAGATTAAAGCAGAATCCCACTGGACTTCATAATACAGCATAGGTGTAGTGGAGCTGTTTACATGCCTGTCCTTTAACCATTTGGCTGCTTAAGGTGAAAACAGGCTTCAGTTTGTTTCCCTTGCATTTTCTGCCAGGGCCAAGGTGATACGCTAGAATGAATAACTCGAGAGGTGATGAACAAAATCTAAGGGTTAAAAGTAAACTATGATTAAGACTTCTTCATCATCTGCACATTTATCTCACTTCTGTAGTGACCTGGCAGAGGAATACTCTACTTCTGATCATGAATATTGCTGGCTGAACAGGGCGAGAATAAAACCCTATCTGTGAAATGTTCCCTGAATTTAAAAAAAAAGATGCAGAGCCCTCAGCTGGTGTAAAATGGCTTAGTTTCACCAGCATCGATACCCGAGTCAATACTTATGCCACTTGAGGAACTGACCTGCACTTCAGATCCAATCTGTTCAAGCCTCTTTTGGAAGACTAATTCATACAGTCTAAATTTTACTCAAACAAGCATTTATAAGCAATGAATTTCAAGTTTATAAGCACAGGTTCAAGCTCATATCCCTGACTGCTTAAAATTCAGAATCTGGGTTTACCCAGTTACTAAAAAACACTTTACTGTTGATGAAAGAAAGATGTCAGACATAAGAAGTCCAGTTAGAGAATGGAAAAGATAACAGGTGCCTTCAGCAACCTGTCACGGTGCCCAGGTTGCACCTCCTGCAGAGCACCTAAGGGACAGACAAAAGGACTGAGAGGCACACTCAGGGCTATATTTTTCAACAAAATGGTTCACAAATTAATAATTCCAACAGTGCTGCTAACACATTTTTGCCTTTTACCCTCTCTGAGATTTGTAAGGTCTCTTCAAAATACATGGTTGCTTATTTCACTTCTGCAAAGATAACTTCTTTTTCACTGAAAAGTCAGTCTCGAAGGTAGGCAGTGGAGGTAGTTCAGATCATCACCATTTTTCTGTGGATGCTAGTTAGACTACAGGTCTCCTCCAGATCCATTTTGCACTGAGGTGATAGAAGTAGTGACTGTGCTGTGAAGTATTAGGTCACAGCAGTAGAAGTGCTCATGCCTACAGCTGGGAGCTAAGTTTTTTGAACAGCACATCTCTATTAAAACAATAGGAACTGCAGGAGACTAGAAACAGTTGAAAACCTGACCCTTTCGTTCAGGTACTTAAAGGGGAGCTTCTGGCTGCTAGTGTATTTTAAGACTTGAGTCCCACAGCTGAGAAATTAAAAGCTGCTTTGACGTATAAGTGAACCAAATGAGACCATGAGGCTTCTGAGAAAATTATACAGCTCAGCCTTGGTGCCTTCCATCCAAGGCACTCAAAACCATATATAAAAATTAACAAAATAACACGCCTGGGAGGTAAGTCATTGATATTTCACCAGTCAACAAGCTGAGGCTTTGCACAGCAAAATGTCCTGATGTCATTAAAAAAAGGATTTAAATGTCATTTGTTCTTCATGTAAAAATACTTTCTTCTCACTTCTTTTTCTCTGCTGGAGGTTTATGGTAAGGTTTTCAGAGGACCTGAACAGTGGGAACAGTAGCAGTGCTCTGGTCACCAGGCTGCTCCGAGGCAGTGAGTGAGGCTATTCCAGTCCTGAGGAAGGACTCGTTTGCCTAAAAGCTGGCCTGTTTTTTACCGTTGTCTCAGGTGATCTAATAAAAGGTACTGCTTCTCTCTCTCTCTAGGCCTAACCTCACCAAATGCTGAAATGACACAAGCGTAGGTGGCTTATCATATGCATTTATAAGATAACACCATTTATGTCCTCAAATGAGGACCTTACCAAAAATCATCACGAAAAAGGGGACACTAAGAACCAGGAATTTCTTAGGCACAGCCAGCTGACTTGCTGCTGCTCCCAAAAAGTGAGCTGAAAGGCGAGCTCTCAGTTTCATCCTCCTCCTCCTCCCCCCCTCTTCCCCCCTACTGTTCTTCCCTCCCATCTTGCTCCCAGTGCCACAATCCTCCTCTTCTGCTTCCACTGGGTCTGGAAATGGTCGGGTCCTAGTTTCAGTTTGCTGACCAAGCAGAGAGCTATCCTTTTTAGAGGGAGGAATTCATTTTATGCTGACACAGCAAGTTACATGACTTCACAGAGGGGTCCAGCAAGCGCCAGAGCCAAAACAGGGCACGGGGTGTCCAGGCTCTGGGTGTGCCACAAGTGAGACGAGTGGGGAGAAGCCCTGCTGGGCCTCCCATCTTGGTTTGGGAGCTGCATTTACAACCTGGTGACCTGGGCTGTGGCTGGCCCTGGTACCACCACCGGACCTGCTCTTCTGGAGTACCGTGGGGCTGTGTCCCATGTGGGTGAGGGCACTGCCCCGCCGGCCGTGCTGCCACCCCTGGCTCCGGCTCCCAGCTCTCTGTGGCACAGCCCGACAAGGGATGGGAGCGCTGGGGAAAGGGGGAGCAGATGAGGTGGAAATGTGACACCCCCTTCTGTCAGAAATTAGTTACCCAACCACCCCATTAGACACCCCGTAGGTGTTGGGCAGCGGGGATGCAGAGGGAAATACCTATGATGCCAGCAAAGAGCAAAGGAGTGTTTGGGGCATCTTGAGTTTCATGATTAAATTTGTTTTACTCATAATCATTTTTGCTACTTTTTTACCTGTTTTGCCCCATTCTCATTGTCTTCCAGGCAGTTCCCTTTGGTGGGATTTCTCAGTTCTGGCAGCACCTTGACGATGTCAAGGCTGAACACCTTCTCCTGTACATGTCACGGGTACTACGGATGCCATGGCCCACTGACATAATTTCAGAGGGTACAGAAGCAAACTGCGGAGAGGGTTTTTCTCATCTATTTTCTTTAGTCTCAAAGAGGAGAGGAAAAAATGCAGAGCCAGGGTTTTAGCCCTTCATTTTATAATGTAATTGAAATGCCAAGAGACTGAAAAAATTCAATGTTGATGAAGAAACGGATGTTAGTGCAATGAAGAATAGCTCTGTCTTTGTCAGTCTGCAGTCTTTTATGTGTCACAGGCTGTCACTTTCTATTGCATTTCAACTGACTAATTACCCCAGTTTATTAAAAGTGAATATGAATTCACATTTTTTACTTTGCCATGTTCCAAGTGTTAGTGTTATCAGGAGCTATTACTGAATGATAGATCCCACAGTTCTAGGCTTCCTCATGTGAGCAAGTACAGAGCAAATCTACCTCAATATCAATGAAAACCAGATATATTCATTTAAGGGGGAAATATATACTCTGTGCACTGTATGTTCACATCCAAGCATTAATCACCCTGGTGTGTCCCACATGGCTCAGTGTATTATTAGAACCTCACTCACAGAGCAGAAGAGTGTCTGTAAGTGATGGTGTTGGAAGGGTTGGACTTGAATTAAATGTACTCATCGCTTCCTAATGGGGAGGTATTTTCTGACAGCTGTAATGAAAACTGCTGCTCATCAAAAGGTACTCTGTGTCCTAGCTCGCAAATCCAACCTCAGCTGCAAGTTGCACATTTAAATTTCAAAGTTTTTATCTCTAGCCACACTGGAGTGCACTTATAAGTGCGGTGGAAGGGTCAAATTAGATGAAATCAAAGCCCTGCTTCTACTGAAGAGGCAATTTTAAGCTTTTGCAATTGGATCTGTGTGTTGTTATAGGCTTAAAAAAACTCATCATCAAAACCAGGGATTTCTAGAACACGGTAATTATCACTTTGAACTGCCCAACTCAGTTCCAGAAGTAACTACAATGTTAGAATTTCCTCATTCTGTATAAAATAACACATTCAGATAAACAGGTGCGTAGACTGCAATAGTTCTTGTACAATTGGTACCCCCATATATTAATGCTGGTCCTTCACACCTTCCTCTACCTTTGTGAATGTGCAGTCAGATTTCTTGTGAGGATGTCCACGCTGCCTTTGAAGGAGCTGGATGCTGGTATAAGCCTTCCATGTATTGGCAATAATAATCAATAAGAGGAATAACAATACCTTAGGAAGTTATGTCAATAGCAAGTGCTGGGAAAGAATAGAGCATCAGGTCTTGGAGGGAAATGCCATTTTGCCTGAAAGCATAACACACACAATCAACAGGAAAAGGAAGAGTGTTTCATTCTTCTTGTATTTTCCTAGTGGGTACTCATTGTTTATAACAAAATGTAACTATTGTATGTTTTCCTATGATTTGAGATATTTACCATTTCACACGCTAAACAAAATGTTCTTTCATTAGAACATAGTTGCAGGGAAAAAAATAACACCAGACTGACTGCGGTAGCAGTGTTGTCATCTTGCACCTTTACAAAAATGAGGCTGAAGTGTATTTTTTACAACATGCCTGCATGAAGAGAAGCAGTGGGACATGCACTCGCATTGCCTGGACTCCAAGCAGGTCAGCTTGATGAGCTAGCTGTGATGTGGAAGCTGTAAGGCTCCCTTCTCCAATGTTTTCAAGTCCTCTGGGTATGATGAATTTTGTATAGGATATTTAAAGGAGTGGCTGAAGCTATCTCATTGTGGGTTTGTGCCCAGCCTGATGTACTGATGGCCATGAACAGAAGATACCCCCTGAAGCATCTATCCTGTCCCCAGAGAAGAGCAGCTCCCCACCTTTCGGTTTAAGGGTGGAGTGAGATCAGTCTGGCTGCACCCGTACACGAAGACAAGCTTTGACATTGGTCTGCACCAGGGAGGTGCATCTCAGTTAGGGAATGCTGATCCTGGATGCCTCAGCTCCTGTATTGGGTTGGATTTCCAAGGAATGTGGCCTCTCTCTCCTCCTTCCAGTGGGGAAAGGAAGACAAACAGCGGGAGAGGTGCCTGTACCCCTGGGTGTCTTTGATGGCAAGTCAGGGAGCTGCAGGGAAGGGAGCCAGAGAGGGCCCGAGGACACCTCCATGCACAAAGAGGCTGGCTAGCTAGAGCAGGGAGTGGCACTGGCAATGGAGAAGGAAACAGCTTCTCCACAGGTAGGGATGCAGGGGTTGGCTCCCTCCTGAGGCAGGTGATACCTGTGGAGATCAAGAACAGGTATGTTATCCAGGGAGCAAGCGATATTTAAATTCTAGTGCTAAGGAAAAATCACACACCTGACCCCAGATACAAGATTTGTAGCCAGCCCTCCCCCTAAAGAAGAGAATAGGTGAGAGACTTATGACCCTCTTCTGATGGGTAGAGAGGAGGTTTGCTGCTGGCTGGATCTGCTATACAGGGGAAGCAGTTTGGGGGAGGAAGAGGTGCTGCCTGCCATAGCCTGAGATACTGCTGGAGGGTGTTCAGGTTTTTCTGCTGCACTGGCTCCATGCTGTTGATCCAACAAACTGCTAACCTAGTTAGAAGGTCTTTAAAGTAGGATCGAGGGAGGGGTTGACAAGGGAGTCAAAAAGTCAAAAAGTGAGCATAAACAAGAGCAGCCTGATAGGGGCCTAATATTTTGGAGGTTTTGGTACTCAAAATGGGGTCACAAGAAGGACAGGGAGGGTAGTGAATAAATCCAGTAAACACTTCAGATGTCTGTATACTAATGGAAGATATATTTGCAATAAACAGGCAGAGCTGGAAGTCTTAATACAATAACAAAATTATGACTTGATTGGCATTAACAGTTTTGGTGGGATAATTCTCATGACTGGAATAATAATACAAAAGGAAGAAGAGGCAGGGGGAAAACAGGAGGGGTGTTGCCTCAGTCTGGATACATTTACTTGCTGGAAGCCTGGCATGTAGAGAAGACTAAAATTGCTTGAAAATTTTATAGGTAATAATTATATTTTCCTCTTTAGAGGAAAATTTCCTCTATAGAAAAGAACTCAGGCACTTAGATGGTGGGAGGGCCACTGCAACTGGCCACAAAACTGACCAAGCAAGAGCAGCTTTCAATGGTAGCATGGGGGCTTTGACAATGCTGGAAATGGGAAGTCCCTACAGTAGGAGAAAGACTGACCAGCCTGTGTGTGGGGTGCACTAAGGAAGAAGCCATGTTCAGATACTATGGACTGAGTATGAAAGATTACCAGGAGCATGTAAGGACAGAACAAGAAAAGCTGGAACACAGACTGAAACACCATTAGGCAGAGGCACCAAGGGTAAGAAGAAATCATTCTGTATGTGCATTAGGAGTAAGAGGTAAGCCAAGAGCAGTGTTGACTGAACAATCACAAGGCAGAAAAGTCTCAAAAAGGATGCAGAGAAGGCCTATGTGTGAAGCGGGGTTCCTGCATCCTTGTCAATTAAAAGGTCAGTTCTGAGCATGCGGCTGGCATGATTAAAATCAGAAACAAAAAAAGATTTTTGCATAGAAAAGGGAAAGAATAGGTAAAGGGTATTCATTTGAGGTTTTGGTTTTTTTAATCCTTTGAGTCTGATGAATTTTGTATGGGATACTTAAAGGACTGGCTGAAGTTGTCTCAGAGTCATTAGTAGTGTTCCTGGGAACTTGTGGAGAGGGAATGAAGAACTAGATAGCTAGAAAAGCACAATATTGTGCTTCTATTTAAGCAAAAGGGGAAACCAAGGAGTTATTGAAGAAGTCAAATTAACTTCAATCCTCAGAAAAATTTTGTAAGAACTAAAGCATCTGGAAATCAATATTTATGTATCACACTATGTCAAATGAACCTTATTTTCTTTTCTGACAGTGTAATGGGCCTTGTGGATAATGGGAATTAGTAGATGATACGTACCTTGACTTTAGTAAAGTTTTGACACTATTCTACCTGATATGGTCATAAGAGATTATAGAGCAGACAGAGAATATTTTGGATTGCAATAACAGTGGTTTATGATCAAAACAAAAGTATTTCTCATGAAATCCTATAAAGGTCTGATCTGGGTCTGGTTCAGTGCAGTGCTTATACAGCTGCAGACGACAAGGCAAGTTGCAAGTAAGACTTCAGTGCAATTTTAACCAAAATACTTTTTCTCCATTATGAAGCAATTTTGTAGCTCTTCTCAGAACTGACAAGCCTCTGCTGAGATGCTATGCCTAGCCTTGGGTAGGGACAGAGGAGGTAACTTTTAGAAGAAAAGCAAAGAAGAAGAAAGGGGTGAGCAAAAGGTGACTTTGGAAGAAAGATTTTAAAATCTAGGATTGTTTAATCTAAAGAAGAAAAGGCTGAGGATGGATTTAATACCAGTCCTCAGGTATGTAAAAAGTTGTTAAAGGGCACAGGATTGCTCTGCCACATCCATGGTGAAGGAGTTGAATAACAGAAGCAGGCTTGACTTTAGGAAACCTTTCTAACCAGGACTGTAATGATATGGGAGAAGCTGCTCGTCGAGGTTGTAGTATTTCTTTCAGTAGAGATCCTTGAGCCCTTGTCAGAGGTGGCATAAGTAGGGCAAGATACCATAAAGTCACAAAGAAGACAGAGGAGTAGAATAGGCAACTTTCTAAAATCTTTTTCTGACAATATTTTTCTGGTTTTATGTTATTTCAATTTTTCAGCTATAGGAGAGCAAAGTGCTCCAGTTAGCTTCACTCAGCTCCTGCAAAACTCTTCACTTGTACCGCAGATTCTAAAAGAATTTATGGGGTTGAGTTTAAAGTTAAGGACAGTTGTATTTACAGAGAGGTAGCACCTGAGCAGCTGGGGCATGAACCAGCATCAGACGGTGCTAGGTGCTGTGCAAATCTAACAGCCAGTTCCAGCAATGTACAACAGCCACCATTTCCTTTCACTCAGGAGACGGGAGATGGGAGGAATGAGCCCTCCCAGCCCCTTCTGGAGCCCAGTACCTCACCAGTGTCAACTTTTGGCTTTCTACAATGCTTCTCAAACAACATTTTCCTCTTTAATCTATCATAATAATCAATTCCAGCACCTATTTTATTTGTCTCTCTCATAGGAGTAGTTCCATAAAAGCTCCACGTCATGATTTTTTTGCAAGAGTAGAGGTTTCCAGGCCAGGTTTGAATGTGGTAGTCAGATCTCTTTTCATGCAGTAAAACTACAATGTACACAAGGCAATAGGCTTTTTGTAAAACACGTAGTGTGAGGGGACATAGTCTCAAGCATGGGAGAATTAGCCTGAGCCATGGGAGAGCGAAGCCTGATGGTGAATTACTTGTGTGGCACTGTGCAGCCATTTGTCCCCGCTGAGCTGCCACTACTGCAAGATTAGCAGCACTGCCTCACCCCATGGAGTAGTTCTGAGGATAAATACATGAAGTGCCTAAATACAGTAGTAACTGGGGTGTTATAAGCCCCCAAGGTGGATTTTCTGGTGCAGATGCAAGAGGACAGTTTTGATTTCCATTCCTTTTAAGTTTTGTATTTGGCACATTGACCACTTGGCCCATGTAGGACCAGAAGTGGATACAGTAGTGTCACCGAAGCTCACAGTTCTCCTTGTAAGAAGGACTCAGTCTTTGATTAGACAAAAGTGCTTGCTCTTGTACTTGGCTTTGAGCATCTGGAGGGTCCCAGGGCCCATTCAGCAAAGTACTTACTTACACACAAGGGATTAAATCTTGCTCTGTTGAAATGAACAGAAGTTTCACCCTGGGCTCCGGCAGGGCTGGGCTTCCTCCCCAGCTTCCATCCCATTCATCTCGGGGATGTGCAAATACATGCTTCAGACCTTTGCATGAGCTCTCCCTAACCTGACTCACTAATACCTAGCTGTGCTAGCAAAGATCTATTTCAATAGCATTAGTTAACATGGCTTATTTGGACCCACACAGGTCAGGGAAGAGTTGGAGGAGCAGCTCTGCTGCCAGAGCCTAGAGGACAGTAACTTCCAGCCAACAGTGCCGGGCAGGTTGGAGAGGGGATGGGGCAGTACCTGCTACATCTGGAACCAGAAGGACACGTGGCCACAGCCACACAGGTTTTCCTGAACTACTTTGGTGAATTGCTATCTTAGCAACTGAAACTGACTCTGTTTTGGAATATTTCTTTGTAGAAATCTTTGCTAAAACTGCGCAGTATGCAACTCTATTTAACATTTGGCACTGCCATGAGGGAATTGTTAATACACATCTCTCCAAAGGTATTGGCTAAATGTGTGTATACTCCATAGTGGAGCCTTTTAGGAAGTTTCTGCTCCATCTGAAAAACAGTGCACTATATCTTCACGTGTTCTTCTTTGGTCTTCTGACAGTGTTGAACACATACATTTTATAGTATATATCCATAACAGCAATTACATTAGCTAGCTAGAATTTCATAGAAAACAGCCAAGATACTTCTCAGGCTTCAAGTTCACAATGGAGGGAAAAAAATGCTTCTAACATTCATAAGATGAATATAGCTTGATTATTTTTTGGAGGAGAACTCTGGTAATGAACACAGAGCCTTAGCCCTTACCAGAACCTGCCTGAGCCAAACATGCTTTGGTTGTCATGAAACATTTCCAGGAGAACATAAACATTGAGGCAAACTTGCAACAGGGGAAAACAATGTTTCTTAACATTTTCAGTCCACACCTCACTCAAACTGATTATGGATGTTTCTCACCTTGCATATAAAGGTGGCTTCTTTGGCTTCTGTGCCTTCTGAGCATTCTCTAGAATAGCAGTTATTTGGGAAAGAGGGGCCTGGATATAGTCAGCTTCTCTTCAGAAATAAAGTGTTTCAGAGGCCACATTATCGTTGCTCTATCAAAACCTGCAGTTACACAAACATTTTTCTTGATATAAGTGGTTTGATAAGCAACTCATGCTTCTTCCTGCTGCTTCCTCCCCCTTTCTTGAATTGTTTGCAGGTCCTCTGAGCTGATCCGAGTTAAAAACAACCCTACAATACAAAAGGGCATTGAGTCTGAGCCAAATGCCCATGAAAGCACAGCCTGACATGATGCTCTTTTAAAAGATGTTCAAGAACATAAAACCAGAGCAATTTAAAAGATTTGAAAAAAAACCATTCACGGGAGTGCAGTTTTCTGTCAAAAAGAAAATATTTTGGGAAACATATCATCCTTGGCAAAAATTAAGTGGGAAGGAGAAGAAGTGGAGAGGGAGAGAGAGAAAGATCACATGTGTCTATATATCCATGACACAGAATAAGACCATCTCAAATCCCAAGTGAATGTCCTCAGAACAAAATAATGCCTCATCTGACTTGAAGTCACAAAAACAGTGAACAGCCTCATTTTCACTCCCACCAAATAAAAAACAGATTTGAAATTTTGACATTTTTCATGAAATAATGGTTTCCCAACCCCCTTTAAGAAGTACAGTGAAAAGATATGAGACATCATTACTCAGAAAAATTCTTCATGGCTTATTCACCTTCTGTGAACAAGTTTACTCCTGTCAACCTCAGAAGTCTTCAATTAAGTCCAAAACATCCCTAACATGATCAGCAGTAGTAAAGTGAATTTTGCGTTTCTGTGGTAGGAGACACATATAAGGTGAACAAGTTGTAAAGGGTTCTTTCAGCATGGTACCTTTTGTGTACGACAGGTATCAGTATTCAGAGGTTTTCCAGATTTTTGTGATTTCATGATTTTGGACACATTATCCAATGTCTAAATATCAGGTACCTGTAAAAACATGCACAGACTTGTAGAATATTTGAATGTACAGTAATTACACAGCAGCTGATATATCTGAAGATAATTTGGGAAATCTTCGTCCTTGTAAGTTATTTTGACTTAAAGCTATTCTAGCTTTATATTTCTATTCTACTGGGCTAAATATATTTCTATTGTACTGGGCTAAAAATATGTAGTCCTTTTTAATTGAGGGATGGTAATTAACACCTGGGACAGCAGGAGCTGATAGGTCATGACTGACATGAGGAGACAGCAGCTAAATGAAGTGCAGTAACTTAACCTCTTGAACAGACATGAAAGTAGTCATCTGATGATACCAATCATTTTCCAATAGTTTTTGTAGTTACATGTTTTATTGTTGTTTTGGGGGGCTTTTTTGAATTATTTAAGAGTTATTAATATTTTATTGTTTCTCTCACTCCCACTCTTCTTGCCATTTCCATGAGCTGAGTAACTTTCCTATAGAAAAATTTCATATAAGATTCAATTCTGTAAAGTTTCTTTCACGTACCTTCCTACCCGGAGATTATAATTTTCAGTATCTCCTTGACTTTCCTACATAATTAGGAAACGTATTTATTTACTTTATTTTAAATTCTGGCAGCGGCCTCAGAAACCTGGACTTTTTTTTCCTTTCGCTGACAATCCTATTGCCTGCTTTCTAAGTCCACTTCTTATCCTTTTTACTCTGTGTTTCTGTCACAATTTTACAGTTAGCCATTTAAAAAATATATAATTAAAGTGCCAAAGCACCTGCTAGACTCATGCATATGCATAAAATAGAATTATGTCCCCTCTGGGACACTGGTGTTGTGACTCTGGGGAAACGGCTAAGTAACCATGACAACGTGTCTCCACCACATCTTATTTCCAGTGATAAAAGCATGATTTACCCTGTTAAACAAACCACATTACAACTTGCCCACAGCAAGTGGTGTCAGCTTTCCGGTAGAGGCACCAGGTCAGGAGGGAGAGCAGCCCAAAACCATCCATCCAAGCCTCCCCCTCTTTGACAGTGCTTCATGGTTATGTTGGTGATAAGAGGCAGGCTGAGATTCAACATACAGTAATTCACATTTCCATCTTGATAGGTGAGGTGAAACGAGAGGAGGAAATGCAGTATTCATTAGCTGCAGGCACCAGCCCAATCCCCAGCACAGCAGTGATGGACGGTGCAGGAGAACCCAAGGGTAGGACGTAAAGATTGGCGGAGCCAACACGCAATGATTCAGACATTTGAATTAGATAAATTCTGCATCCTCTTTCCTGCCAGTTTGCCAAGGCTGCCAATACTTAGTGAATGCCAGGGAAGGCTACCAGAAACAGTTTTTCAAAGACTGCTGCCAGAACAAAAAGTTAAATATGATTTTTTTATAATCTTGCTTATGCTACTGATTAGGTATTATCTTATTTAAAGTGATTTTTAAAATCAAGTGCACTCTCCATTATGTATTTTTGATTTACACCTTGCTTAATTAAAGACACCTTGCTATTACATTATCTATAATAATTTTGTAGGAAAACTCTCACCATTGGATCTTGTCTACTAGCATAATACAGCAATATTTGTATTGCTAGCACTTTGAAGAAGTATTTAAATCAACCAAAATGATAATTTAAAATTTTGAAATATTGCCATGGAAGTGTTTGTGTTAACCCTCTTCTCCCCATCACATACTTAAAGTATGAAACCTTAATTTGAGTTCTTAATCACTTGAGGGCACAATTTGATTAAGAACAATAAACAGAGAGGTGAAGAAACTAAAAATACGAAAGTCTCAGAGAGAAAACAGAACTGGTGTTTAAAGGTCAAGTACATACACATAATTAGTTCTACTTACATGAAGAATTGCAATTAGCTTTATGAATCGCATTTTGAAATTGCCGGGTCTTGTGAATCCTGGGGGCTTCTTAAAGCATCAGCTGTTAGAGGCATGTGATTAGATCAGATTCATAGCTAAGAATGAAAAAAAGCTAAGTTATTCTTTCAGTGCAAACAACTGCAAAGGCAAGGCTGAAAATATTATCTGGGCTTACCAAAAGGTGACTAGCGAATAATATCCCAGCATTCATCAGATGACTTGGGGGCCTGACTTATAATCACTAAATTCTTGGGACTGACCCTTTCCCAATTCCAAACAAAACCTGTACAAGTCAAAGTAGAGGGAGTCTCCATTTACTGTCTATGGTCAGATTATTTCCCTTCAACAATAGCCAACATGAAGAAGGTCAGAGCCCTACAAGTAAGAGAATATTCATGGAAGTATCATTCACAGATTCAAGTAGTTCCAAATATCTCAATCCTTAAGCATGTCTTTCATCACTCAGTATTTTGGACCATTTTCATTAAAATACTAATGTATGCTCTGTACTGCTCATTTGACATTTGCAATGTTCTCATCCAAGACAGAGCAATGTTGGGGTGCTCCACCTATGGCCACCTTACAGCTCCCACATTTCAGAACCCCTTCATTATCAGAAAATATAAGAAGTTAGTTGGTGCTCAGTGTATCATCAGCCTTGCCTTTTTGTTCTCGGCTATAATTGTAATAACATGTAGAAAACACTTCAGTCCCTCTTGCAGGGTTCGGATTGAAGGCTTTTACTTCATAAACAAAGTTCAGAACTCAAAGGACGATTAAACTGAATGCACTAGCAGACTGAAAGGAGAAGCCAATGGCTTCTGAAAACCATAAGGTTTGCTACTGAAGAGGTCTGGGGGTTTTGTAAACTCCAAAACTTTTTGATTTATGTCAATGATGTCATGTTTTAAAACACCTATGAATGTTCTTGGCTTACTAATGCAACCCATAGAGGAATCAAAGGGCCACATCTCCAAGTGCTAGCAAGCCCCTGAGAGTTGTTCCCCAAAAAACACAAACCCAAAAGAAATTCAATTTCTACAAAAAAACTGGATTCGAGCAACAAAATCAGTGTTTGGACTTTAGGGGCCCTTCCAGTGATTTGATTACTGAATGGTATGATACTGTGGAAAGCTTTCAGAAATATTATTGAGTTTTCAGGTATCCCAGTCCCGTCACAGCTCTGGGCTTCCGGAGCAGCATGTTAACCAAGAAGCACAGCTCCTGTTTCTTGCAAGGTTCTCTAGTTGCCTCTGGATGCCTATTCAAAAGCCATTGCATATCATCTACCCTATTTCTTGCGCTGTATGGGAAACTTGTAGTAGAGGTAGCAGAGTACTCAGATACGTTGCTTGGAGTTCTGGACAGAGCAGATCTGTCAGAGCGCTGGTTTTGTTGCTTTAGGTCTGATTTGTTTGCTTTTTTCGTGTGATTGCTGCAACATAACAGTCTCTTCACCATCAAGAAACAGGCCATGTAGCACGTGGAGGAATGAGCAAGAGACAGGGAAACAGAAGCCCAGTTCTATAATAGTGCCTAGGCCCCCAACTTGAGCAGTGGCTTTGGGCAAGTAACTTGCAGCAAACTCCTTTAGAGAGTGTCTGGAGCTTTACAGAATGCGGTAGAAAAATAAAAGGGGAAAACACTACATCTCAGTTTTCCTATCTGTAACATGGGACTAATACTTACCAACCGACCCACCTCACAAGGGAGATGCAATAATTAATTAGCTAATGTTCCTACAGCACTTTAACTCTGTAAAGTGTAAAATAAATGTTAAGCATTATTGGCACTTAGATTCTACAGTGATTGGTGCCCTACAATTCCCTAAGCCAGGCAGCTAGTTATTGCTGCTCAGAGCAACAGTAGCTTACAATACATCCTGCATTATCAGCTAGTTTCTAGATGGTTACGTGCCAGTATGGCTGTACGTACGCCCTCCCACACATGCCAGATGCCACACAGGAATTCTGACATGGAGGTCCAGGATGTGACTACACAGCATGGAAAGGGGACTCTGCAGCCACTCTGTAACTAAGCACTCTCTTTTTGCTGTGTTTTTTCCCTCCTCTCTGAAGCAAGTTATTAGATCCTAACCAGTACCTGCAATCTGCTGCCCTGCTGTATAAATACTATTTTATCTAATTTTATCAGGTGACTCATTAATATCACTGAAAATATCCAGAATTCCAATAAACTCAATGTCAAAGAAACTAATTGGTAAACTGTGTAGAGTAATTTGAGAGAAAAAAAAGAGCTTCCTCCCTTTGCATTTTGTTGCTTCAGGCTTCTTAGCTAAATTTTGTTTTCAGTGACCAAGAAGACAGCAGCTTCTAAAATTATGTCTGAGACATGGATATGTAAGTAATATTTTTAATATTACCTGCTGCTACATAAGTTCATGAATTCCCATCAGTCGTGGTTTTTATGGAGTTCCTTATGCTAAAGTCTCTTTCCAGAAAGATAGTGGAAAGAGACTGGTTTGCAGTTCAGTAGTTCAAGAAAGAGTTGCAGTTTTGCCCTCTCAGACATAGCCTGAGAGGTCAGTATTGAAGTGTCTGCATTTTCACTATATACAATTACAGGATTTTATTTCAGGTTAGATTCAGCCTGGTCCTTTGGGTTGAACTTCCCTATCATGCTTGTGTTTCAAAGCCATTCAAAGCACCAGTCAGTTATTTGTAGCCTTATGACTCCATCTGGATTTTGAGTGCATCTAATACAAACCAGGAGAGTTTCTTATTTAGTTTGCTGTCAAAGAAATCTTACTCACATGCACCAAAGCCACACCGTGAATCAAACAAGTACATGGGAAAAGGAGACAACTGGAAATTCTGTAAAAATCTGATTATTACTTTCAACCAAAACACTAGTGTAGATGCAACCTCAGCTCATAGAGTATTCTTTCTTTTGACTTTGTAGGAAGCCATCTGGACAATAAGCAACCAAGTAACACCAGACCAGAGTTTAAGTGGTGAAAATCATCTGATTCTTTCCCACTTTCTTATACTGTTTCCCTAAGCATCTCCTATTTGACTTTGTCAACCATAGGCTACTGGACTAGATAGACATTCAGTCCAAGCCAGTCAGAATGTTCTTATACAGTATTCTGATACATCCAGCAACATAAAGAGATTCAAATATTGATACGCATTTACACATTGGAGACAATTCCAGCAATTTACCACTTTACTATGGGATATTGTACACCATATTATTTAACTAATAGCATCCATGGGAATTGTGATTGACATCAGTGAGAACTGGAGAAACCTGCGTAGAAAATCAGAGCCCTAAATTTAACATTGGGTCCTAGGAGTTATATTTCATATTGAGAATCCACCATAATAAATACTTAAAATCTCATAAAATCTGTTCATGATGGAGGTGAAAAGCATCTGATTTATGTATTATTAATGTATACTGACTCATCTTGTTAATTTAATTAGTGAACTGGGTAAGATTCTCTTTTTGTGATCTTCGTATGAAAGCAAGCAAAACTATTTTGTGTAAAACTAGCTGGTTATCACCAACCCTGTATCACTTCACTTTTGAAGCTTCTGAGAGTGAGTGGCTTAATTTTTCTTTGTTTAGTACTCAACCACTGGACAGCATCTAGAGCAATGCAAAATAAAAATATAAAATGTTTTTATGCTGGGGCAAAAATCAATCACTCACTGAATTTTTGCTTTGTTTCAGATAAGCAGATACATGAACACATCGCTTCAAAAACTTGCTGAGCTTTAAGGCATGTCCTAAGCAATTTCTGTTCTTGTTTTGCCCCTGCCCATGGAAAGGATGTTTAAAAGCTGATACCATCTCTTTGCAAAACCCTTCCCCTCATCAAAATCTATTATACTGATCTTTGCAAGTTTCTCTCAGAAATTGTCAGCAGTCTGAGTACATCTCTATTGTAATTTTCTTGAACTTTAGGGTTAATATCCATTTATGAACTTTCAAGGTCAGGAAAAACCAGACAAGAGTTATACATACATTTTTGGTTTGTTTTTTTTTGTAAATCTGTGAATGACTATCTGAAATATTTCTTCACTGGTAAACAATCTAAATTTGTCACCCAGTCCAGGACATTTTAAAACAAATCTAGATTGTTTATTTAGCAAAAGCTTTTGTTTTCCCTCTTCTGAAAGCAAAAAAGTATGATAAGGAAGAAACTGAGTATGTCTTTTTAGATGTTTAAAATGTTGGTCTTGTGTATGTGGGAGATGCACAGAGTTTCTTCACAGAAGACAAAACTTTAGTCATGTCCTGTCTTCAAAAACTTTAACAGGGAGGTAACTAATGCCAGAAAAATGCATAAGAAGATACTGTTGCTGGAGGGTGATACTATAAAAAAAAAATCCATCTAGAAATGAGAAGTACATTTTTAATTATGAATAATTACATAAATAAAAAGATTGTTTTGAGGTGAGCAAACTTGCATTACAGGGATTGAAGAGGTCCAGTAAAGGCTGAAATGTTCTTTAACTGACTGTATCTCAATTATTGGTTCTTGCTTTTCATAGTGAGTCTTGCAATATGTGGTATTTTCTGAAAGCCATCCATGCCAGGGCCAAGTGATTCCAGTAAGTTCTCACTTTCATTAAAAAGAAAGTTTAACTTACAGTTACAGAGGAAGCCTTGATATGCATACCAGACATTTTATAAGCTTTATATTAAATGCATACAAGCATCAGACCTTTACTACAATTATTATTGTATTATTTATATATTTCATGATTTTAAGATCAATTGTATGTTTCTTGAGAGGTCTTTTTGATGGTTTCTGAACACTCAGGTAGGCAACTGCCATTTTCCACTCAAAATTAAAATACAGCTACATGATCCTCTTAGAAAATTCTGATTTTGTCAATGTCTTTGCATTATTCTGGAATGTACAGCATCTGCTGGCAGGACTAAGTGACCTCTCACATAGTACTGAGGTCATTGTCTAGGAAAAACCACTCTGTTTTGCACAGTGAACCTGTTATGAACACAAATAAAAATATTTCTCTATTTAGTATTGTGGGAACTTGATATCTTATAATTCCTGTCCTTTATGTCCTGTGCAGCAACTGCTGTGCAGTGGACAGGGTGTCATGGTTTAAGCCCAGTCAGCACTAAGCACCACACAGCCACTCACTCACTTCTCCCCCTACCCAGTGGGATGGAGGAGAAAATTGGGAAAAGAAGTAAAACTCGTGGGTTGAGATAAGAACAGTTTAATAGAACAGAAAAGAAGAAACTAATAATGATAATGATAACAGTAATAAAATTACAATAGTAATAATAAAAGAATTGGAATATACTAATGGTGCACAATGCAATTGCTCACCACCTGCTGATTGACGCCCAGTTAGTCCCTGAGCGATGGTCCCTCCCAGCCCCACTTCCACCAGTTTACATACTGGGCATGATGTCACATGGTATGGAATACCCCGTTGGCCACTTTGGGTCAGCTGTCCTGGCTGTGTCCCCTCCCAACTTCTTGTGCCCCTCCAGCTTTCTTGTTGGCTGGGCATGAGAAGCTGAAAAGTCCTTGACTTTAGACTAAACATTACTTAGCAACAACTGAAAACATCAGTGTTATCAACATTCTTCTCATACCTAACTCAAAAACATAACACTGTACCAGCTACTAGGAAGACAATTAACTCTATCACAGCTGAAACCAGGACACAGGGTCATGGACCTGGAAGCAGCATCCTTGGTGAGGACTAAGAGTGTTATCCCAGGCAAATAGCTTTATCCCTTTGCAAGCTTTGTTTCTCTCTCGAAACTGTAGACTCTTCAGGGCAGGGTCTGTCACTCAGTGTGGTGGTGTTCCTTGCCTAGTGCAAAGGGTCTCCACTCTTCCTCAAATATTTAAGTCAAGCCTGTAATATGTATAATAAATATTAACAAGAACATATTATCTTCTTCCCACCCATTTATAGCCCCCTTTACAATTTAATTATCAACACAAAATGTTTAAAGTCATTAGAGAATTTTATTACTAATTTATGTCTGTAAATCAAAACCGGGCAATTTTAGAGTCTATTATCTCTAAATGAAAGTAAGTACTCAGCATAGTCCACCTTAAAAATGACAGAATCTTGGTGACTTCTTCCAGCGCAGAGCTGCCCTGCTCTAACTGCAAACAATAAAAACACAGACACAAAAATTAAGCAGTGATTGTATCATTTATTCTTCTTTAACAGTTTCAAAAAAGCTGTTGAATTGCATAGGTAAGAAAGAAACATGGAGATCTGTTAATGTGACTTTGACTTAGCTTCAGGGAAATGAAAGCTGGATCTAAAGCAGTGTCCTGGTTTTGGCTGGGATAGAGTTCTCTCTAGTAGCTGGTATAGTGTTATGTTTTGGATTCAGTAGGAGAAGAATGTTGATAACACACTGATGTTTTCAGTTGTTGCTAAGTAGTGTTTAGACTAAGTCAAGGATTTTTCAGCTTCTCATGCCCAGCCAGCAAGAAGGCTGGAGGGGCACAAGAACTTGGAAGGGGACACAGCTGACCCAAAGTGGCTAACGGGGTATTCTATACCATGTGATGTCATGCCCAGTATATAAACTGGGGAGAGTGGGGCTGGGGGTATCACTGCTTGGGAACTAAATGGGCATCGGTCGGCAAATGGTGAGCAATTGCATTGTGCATCACTTGTTTTGTATATTCCAATCCTTTTATTATTATTATTGTCATTTTATTATTGTTATTATTATCATTATTAGTTTTATCATTATTAGTTTCATCATTATTAGTTTCTTCCTTTCTGTTCTATTAAACTGTTCTTATCTCAACCCACAAGTTTTACTTATTTTCCCAATTCTCTCCCTCCATCCCACTGGGTGCAGGGAGAAGTGAGTGAGCGGCTGCATGGTGCTTAGTTGCTGGCTGGGGTTAAACCATGACAAGCAGGCTTAGAAGGGCATTCTAGTCCTGAGACTCACTAGCCCTGATTCTGTAAGAATCTGAACAACAGTTTAGTTTCATTTCCATCTGATGGCCATTGGCATTAAGAAGACAAAATCCCTGGGAACAGCTGAAAGCATCCCGGAGAGCAGCCGGTATAGCACTGGGGCTGTGTGCTCCTCCCAGGCACCTCCACATCCTCACAGCATGTGCGCACAGTCTGGTGGCGTGGACGGGGGCTTGATACCATGTGGCATGTACTCCTCACACTCCTTCATCACCTGCTCCCAGCATCGTAATAGGAGCACTAATGGATATTGCAGGGAACAACATGAGAGATCACAGCAATTCAGCCTTCCTGTCAAAAGCTTAAGGAAAAAATTTCCTGACCCAGCTACAGGAGGAAAGCCACTTTGCTGAAACATCACCTCAAACAGGCATTCCCAGCCCATGGAGCCCAGCACATTATGTGCTTGAGCAGCTCCTGGAACAGCGAAATGCTTTGCCAGGTTCTGTGGATCATTCTCACGTGCCTGGAGGTAGTCTCCCAACCTTTGCACGGTGACGTCTTGGCAGCTGCTCTGGCAACTGTCCTTGAGAAGCTGATGCTGACAAGCTACAGCAGCCATAAGGGCCAAATGCTGAAATCCTGACTGATTTGCACACACTCTTAACCCAGACAAGCCCTCTGTGAATTAAATGGAAGTTTTGTTTGAGGAAAAATTGGCTGGATGGTCGCACTCAAAGAATTGCGGTCAACGGCTCGATGTCTGAGTGGAGAGCAGTGACAAGTGGCGCTCCTCAGGGGTTGGTATTGGGACCGGCGCTGTTTAACACCTTTGTCGGCGACATGGACAGTGGGATTGAGTGCACCCTCAGCAAGTTTGCTGATGACACCAAGGTGTGTGGTGCAGTCAACATGCTAGAGGGAAGGGATGCCATCCAGAGGGACCCTGACAGGCTTGAGAGGTGGGCCCATGCAAAATTCATGAAGTTCAGCAACACCAAGTACAAGGTCCTGCACATGGGTCGGGGCAATCCCAAGCACAAATACAGGCTGGGCTGAGAATGGATTGAGAGCAGCCCTGAGGAGAAGGACTTGGGAGTGTTGGTTGACAAGAAGCTTGACATGACCTGGCAATGTGCGTTTGCAGCCCAGAAAGCAAACATATCCTGGGCTGCATCAAAAGAAGCATGACCAGCAGGTCGAGGGAGGTGATTCTGCCCGTCTACTCCAACTCTCCCGAGACCCCACCTGGCTCTGAGGCCCCCACATAAGAAGGACATGGACCTGGTGGAGTGAGTCCAGAGGAGGGCCATGAAGATGATCAGAGGGCTGGAGCACCTCTCCTATGAAGACAGGCTGAGAGAGTTGGGGTTGTTCAGCCTGGAGAAGAGAAGGCTCCAGGGAGACCTCATAGCAGCCTTCCAGTACCTAAAGGGGGCCTACAAGAAACCTGGAGAGGGACTTTTTACAATGGCAGGTAGTGATACGACAAGCAGTAATGGCTTCAAACTAAAAGAGGGTAGATTTAGATTAGATGTAAGGAAGAAGTTCTTCCCTGTGAGGGTGGTGAGGCACTGGAACAGGTTGCCCAGAGAGGTCATGGATGCCCCATCCCTGGAAGTGTTCAAGGCCAAGTTGGATGGGGCTTTGAGGAACCTGGTCTAGTGGAAGGTGTCCCTGTTCATGGCAGGGGGCTTGGAACTAGATGATCTTTAGGGTCCTTTCCAACCCAAACCGTTCTATAATTCTGTGATTCTATAAGAACGGGGGAAGGAACTCTTTGCTAAGTCAAACACTGAAAATGAATTGGAAGACAAGGAGATTATATTACTCTAATATCAGTTACTGAAGATGTAGACTAGCTCAGAAACAAATAAAGGCTTCCCCAAACCAGTTATTTTATATTTACAGTATGTTTTTTATTCTAGAGAATAAAAGCATAATAACTTAATAGAGCCCTGCAAACAATGATCTGTTTTTCCCAAAACTAAAGGAAGCCGTCAGATGTACCTGCTGATTAATAATCACAGCAACAGAGAAAGATTTAGGACTAGAGGCTTTTTATTCTTCTCTTTTGGCACTGTAGGGTGAATTTAGGGTCAGGGAAAATGTAATTTCCCAAACTGGAATTCGGCCAGGACACATCCCTTACTCTTTGCTTGTGCTGCACCAATAAAGGGGAAAAACAAAGAACAAACTGCTTCAATACTTTGCAATAAACTATATTCTAATACTTCTAATAAATCATTTCATATCAGATAGAAATGTAGTTTTGTTTGCACTGCATTGTTTCCTACTTTCCACCTAAAATCTGAGTACCCTGAGTTTAACACGTCTCCTTTGTCTTATGCAGAGTCTGGCCATGATTAGAATCCTAGTGAAATCCAGAAAAAAAAGTCCATGACTTAGTGGGCTTTGGATAGAAGAGTAATTCCATCTGATATCAATATTGCATAGATATTGAAAACATAGATCATTTATTTTGGTGACTTTTGCAGAGATTCCATTCTAAGGACCTAGCAGATAATAAACAAAAATTTCTTTATGTTAGTTACAAAAGATGTTTCACAGTTGAACATACATCAAAGTCAGTTGCTGAGGGCATTACATATAATATGCTAAATCTTTAACAGATGGGCTATACAAGAGGCTGAAAAAGTCCTTGATTAGACCTGTGCCTCTATTGCTCTACAAAATTTCCAGATGCCATCATGTTGTTAATAATCTGGGGATCTCTCTTCACCATATTGGACCTGCTTGTCAGCTCTGCCCAATTAGCAAAGATAGCTCCAAGGTAGGAGCACAATTCCTAGGGCAGTGGTTTTCAACATTTTTCAATTTGTGGACCTTAAGGATTTATCACTGGAGATGGGGATCTCTGTGCAGCAAATGAAAATGTACTGGTAGTGGGCATGCTGGTTTTGCTTACCTTTTGTGGTCCCCATAGTAGGAATGCTGGGACCCACAGGAGTCTGCAAACACACTAGACTGAAAAGGACTGTCTTAAGATAATGTGTTTTTCATAAAGAAAGAGATTTATGTTTTTCCTAGCTCTTTGTAGCTGAAACTTGCAATTTTCTGCCACATAAGAGAAGTCACCAGTCCTAAAAAATCAAAGCCTGTGAATAAAGCAAAGCAAGCCCTCTCAAAATGTTTGGGAATAGCATGTTCAAGTAATATTTTGTGGGGTTTTTTTTTGCTTGACCACAGGAAACTTATAGCTTCATTTAATATTTTGAAAACATTTTCAGAACATTCGTGAATTCAAAGTGGAATAAATACAAGTACCTCAGCAGAACTGCCATTTAAATCAAATTAACTTTACTAATTAGGGGAAAAAAAGAAGGCATCTCAATATCAGGCATAATTTGTGCTTATAGAACTTCACACTTCAGGTGATATACTCTGCCTGAGAGATAGCTAAGACAGCAATGTACCCATCAAAATGGGAAATCAACCATGGCTACTGAATTTTTCAATTCGCAAAGATTTAAAAAAATATCTGATTTGCCCAGAGGAATTTTAAGTCTTCAGACGAAACCAAAGTCATTATATTCAAATGAGTGAGTACATAGAGTTAGCCAGTGATACCAAAATGATTTCTTGTTGGGTAGCTGAAAATAATGGATGGAAATATGCTTGTCATAACACGGTACCCGAGCAGTCGTGTTTAATTCACGTTTGCCTAGACTCTCAGGCTGCTTCTTTTTTGACAGCTGAGACTGTGCAGTGGCTTATCTCCTGACAGGAGAAAACCTTCTAGCATCAGATGATGTGGGAAGACCCACGGGGCTTGGATGCAACCTTTGTCACCCAGCCACGTCGCAGATACGCCTGCATCTGCCAGGGGCTCTCCATCCCTCTTCTCCCTCAGGGGCACCACGTGCAACATGCAACCAGTTGGCAACCCACTGCGACCTGCCAGGGCATCACGTTGGGTCATGGAGGTGGGGAGATGCAGTTTGTGCTGCATGTATTCTGGAGGTATGGGAGCTGTTAGAGGAAAGCGTGAGCCTGTGTGAGTCTTGCTTTCAGTGCTTGGGACTTTATGGGTTTTATGGGTGCGTGATAGCATAATGATGCTGTAAATCATGCATAAAGGGCCTCTGGAGAATTTACCTTCTGTAAGGGATTTCTCAGGCTGGGTAAAGACACTTCCACCGGGCTTTGGCATACACAACAGCAGAAAACAGACGGAGCAGCGTGGCTGGTAAGCCATGGCTGATGGCTGTCATTGTTCAAATGAGTCCTGAGGAATGAGGACTCAGCTAGAGTGGTGCAGAGCCAGTCTCAAGATGAATTTTTGCCAAGGATCTCCAGTAGCCTGAGAATACGGTGCAGAGGCAGCTTAAAGTGATTAACTTCTCTCCTCATTCTGCCCTTGGTTGCTGTGCTGAGTCCAGGAAAGGGGGAAAGGAGAATTAGGGAATCTCTGCCTCCATAAATGTGAGCTGATAATGATTTGTCCACAAGGTTAAACAGCACAGGAAATAGTGATCAATATTGGACAGTTGTACCTTAAAAGTGCAAAGGCCATTTGTGCATTCTGGCCCGCCATGGAGGGGGTTACAGCACCATCAATAATTGATTCATAAACTGTGCCTACTTATTCCCAAATGTTACAGTAGGTAAATACTTACTGAGGCTGAACTCTGGATAGTAAAAAATTCTTTCTTTAGCTCACAGTTGTTTCACTCTGAAATGCAGCTGATTTTTACTTTTAATTCTGAGGTTCTATCCCTATATTACCTGAACATATTAGCTGTTCTTAAGAAACTTATGTCTGCAGTAAGGATGCTTACTTGACTTCAGGCTGCAGTGTCTCTGCAGATTACCCATGCCATCCGACCATCGCAGGCAGAAAAGACCAGAGCACCCCACAGCAGCGGTTCCAGCAAATGCAGCCCTTCTACCGACACCCCGTTACAGACTGTATTTCTACTCCTTGTGCCAGTTACCAAATGTTTCATCAGCACATATTCAGTAAATAAGTTTCTGGTTTTGACCTTTGATATTAATACATCATGCTAACAAAATTTAACTTTTTTTAACAGAAGTGGCACTTGAGCTTGGCACAGATTTTCAGCTAATGATGCCTTTTTGGGGGAGAGTCAAGGGCTGGTTACTTACTGAGCCATCCATCATTTTGATGATAGTGAGACCTGGCCTAAGTCTTTCTTCTTCAAGACATTAATTTTCCACCTCCCCTTCCTTGCTCAGAGCAGGCCTGATCCTGCTCTTGTGGAAATCAATGGCAAAAATCCCACTAATTTCAGTGGATTAGTTCCAGTATCTCAATTTACATGTGCTTAACAGTAATTTTGTCTACTTAGTGCCTAAAAAATTCCTAATCAAATTTACAATAAGCTGTGCACTGATTTTCTAGGGATCCCAGCTTATTTCATAGGCTTCTAATTTCAACATTTAATCACTTTTGGTTCTAGCCCAATATGCAATCATCTGACCACGGAATATGTTCTTAAAAGCTTCCCACAAAGTTGCTGGATTTGTAGCTGATGGAATGCTAATTTGCAGGATTTCTTTAATACTGAAGTACAAGCAGAATTGCTCTGCTTGACAGACAGACATTCATCCTCCAAATATTTACTATACTGAAAGCCTTTTTATACTTTATCTGCATTAGCTGAGGTGAATGGGCAGAGTGATTCACAGTTACATGACAAGTCCTAGGAACGTGGGACAGGTGTGAAGCCTGGGTTTAAAGAACATGGAGTTGTCCTTGCAAAGAAGATGCATGCGTAAACTGAGAGGAGATTTCTATGAGTCAATCTAAAACCATCCGTCTGGAATGGCCACACTGCCATTTTGGGCCATCCTAGGTCAAACAGTCAGTCAGTCACATTATAGGAGCCATCTACCCCACTGCCAGATGGGGGACAGTCCCTCTGAGAGGGTCCTGTTTGCAGCCAAAGTAGACCCTGAAAACTATAAACAAGAAGCCATATAGACCTGGCCTGATCTTGCGAGATGCCCAGCACACCTGAGTGGTACAGTGAGCCATTTCCTCACTGATCTCACTGGTAGTGGAGGATTAACAGCACTTCAAAGGATAAAATCACAAGGGGGTGATTTAACAAAGATGTGACTGACTCTGGTGCTCATTAAAATGAGGGACTAATTGCAGCAGTTCAACGCCAGTCAGGTAGTGCCTGAGCAGGTGTTGCATGCGCTTCCCCAGGCAGCTCAGGCAATGCACCTGCAAAAGGACTACCATCCCGGTCTTGCCTCTCTCTGGATTTATTCTGTGGGAAAGATCACTAACAAGTGTTCAGCATCCTTTAGGGTAGGCTCTTCTGAGAGCCTTTTCGGAAACAGCTGACATCCTTTGTCCTACAACAGACTTCTATTGCTCCAAAACATGATTTGGACATAGGTTTCCATAAGCAAAAGGCTATTGCATAAGGATGAGCAGTGAGCTAATTTCATTAAAGGCCTGTTGGCGTTAACATGTCAAGGACTGAAGGACCTGGACCTCCACCTCAAGTTCGTCATTTTGGCCTTCCCAAGCCTAACCTCTGCCTCCTTCCCCAGCACTGTTCTCTGCTGGTGGCCCTCAGAGCTACCGTTCCCAAGATGCACCATGGAAGCAGAGAGAAACTTTCCAAATTGCTTTTTTTTTTTTTTTGCATATGCTTGCCTGGCTAAATACATTATTTGATACTTATTCTTTAATTTATGGTAGTGAAAAAACTATACCAAGCCCTGCATTTCCGAGCTCATTGCTGTGACTCTTTCTGATCACTTTATCAAATGGAACCCTTTCTTTAAGCTGTTAGCTAAATGTCGCGTGAAGTTCTGAGAACAAATTGTGCTGCTTTGGGACATTAACTTCACATTAATTTGGCTAATCACTTCTACTTGATAGAAGTTTGTTTGAAAAACAGGATACTTTGGCTGCAGTGAAACCTGTATGAAGAGTCACGTAATAACAGCCATCATCTCTGGCAGTGGGCAGTGAAATCTCAGGATGAGCAAATGTGGAGTTAAAGACGAAAACACACAGGAAGCGTGTTTTTCTGGGTGTTTGTGTCCAACAGAATGGAGATCAGGATCAGGAAGAATTAGAAAAAAACATATTCAACAGAGAGAAATGACAGCTTCAGTTAGCTCAGCCCTTACTTGCTTGTTTTATTCTGCCCATGGACAAAAACATGTGCAGCATTGCCAAATTTTACAATCAATTCCACAACATTTGTTGTCTGTTTTCTTGCAGCCCCACCCCCTGAAGTTAGAAGACTTGTGTGAGAATGCTGTCTTCCTCTCTGCCTTCCTCTTCTCCAGCAATGTCTAATGCTTGCAGGAAAAGCCCTCGAGACCCTGACCCCTGGTGGCTCCAGAACCAGAAGGCACAAAGAATGTGCTGGTTTTAATATCCTGTGATTTTAATGCCAATCCCACGATTAATAAGCGCTCAACACATGATTTCTGAGTATTGAGGGTTGTCAGTACTGAGTGTGGCTCCCCTCTCCAGGCAAGAGGGAAGGTGGGCAGGGGTACCAGTAGCTGGGAGGGCAATATCCAGCAGCTGTGGCACTGGGCACACAGTGAGCACCACTTCCAGTCAACTCCCAACCTGTTACACTGGAGAGGCGAACGTGGCTGGAAAGACTGGATGTGTATTGTGAAGGTTGCTCTGGATTTGTGCATACAACCGGGCACCTTCCACACTTCACCTTCCACACTTTTTACCCAGATAGGTGTGATGACAGGAGAGACTATCAATGGGACAGGACTATAAGTATGAAGCAGAAATGTACTATTGCACCCGGTGTTTTCAGCTTGCAGAAGAAAGGAACAGTTTCCCAAAAAGCATGAGAATGGCAGGCAACACTGCCTTGCTCCACTCCCCTGGCAGCCCATGGTCAGCACAAAGAAAAAGAGAAACATCAGCAATGTTTCTGCTGTGGTAGAGTCATCTCCCATGAACTCCAGCTCCCACGCTTAGCTCTCATGCTTGCTAAACCATATTTCATAATAGGAAAGATGCTATATGGTATGGTGGATGTAACCCAAGGAGGAAAGGTGAGGGGCTCTGGCCAAACCCAATAGGCAAATTATCTCAGGAACACCACTAACTAGAACCAATTGGGACAGTGTGAAATCTCAAGGGAAAAAAAGAAAATCAAGGGGCTGTAAGTGACTCCATCCTAGAACAAGGCAGCCAAGGCACTCCAGCAGGCTCAGCTGGAGGCAAATGAATCCTCCCCCTGCCCTCCCTCAGAATGTGAGGGGCAGCCAGGGTCCCCTGCTCTCTGCTCTGTGGTGGCAGGTGGAAGGTAAGCCAAGGAGGACCTGTGTCCCTCCTGCAGCAAATGTAGGTGAAACTGTGGAGACTAGACCCCCAGGCAAGTGAGCCAAGTTCAAAACATTTTTAGAAATGTGGGGCATGGGAGAAATTCAGCTTCAACACATTTTGTTCTTACTCATGGCACTTTCAAGGTCTGAAATATAGATCTTCAACTACCATTCCAGGGGTTTGGCACTTTGCCTTTTTTCTGATAGTATCTTCTTGCTGAATGGACTAGACATTGCTGCAGGTCTCCAGCCATTTTTGACCGGCTTCTCTTGCAGATCACAGAGGGTTGCCAGTTATGACTGGTCCCCAGAAATCTCCTTTGCCCTCCTGCAATATGCTTTACCTCAAAAAGCCTCTACTTGCATTCAAACCTGATTCAGCAGTCCTTCCCACAGAGAGAAATACAGACTTCTCCTGGTACCAAGTTTGGAGCCAACCAGCCCAGGCTGCTGTTTGAAGCAGGAGCCGGCTTTCAGAGCACAGCCAACGCTAGCCAGCATCTACAGAGCATCATCCAGCATCTTTTAGAAGTGCCAGGGCTAGGCTCAGACTTGTAATTAGCATATGCTAATGACTCATTATAATATGTAAATTACACACTAGGTCAGAACTGCACGCCCATTCAAACTAATGAACTGTGCACTTTTTTTTTAAGTGGCACTAGTAATTGGGTGCATCATTTTTCTGTCGCTGCTAGGCAGAGAATAAGGAAGCCATCTGTAACGACAGGCCAATGTTTGTAGCAATCCCATTGAGAAGTAAAGGCAAGGACTGCTAATTTCCAAGTGTCCAGCAGGGAACTAGTACACATGCCTCCAGTCACCACCGTCACAATTCTTAGTATCTGAGCATGTAATTATATGGTCATATTTTTAGAAGAGATCAGCATTTAAGATAACTGTTGAAAACTCCTAGCCAGAGCAGCATGCAGAGATCTGTTCGAGCACCTACTGCCTAAAGTGCAGAACACCTGTTTTTTTGAAAATGCAGCTGCATGTGACCTTGCCGTAATAAAGAAAATATTAATATCTCATTTATGGGGTCTTCTCTTCCCTCTCAAAAATAAATTCTCCTGTAAAGTTATACCACTCTCTCTGAAGCAGACAAGTGCCCAGTTTAATATCAGCCCCTAAGAATAGATAGACTATGAAACTTGCTAAAACTGATTTATTTCAACCCTCACAATTGGATTATTTACTTATTCGCTCTATTAATTAAAATCCTTACTCAGAATATTTATCAAGAATAAATTAACAACCAAAGAATGATTCAAATATCAGTTCATATAGTTGGTTTTTTTAAATTCAGATACATTTTACAAAGGGATATGATTATTCTTTTGTCCTAATTTTAGATATGAAAACAAAGAACTGAAACAATTTGTGTTAAATGTCACACTGTAGACAGTTGCCAGAGCTTGCAATAGAATCAAAATCGCCTGGGTCTGTATCTCTCCAGGAGATATTGCTCACAATAGCACTAGAAGTATGGTGGAGCGACGTGCTTGGACTCCAAAGCTGACTGTGTACAAGGCAGATCTTTATATGCCTCAGTTTCAGTGCGGTATCAATGCAGCATACCCCAGACTGAAGCCCAAGCTGGTAACTCCCCACAACTTTGCACTGTGCCACATGGACTTGCTTATTCAGGTTTTTGATAGCTCATGAATCTTTGTGCAGGTTCTGGGTGTTAAGGTGTCCCATGGATGTCACTTTTTGGATTAGCTCTTCGATGCAGTGATTTTCAGATTCTTCTAGTTTGTTATCTCTCTTGTACATAAAGTCATTTGTACCCATTTGTGCTCTTTTCCATCTTTCCCATGCTGGGGTGGCATTGTGTTGACACAAGCATGCTATAATGCCTTTTCTATTATAACCAATTTAGAAAGCTCATTAAAAATGTCTATTATTCCTAATTCATCCATTCACATAGCCATTCTGACAGTGAAGGTATTTCCCTTCTGGCAATTTTATTAAGTGAGAGGAAGATATCAGCTCGGAGTTTCACTGCTCATAAGTAGTCCTAGAACACAGGACGTGCACATCATTTTCAAGAGCCTCGTGCTTATTTGACTCAGATTGGTCACTCAGAGTCTCCTCATGGGTGGAAAGGTCAATAATGAGGCATGATGACAAAAAAGGATATTTTGACAAAACTGATTCAGTGTTTGAAATCTGGAGTAGCATTCCCAGAAAAACTCCATCAGAGGATGTCCAGCAGACTTTCAGGTAACCAGCAGTGAATGGAAAGGGCAACAACTTAACTGTTGTGACTTACTAAGTGAAAATACAGTCATGTAACAGTGAGAAACCCAGCAAATTTGATAGCAATCTGCAGATGGCAGTGTTAAACCCTTCGCATATGGCTCTTACTTTTGATATCAATAGAAGTATCAAAGAGATCAGGATTGGGCCAGAGACTCTCTGTTCAATATCTCCGGACACATGGTCTTGGTATTAGCATTACAAAAACCGTCTCATGTTCCCAAAACCTAAATACATAATTTGTGAATGATATTATGTGTTTGCAGCTGGCAGTGAAGGGTGATATATTCTTAATGTCTTTCTGCAAATGTTAGATGAATAGCTATCAAAACTCTATTGTCTATATTGGCATTCATGTAGCATAGTCTAAAAACACTTCAATCTCTCTCACTAAACTAGAGGTTTTACTATTTTTCACATCATTTGAATTTTTATTACATCTAAATAATAAAATGCATTATTAGGATCAATCTAAATCCACAGTATTTGCAATTTTAGGATTTTCTGCACAGAGTTGGCTCTACTCTCCAGAATCTAAGCCTTCACTTTACAGAACTGAACTTTCTCTTGCCCTTCTGGTTGCAAAGGTATCTTGGCAACATTTAAATGCTGTACCTCTCCAATACATGGCTTAGTGCTGAGCAGAGAAGGATTGAATTCAAACTTGCAAGCCACATTCCATTTCTAAAATGAGGTCTAATAAAAAAATGCTTATTTGGCTGCAGATAGGGTAGTCATGCTAGCAATTATGTTTCAAACTCTTTACAACATTTGTAGGGCTTATTTAAAAGAAAATGAATAGAAAATGAATGTGATAGATGCATTATTTTCCAGTTGCAATGAATTTGAATAATACGTAATAATGTATATAAAAATAATTGCTGCTCTTAATCATAGGTTTTGCTTCAGCGCTATCTGCTTAAATGACCCTAAATCATAGAGTGCTTTTTAGTGTCTCTTCCCATTTCTTAAAAATTGAATTGCTCTTGCTAAATGAGTGGTGGCTGTCTCTATTCCCTCCCCACAGACCACAGAGGATGAGAAAGGAAATATTATCTTGTTTCTATTTCAGAGCCATCAGCTAGCTTTAGAAGTCTTGACTATCTACCTAGGAAATGCCCTTGTCGGAGAGGCTGTGTTGCACCTGTCCGGGTGTAAGGGCCAGGGTCCTGTATGAGAAAATTGTAAATGGTGTCCCAGTCATGCAATTCACCAAGAACAGCTTGGGAGATGCGAGGGACCATTCCCCCTACCAAGAGTGAAATTCACCCCATCACCTCACCAGCAGGGATCAGAAGTGCAAAGTCAAATATCCAGCACCATTGCAGGGTTGCCAGCCCTGGTTCCATGCTCACTGCTCATTGCTAAAAGAGAGCACCTCTGGTGCAAACAAGCTGAAATCTCTTTGATTCTTGGAGAAAGAAGTTTGCTGCCAGAACGTGTATACCTGAGTGATGATAAAATTTGGGGGACCCACCTGTAGGCTCTGCCTGTGGTTCTCAATCTGCCTGGGGGTCCTGACAGTGGGTGTGAAGTCAGTGAGTGGAAACCCATCATATCCCCCAGGCCTTTGGCATCCAGCCCCAAATCTCATCTGACTCCAGCAGTATCTGGTGCAAGCAGTAACAGCAGGAAAAAAAGACACTACCACCTACTTCGGTAAGATACAGAAGCTGAGGTTTTGCAGGGTCTCTTAAGGACAGAAGGTGGCTACAGGGTAGGCACAGGACCCTTCTCTCTGCAGACATCACATGGATGGAGCCATCCCCATCACTGCAGGGACGCAGCTCAGCCAAGTGACACAGAGCAGGACATCATGCCAGGTGGAAGTCACACAGCAGGAGAAACAGGACCAAGGTCCCCGAGGACCTCCTGATAACCCACACCTGACAAGAACCCTGGAGGCAAAAGGGATGATTTCTCCAAGGACAGTACAGTCCTAAAGCATAGACAGGACAGTGCAAAGATACTTAAACCCATGAGGCTGGATACTGGTAGCAGTTCAGCCATGCCAGCAGAGCCTTCTGCTGACAAATTACCCTGTGGCATACCTGGGTTAAGTTTTGCTTTGCTGCATGAGTACAAACCTGTTAAGTGTCGTAGTCCTGGGGCTTTTTGTACCCACCATGGTCCCTACTGGGAAAAGTCAAGCATGACCTCCTTCCCACCACCCATCAGTGTTTACCCACCCTTCAAAGTCCCATGTTCACTGAGAGCTTCAAGCAGATATCTGCTTACACCCTGGGGCTTTCAAGTTGCCTTACAGTCTTTTAAAAAGTTTTGCCTTGTGCTGTCACAAAAACTTACAGCTTTTACTAATGCAGAGGTAAAGCATAGACCAGACTTTGGATTTTCCGTTTGGGAAGAGAGGAAAGCCAGAGGTCCAGTCTCCACATTCCAGAGCTGTGGGGCTTACCTTGCAAGGAGCTACACCTGGGGCCTTCAGGAAAACAGCCCCAAAAGGTCCCACGTAAAGCCTGGAAGCCTGGGAGACCCCATTCATCCATAGTGTTGGCTTCATCTCAGACTATTACTCTTGGCAGTAAAGTGTGCTGTGTATTTTAATGGTGAGTTTTATTTGTTGAAAGGATTAAACATTTGTAAAATATTTGAGAAATCAAACCTTGATTCAAATAATCAGAATAAGATGGCAAGAGCACTGCATATATTCAATGGCATGAACATCAACAGGCTCCACAAAGACTGCAAACTCACACCTTACTGGTTTTCTTTGCATAGATTTCTAAGGACTCTTAAGTGAGTACAAGATGCCACTAGGAAATTATACAAAGCGAATCGCTAACCCACAGACCTCACAAGTTAGAGCATAGGCAATATTAAACAACCAAATAAACACACAAAGGGTAGAAAGATAACTGATCAAAGACAGGCGAGTCCCATAATTCAATAATTACAGAAGTATCAATGTTCACAGCAGGCTGCCATTCCCACCAACCCAGGCTTGTCATGATTTATTCCAGAGAAGTGGGATCAATTTTACCCCGTGTTTATCACTGATTTAGCATGAAGTACATATTAAAAGGATTTTGTATCACGTGCTCTGTCTTCAGTTAAGTGAGAGATGCCAAGCAGCCTTCAGACCTACAAAATACAAAAAAATACAGAGGTTTCCACTGGATATAGAGTGCGAATTATCCACTCTGAGTCTCCAGGAAAGCTAAACTACTATTAGCTGGGGTTTTTGAAGTTACATTGCATGGGCCAAAATCTGTAAATTCATCAGAATACTGATATATCAGAGTACTTAGGTGGCTGGATAAATCAGTAAATCATTTACATTTTTAGCATTTATGGCAGAATGTTGGCGCACACACCTAAACTGAGGGGAAATACACAGAAATCCTGTTTTCTGGGAAAAGTCTTGACAGCATCCATTTTGCCTTTTCCCAATACAGGCTTTGCAGTGTATGCTAGTTCTGAACAAATACAGTTTGGACAGGCTGGATGCTGTTCATTTCTTCTTTGTTTTACTGTATGACTCTGGGAAACAGCCAGGTGATAAATACATTGACTAGTCATGGTTCTTGCCATCCGTACAAAGTTTATTTCATTTTTCCCTCTTTACTGATTAAATCCCACCAGCTTATCCCCGTCAGTCAAGGCTTATGTGAACTAGTGATCCAGTCAGCCTCAGGCTATGTAAAGCAGTCTTTGGCCCTGTCTGACTTCGGTTGTATTGTGTTACTGGGGATATTCTCCAACCAAGAGAGAACTGCAGAGCTATTGAGAAGTGGTATATTGGCTCGTCCCACCACAGCAGCCTGCTTCCTGAGAAGCTAGCAGTTCTAGCCACGCTGAAAGTGAAATTTTAATATGGCGTTGGCAGCGCTCCATTGGCATGTCCCCAAATTTACACTAGTGTAACCAAGATCAGCGCCTGTGCCAGCGTCTGTACTATATTAAAGATAAATTGGACAAGATGTGTTCGTATCTGAACTAAACTCAGCAAATCAAAAATGAACTTAACAAAATCAGATGGTCTGACTCATCCTCTTTTGAGAGATCCTGATAAAATATGGCTGTTCCAGAAGCACTAATGTGATCTTAATAAAAGATGACACTGTGAAAAAGGCTGAGGGGGGCGGGAAATGGACAAAAAGAGGAGTTCTCACTGCGACTGGATCAGCCTCATAGATCCCATCCCATATAAATGGAAATAGATGAGAAACCTCAGCTTCCGTCATTGACATACACAGAATAAAATCACTGCATAGGCAGAACACCATGAGCATGCACAGTAGGTAGGTACCAGACTATAATTTCTTGTTCAAAATACCAAAATGCATCAGTTAAGTGAAAGAACGAGGACATGATATGAAACAGGCATGAACTAAAGCACAAAACAGGAGGGATGAATGGAGCCTACCTCCTCCTACTTCCGAAAAAGCTACCTAATCATTAGCCTGGGGAGTCATGCTTTCACTCGCCCTCCTCCTTCTCTCAGTGAATTCAAACCATTTTTCTGCACAGTGGTGCAGCTTCATGAGGAGTGGTAAAGCATTCCCAGAAAAACCTATAGTCTAATGACTAGAAGCATGTTTGAATTCTTTCCAACGAGGATAGGAACTGAATGTGGGTTTCCTACTTCCTAACCCCTAGGCTGATGCCAGATAGAAACAGTGATGGTTGCTTTTCCAGAAGTCTTTTAAAAGAAAGTGAAGCCTTCAGAGGGTTTTACAAGGAACTTAGTCTAGCCAGGCTATGTTGGGCATGCTCTGAGAGCACCTCCAGAGCCCGTCAAGGGGCTGCCATATCCCACTGTTTGTTCATTACTGCAGAGGAAGGGGTCAGGCAGACGATCTGTTTTCATACCTTGATGGGTTGAAGGGATGGTAGTTAAGAGGGAGAGGATGTGAGCGTAACATTAGAGGGGGAATTCATTGACTGTCTTCAGAACTACAGAAAGTACCTTTGGATGACAGGTAAAGGGGCAGTCACAGCTCTGTAGCCATATCCCACAACGGCTTATTTATTTGCCTACTTGCCAAGTATTGGGCCAAATCATTTGAATAGCAAAATTCCTTCATCTGTCTTATTTTATATACCTGTGTGTCTTGTGTATGGGCTGTGTCCTGGCACCTGGGCCCATGCCTTCCCTGTAGGACACAGCCTCTTCTGATGCATGCCCTGGGTCCCAGGGACATCAAGCCCAGGAGCAGCAGCCACAATGAAATCACGCTGTACTTGAAACGCAGCATGAAGGCTGAGGGATGCATGAGACACACAGCAGAGCAGTGCACGATACACACGGGCCACAGGCGAGATCAGATGCAGCCAGATCAGTCTTGCATGGTCTTATACGGGGAACGTACTTCTCCAATGGTAGTTACAGCCATGCCAGTAAAGCCAATGTCCTTTTAGGGCTTGAACCCAGGACATTGAGTGTAAGAGTTTTCCCAGGTGAACTCTGACAGCTCTTTATCAGTAAAGTCAAGGAAAGAGAGACAATAACACAGCAAGGCATGAGAAGACCTTTGTAATGGGGTCATTAAGATCAACCTGAGAGTACATTCACAAATATTATGACAACATTGTGGATGCTAAGTGCTATCTAAAAAATGCACTCCTGTCTAAGTGCTAGTATTAGACAAGGTGCATTCTTGTCAAATACTGTTTGGTCCAGTAATTGAAAAGGATCATTAAACATTTACTGAAAGTCAAACTGGAAACACATGGATGAATGGAGCTGTACTCGAATACCCCATAGCTGTCACTGATGCCACAGATAAAGTGGCAGTGTGTTACACGTTTCCAGGAGAGGAGAGGCAGCATATACACACACACACATACACAAACATACACACAGCTAAGGAAGACAACAGTGGAGGAGGACACTTTTGCATGTGTGATCAACCTCCGTGCTCTTGTGTTAGAGCGCTGGCTGTCAAATTGTAGCAAAGCATCGCCATTTGCACTTGCACTCCATTCATACAGACACAGCTACAGATTTATTTCGCATGAATATTTGATATGACAACAGATTTGATATCAAGTAAGCAGAGTTTAAATTATTTAATTGTTTTCCTAGAGTATTTTATTTTTATTATGTAATGAGTGCTGACTTTGTGATTGGTGCTGGACAGTCATGAAGCAAACCTTAACTCCAACATGCTCACGGACTGATCTAATAAAGTCCTTCACTGCTTAGAGGAATCCCAGCCTCTACTAAATTCTGACCCTTTGCATGATGTTGTCCCAACACGTCGTCAGGATTAACCAGGCCAGTACTAAACCTACATCTGTAAATTGTGATGGTCTCCTGGTAAAATGGCCCACAGATCAGTCTCAAACTCCAGATCAGGGGTAAATTCTGCAAATTCCTTTCTCCCCTCCTCTCTTCAACCCCTTCTCTGCAGTGGACAGAACTTTTGTCAAGATTTGGTGTGGCATATTTAAGATGTGAAAACAACACAGAGAAAAAATTAAAATATTTGTGATCCATTATGCAGAAGGAGCATATTCTACATGAAAATATTATTTACTTGAGCTTTCTATTCTAAAACTTGATTTTGTATTCAAGATTTAAGGTCTCCACGGATGTGGAAAAACACTTTGAGACTCTGAGGCTTTGAAATGCTGAATTGCCTTGTATAAGATAAAATCGATATTTTGAAAAAAAAAAGTAAAGTGGAAATTAATGTTCTTGTAATAGGTGAGTAGCTTTTACACAATTATTTCATGGTGACAGACTTGGTTTTGATGTAGCTTAATTAGCAGAATATAAATTATATATGTTTTTTTTAAAGATGTGCATATGTATATTACAAGATTTTTTTATTTCATTGTGGAGCAAACCATTTGATGTGGCTCTGCAAAAAGCTCTAATACACATCAAAAAGCAATCAACAAACTCTTTGAGTACATCAAGCAGGATAATTTAGATGGTTTTTAATCATGATTATGAAAATATAATTAGGTGGTTTCATGTTGGTTGGTGAGTGCGTAGGGAAAAGTGATTCTCCAAACAGAAAAATATGGATAACATTACCCAGGAGCCACGAAACAACCACACACACATGCATACACAAATCAAACAAAAAAACCTGCTGGCCTGCTACTCTAGTAGATCAGCAGGTAACATGTTTAAATAGAATGTCATTTCCTTTCGGATGCCAGGAAGACTCTTATTTAACATACAGATTACGCAGAAGTAGCTTTGGAAAAATGCCCCTTTTTAATGTGCTAGAAATCATTAGTCTGCAATTTAATAAAATAAAATCCTCTTTTCAGAATTTAGGCAACAAGCAGAAGATGCATTTTGGGTCTAATCAAACAAGAGTTTTACTGAAGGAAACAAGAGTGCTTTAACTCTGCCTGGGCCTTGAGTACTGGAGCAAATGCCACATGTCTGTCTGCACGGTCTTCAGGTGAAGACTTGTCTAGACGCTTCCAACCGCCTTAAGTGCCCTCCATTCTTCAGTTCCAAGGAAGGCTGACTAAAGACTCCTTAAGAGTTGCCACATCTAAATGGCCTCATCTTTGCAGGTTCTCTTTGCGCGAAGCCTCTCTGTGCTTTCAGTCCTTTTTGATGTGCTGATAATCATCATCTCCTCCATTTCCCAATAACTAACTTTTCTCAATAGTGCTTGATTAATCCTGAACACAGTGCTGTATGCCATGATGCTTCACGCTCTTATATGAATCAGTACCTTAAATATTTGAAGTGTTATTCTAGAGTCCTTCCCTTTTATGTACTAACATTACATTTTCAGTTGTCTGTGAGCACTGAGCAGATGTTCTTACTAACCATAGATCCATCTCCTTGCTGGGTGTAGGTAATCTATAACCCTACAGTATCCTCAGTGCATGCCTGCCTGTATGTAATCCTCACACCAATGCTCCTCTGTCATGGTCTTCACTCATCTGTCCGGTTCTGGCAAAACACGGTTACCACTGTCAGCTTGCCAATACATTAAAGAGTTAGAGACACATTTTTTTACCTTTTGCTATAGTGACAACTGCCTGGTTTGTCCTTTCTCTTCTTTTCCCTCTCTTCACTGGGTCCTATTTCTTGGAGTGCTTTATCTCTTGCTCCGAGGGAGTGATTATCACTATAGTGATGGCTAGAGATATCTCAATAATCTCCTACCAGCTCATGTGGATCCCTAACAAATACTCTCTTCTCTCCACTTCATACCAAAGGCTAGATCTGTTTTCAGTAACTTAGTGGAAATGCATTTCATACGGTTTTAGTGATAAAAGAATTACTTCAGGTTCTTCCTAAGCACTTTGATAACTTTTTTTTTTAATTTAAATAAATATTTTGATAGAAATCCTATAGAGTCATATATTGAGGGAGAAAAAAATAGCAAGTTGGTAGAAGATGTCTGGAAGTGTTTGGGGTTTTTTTGTCAGCTAAACACAAATTACCAGTGTGCCCTTAGAGGCTCTTAGGAAAGAAAATACTGCCTTCCAGTCAGTCAGTCTGAAGTAAAAAATAATGCACAGATGTGCTGAAATAGCAATCACAAAACACAGGGTAGGTGAAAGAAGTTTTTTTTAATGAACTTTTTTTTAAGACTAACTGGAACAACAATTAAGTGCTCTTTAATTTAGTGGCAACAGAAACAACTGAAGTCACTGCCCAGAGCATGGCTCAGCTTGACAAGGCAAGAGCAGAAAGCACAGGAGCGGAGAGCAGACCCAGCAGTTCTCCTGGGTGAAGACTGTGAGTAAAACAGCTGGGGGTTTGTATGCTTGTAGGTGGATGTGTGAGGGAGTGAAAAACAATGAGAAAAGAGAAGACACTGAGAAAGTCACCTGCTAGAGTAATAAGCTATGGTGCATTGTCATGGGGTGAAACCAAAATATAGTTCTTCCTGGCTGAGTGCTCACTAAAAAGACTTACACTTCCAAATAAGAAATTATCTTGCTTGCTCCTGCTTTTCTGTAATAGCACTTTGCATGCATCCTCTGTAAATAAACAGGGCCGTTCCAAAAGAAATCCTGGGTTCCTATCATCCTCTTCCCTTCCTAATGCAACAAAGCCAGCAAGGCCCCTGATTTTGGCTAAGCACTTGCACCATGGGGACAAAAATATTAGCTGGCATCAAAGCCTGTGCTGCACAAATTAGATCTTCTTATCAAGAGTTAGAGAGATGAAGAACTATTGCTCTCTGCCCCCCCAAGAGGCTGGGGTCTGTGTCTTCTCATGTGCTGTTGCAGGCAGTGTTGCCTCCTTCCCTTTGGAAGATTGCTACAAACTCTGGCCTGATCCTGTTACTGCTGAAGTGAATGGGAGTTTTGCCATTGACTTCCAGGAAACGAGAAGCAGGTCCTCTGCTAGCAAATCCAGTCTTTATAGTCCTTTCCAGATACTAAATAAAACTGTGCTTGGAAGTAATTTGGATGCCAGCAAGCTGGCCCAGTTTCCCGTGAAATTCAAAGATGCCCAACAATGTGATGTTTATTAGCATACAAATAAAGTATTTTCTTCGCAGTGCAATGTGTAATTTCCTTCCCAATAAAAATATAAACTTGCCTTATGTGCAAACAATTTTAGCATTTCTGTTTTTATGCCATCTTACTGACAAGAAACTCCCAGCTGTTATAATTTGTCTCATCCTTCTCTCGCTTGTAGAACCAGCCTTTGTTCCTTTTTGCAGTGCCAGGGACTTGCTGAGCTCCACCTGATGTGATTTGTCCAGGCATTAATAATGCATCTTCAAGATGCAAGATGCATGAATTCCTTTAGTAACAGATCCACCGGCAGACTGACGCACTGTATTGTACCGCTTTCCAGAGATGGGGGAGGCAAGAGGACCGCACAGGCATGCACGCACCCACACAGGTCGTAAGGCTTGGGAGCAAGGGGTGTCCTGTTATTACGAGGGAGTCACTGCATCCTCAAGCTGAGGATAATGAATACTACAGGAGCTGTTCCTCCAGCATTAAGGTCCTTACCTGCCATCCAAGGAATCCCTGTGGGACGACCTGAGGTGTCCGCAGACTGACAGTGGCTTTAGGAGACCCAGCAAGCAGGGCTCGAGTGTTGCCCCACTGGTGAGCGCTGTCTCTAAACATCACTAAACCAAATTTGCCTCCAAGCGCTCCTCGCGGCCCACTGTCAGGAGGGAAGGCGTCGGGGTGCTTGGCACCGGGAGGACGTAGTTTATTTACTGTGTGTGGTGTGGAGGGGAGACTTCAGCCTGGAGAACAACCGCACAAGCCGGGTCGCCCACTCCCGGCACAGCCCAAGGGCCCTCATGGCCGCCTTCCACGAGAGCTCCACTCAGTGCTTTCCTGTGCGTGGCTTGCAGTCGGCCGCCCACCCCACTGCCCCTCCGCCCTAAAAAAAAAAAAAAAGATGATAACATAAAAAGCTCGTTTAATCGATACGATCGCTCGCAGGGCCACACTCTCGCACCGCGGCTCGGCTCTGCCGGCGTCGCCATGGCAACGGCTCCCGGCTCTCGGCGTGTGGCCGCCCCGCCGGCCCCGGCCCCGCCGCCCCGGCCCCGGCCCCGGCCCCGGCCCCCGCCCCCGCGGCGGCGGTGTGAGCGAGGGCCGCGATGGGAGGCACCGGCCGTACGGATTTTCGTAATGGCACCACGGGTTCGCGGCCCCCGGAACTAGGAGGTGCTGCTGTTAGCGATCCGCCAGGCTACAGGCCCCAGGCCCAGCCCGCGCTCCTATAGCTCTATATATGTACCTATACACAGTGTTACAAATAACATATTTCCAAAATAACATTTCTGGTAATGTTTCCAAGCTTCCCGCTGCATGGCAGTGGCAGGACATCGTCGGGGCCCCTTAGGCGGAGGATGTCTTTCCCCGCAGGCCTTGGCAGTTGGCGAGAGAATCGTAACGCAGCTCAGGATGAACACGCTCAATACCGACAGCCGGCCCACGCCGCCATCTAAGAGAAATGCTCAGAATTTGCCGTTAAAAGCCACCGGTGCCTGTGCAGGCAAGCCTGGCAGAGGTGTTTTGGCACGAGCTGCGGTCGGCGGTGACCTCGGGGTGATGGTGTTCGGTCACGTCCCCTCTGCACACAAGCGCCGGCAAGTGTCTGGTGGGCTGTGCTTAGTGTTAAGCTTCCCTCTGTTCAACAGACTGGAACGCTTGAGGAAAAGAGATGCAGCTTCTTTTTGTGTTCTTTTTGTATTTCTTAAATAACATTGCAATGTTGTGGGGTTTTTTTTTAAAAAAAACCCTCAGTCTTCCCCCACGCTGTCATTTGGGAAGAATATAAACATTTATCGAGATGTCTCTGAGACCAGAGAGATGTCTACAGGTGGGTGAATAATGGGGGGAGGGAGGAAAGAAGGACAATCTTTCCAGGGATCAGTTTTAAGAATCCAAGGAAGACAAAAATTAACCAAAATCCTCCACACATTTAATTGGACAATCATTTCTCCCATTTTATGCATGGTGAACTTTACGGGATTCTTTTTTATTTCAGTCAGAATAGTTCTGTTGTTTTCAGTGGAGTTCATCAGGATTTTTTGCATATATATATACAGGAGAAACGTTTGTTCATAAATTTATATTAAAAAAGACAGTGAAACAAATACTCCTGTGAATTTTGTTTCCAACAAGCTTCCAAACTGTCTGCAGAAGTCATCTTGAAATCACTTTATATTTTTGAAGACTATTCACCTAGAGACCAGAAACAATAGACTGGGACTCAAATGATCCTTCACATACAAACTGAATAGTGAATTACAACTCACAAAAACTCTGATACACCATCCAATCTGTAAGCAATACATAGGCTGAAATATAGTCACATGAACAAGTCACAGAAGAATTTATACAGTGAATAAAATTAATAGAAATTAAAACGTGATCGTTGATCAACCACAATCAGGAAAGAGAGCTAAATTCAACAAATCAGCTGTTTGCAACTAATAGTTTTCCTAGGTCTCATGATAGATGTGGGTAAATGTTTACTTTCTAATTATGACAACAGAACTGAAGAGAGTGCTGAGAAATCAAAATTAACTAGTGCCTTTCCTGAATTAGTGTCAGAATCTGTTGACACAGGTCTGGAGCATTGCTGTGAAATGTCCCGTGTTCACAGACTGGGCTTTCTTCAATACGTGGTTTATGAAAGTGTGCAAAATCTTGACTTTCTATCATGAGATAAGGAAAAAAAGGTATTCTTCTTTAATATTAAAGTTTGGCTGAGTTCTGGGCAACTGAAAAAGGGTGTCATACTGGGAGATGTCAGGCAATCTTTCTAGGTGTATCACCTACTGCATCACAAAGAGAAAAAATGCACCATGCTCCTGTGAATGGTGAGGTGGCCTTGCAGGTCTTCCGACCTGCTGAAGGAAGGGAAACTTTCCACCAGGACAGGCGAGGAGGCAGCCAAAATATTACCTACCAGATCTGGCCTTGCATCAGGCTCAGTTCAGACTCAGAAATCATCAGAGGCAATATTAAACCCCCCAGCCCCAGCTTCTTAGTTTGAAGGGGATTTCTACACATGCCAAGGAGTGTTCCATCAATCTGCACTACACTGGATCCACCGAAAGAAGTGTTGTGTAAGGAAATCTAAATATTTTAAGTGCAAAATACAATTCGAATGTCCCATCTGTTCAACATTGCTGTCGTTGTGCTCCAAGAGGCTGGGAAGGATACTACAGTTTTCCTCATGTTAATTCTGGCAATATTTCCTTTGAAAAACCGCTAGCATCAACATGTTGTGAAAAAACTCTTTAAAACTGGGTGAAAGGATGATGGAAAGTGCCTTGTGATGTTCCTGTGTCACATATAGGACTATTCAGGAAACAGGCTTCCTATTGTGTCAAGATTGGAGATTTTGAGAGATTTTCTTGTCATATACTCAGATCTCAAAAATTTTGCACAAACTGCTAACCCAAGAACAACCCAATATGGATAAAGCTGAAACATTTAGTCTGATGTTTTTGTAAAAAATTCATTTTGACTTCAGTTTTCATTAAACTTCAGTAGCCCTAATTTACTGGCACTTCAATTAAACAGAATAGTCTGACATTTGTGACACTTCCTTTCCAAAAACAGTTTCCATAATGATAATTTAACAAAGTTCCTGCTTTGTGAACACTTCTGATTTTAACAGTTTCCGATTTTAGCATTTTCCAGAGCAGGGAGGAAATGTTTAACATTTCTTCTGAGTGCTGGTTGCATATGTACAAATTGGAGCTCTGGGTTACACCTGGCAGACAGGACTCCCACAACTTACATCGCAGGAGACCTGGGGCCAGCCCCAGTGAGTTCTTTCCGGTCCACTCCAGGATGCTTCCTAGAATTGCTGAAATTTTCTGTTTCCCACCGTCTTCTGTGATCCTTGTATCACTGAGCGATGGTCTTGGCCATTTATTGCAACCCGTGAAATGTTTCTCAGACAATTCTCATGCTAAATAAACCCTCTGTTCTCTTACCGAGGAGGAGCGCCTAAAAATCCTCAACTAACAACACCATTTGCAAAATCTGTTCCTTGGGAGAGGTGAGCTCAAGGGGAAGTACCAAAGAGACCCTTGCAGAGCACTTAGACGGGGGCAGGCCCACATCAGCCCCACTGAAAACACAACAAGGCGCCAACCTAGACCGGCAGTTGCCTGGACCGGGGAGTTTGGAGTATTAGTGGGCAATTTCAAGGCTTCTGTGTGCTGTATATGCCCCCTTCCCTTGCATACTTCGTAAAGAGTTAGACATAGCTGCAACAAAAACCAGGGATCTATAATGTTGCTGTAGCAGCAGCCCCGGTCTGTACAGCATTGTTCAGGCGTAACCCCACGAAAGCCTAGACGTGAGGAGGCACAGCGCCTCGCCTCCGGACGTTGTGCTATTGATAGTCACAGGAACGACCGGAAGGGTAAGCAGTGATAAACTCAAGAACATCAGGAGCTGGGCAGAACACCTGATTACAGCTGCCTGTGCCGGGTCCCGGCGGTAGCAAAGCTGATGCACTCAGGCAAGGTGATGCAGGTCACTGTTGCTGGGGAAGCGAGGGAAAGATAAGAAAGTGAGAAGAGAAGACCAGCTCTGCCTTGCTGCCCAGGCCTGTCAGGCAGATAAACCACATGCATGCATGCAGCCGGGAGAGCCCGGCTGGGCCAGGTGGAGCTGGTCCCTCGCCATCCCCGAGGCAGCCCGGGCCATGGCAGAGGATCCAACCGACGAGGAAGCAGCTGGCCTTAGCAGGCAAAAAAACCCAGAGCCTGAGGCAGCAGCAATGGAAGGGATAGGGGAGAACTGGTCTGAGAGCTGTTTATTCAGAGACGCCACCTCTGACCCTTCCCCCCAGCCAAAAATACAATCTATTTATGTAGGTATACGCATATTTAGCAAGCTTGATATTTTATCATAAAAAGTCATGAAGCTTTAGTGTTTGCTTTACTGTTCTCTTCTATAAATATTAATAGGCAGACTGTCTTTTGTATATACACAGTTTCATAACAACAGAGTATATCCCAGCTTTGCAAAGTCCTGGTCATCTGTTTGCCTGGGGTGAGTAATTTCTTTTGAGAGGCAGGAGTATTCAGACTTTCTTTCTTAACATTTATGGAAAAACAGGGAGATCTTGGGTCTTGCTGAGGTAAACGTTCAAGATTTCAAAAAACTCACAACATTACAACATTCTAATGATCTCCTGAGGGTTCTTCAGTTATAATTTTTTTTGTTTATTCATTTGGGTTTAACCTCATTATGTAGCCTGGTATGGTATAATGTGGAATTTAGACCATTTGCTTTATACCATAGAATATCAAACTACAATATGTACAAAGGAAGTAATGGCAACAGCTTATGCTAACTATTCAGTGCTTTACCCAATTTCTGCCGTAGACTGTGTGAGGCTTTTCATCACTGAACTATTAGATGAAAGGAGAGTAGAGTTAATTCCCCCTTTCCTCCCCTTCCCTCTAATCTTCATTGCAGGTATCTACAGAAGCATTCCACTTAGATACTGAGAAAACCCTTTATTTGTGGATCTCAAAAGAGATTAGACTGAGACAGAAGCCAAACACTGCCAAGGATGATAAAGGTGTTTTCAGCTATACACTTTAGAAATCCACTGTAAGGTGCATTTTAATATCAACATCTTTAGCACCTCCAAAATTATCCAGGAATTTCAGGATCAGAAGCCCAGACTTGTGCACCTGCAAGTAGAGTCAGGCCAGTATTAGGTACCTGAGCTTTTTTGTGTATCTAGCCCCAAAATACATTTTAAAGGGACACAGCATACAACTCCACAGCTTTGACCATGAACCTGACTTAATAACTTCTTGCACCCTGGAGGGCATTTGTTCTTAGGCCAAAATTCATCATCTCTGCAGTCATGATGGTACCACTGCCATGCTTTGAACTGGTTCACTAGAACTAAATCTCCACCTAAGAGAAAAAAAGAGATTTAACTGGTTTTGCTGCCAAAGTCAATTTATTGCATAACTGAATCCTTGGTCCCTTCAACTGCTAAGTTGCTTGTGAAGAAGTTATTTGTTATACCTGAGCTGATGTGGTGAGTGTGCCAGCAGCCTTTCCAGAAACCTCATCATCCTACTGTCTGTAGCTTCAGATCAGCAAGGCAGTCAAGCACGTGCTTACCTTTAGGTATGTACTTAGTCCCCTTAACTTGCTGCTTTCACAGCAGGTTAGAAAGGCTAAGCACATACTTAAAGATAGGCATACACTTACCTTTCCCCTTCTTTATTACAGCACTCAGAACCAGTGAAGAACCCTAACTGTAGCCAAATTCCTGTTTCTACTAATTCTGAAAACAAGCACAAATATTTACTTAAAATATTAATATGCTTACCATATCTTATCTTTGACATAATTACTTTAATTAAAGGCATTTATAGAAACTAATGTTACGCCTACATGCCCTAGCAGTAACATGTGAGACTAATGGAATTTAGAGTGGCTGATTTATTGATATTAAAATATGTGCTTGGGACAAAACAGGTAAAATTGTAAATTGGGAAGCAATACATATGAGTATTGTGTTGTATAATTTAGACTTGAATGAGTTGTGTTTACACATATAAAGGGCAAACACTAGCTGATTACCATTAAACGTATTTTTTTCATTTTTATATTCTGTAAAATATAAAAATAAATATAAAGCATGTCATTTTACTGCTTCCTGATAGAAATTTTTTAGATTGTATTGACTTTTGATATGGACAAAATTTACATAGCAAACATTACCAAGATCTTTAATACTATATATACACTAATACTAATATTATGTACTTCATAAATTTGTATACCTGACCCCAGTTGCCAGTACAGCTACTACTCTGTCCCTACACACATCAGACGTGTCATCCTCCAGTGTTTTCCCTCCTCCCTTCCCCAGAAAACTTCCTTCAACCTGTCTCCAGTGCCTTGCAGTCAGGTGAAGTCTTCATTGACCTCTTCATAGCCAGCTCTGCCCTTCTTAACCTGCGAACAACTTCAGACATCACTCCCCTAACTTTTTCTTGAAATCTTGTTTTCCTTTGGCTTCTCTGTCTCTTTCTGCCTATCCTGCTGCCTCTGTAATTTCTTTTTTGGTACGTTGTAGTGCTTTGCGATCACTACTGACCATGTTATCCAACACTGCCTCACTGGTTACTTTTACTCCCTGCCAGCATCCATCAGTCATCTCCTGGCTGGTAAGTATATTGCAAACACATGGAAAGAACCATCTTTGTCTTCCACATTGATATAACACTGAGTACCGGTCTGAATTCTAAGAAATACATGTTAATGTCTGGCTGCTGTCACATAGGAACTACCTGAAGCTAAGGGTATATTTTACTTGTTGATTTGTTTAAAAAATTGTTAAAGGAATGGCAATGTATTGTTTACATACAGTTGTTTCATGTCATCTTTATGACATTACCTTATCTAATGTGATTACACAGCAAAATAAACAATGTCAAATCATGACTTCTTTGTAGGGAAGTCTAGTCTTTTAGACTACAAGTCTGGCATACTGGCCAAAAGCATACATAATTTAAAAGGCACTTTGAATACTGCCAGAAAAATTGTGTGAAATATGGGTGAGCTTGAAGGGAAGAAACTGCACAGAGGATAAGTTGCATGAGAAAATCTTTCTCCTAACTACGATGCTATTAGAAAATAAATGTTGGGGTTTTTTTTCTCTTGTTCATATATGCATGTCAGGGATGTGGTACAGCTCACTGACTAGAACAGACCCCATGTCAAGAATGTATTTGTTTGTGTCCCTGCCTATTTGGAAAAGCACACAGTTGATTACTGAAAGAAATACGTTTATGTACTCTGAATAGGAATGTGTCCTGGTTTTGGCTGGGAGAGAGTTAATTTTCTTCCTAGTAGCTGGTATAGTGTTATGTTTTGGGTTCAGTAGGAGAAGAATGTTGATAACACACTGATGTTTTCAGTTGTTGCTAAGTAGTGTTTAGACTAAGTAAGTCAAGGATTTTTCAGCTTCTCATGCCCAGCCTGCAGGAAGGCTGGAGGGGCACAAGAACTTGGGAGGGGACACAACCAGGACAGCTGACCCAAACTGGCCAAAGGGATGTTCCATACCATGTGACGTCATGCCCAGTATATAAACTGGGGGGAGTGGGGCTGGGAGGGATCGTCGCTTGGGAACTAACTGGGCATCGGTCGACGAGTGGTGAGCAATTGCATTGTGCATCACTTGTTTTGTATATTCCAATCCTTTTATTATTAATATTGTCATTTTATTATTGTTATTATTATCATTATTTGTTTCTTCCTTTCTGTTCTATTAAACTGTTCTTATCTCAACCCACGAGTTCTACCTTTTTCCTCCTGATTCTCTCCCCCATCCTACTGGGTGGGGGGGGGAGTGAGCGAGTGGCTGCATGGTGCTTAGTTGCTGGCTGGGGTTAAACCACAACAGAATGCTATGAGTTTCTAAGTTAGTCAAGCATACTGTATAGGTCATCTGTATTTGACACCAATGTGCTCACCCAACCGCCTTCACTCCTTACCACCACGCCCTGTGTGAAGGTGAAGAACTACTAGACCAACAAGAGCTGCATAAGACACAAAGGCAAGTGCAGCTTTGCTTCAACCTTGAGTCAGCCTAGACATAATAACTGCATGGAGAAATTTAATTTGACAATTACAGATTTTGAGTTTAGAGAACATTTTGCTGTTGCTTATATCTGCCCTTGCCTCTGAGTTCTGAACTGGGGCTCATAAGGTCATTAATTCTAATAGCGATGGGAAAGCAGGAGAAAAAGACATGTCATGGCATGAAACAAAAATCCTAAGAGCAAGAATGATTTAACGTTTAAATCCAATCTCCTTTATATTATGTTAGGGAGTTTGAGATGTGCTTTTTTAATCTTATCTTCCAAGATTTTTTTTCCACAGGAAAACTTCCCCATAAATTCACAAAACGTTCTGGCGCTTGGTATGGTTTTACACCCTGAGAATTTATTATTCATGAAATAGATCTTTTGAAGTACAATTTCTAAGTATTGATGTTTTATCTTTAAACAGCGAACATGAGCACAGGCTTAAAGGCCCACTGACAATCACCCAGGAATAGCTCAACTGCTCATGTCTAGGCGAGGTCTTCCCCACACAGGGAACCTTTTGTAAATATTAGTTACTAGAATCGCAACAGTAATACATGTAGTTAATAATTATCGCAATGTGCCAAAACTGCACAGTTTGCTCCCTGATTACAATATTAAATTGCTATTGAGCTGTGGTATTTGCTTCAGGCAATACTACTGAGAAGCCTCCAAAGACTTTGGTTGGCCTCCCTGCGCAAGCATGGGAAATGTATGCCTGCACAGAAAGCAGAGGCAGCGCTGGGGTTTGCCAGAAAACAAACAAAACTCAGACAATAGAAGGAAAGTTTTATCAGAGCTGAAGTGTCCTTTCACTTGGGAACTGTCATCTCATGAAAAGAAAACACACACGCGCACTTGATTAGAGCTTCTGTGGCAGACCATTGCCATGAGCCGGGTGGTTCAAGCTGTTCATGGAGGGTACTGCACAGCCAGCTCTGAAAGCTTTGCTTTAGTTGCTTTTGATGGCATCTAAAAAGGAGCTAAGCCACTTCTGAGAAGTTCAGAGGTTCCACCTGGCATGTTTGCGTACCTCCATCAGTGTGTATTTTCTGCTGATACTTTTGCCCATCGGCCTGCAGACCCAGTAGTTGTGGATGACAAAGGCAAGCCACCATTGCTGGTACCATTGTTCATCTTGGTCATGCATTACAAATTCACAACGAGTCCAAACACAAACCCTAATCCTCAGCTTCAGGTCTTGTTTCTTTATGTTTCTAAACCCATGAACCAAACTCCCCAATTTGAAGAGTCTCCATTTAACTGTAAAATGCAGAAATGGTTCAAGCTGTCTCCTTAGATTTCGGGCATTTGGGTTGGTATCAACACACAGACAAGCTAACAGAAGGGTCTAAGAGGTACAGAGATGTCTGAGCCCGGACCAGGTCCTAGATTAAGGTTTCTGCTTGAGAACAAGTATAGGAAAATGCTTTTACAATGTCGGCTAACTAGTGCTCAGTAACCTGGTACGTAAATGTAACTCTTATTTGATGGGAGGAGAAGGTGTGACAAATCTGTCAGGAGCCAAGTTTCAGACTCAGGATTTGTTCCTTCTTTGCCTGTGATCAAAGCTGACTTCTCTGTGATTTTTGTAAAGTGAATGCGTTTAACATTTAGTGAAGTACTGAAGACAGCATAGCCAGAAGGATTGCAGTTATTAGGGTATCAGTAGGAGTAGTCCAGGAATGTGATTCGCAGGTACAGATTCCAATCCTTGCACTTACAAAAGGCTGTTGAAAGAGAGCATGCAGGCTTTTGACTCCTTCTATAAAGCAAAGCCAGGTGTTTGCACTTGGAAAGTGCAGGTGCAAGTTTATGTATTTGAGTTTATCAGGCCCAGGCTGAAACTGTATCCCTTATGAGATCATATGCTATTGTCCAGCTTCTGCATCATTAAGGCATGCTGTTCATGTAGGTTCTGAAATCACTTGAAATCACTGTGCTGGGTTTTCTAACTCATTTTTTTTGTGAGCTTTATGGTCTCTTTAACAGAGCTCTGTGAGTTGCATGGGGCAAGGCTTCCATCCTCCTTCAGAAAACATATGTTAAATTGAAATAGTAATAATACTATAACCCCTAGAAGGGGAAACAAAGAAGAAGGGACACACATTTGCTGGCTGCTCGCCTGAAACTGTGCATAGGTACCTCAGCTGAATTCAGTATTTCATTTCAGCATTTGAACTTACCTCAGATGTTTCCTCAGAGAAGATACTACTGCTAACTTGTCTTTTTTATTTATGCACTTGCTGAATTGCAGAATGTGTGTTTCAGGTCTCAGCTGTCAGCCTTATACCATGGGCCTCTTGTCCAGAATGAAATGTCATTCTTAAATTAAATCACAAAGGTGTTAAAAAGAAAAAGAAAAGGAAAAAATTGTCTCTAGGCTGTTTTCAGGGTTCTTCTGAAACCCAGATCATAAAATCAAATAGAAAGAAACTGTTGTGCCGTTGACTCTATCCTGCTATCAGCTCCTGCTTGTTTCCTAGTACCTATTTCATGGGACATTATAGTGCCCAATTTTAAAGGTCCCAAGCAAAAATTGTATCTATGGGTTCTTTAGGTTCATGCACCAAACTCAGATTAAGGTAGCCAGATACTGCTTTTTTCTGCTGATTCTCCTCTGCCAGGCACTGCTGAGATATTTTATATCCTGTCAACAACCTCTCTTCAAGAATAACCTGCGAAAGCAGGTAGGCTATTACACAGGTAACAAGGGTCTGCTCTCTTTCTTCCAGTTTCTTCTTCTACGACAGCTAACACAAAAAAAGATCAAGGCTTGTAGAAAACAAAAAGCAAAGAACTACCTGGTGTTATATGTTACATTGGCAGGTATGATTAATTATTTATGCAGTACCATTGGTAGAGCAGCAGACAGGTCAGGTTCCCGATTATGCTGTCTGCGGGCATTTTGCTGATGTATGTCAGTTCCATTCTTGGTCAAATATCATGGTCCCATCCTGCTGCTGAGTGTGTCTGTCTTTTATTTGTAAATTACCACTAAAAGAAAAGGCATAGAGCTGGCACGAAAATGGCATCTCAAGCAGCATATATGTGTTTTGTTAATTCTGGATTGTGCAATAATTTTGATCTGATCTTTCAGCCTTGATTCTGGACAAAATAATTGTTTGGATTTGAAACTGTAACATGAGAGCTGGAATAACTGTACTTAGTGTGTATTATTCCCAAGGCAAAACTAGAATGTAGAATCTTTAAAAAGGCTAAAATTAAGAGAAAGAGACAAGCTGGGGTTGGTATTATTTTGAAGCTTATATAAAAGTTGTCGGTATATTTTTTTTCTCACCCTTTCTAATATATCTCCCTCTCCCATTGACTTCTAGCCAAATTTAGAGGAGAATTTCTCATCTGTACCCTTAAAACTCACACCCTGTATTTCGCCATCAACCCATTATCACTGCAAGCCTGGGCTGAGATGGGCTATGACTTCCCTATCCGCTCCTCCTAGCGAAGATTTGCCATCAGTGCTGACAAGCCAGCAGCAGCCTCGCCAGCCGCAAGGAACATCTCTCCTCGCTGACAAAATATCCCGTCAGCCAGTATTAGTCTGGAGAGCGCGTCTCTCCCAAAAAGCCCTAAGTTGTCACCACGAGTTGCAATGTGAAAGCCCTACCATCAGGGCAACAGTCAAAATTTATTCGCAGGCTGGCCTCACATGTTAACTTATCACCAAACTAAACTCTTTGCTGAAAGGCTGGAGCTTGTATTCACAGAGGGTGAAAATTGGTTCCACTGGGAAAGCTTCAAAGTCATTTCAGCCATTAAACTGTGGCTGGATGTATCATAAGTACAGGAGAGGTCGAGGCACTGCCTGTGAACCACGGGGACTTGGTAAAGAAGTTCCTGCTGAAATTGGCAGCGCGATTGTGTATTCTGTTTCAGTCCGGCTCTGCAGCAGGAACGAGTCGCGTTTGTACATGAGACTCATTATGCTTCCCCTGTTTAACATACCAATTACTTTCTGTATTTACCATGTTTAGAGCGACTTCATGTCAAAAATTAATAACGCTAAAATAAAGAGCTGTGCTGATGTATGCTAAAGGGGAAGCATGGCAGACTAATAGAATGTGTAATGGAAATGGAAGGTGGATTTGCAGCTGTGGGGATCACATCCAGATGAATTTCATGGCATGCCGTGGGGGTGTCCCACAGAGGCCCGTGCGCTCTTTAAGGCACACTTCAGACTGTGATATGTGTATCTTGAGAGGTCGCAGCGCCTAAGTAATTTCACCCTGTAAGCAGTGTAAACATAGCGGTGCCAGTCAGTCCCTCTAAGAGCTTCGCTCCTCCAAATTTCTTGTCTGTCTCTCCATATTTGACACAAGTGTTTGGGGGACAAGTAATTAAGTTTGGAGGACAAGATGACAGGGAAATGGTTTTGTCTTTTTTAACTGACCTTTGTACAAGCTTGGGCAAGTGAGGAAACCTTGATTCACCCCTGCTGGTCATGGGCAAACCCCTGTAATAGCAGCAGGTCTCTGATCTTCCTCTTCAAAACTCAGGAGTCCACAAAGGATTTTACCCGGATTCCCCAGAAAGCCTGGCAACTCCAGTGCATTAACCCTTTCTTACAACTTTTGAATTCAGCATCTGTCTGGTAATGGGACTTGAAACGCTGTCAAAGTCTCTAGTAGGCAGCAAGCCGTCACACACCGAGGAATACTTCCTTACTCACATTGATCACCATGGATAACAGACTGGAGAAGCTCCTAGTGGGAGATAACAGTAAAAGGACCATATTGATTACTGGCATTGGACGGTTGTCATTAATGGAGATCATAAAAGCAGTTATAATATTTCTAACCAAAACAGATGGAAATTTTATGTTTTCATTAAAAGAAAGCCTCTGTAGATGAAGACCTCAACAAGCAACTAGTATAAAGGCATGCACTGTTATTTGTTATCTCCAGTTTCAGCGGGGCACCTTCTGCAGGTTGGTATGGGAAAGATCCTTCTTGGATGGAGCATCACTTTGCTCACAAGCATTGATTCCTTTGTGGGGAGCTGTGTGAGGGAGAAAGGGGAAAAGCTCTGAATCTGCCTACTAGCTCCAGCAGTAACAGATGGTGTTTTAACATTTTCCTGTTTTTCTTGCTTTGGAAAGCTAATCCATACCTAAGCAAACAAGTTGTTTTTACAATAAAAACACACTCAGTGCTGAGAGTTTGCCTTGCATGTTTGCCCTCTTGTAAAGGACGACCTCCACTAAGAAATCTGTATTTGATAGCCCATTCAGTAAAGTTTTAAGAGATGCTTCATGTGCATAGACTTTCTCAGGGCCAAATCCAGAGCTCTTTGCTTACTTCTTTTCTGTTTAAATTCCCATTTGCGTTAGTGGAAGTTTGTTTTTCACGGCTTCCCACTATATACCTGTCATTTTTTTTCCACTGCAAACTCAGCCATGTTCTGAAGGCAAAGCAAGGTTCTTTCCTTCCAATACATCACTCACAGGTCATGAAACCTCTGCCAGTGAAGATATGCAAGAATTACTGCTGTGCAAACATTATTGGCCTCTTACACAAGGAGAAATTCCACTTGTGCCAACACTAAAGGTGAGAAAGGGAGAAATTCAGGAACACTTGTTAATAATCAGTGTGTGCACTGACTGGCTTGGTAACTGATAAGGAGTACAGAGCTTTATTAATAATACAATAAAGAGGAACAGCTCACTTGTCCTGAAGAGGGTTGGTTTTGCAGGGCTAAAAACAATAAACTTTAATTCTGCACGCAGGCAGCAATGATTCTCAATACACAACAAGAACACATCTGCTGAGTAAGAAGGTACCATTTTTATAACATTGCTTTCAGAACAAGACATACATCAATCTTTTACTCTTAAACAAGCTCAGTGTTATTCTTCCAACAGAAGGGTCAAAAATACATGATACGAAATCTAAATCACTGTTTCATTCTGCTTGGACTGGATGTAGGGCTATTTGCCGCTCACTGACTGGGTGAAAGATAATACAAGTGTAGGAATATCTCAGGTTTCGATACCCTCCAGAAGGCCTCCTTCTCAAGGTATGATGGTGAACGATGGGGTATGGCTACTAGCAAACAGAGGTTGGAGTCATCATTACTGCAGCTAGGACGCACAAAATTGAACACCAATTTCATGCCTAGCTGCTACGCCCAGCCACGGAAGATACTTTGCAATACTTTGTGTGCTGACCTCCAGGGATTAGAGTAATAAACCCAACAGCTTGAATATCTGTTTGTTTTTGCAATTAAAGTACCCTTATTTTTCTTAAGTGCTTTCTGTACTCAAGACACATCAAAACACATGGCACGGAAGGGGACCCAGCGGTGCCAGCACTAGCTGCATAGGTGAAAGAAGCAGCCAGTCTGCGGTGTTGCATTTCTGCCTGGTGACAACGCAGGGCTATTGGGCGCTTGCACTGAGGTGGTCCAAGGTCTCCACTTGCTCCGTGATACAGTCCCTGAGGCCAGTCACTACAGGGTTTACCTCAAAGGGATCATCGAGAGTCGGTCAGCAATTTCTTGATGTTACAGGCCAATTATTAAAACAAACTTTCTGGTGAGAGGCCTTCAAGGAGGATCTTCCTCATGTCATGGTGAAAAATAGTCCATCCAGTGAGGGCATTCACTTGCACTAGAAGACACCATTCCTGCACTATTTTAATCAGAGTAAGGACTTGTCCCTCATCCAAGGTGAATGTTTTATTTCGTCATGATCTAGAGCAGATCCAGTTTAGGAAACATCACATATTTTCACAGGATTGCAACAGCCATTTCTCTGCATGCCCTGAGTTTTTACTCCCTAAGACATGCACTAAAAAATTGAAATTATGGTACAAGACCTAGCTTCTTGCTGTAATTACAGGATTCAGTTAATAGCAGTAATTTGTAACTGCTCAAAGTTATGAATAACTCAATAATTTCAGGGCAGTTCATTGCCTGGACCTGGAGGAACCTCCTTCTTTGAATCCTAATAGATATTTTAGAGTAATCTCATCACTTGGCAGCAGCTTAGTAAAAATTATATATCACAGGATGGAAGAGTAGAGAGTTCAGAGATTCACATAAGAATAGCAAAGATGTGACTGTGTTGGGATTCCAGAAAAAATAAAAATCTCACACTAAAGGTCTGGTAAATAACTCAGAGACAAATAACATTCTACTGATCAAAAGCATACTACAATTTGCGTGGGTCGCATCAGGAATACACAACTGATTTCATGGAACTGAAGGTAATCAAGGAGTCTGAATCTGGAATCTGTCTTCAGCAAGTAATGTGCACCTTCCTATGTGATAATTGTACAACTCGAGGCCATCTGTGAAATACAAACAGAATAATTAATATCTCCCTCGTAACATAAAATGGTGGGATGGACTAATGTTGTTTGATCTCCTTGAGTCTTCTCCTTGTAATAAGCTCTTATTTTTTATTGCATTATGCATAGTATATTCACTCACATCTCACCGTTGCACTGTTTTCTACCAAGACAATGAAAATACTGGCCCCCTTTTACATGAACTCACACCACATATTGCCAGAAGTAGCTTACATCTAACCCGAGGCCAATAGCTGCTGGGAAGTAATTAGTTGTAGTGCTGCTATAATCCCATAGTAAATGTAAGCACAACTCCTATTTGTGCTGAAGGTGAAATGTTTGTGGTAACAAATGCCCTTTTCTCTGAATAAAAATGTGTCTACTTTTAATCAATCAGGGACTCATTATCAGCATTGTCTTCATCTACCTAAACCTTGGCCTTCTGTGTACGATTTCAGCTTTGGAGGAAAGCGTCTGCAGGTTATTAAGAGAATGTTGCAAAATAACTCTAATGACCCGAACCAGCTAGGGATAGACGGTCAGAAATTGCAAGGCAGTCCTATCATCTCCTGGTACCTCCAGGCTCTCACCAGACGCCCGCAATCCGCAAAACGACTGGAGGAGGACATTGTTGCCACTCCTATTTAATCAGTGGGTACATTCACATGTTGCACAATGTGTGTACACGTGCACATCGCACATATGAAGAGCAGCCTCCGACGGGGGAGAGGGATCCTAGGGCCTTGCTGCTGAGGACTATAACCTACAGACTTTGGAAGGCGACATGGAGAAGTCGCTGCCTTCATTTAGGGAGTGGAGCTGGCTGAGGAGCCGGGGGATGACTGGGTGAGGTCTGCGGGAACTGAGGAGAGCCTGAGCTGTGCAGCCACGGGGCCCGGGCTGGCAGGGGGGCTGCGCAACACCTGCTGGGCTGCATGTCTCTGCTGGGCTGAGTCCACAACACCTCGCAGCCCTGCGGGGGGACAGGGAGCCGCCGGCTCTCCCCCAAGGCACCCCAAGCGCACCTCTCCCCAAGAGTGCTGCCAAGCCAAGGGGTGCAGCCGAGCAGAGGTCTCCTGGCCACAAACAGCCTTTGAAGACCTTCTGGATAGCTGCAGCCCTTTCCCTTCCACCCCTCTTTGCAGAGACAAAGCATCCAGAACGGGGCTGAAGGTCTGAGCCATAAAGTTTTGCTGCTTTTAAAGGATGAGGAGGGAATTGGTTGCCATGAACTAGGGCAGTTGCTTTATTTATTTTCAGTTTCCCCAATGCGCTTCTCTTGGCCAACCCTGGAAATAAAAGTTACAAATCTCAGCTATTACGGTAAGTAACTTCCCAGCAGGGGCCCTGCTGCATGATCAGGCGGAGGGTCTTTCCAACAGGCTTTTCCAGGACATGCGTGCGTACGGAGGAGGATCCTGTGCTGGAAAGAGCGTGAGCGGTGCTCCACCTCACTCACCTTCTTGGTCTTCATGCTTGGCCCCAGAAAAGCGACTGCTCCAAGAGGCATGTCATCAGGGATGTCCAAGTATTGCAAGAAGTGAGAGGAAAACCATTATAGCAATCCACCAGGAAAAAATAAAAGGGTTTTCTGAATTTGTGGCTTCTTCAGCCAGCTGTAGGTAGCTCATTCTCCTGTGTGGTTAGTTTGCCAAGTCATTTCTCCCTCCTTGTTCTTTGGTGTCCTACTTACAGCAAGCAGGGAAGTGACTAATATTGCTAAATGTAAGAAAGTGGCACTGGCTTCAGTTATGGCTCTGGTACCTGGAATTACTTTGGCAATTTGTTTTTAATCTTTTCATCTGTTGAGATTTGGACATTGATTGTGAAATGTTAAGACCAATGAAAACGGGAAAATCTTAATAGCAAGCTCATTTTAGAGAGGAAAAACCCAGAATCAGTGTCTTTTCCCTGTGGAGGTAATCTGTTATCCCTCAATATACAGGCAAGGCTTCCATAGCCGAACGAAATGGCAGTGCAATGCATCTGTTTGCTATGGAAGGAGCACCGAGTTCTGGTACAAAGTACGTGTATTGCAGGAGGAAATTTTGATTCTGAACACGTGCAGTGAGCTTTTGATACAAAACTCCACCGCTACAAACTGTGATCTGGACTCCATTATTACCTGCTTTAAAGATCTCTTCCTATAACATCAGCAATGCTGAATCAAGCCAGCATATTTGACTTACAAGAACAGCTTTAGCAAAGGGTAAATTGTGACAAAAATTGTCTCCTTCCTTGTTTCTTTGTACAGTGCAGATCAAGTGATACACTCTCAGCAGTAATGCAGTCTGATCATTACTGAGCACTCTCCCTGGCATGCCTATGAGCAAACTTTCTATTGTTTCAATTAGATGATCTTGGGCATTCAGGGAATTTAATACTGATGGAGCTCAGCTCCTAAAATCCTAGAAATTAGAGCCTGAGAGAACCTAGGGAATCATCTCGTCCATCCCCTGACAATGCAGATTATTTTCTACTGTATTTTTACTATGTTTTTTTCCAGTCTATTTTTAATGATTCTAGCAGCGGGGTTTCCATCACTTTTCCTGGGGGACTATTCCACATTCTAATAGTTCTCACTGTTAGGAAAATTTTCCTGATATTCAGTCTAAATTTTCCTTTGCTCAATTTCATCCCATTACTCCTGGATATGCCCAGTAGAGGCGGGCGAAAACTGAAAGTGAGTAGGCAAACCTGACACATTATGTGTGCTCAGAGCCAATTTACAGCAGCAGGTAAAGTGATAGAGTCAATTTGCAGCATTCTGTAAGTGACAGAGAGGGTCTTAGGGCATGCACTCTCTGAAAATGGTTCTGAATCTTGATGAAAATCCCAAAGTATAGAAAAATATCCAGAAGCTGTAATGACTTTATATTTTTTGCTACACTCAGGCTGAACATAACAAGAATCCTCTATGAAGAGATAACAGGTAGGGCACCTTGTTTATGCTATGACTGCCAATAAAACTTAAATTTATACAGGCATCTGAACAGCATACTTTCCATTACACCAAACACTGCAAATTGTCATTTACTTTTACATGCTAGAGAGAATTAAAATCCAGCTTACATTCCTTCAGCTATTGCCCACTAGATAATGAAACCCATAGGTGAAAATTGCATTTATATTGTAAATGTTCTTGTGTAAGTAACTTTATGTCTGTACAATTTTCTGATACCCTGCTAATAATTTTTCTAACAAAAGAAATTTGCTAAAACCTCTCTGCATACAAACGCATTGGTCTTTTTTCTTTTCTCCCTTTTTTCCTTTCTCCCTTTTTTCCTTTCCATCCTTTTATGCACTATTATGGGGCATACCTCTGTTTTCTTTCTTACTACTAATTCATTTCCAAATAGGCAGCCAATCCTGCCACCACTTTGCTGCCCACATCACTAAACCTTTCAGCCCATTTACTTACTTTCTTTTCTCATGCTGTATAAAGATCATATTTCTCATCCTTCTCTTCAATACCATACACCTCTTTATTCTTGGACATATATGTACCATTTCTACCCCATCAACTTATATTACCAAAAAATTGTTTTGCATCCTACTCCTTATTTATATCCTTTCTTATACTATCATCTTCCCCAGCACCTTTTACTGATGGTCCCCCAAGACCTATCTGCATCAGCCTTCAGCCAGTATTTGTGTCTGATCGAAACTGCAACATTCTCAGGTATGGACAGTGCCTTCCTTTATATTGGTTATGGAAGATGACAGAAAGCTAATGAAGTAATTCACATTGGGGAGTGATATGACCCCTGCAACAGGAAAGGAAGGTGGTTTTCACAGCCTCTTGAACAGCAGTCCAGCCTCCCTTGAAACTGTAAAAAGTTTAGCAGACCAAAGAAAACTAAAAGACTATGTTAATCTCATAGCGATATAAGGAACTCCACAAGGACGTGGTCAGAGTTGTATCCAGTTGCCTAGCTAATGGCTGAACCTGGTGAATCAGAAAAAACTTGAAAACCGTCTACTCATGACAAAGCAGGTACATCTGGAAGAAACACAAGTCACAGGCACTGGAATTGCTGGCTGAGCCACGGTTCGTGTACTACAAATTCTGCCCTTGGGGAGGGATTCAGAAATTGGGACAGGCAAGGAAAAGAAGGGTTTGTGAGAGATTTCAAGGGAATGCCAGTACCTATAAAGACCCACAGTATGATGAGGGCAAGGAGCAAAAGCTGTTTCTGAGGCTGGTGGGAAGTGGAGAGGACAGTGCAGCCCACAGGGCAGGGAAAGAAGTGAGGCATTAGGAGAAAGTTCAGGTTGGGTATATGGGACGCATGCCTGATGTCTCACTGGGACTATCGTCAGGGCTGCAGGTATCCATGGTGGTGCTATGAATATCTAAGGCTGGACATCAGAAGGGTAAGAGGGAAAGTCATCTTTCCAGGTACTCGGCGCAGCCTCAGAAACGTGCTGTTCAGGGATCACTGTCTGCAGTCCTATGGCTTTGATCAAGAGGGAGATCACCAGAGAGGATTACAACTGTTTCTTCTGGCCTTGGATTTCGTTAATCCCAGCAACCTCTCCTATTTTCCTCCTCTTCCCTTCTTTTTGCAGTATGTCCAAATATGGCTCCAGATATCACTTTTTCTCACTTGTATTTAATCACATAAACCACCTGATCTCGACCTTGGACCATTTCACAGTCTTTTAGTCTTTTTTTTAGTTGGAACTCAAGACATATGTTTTGAGCAAAACAAAAAATTCTCTACATCATTGAGGATCCATTAAATTAAGATGTTGTCTCTCCTTGTAGCAAACTGCCATAGCTGAGGGCAGCAGATGCATTCAACCTTGGAATTATGTCAGTGGCTGAGCCAGTGTTCATCTGCTGTAGGGAACTTCTACTCTAAGAATTCGCTTCTCACCACAGTCCTCTAAAGTCTTCTGCATGCCCTATCCGTACTGCCCTTTTGGTTTTCCTCTCCCAAGGGTGAGGAATTTAGCAACACTTAAAATTAGCAATGCTCTTCATCTGTGGCTGTCCTCATACAGGACAGGGACCAATCCTTAACTGTATTTAGGAATCAGAAGGAAGTGTTGTATCAGTTTCAGCCGTCTTCATTGTTCCTTAGGGGAACATGCACAATCTCATCTTTGCACTCCTTTCATCCTGTTTCCCTCATTGATCCCATCTTTCTCTGACTCTGCTGCTCACAGTGCTCCCTGTGACCCCTTCTTCCACTCTGCTCTTCGTCTTCTTTCATGCCATTTGAGCTAGCTTTTCCCATCTCCTTCCTCTGTGTCTTGCCTTAAAACCCATGGGAGTGCTAGCCTGATCTTCTCACCACTTGTGTTCCCAAGCCCTCTTTCTTCTCAACATTGATTGTAATTTGTTTTGATCTGTTAACACATAAGCTCTTTTGGCCAACAATCTTGACTCCTTGATTCTTTCAACAGTTGTCAGATATTTTGCTGGCTAGCTGATGAAAAGGTGTATCTATGTGGTGATAAGTACTAAGCTTAAATTTAATTGTTGTCCTTCACTTAAGATATCTATAAAAGGAGGTTAGTGCATGTCTCCATCTAAATATAGGACATATAAAGGCTTAGGAGTGTTAACTCTGTAGATGATAGAGAGGATTTGTTGAGGTAAAGCTATGCAGAAGAGAGAATACAAGGAGGAAGAAGATACAGCAGTCTGAACAGATCTAACGCATAGTCCTCTCAGCATTGCTGTGGCTCTGTCTTAGGGAAAAAGCCTCTCCCCTGACCGCTATTGTATGCAGGGTCCCAAAATAGGCTAACATTTGGAGTAGATCTTAAAACTGTCATGAAAAGCAGAATGCACTTCACCTCTAACCCCGTCACACAGTTGCCTACTCCATCCTACTTACTTAGACCTTTTTCTGGTGGCTGCTGGTTTCAGAGCATTACACTTTTGTCCTGCCTGTAACTCTTTGGCTTGGTATACATACCTCTGTTTGTGACTGGAGCAAGTGTCTCCTTAAGGTGTTTCTGCCTTCAGTGTGCGGATCTGCAACCTTCCCACAGGTCCAAAGGGAAGGATAATAGGGGGATTTTTTTGTACAGGTTTCTAACAGAAAGAGCTGTGGGCAAGAAATCTGTGCATGATTAACACTTTCCCTAAGAAAGCGGAACTTCATTCATTATTATAAATTAACAGAATTTTATCAGAAGTATCTCCCCCATCAATTTGTCCTCCTAATTAAAATAACCTGATCAGGTCACGATAAAAGTCTGGTGTCAACACTGGGACCCCATTCAAATAGTGAAATTATGAGCTGGTATTCTTTTTGAACCAATAACAAATCTGCTCTCAGAAAACAAATCTAGCCAAAAGGAATTAAAGCAAGACCAGAAGGCGCTAAAACAAGAGTTGGAAACTTTACAAAAGGAATTACAGCAGTAGCTGGAGGTTTCCCAGAAATGGCTGAAGTGATTTGCAGGCAGAGGTGAACTCTCTGTTGGAGTAATGACTACAAAATATCCTAACAGACTGAGAAGGCCAGCTGCAAAACTTCCAGTCTGAATTGGTAAGCCCCAAAAGGTAAATGGCAACGATACTGCCATAGATGCTTCAGGGCAGGGAGATGCCAGCTGGGAACCCACTAGCAGGGATGAAGAGGAACAAGGACTCACTGGCTAAATTTCAGCTCCAAAAAGAAGTGTCTGGTCACAGACCCATCATAGTAGCCAGCCATCTGGACGTTCAGTTGGGCCAATCAGAGAGCTTAGGCAAAAACATTTCCTGTAGTTCATCTATTTGGTTGGCAAAGTCCCAGAGTCCCGTGGGAGAGGCTGGACTTTTGTAGGTCAAATAATGCAAATACCTAATAACTTTTAGGGAAAACTCCACCTGGGATTTACTTTGCTAAATATAACATCATGGACTGAATGAAAGCTGGTGAAGATGGAGAGAAAGAAGGAGTTCTAGCAGCAAGCCTGACTAGCCATGCCCAGAGAGTGCTGTGGCTCTGATTTCCCAAAAAGAGGCTTCATGCAAACCTTTGCCTCTTGATTAGAACCATTCACAGATCTGAGTCAATCCAGGTGCAACTAAAAGCCAGAAGAAAAAGGAAAAGGAAAGAGAAAATCCTACTGAACTGCAAGAGAAGCTGCAGAAATTTGTGTTTCTGGGACGTGCAGATGTCAGTGAGGGCTTTCAAGATGAACTGGCAAGAGATCAGTTCAATGGTGCTCAAATGGACTTAGGCTTTCACACTAAGGTCAGTGAATGGCAGCCAAAGACACTCCAAGGGGTCTCTGGAGTTTACCATGGAAATAGTGATTCTCCCCTTGCAGGTGTGGACCAACAGAGGAAGCAGTTTCTGGTGACAGAGATGAAAGACAGTCACAACAAATTCTCTAAACGCAGTTCTGTATCAGGGAAAGAGGATACAAATCTGCCTTACGATGTTATTGAAAAATAATAAAAATGAAAAATTTGGCTCAGTAAAATGAAATTGAGAATAATGTGAACTTCATTTGAAAACTGGCCCTGTGAAAAGAAGGATTATTATGAACGTAAGACTGCCCTGGGCAGACCATCATTACTTCCTAGAGAACTTCTCTTTCAGCTCAGGGAATGGAAGGCCATCAAACTGAAGAAGCAAAACTCAGGCACGTGTAAAAGGACCAGCACACCATTTTTATTTCAAGCTGGACAGCTAACAACAATAATGGGAATTTTGGCGATTGAATATGTAATAGAATCAATGAAATGTGAAGGAATTGTAGACGTTGTCTCAAACCTTACATTTATTAGACTAGACAAGCCAAAAAGACTAGGGATTTGGGAGATCCAAAACGGAACCTCCTAATTGATTTCAAATGGAGAGAACATCTGGGGAATGTGAACACATCCAAAAACTGGAAAAGCAGATTTTGAAACCAGGACCTCTGTAATTTGAACAAGAAGTATGAGTAACTGAGGTAATAGATGAACTAATAAGTGAGTTAAAGTTTATCAAACCTAGTAACAATAGGAAAGATATATTGCAAATATGATCTTTCGAAGTTCCTTTTGAAGATGTGGCCGAGCTAAACAAATGAAACACATTATTTTCTAACTGGTTTGCAGCAAATTAACCATCTTATTTCCAGACATAGAAACCATTACAATAGCAACATACTCTGCTATCTTTTCTACAGAGGAAATATGGAAGTGGCGGAAATCTGTTTTGTGACCCAAAAGTCTTGGTGAAACTTTACCTACCAAAGTTCTTGCAAGTCTTCTCCAGGACCAAGTCCCTGTTCTTTGCTGCTGAGCAGAAGATACTATCAATAAATAAAGAAAAAGAAGGTTTGCTTGCAAAGTTTGAATTGGCTCTGAGACACAAGAAAATTGAGACCCTGTAGAACCTCATATTCTCCCAGAAGCAGAAGTTTTGTTTGCCTAGTCCTGTTCAGTTGTGGGCTTGTGAATAGCACCAGAACAGCTCCGTAAGTTTGATGAGAACAGAAATGTGTATCAAAAAAATCTGTACCCTTCACTAGAAGGATCACTTAATACCTTCTGGTTTAGAACTGTTCTTCAGTTCCTGAACTCCCGCTCTTCAGCATCCCCAGTGTTGCTTTCAAGCCAATGGTATGTCAAGCAACCCTCAGCAGTGTCACCTGCATCTCTGGCAAAAATTGAACCATTGAGGACTGTTGAAGGTGGCACTGACAACTTCTACTGGGACTTCATCTTGCCCCAACTGTTGATATCTCCTGTAGGGCATCCCCATTTCCTGATTATGCATGTGGCCATAGGAAGGTGTTGGTTCATGGTTTGTAGCATCAGAAAAAAGGACAATGCTGTTCCAGTGATTGCTTCATTCATAGTCTACCAGTATTGAGAATTTCTTTATACTGGAAAAAACTGAGAGTGGCTTCATCTGTGGGACAGTATAGACCCAGAAAAAGAATACAGGGATCTTATAGAGAAAATACAGGATACATGAAATTCAGGAGTTCATTAGAGATAACCTTCCATTTGGCAGCTGGAAGAAAATAAATCAGAGTATTATTGTAAACACTAGGAATGCCTGGTGATATGAAATTGGCTTAATAGAAGGAGTTTATAAATGTGGGAAGGCTTAAGCTTTCTTTAATTTTGTTTTGTTAAAGTGTGGGAAAACTTTATCTTGACTTTGACTGAAATAAGGTGGCACCATTTCAGTGAACTGAGTTGAGGGGAAGGATGTACATCAGGTTATCTCTTTCAGATCAGTGTGTTTAGCTATCAGCCTTTAAGATAACTGTAAGAGGTAGATAACCATGTGTTTTCACCTACAATAGAGAAAAGGTGACCCAGAAAAGAAAGACTTTCCTTGGTATTTTGGGAAAAAGATGAGGGCGGGGGTAAGAAAGAGTAGACAAGACACAAATCAACCTGAGAGCAGCAGAAAGTATACTTTTTTTCACAGGGAGTTGCAAAGGAGCTTCAAGCAAGGAAACTCCCTGTCTCTGGATCCTTCTTGCATCAAGAAAGCAGAATTTGGTACAGTTCTGCAAATAAACAGAATTTTGTCAAATACACCATCTCCATCACCAATTTCCCCTCCTAGCTGGAATAATATAGAATTTGGGCTACCTGCTCACATCAAAAGGAGTCACAAAGCTGCCCACCTTCATGATGAGATGCAATACGGTGAAGAGGATCAGTGGTAACGGGTCCATGTTTTCTAGCAGAGAACTTAAATACAAAGATACAGGCTCAAGGGAATCTTCTGCCACATTTCTTACAAACTTCTTCCATGAGTTAATTAAAAGTTTGGTTCTCGGAAGATTAATCCAGATTTAAACACACTTTTTTTCCTAGTTGCACTATCTAGAGAACAACATACGTTAGAGTGGGAAAAACTCCCAGAAACATAGAAAGTGAACTAGGATGACAGGGTGAATATCCTTTACTTATAAGGAGAGAGAGGTTTGTGATGAGGAAAACATTATGGTCAATAATCAGACACACTTCAAACTGAGTGGCTGAGAGGCAAATTGAACAAGTGGAGCAGCACCTGATGTGGTTTGTTTTCTTTCCTGCTGCATTGCTGGGCTTGGCCTTTGTGTCAAAGTTTTGGATGATATCTACATAGTCTGAAAAAGACATACTTGATGTCACACCTATTTATTTCTTTATTTTGCAGGCAGTCTACAGAGAGCAAGATCTGATCCACAACAGAGCGTCCTTTGCGTTGTAGTGTTTACCATGCTACCTCAAGCCCTAACCACTCCATTCTTTGTACTTTGATTATTTGGTCACGCCCTGGAATGCAAAGTATTACTCTGATGTGTTTTTATAAACCTAGCCTCTTCAAATACAGTAAGTAGCTGAATGATGTATGTTAATGACATGCTCTCCATAATTTTTATAATGTGAGATCTCAGCCCAGATTTAATGTTTAATATCCCTGGGATTCACATTGAAATTATTACACACATTATGTATTCCATTCCTTGGACTTAGAATTAATTTCAAAACAGAGCAAAAGTACATCCTGTTTGTTTTCTTGAGGGATTTTGCATCAGTAACAGTCTATTTATTCTGGAGTTTCTGAAGTTAGAAATACCTTTTCCCTTTGCTATCTTTGATCTATCCTGACGAATTGTGCAGAACATTTCATTTCTGTGTCTTGTCTCAGTTATGCCGTTTCCTCCTTCACTTGAAAAATATTTATTCTAGCAAAATTTACCTCCTTAAATAAAGGACACAGGTTGTTACAAACAAGTCTCACAAAATCTTTGACACAAAGCTGTCTGCCAAAAATAAACAGAAAACAATAGCTGCTTCTCTAGATCCCCTTTATGGAAGACTGCATAGGAGAATTCATAATCTGCATTGCTTTGATCGATCATTCAATCTTTGCATTGGTGATGTTTCTAATACAGGGGCTTAGCCTCTGGAATGACTCCAAACAGGATGGAACAAAGCAGCTAAACCTGTGTTAGGTTGTGATCTGAGTACTCTCAGACAATAAATCTTTAATTTGCAAGATTGGCAACTGCCTGAAAACTAGAATTAAAGGAACATTTAGCACTGGTGATGTTCTCAGTGTTGTCAGCAATTGCTTTCCTAGGCATTTTTTGAAAGGCTGGGTCTCGCTTCCAAGCACACTTCCAAGATACCCACTAAACCCACTAAGCCACCCTTTCGTTCCCCTCCTTCTCAAAAATCAAGCCCAAAAGGCAGCAGGAAGATGTAAAAGAGGAAAGGGAGCTGAAGCTCCCGCTTATTTTAGTCCCACCTGATGGGATGATTTGTTCTAGCTGGGCTTCTATCCATCCTGTTGTCCCTGAGAAGGTCTTTTAGTTTAACCAGTGCAGAGAGAAAACTCCAGTGTGAACTAGTCTGCTTAGGAAAAGGTTCTTTCCCCTCAGGCATGAAGACAGCATGGTGGTGATGCTATTCGGATGTGTGAGAGCAGAACAATCTCCTGCGGTGGCTGGAGGAAGATTTTGGGATTACCTATGTATTTGCTTAAGCCTCAGGTATGGACGGTTGCTTGGCCACACAGACCTCCTAGGCTAGATCCACAGAGGGTTTCCCACCTAATTTCTCCTTCAGGCGTGCTAAGCCCAAAGCTATCTGGTTCCCAGCTTTCCCTTTTCTGCACGATGTATCCCCATGTGCGGGTGAGCATCACACAGTTGGGACGCTGAAACAGTCCCACCTATTTCACAACAAGTGCTGACAGGCTCCTCAAAACAGCTTATCCTCCCCACCTCTGATGAATGCTCCAGTAGGTACTCCCTTAACAGCTCCAGCGTCGCACCAGGCAGAGCGAGTGGGGGAAATAACGCCTCCTCTCATCTAATGACTCTGTGAAGTTTTCATATTAAGTAGAGCAGGAACTGAAACATTCCAGCTGAGTGCCCTAATCCCCTGCCATGCCTCCATACTTGCTATCCCTGGCTACTTAATTCTCTCTTACAAAATAGAGCTGCTTCACTGGAGAGAAATTGGGAACAATCCCCCACAGTCCCTGGCCTGTTAGTTATGGTATTCCCCCATGAGATGTAAGCTTGAAGCTTTTTCCAGTAGAGAAGTGAACTAAGGTCTCCTACAGCCCGACTGAAAGATACAGCCACTGAAATACATCTTGCCATGAAATGAAGCACATCTCCAAAGGACTGTGTTCCTGCCAATGTGCCTTTCCATATGCAATTACCTTCTCCCCGCTCCTCTGCTTTGGGATGGGGAAGAGGTGGGAATTTGGCCCTGAATGAAAGATTATTAGCTTCTCTCTCAGCAAGGGAAAAGACAGGGACATACAATAAGAATATTAATTTTAATGAGAAACTCAGACTGGCAAGAGAACTTTATTGGCAGAAGTGAAATTAGCTTTTCTACATAAACAGTTAGTGGTGTCAAGGGGCTAGTCATTCATTGCCCAGAAGGAAAAAAACCAAAACAAAACACAAGAGTCTTTAAGGGTCCTTACTCTCAAGAATGCTCTTCGCTGTTTAATGCAGAGAGGATTTGCTTTGTACTTCAGCAAAAATCAAGTATGAAAGATATCATCCCTTTCCAGCATTTTGAAGCAGTAAATATCCAAAAGGAACCAAGTACTTCAGGCTTCTCTCTTGACCCTGCCCCTTCTTCCAGACAGACACGTGCTCATATGGTCTACATATTTATTTTTTTAAAGCTGTTTCCCAAGTCAGAAGGAGCGTTAAGTGTAAAAATCTCCATGTTCATAATCCCACCCAGACCCATTTCTGGTTCGATCCATCCTTGCAGGACTCACCTTTCCTGGTGCTCCTTTTCCTTGTTCCCCCTCCCTCTTGCCACCCTGATCCTGGAGAACAAACCATTAAGGATGGACAGCGCTTTTTTCCCATTTCCCCCTTTCCCATTCCCCTGAGCTAGCCCAGGGGTGCCACCAGGTGATCAAGGTCCTCCATTAGGTGACAGATCCTGCGGTGACCAGTCACTGAGAGTCCAGAACCAAAGGCAGTTTCTTGCCACTTCTACCACATGTGTTAGGATAGCCTCTATACTGCAAGTGCAAAAGCCAGCTGAGCAGCCTACCCAGTAGTTTTCCTCGGTGTGTGTTTGGTGGTAGGATGGGATTTAACCCACAGAGTAAGAAACCATGGAAGAATTACAGATTATATAGCTTCCCAGAAGGAAGGTTTTATCTTGCTCCCACCTGATATTGTAAAGAAAAATAACATGTTGGAGAATGAAAATGTAGTCAGTCTGCAACAAAGGGTGTTATTTAGTGGAAGTGATTCTATTTTACACTTGAGAGTAGGGCCAAAAAGAAAATACTCACTGAGGCTTATTTCTTCACAGAAACTGGCCACATCTGATAATGTGGGTTTTTTTCCCCCAGCACAATGGGAGGCAAAGGTGTGCAGATCATCTAAGATTTCCACCTCTGCGCTGGGTGGCCATGACTGCATGGAAGAAGAGCCAGTTCCCCCATGTGCGTCAGCCAGCTGCAGCCGGCATCCCTCTTCCTCCCCTCTTCAAGGCAACCTGCTTCTCTTACCTGTGAGACTTTTGCAGGTTATCTTTTGGAAACACTATGGTATCTCACTGTACCTGGGATGGACTAAGCCAAGCTATGAAGACTAGTAGGACAGATTCAAAATTTGTTTTAGAGCTGGATGAGGAAGTGTGTGTCCAGAGTGAAGGAGAAGGCACATTTGACCTTCGTGACCTGTTGTGTTGCTTGGCCAGGAGTCAGCACACAGTAATGTTTCTTCCATTTTAATCACGAATAGTCACACAGTTCAGATGCTCTTGCTTTGCAATGGACCGCCCATGCAGCCAGCCTTTGCTTTTTGCTCAGCTGCCATGAGTGTTTTGCGGGACTGACTCTTGGTATTGACTCTGAAGCAAGTCTTGACCTGTATTGGGTTTGTGTGGTGGGGTTTTTGGTAGTGGGGGAGGGGCTGCAGGGGTGGCTCCTGTGAGAAGCTGGTAGAAGCTTCCCTGGCTCCAAGTCAGACCTGCCTCTGGCCCAGGCCAAGCCCATCAGTGACGGTGGTAGCACCTCTGGGAGAACAGATTTAAGAAGGGGAACCTGCAGTGGGGGAGAAGATTGGAATGTGAGAGGAACACCTATGCAGATACCAAGGTCAGTGAAGAAGGAGGGGGAGGAGGTGCTCCAGGCGCCGGAGCAGAGATTCCCCTGCAGTCCGTGGGGAAGACCATGGTGAGGCAGGCTGTCCCCCTGCAGCCCATGGACGTCCACGGTGGAGCAGATATCCACCTGCAGCCTGTGGAGGACCCCATGCCGGAGCAGGTGGATGCCCCCAAAGATGGTCGTGACTCCATGCGAAAGCCTGCACTGGAGCAGTGTGTGCCTGAAGGACTGCAGCCTGTGGAAGGGACCCATGCTGGAGCAGTTCGTGAAGAACTGCAGCCCGTGGCAAGAACTCACACTGGAGAAGTTTGTGGAGGACTGCAGCCCGTGAGAGGGACCCCACCGTGGAGCAGGGGAAGAGTGTAAGGAGTCCTGCCCCTGAGGAGGAAGGAGCAGCAGAGACAATGTGTGATGAACTGACCCCAACGCCCATTCCCCGTCCCCCTGTGCCGCTGGAGGGGAGGAGGCAGAGAAAATTGGGAGTGGAGTTGAGCTGGGAAGGTGGGAGGGGTGGGGTGAAGGTGTTTTAAGATTTGGTTTTCCTTCCTATTATCCTGTTTTGATTTGATTGGTAACACTTTAAATTGATTTTGCTTTTTTTCCCCAAGTTGAGTCTGGGTTTTGCCCGTGAATGTAACTAGTGAGTGATCCCTCCCTGTCCTTGTCTTGACCCATGAGTTTTTCATTGTATTTTCTCCTCTCCATCCCACCAGGAGGGAAGAGTGTGTGAGCGGCCTCGTGGTCCTTTGTTGTCAGCTAGGCTTAAACCACGATGTGACCCTAAAAGCAGCATTAGAGGCATCAAAACAGCCACTGCCACCTTGCTGCATGGCTACTTTGCCTGTGTCAGAGACCAGCAAAGCCGGGTTGGTGAGGACATATAGGGTGAAGCTCCTGCTGGCAAGAGCCAAAAGGAAAAAAAGACAGAATAGCCCCTCCTAGACACTGTAGCTGTTGCCTGACTTCTCTGGGCTCCAAGAAGTAGCAAGACAAGAAGCCCCATTGCTGAGGGGTTTCCCCTTCGTCCAGCCCAAACCCTTGGTCTGGTTTCTCCCTTCAGGGCCAGGCAGGCACATCTCGGAGGCTTGCATCTGCCTCTGCAGCAGTGCCGACATGCATGGAGAGAGACTCATTTATACCAACTAAAAAATGGCCGTAATGCATCTATTGACTGATCAGAACACACTTTGTCAAAGGAAGATGATTGCTTACACTTAAACATTCACTTCGTTTTTTCTGAAGATAAACAGCTAATCCCACATATGCCCAGCTGCCATGTTTCCAGTAATTCTGAACACACTCAGTTTACATATAACTTCACTCATCCTTTTTCTCATCTTGAATTCAGGATAAAAATCTGTCTCAGAATATATTCTGCTTTAATTAAACAAACATAGTCAAGATTCAGAGCCATCTGTATTTCATACCTTACTTCGTAATGTCTCAATATCACAAACTCCAAGGAGTAACACTATACATTAATGGGAACATGTGTCATATCTACTTGCTCTTTATGACTTACGGGCTATCTATATTATCCCCATGTCTCCAAATCTCTGAAAACAAGTGTAAATAGTAATTCTTATTAACTGCAGAGACACCTGCACTGATATGGACAAATCTGGTCAACAGCAGGTTCCCCTGCTGTTTTACTAAGCCAGCAACATGCTCCTGTCTCTGGCAGATGCTCCTGTTTTGTATTACTTCTAAGCAGATACCAACTTTATGCACTTTTTGAAATTCCTTTCAGGAACCTGTGTCCTTCTGGCTACCAAGGGCCTTTTGCTGGAACAAAGCAATGAAGAGATCAGGGAGGTACCAGGAGACTGAATTTTGGTCCTGAAAATTACTGGCAGCTTTTGTAATCTTCCCATATCCCTTCTGCTAGGGATTAGCAGCAAGAAGGATAGGTTTACTGGGGAAGACTTGTAAAATAAACAAACATTACCAGTCTAAGCATCCACCCATTAAATACCAGTTAAATTACCGGTTTAAGCACCTAGGATTACTAAATACCTTTCTTGAGCACACTAATAGGTAATACTTCTCTTCTTGAAAGCTCTGAGTATTTATATGAAGCAAGAACAGTGTTAGGGAAAAAAGTAATATAGCATCAACCTGGGAAAATACGGCAATAAACAAACCCAAATGAATGATAAGTTGGAACACTCTCCACAGTGGTTTTTGACTGTTCCTGCAGCTCATGGAAACACAGGGCTGAAGGGACCCCTTGGATCATTTAGTGCAAAGCTGGGTGATGATAGCAGGCAACAACTTTACATAATTCTTTTCTTAAAATGAGGAAGTGGCATCATAAAACTTTCCAGGGTCCTGCCCCATTTTTTTTTTCTGCCAGACATCTGTCCCCAAAACATACTGCTGGTTGTTTGCCCCACGCGAGCCCTGAACGGAGCTATCTATCTCCCTTGCAGAGACAGGGTGCTGCTGGGCAGGCACCGGAGGTAGCGCAGCTCTCCACGAGGCACTGCTCCTTCTGACTTAGCACTGTGTCCCTACATCCTTCCTGTGACCCTGGCCATTTTCGAAGTCTTGTGGTTATTAGAAGAAGAACAAATATGAGGGGCCAGCATCTTATAAGGGCAAGTCCTGAAAAATTTGCTGGCTTCCAATGCAATGGACCATTTCCTTCTTGTTGCACTTCTTGGAGCAAAAGGCAAGTGGGTTTATGAGCATTTTTAAACCTTTTGTTCCCAGAGATGCTGAAGGGGACAGTCAAGAGCTGCACACCACATACTGAAATACCTGAGCGGCTTCACACATGCAGGCACAGCTCTGCATGTGTGGCCCAGCTGGGGACCATGGGCCCTTTGGCACAGAATCCCGCAGCTGGGGGTTTCTGCCTCAAAACCACCGTGATTAAATCGCAGCATGGTATTTCCAAGTAAATACAGAGGATTAAGGGGAAGCGTAGCTTGTGGAGCTATGTAGAGCTTTCCTTTGTTCAAAAGCAAGAATAGATCCAATATAGATATATAGACTAGCTATTTCTGTGTCTTAAATAGAAATACAGATGTCTGATGTACTAAACCAGAGTCTACAAGAGACATGCCAGGATAGCAAATTAAGAGTGCACAGAAAAATGAATACAAGCAGTGAAATTAAAAGGCAGCATTTTTAGAATTGTTAATTGTATGATAATTGGAAGTCAAAGCAAGGTCTATTTAAAAATCCAGGTTGTCTACTAGGAGGCCACAGACCAACAGCAAGTCAACAAAAATTAGAAAAGGAGGCCAGATTTTAATTGTAAATGGGATACTAATCATCAGCAGCTCAGTTTCCCAAGTGTCAGTCAGAGATGGTTGCTTGACATTTTACTCTTTGCCTTAACAAAAGCTCACCAATGGCCTGTATATGGGAAGTTTCCTAATAACAGGTAACTGCTGCATATTGAACTAGATAGCAGAAGTATCCATTTAGATAAATGTCCAAAGCCTCACCTGTAAGTGCCTACATCCTAATTCTGTAACTAGGGGTGCAAGTACCTCCACAAATATCTACAGCAAACAGTTGTACAGTGGCAGAGGAATCAGCACTGCATGTGGCTATTACTGTTCATTTTTCCTGCACCCCAGCTTTGCTGAAACACAGGCCAAAGTACTGTCTTCGTAGGATTTCTTGAGAAACATTACAGAGTTAAACACCAGGGCTAGTGTGTGTAATTCTCTGAGAGGCAGATATTAGCAGTTCCCAGGTACCTTTCTTGCCTACACAGGGAATGTACAGCACACTATGCTGGGGTCACATATAGGAGGTTTCACTTATTCCTTGGGATGGCGCTCAGGGCACACGAAGAACATCTCCCTGGAGACTTAGCCCAAAGTATCTAGTACACTCTCAATGTGAGTATACTCATTTCTAGCTGAGAAATTTAGCTCAGAGAACTTTCAACCAGATGAAGATTATCTACAAATGGAGGTAATTTCACAGGGCAAGCTCCCCACTGGAGCTGAGATGAATTTTTCTCATCCCACCACCACATTTTAATACACAAGTTACCTCCTGGAACAGGTAGGATGGCATCAGGTATTTCTTTTCTGTGTGCAGTGATGACAGAGACATAATTTGCAGGAGCCTCATCCTTTTTAAGTAATTTTCTGCTATTTTGTCTGTTAGTAATGGGAGGAAACCTGCCCATTGCTGAATGCCAGGTAGGCAATTAATACAATGATTTCTTTTTCCTTGCTGCTTCTCAAGACTCCAGCTCTCCTCAGCAGATGAGGGTTAGTACAACAACATCAGGCACTATGACTGACTCAAAAAAATTGTGTGTCTGTTAAGCTTGGGCATGTAGGGCATCCGTCCTCTCAGGCACTCTGGCCACCGTCAGCTTGCATTTTAGAAGCAATATGGACAATAATAACCCCTTACAGTGCAAAGCTTCACCAAAACGTACAGCTCCCAAAGGCTCCAAGCCAGAGTGATATATTTCTGCTAAGGATTTTGCCACAAAATATTTAAATAGATACAGAGTTTTTTCTAAGATGACCTTATAGGTTGTCTCTTCTATAACCTGGGTTAAGCACCTGGGAAAGGTTTATCAGGAATCCCTCATTCATTTCAATTCAATTCAATTGGCTGTGTAAAGCCATCTGGCTATGTATGTACCATTATCCTATACCCATCACCATGGTATCTAAGTGCCCTCTTCATGTCTCTGTTTATATTCATTATTCACGAACCTTTGTGCAAACAGGATTTTGTTCCTTGTGAAGATTTGGAGAACGACTGCTCTTCATACAAATGGCCACATTCATATGTTAACGTGGGTGTCTGTGCACAACAAAATATTCATTACAAGACATCATCTGCTATGTATCATTCACTATTTTTCCATTTCAAATGTTTCCCCATACCCAGTTAAGAGACTTCAGTGACTGCTTCCTTGCTCAGCAGCAATAGCGAATAGTAGAAGTGAACAACTTGCAAAGACCACCCCCCAAATCACAAACACTCCCTTATAATAACACCTAACACAGCTAAGCCCTGGTCCCTCATAGTGGTTTCCAAATACCATCCTAGTGCAGCCACAGCAATCTGGATTGTCTCACCAACAAGCGGAAAACAGAGAAAAAGTCATGTTCCCCAAGCAACTGATTCAAAATACCAGAAGGAACTGATTGGCACCATTTTCCTTCTAACCGGGGCTTTTTGTGTGCCAGAAACACTTCTCGTTTGCCATGCCATGTCCATCTTCATACAGGGATGCACAAAGAAATGGATGAGTGTTTGAAGAATGAGGTGCCATTTTCATAATGGAAGGACTGGAGCATTTTCATAATGGAAGGACTGAAGCCAAGGCTTCAACGGGGCACCAAAATGGAAGACTTCATCTGCACTAGTGCAGACTACCCTGCATCTCTGAAATCAAATTAATGGGATCTGCTCTGCCATCAGAACATTTGTACATAAAGCATCTGTTTAGGAATGCAAATATTGGCTTTGAACTCTAATTTTTGGCTCCCATTTTGAAATCTTGTCCAAAGTAAAATCCTAGAAATTGACTGCAAGGTCAAGGCATAAAATCTATCAAGTAAATAGTACAAAATACTGAACTAAACACTGAGGAATGCAGGAGCACCAATGTAAAAATAGCAATAAATTTAAGTAACTCACACGAATAGTTAAGATAAGTCTGATGGCATCCTCTTCAGCAGCAATGCACCTCAGTCCATGCCATTACAAACAATTAGGTACAATGAAAGTTTGCAGTCACATTTGTCACAAGTGCAATAGGAGCCTGAGTCACACAGGGAACATGATGCCTCTGAATACAGGGCAAAACTGTTCATCACTATGAGCAGCCTGCATAAAATCAGAGCAGAGAGCAGGAAAAATGAAATGCAGTAACAGCCAACTGAAAATTGGTTTGGGCACCTTTCTTTATAGTATATAAACTTACTGCCACCTGTTTGGTTAGTAGTAAGCAGAATCCATGAATTAGTTTAAAAGGTGACTTTCAAAAATATTTAGCAGGAGGACATGTTATGGAGAGAAAGCTTAAATCTTCCAGAGTTGTTATCTTTCCTGTGCGAGGCTGTTGCGTGGCCTCCACAGTCATCCGAAGTGGCAAACATTTCCCAGAATGCTCTGGGAGAGCTGACACACTGAACTAATCTTTAATTTATTGATGTACTTCTTCACTGAGAGATGTAGTATATCAATAAATGGCTTTAGTTGAGAAGCTAAGGTCTAAGAAGCAGTAGTAGGAGCTTGCAAAAGTACATCAAAGCTTACAGAAAATAAAGTCAAGAGCTTGTGGGAGAAAATTGATGTCTAGGAAGGACAGAAAGAACAAACAAACATCACAAACTTTTAAGTAGAAGTTTTGTAGAAGACAGTGTTGTGGGCCTTCTTAAACACTTACACATTTTGCAGGTTTCTGCATCCTTCTCAGTTGTCCAGCAGCTTGTAAAGAGATTATTATGGAATAAATAGCAGCAGTCACCAATAACAAAAAACAATTGCCCTAGGATGAAATAGGAAATCGCTGTCCTACTTAGGGCAATGTGGTCTGGTAACCGATAGCTTTTTTGAGATGCTACACCCCAAATCACTTAACCTGCTGCTGCAGTTGGCAGTGCTTAGAAGCTTGTTTGGCTTGATGGTAAGCTCAGCAGACAGGGGAAGGAGTAAAAGCAAGTATGAGTTCACTCAACACAAGGAACAGTATTTGTGGCCTTTTTTTAAACTCCTATCATTTTTTTTAAAAAAAACATTTGAAAATACAAGAAAATTCGTATATCCACAACAGCTGCAGAAATGGAGTACCTACCTGCAGCTGGTATCTCTGTATACATCTGCTGTCTTCTCATCTTCTTCACACAAGTGTTAACAGCCACTCCCCATGCCCAGCCCATGGAGAAAGTGCATTGCCCCACCCTTCTGGTCGGTGTTTGTTGGCTTGGCAGAGCTCCCAGAGCTGGCTGCCTCAGCCCACTCACACTCTTCTCTGCATTACCCCAAAGGACATGCAGAGCTAAAGAAGTCAAGTGGCGCTGGATAGCAGGAGGACCCAGTGCCACGGCAGGTCCCTCACACAACACGCTGCAGGTGAACACATGAATCATACAGTAGTGTCTGTGGCACAGAGAGAAGGTTCTCCCTCATCTAAAGGATTTTATAATACAGTTCCTTAAATTAACATCTGTAGGTGACATGCTGCTGTTACTAGCATTGCATGGAAAGCTGCTGGAGATAAAGGGAGAAGCTGTTGCAGTTGAAGAGATGGGCCAGGACACTTGAGGCAGGTCTTACTCCTTGCTCTTGGGTAAAACTATTCAGAAATGTGGAAGTGCTCTCCCCCCATGGGAAAATGCCAGTTCTACAACCTTGACACATTCCTGCAGAACCCAAGATTTTTGTCAAATTTCCTTGGTAGAACTGGGCAAGTTTCTCAAAAGCACCGGGGTTTCTGTCACCCCAACTCCCTGCCAGTCTTCCCCTGCACCACCCTGCAACTCTTGGGACAGGGAATCTGTGATGCCAAATGCATGGAGCTGAAAGCAGGCAAAAAGGAGCCTGATCCTGCCACCTAACATCTCTGGCATTGCTGGAGAAGGTGCACGACCGCAAGCTCCAGCCCTGGTCTTACTTCTACTGCTCCTGCCTTTTGGGCAGCCATGGGCACTGAGTGCCACCCCATGAATGAACCTAACTGTGCCGCAGGACCAGCCTGTGCCCCCGTCCCAGGTGTATCTGTGCTTTCCATGACCCCTGGTTCAGTGTGTGGATACACTGAGGTGGTCCTTGTACAACCAAACAGCTGGGACATGTTTCACAGTTTCATGCATAAGCCTGATCAGTGATGAAATTCTTGATTCAGCCACCCACCCCACCCCACCCTCCAAAAAAAAAAAAAAAATAGTGGTCCCTCTTCTGCTGTTGCAGCTTCCCTTCCCTACTTCAACTTTCCCTTCAGCCTGTGCCGGCTGGACAATGCTCAGTGGGCTCTTCTAGCCTCACTGCAGCTCCCACCCTCTCCCTCCAGTTCCTTTTTTTTCTTCAAAAGAGCTAACATGAGTGTCCGCTAAGGAAGCAAAATGTGTCTCTGCTAACAGCTGCTCCTTAAAAACCTGCAAAATTGGTAAGCCCTGGGAAGGTTGTTCACCCAGGGGTTACACCTCTGGAGCACACTCTGGCCCTGGCCCTTTCCCCTCTGATGGGTTCCTGAACTCGAGTGGAGCTGTTGAACAATCCTTTACTGCATTCATTTTCTATGCCAGACACATCTTCGCAGATGCAAATCACTTATGCCCCAACGCATTGTTTTACATTCAAAAACGCAACAGCACTCATTTATTGCAGATTTCACCTGTGCACAGACTGTATTCATGTTGCAAATTCATTTAACATGTGGCTCAGTGTCACAGGCATGCACTAGCATTTTAGGCAGGACATCCAGATCAGACCTGTGGACGTTTGGCCAGGCGAGAGGGTGTCTGGCTACAGAGGTCTTTGCTGTCTCTGGCTCTCAGACACCTTGCAGTATTGCTACTCGCTTTCACTTTAAATCAATCCAATGGTTATGAATTTCTACAATGTCTTTGCAGTTTCAAAGCTTCCTCTTGAATTTCATACTCGGGCAAACCTGCCAGTGAAAACAATGAGCCATTTGCCTGAGTAATGAGCATAAAATTGGAGCTGAGGTCAGTAAAAATTATTGCAGGAGAAAGGCTGTGATAACTGAGTATGTGCAGTACTCCTGTTAGCTCCTGTCAAAAGACTAAAGCTTTCATTCTATAGATCTTTTTATAAACCCCCCTAGCTTACAATTTTCTCTATAAAACAACCACGGATTTAATTTGGCTTTTAAAGAACAGAAGGAAAGGAAACACCCCATACCTGATCTGCATCTGAAAGGTAAAGAGGGAATTTTATATAAAACAGAGCAAGTCAGAACTTTTTTTTTTTCGGTTTTTATTGGGCCTCTGATTTTAAGTTGGAGAGCATTTCAGAGAATCTCATATTCTGCTGGGTTTTTTTCCCAATGATATGTTTTTAATCCTTGACTTCGCCGGTAGTCAGTTGCTTCTTCTGTCCCTTGCTGCCCACCTCTGACTTACTGTCAGTATTTCTGGCTGACTCTATTCACAGCCCTCCCTTGCTAAGCTCAACATCTGCACTGAGATTTCTCCCTACAGCCATGAAGCCAAAAGCCTTAATATAACCTGGAAGCCAAGAAAAGTCAGCTGTGAGAGACTGAATGGGAGAGGGGAAAAAACACTGACTGCACGTACTGAGCACTTTTTGTGTATTTATAGTGGGAGCTAGCAATAGGCAGAGTGAAAATTGACCTGAAAACAGAAGGGAACAATGTGGGGGTTTTTAATCTTTTTTTTTTTTTCATCATGCAAAATCTGTTATCTCTATAAACTGTTATTAAGGTGGGCTGGGCAAAAGGTTCTTGCTTTTTTTTCTAATGTTTCCCTGTCTTTCTTGACTTTTCAGGACTGTTTGTAGCTGACTGCAGAGCCAGTATTACTGTCAGACACATGACAGAAACTAAACCTGAAAAAATGAGGGTAACATACTTCTAGTCAGACTATTTAAAGCTATTTGTTATTTTTTCATAGTATCTCTTTACCATACCCCAAATTGGTTATGAGAAAAGATCTCTGTTATTCAGCATCTAAATTAAAGGCTGATAAATCTGATTGTTCTGAAGTGTTCTCCTTTAGTCAGCCAAGGTGATCTCCAGCAAAAATGAGGAATACATTTATTCTTGTCCTTATGAATCAAGTGGAATGAAAGAAAAGTGTGAAAAACCAGAAATTCATATTTATTATTTCATTATGCTTATACTTTATGCAACCCCTTTTTTTCCCACATTCCAGGGCATGTTCTAGGATGCCACTTGCAGCGCTTTTAGGAAAGGGCACATAAAAATTAGTCAGACCACTTTTGCAAAACACCAAGAGGCAAACAACACACTCTTCCCCTCATTTTAATAGTATTAATAATGATTAATAATAATAATAATAACAACAATAATAATTTGGAACAACTCTCCAGCAGAAATGCCCAGTGTAAGAAACAGAGGATGCCATGCTCACCTTAAGGATTTGTGAAAGAACACTGCTGAAAGTTGGTAGAAATTTGACTTAAGGGTCTTTAAAAAAATGCACTTTTTATCAGTGATAATGTCTTCCCAGAAGCTGGATGACAAGCTGAACAGGCGGCAGATTTATGTACAGCTAATCTAGCTGCGTAATAAATGTCCGTGTTCAAAAGGTGTATATTAAATAGGGCAGGGATCCAAATGACTTACAAAAAAAGTCTGTATCAAAGAAGGTGGCACAAGCTCTCCCACCAGTTCACTGCTTTCAGCCCGCTTTCAGGAGGAAACGAGGTTTCCGCAATCAGGCTATCTGTCAGTCAGTCCTCCCCTAATAATTCTCCAACCCATTAGCGACTTTCAGACAAATTTGAAAAGAGCAATAGAAGTCTCAAAGATATTAAGTTCCTACAAGTTTCATAAAAATGAACAGCTGGATAGAGGAGAAAAACCCTGATTAGTGCCTCGGCAGAGGGGAAGAGAGGCAGACTGCCTGCGCTAGCTCTGCTGCCTGTCCCCAGCCTCCTGCCCGGGCACCTCGGTCCAGCCTCAGCCCCAGCTCCGAGGGTCAGGCTTCCCCCAGGTCTGCCTCCCGTCTGGCGGGCAGCAGTGCAGGGCAGCAAGCAGAGCTAGCTGCACAGCAGTAGAAAGGCAGGTTTCACTGCCCATGGAGCTACTTGTTTCCCTCCCCGATTCACCTGCTCGTAAAAATTGCTCAGGTTTTGCTCTTCTTCCCTGGAAGAGGAGAGGGGATATGAAGATCAGTCTGCTTCCCTTTGGAAACACCTGTGTGAAACTTGTCTTTTTTCTTCAAGTCTTGTTCAGCTCAATTCATTCATTGAATCTCACCTTCATTATGGAACAGCTTTGGTCAAACGGAAATAGCATTATTCAGTGAATGAAGTGGATTCAACCAAAAATCTCTCTTAGCTCTTCTTGGGGTTCTCAATATTCAATTGGAAGTCTATAAAACGAAGTTTTCCCCTTGTCTTTTCAAAGCCACCAGGAAAAACGGCCAAGATGTCTGAAGGAGGCATGCAACAGGGAGCTAGGAAAATTCTATTAAAGAGTTCATTAATAATTGATATATTAGAATATTTTCTTGTGGAGGTGGATTAATCTTAAATTCCTTCCAGGAGGACCACAGTTCTGAAGAACGTTGAGAACATTTAGGTGTCTTCATTAAAAAATGCAAAGGACAGTATGTAAGTTCCTCACCATAGTGGGTTTTATTAAGAAGTGAAAGGGAATTGAAACTGGTTTTCAGAAGACAGTTATTCGATATGTCTTCTACTAACAGTTTGCTGTTCCAGAGGAAGTCTTTGGACAGAAGAGTGGAGGCAAAAAGACCAACAGCAGAGGTACCAGCAGCAACAGGCTCCCTATGTCTAGCTGACAGTTTTGGCAAAGCAGAAGACCAACTGGGGTTAGATGTCATCGGCTATTTATGGGGATTTGTGTATTTATTTATTTCGTATTTGCATTTTGAAGGGAGAGAACTGCGCTGCTTCTCTATTGACTGCAGGATGCACTTTCTAAAAAGTCTAGGCAAATTTTAATACCCACAACCCAAGCCAACAATTAATAGGAGCTGCATGCATAAATTCTCACTCTCATTCCCCATTCAGATTCCACTCCCTTCCCACAAGAAATGTGATTGCTGAGAGGTAAGTATTTTGTTTCCAGAGAAGAGAAAAAAAATTGCCTGACCTCCCAGTTGACTGGCATTGCCTGACCTCTCATTGACCTCGCTGCAACTGCATACCCACTGCTTAGAAAAACAAAGCCACCTTTCAAAATAGACCCACTTAAACACTGTGCTTAGGGAAGATGATGGGGAAGGGAAGCACTACCTGTTCAGTTTTAACATTTTAATAACTCAACAAAACACACAGAGAGGAGAGACAAAGTTCTGGGAATGTCTTGGGCTAAGTTTCCTCTCCATTGCCAACACCCTTTCTATTGTTCTTCCATCAGTTTGTCATCCTGCTATTCCAAAAGTGAGATCAAATCCAAGGAAACTGGAGAGTTCTTTAGCTGTTGTCCATTTGATCACTTTCAGAAAGTATAGTGGAACATCTCAAGAACAGTATTTAACAGTTTTCATAACGAAGTTTGAAAAATCAGATGCCTTTAGAAAACATCTGGGCAGGTGGGTCACACGGACCAAGCTCTTGAGACAGCAAAAGACAAATTCCTTTGGAGATCTTTTGTTCACCGGAGCTCCATCAGGATGAATTTAGTTCTCTGGATCTTGATGCTTCTTTTCCTCTCTTCCATTAGTAATAGACCGGTGCTCCCCAACTGTCTATTTCTAAACATCTTTTCCAGAGAAGGCAATATGAAACAATATGGTCTCGCAGTACCTCTGACGTGTTCCCCCACCTTCTCCGTTCATAGCCCCACAGGCCCTCTTTCGGGTAGCCAGGGACCAAGTGAGACAAATGCGTGGGGTGTACAGATGCCCAGGAAACAGTTTCTATAGCAACAGCAACTACATGAAAGCATTTTGAACTTTCTTCCTACTCATCAGGCTTTAAGGTTTCAAATATCATAGAGACTCTGAACAGGCAAATGCTATTTCTTTTATAGCGATCTCTGCCCTACTCTCATCAAAACCTGTTTTGTGTTGAGAGGAATTCTGCTTGAGGCATTTAAAAGGCGATGTGGCACAATAGCAATAAATAAGCAGCTGAGAACAATGCTCACTGGCTAGGGGAGGGATGGACTAAGATGACTCGTAGATACATGCCACCTTTAGGATCTTTGGTCCACCTGTATTTTGCTTTTAAAAAACTCATGTTACGTGCAAGTGCTCCCTACTGCAGCCTGAGTCTTTGAAGGAGAGAGAGTTTGTGTAACTTAATATCTTATATTTCATTACCATTGGTTCTTATTTAAATGCTGCCTTGTTCCATCTGCTTAGTAGCTATGCTACGTGTGACAGACTAATAAACACAAAATAATACAAAAATGGGTATTTTATGTGGTATCTTCCTCCTTCAAAATCTTGCAGATGTTTGGGTCCCAGTGATATTTCTTAGAGGATGGAGTTTGCAACTGCTATAATTAAGCAATACAGTACCATTAAGTCACTCGAGAGGAAATTAGGAACTAAACTAGCGCTGTGTGCCGAGGAAGCCAAAATTGTGAGCTGAGATCTTTATTCAGTGCATGAAAGTCTGCCTTTTTCTAGTTTACTTTAAAAGAGGTGTTATTCCTATTATACACCATCAGAAGATGTAAAAAGCGAATTAAATCTGTATTCAATGTTTATTTTACATGTAAGTTGGGATCTTAAATTGTGGGAAAAATATGTTTTTGTCAACACTGCTTTCTGTTTTGGTAGTACTGTATTAGTTTTTAATGGGCAGGAGAAATGTGCCGATTTGGAGGCTTTCCAGGGGTTTGGCAGTATTCCACTGCATCAGCGCTGAGTAAAAAAGATGTTATTCCTTCTTGTTACAGTAAGAACTGGGTAAAGGTAATGTCACTACTCTGAGCCGTCCTGGCAGAGCTCCATCTACAGAGAGGCAGTTAGACCAAAACAACCACAGTGTGAGACAGGGAAATGCTACGTGGTAGGATATGAACTCCCAGTAACCTGTCTGGGACAACGACACTAACACTGCTTATACACGTTGGCTTCTGCGGCAAATAGCCCAATGGGGTCAGGAGTGTCACATCTAATGGAGGAGACAACTGTCTCCCAGACAACACCACAGGATTAGAGCTTGGATAATCCACCATGACAAGAGCCTCACATCAGAGGACCTGCTAGCTCATATGGAGATGTACAAAGCAGAGGAATGCTCTTCTGATTGCTTTCTTCGACATTGATTTTAAGACACGCAAGGTGGCCCATCTTCATACAGCTCTGTTTGGGCACTTGCCTCTGCTTCCTACCAGTAGATCTGCATCTCTGTGACAAGACCATCTTCTTGGTTATCCGCTATCTGCATCCCCACAAGGACTTTTGTTTTGTCTTTGACAGCCTCCACACAACTTCTCGACTGGATCCTTGATTTGAAGCTGTAACTGTCCCCGAAAGAACCACAGCATTTACCTGACTCCAAGAAGTCTTTGTAGGCCCTGAACTTGTCAAAAAGTATTGTCCTTCTTCTCCCCTTTTCAGATGATGTGCTTTTACTCCACTACATGTAGAAAGACCAGCAAGATATTGATGTACATTTTCAATTTTTTTTTTTGGACTGATCCTTCTGCCTCTAAATTGCCACTTCAACAAATTGCTCTTCTCACTGGTCTAGACGTACGTCTCCCCGATCTTGCGCTAGGCTAGAGTTTGGCAGCTTTCGTAGATGCAGTTATCCATTCTTCCTCTGGTTTCCAGGCCCAGAGACACTCTTCATTCCTCTCTACTTACGTACCTTGACGGAATAGGATTTACATAAAGGGAAGCTCTGTTTGCATACAAGCGAATAAATAATTCCACCATAATCTAAATGACCCCAAGGCCTTTCTGTGCTCTCACAAGGCCACTAATGAATGTGCCAAAAGAAGCCATCAAGGTGCCACCTCCCTGTCACATCACTCCCGAGGTCAGATTTCAAGCTTGGTCTTTCTGGAGTGAGTTATTAACGGCATGCAACAGCAACTTCCAGCCACCACCATCATCATCCTATTGTGTACACTGCTGTGCAAAAAAGTAAAATAAGAGAGGGTCCTCTTCTTCGGGGCCCGGCAAAAAAGTTTTATACAGTGGTTGAATGCACAAACATTTAGAGTAACCAGGTAAAGTTTACTCTGCCCTGTTTTTCCTCAGTGGGCAGTCGCACTGCCATTTTGATGTGCTACACTGGCATAACAACACACTCAGTCATACTAACCATGCCACTTTTGAGGTTAGAAAAGTAAGGAGAGGCTTCAGAGTGGGAGGGAGAGGACCTGAACCTATCTCCAAAAGGTAGTCCTATGGGCTCCCTCTGCAGTCATCCAGATGCCGTTCATCTTGCCCTAAAAGATGCTGCCCCTGTGCAGAGATGCACAGCCTCCTTCATGGTCTTTGGAGGTGCCAGTGGCTGAGCTCAGCTTAGACCCGTGGCTCTTCACTAGCTTTAAAGAAAGACAAGTCTCTCCCTCTGCGACTTGACAGCAGGTCTGTGGCAGTGCTGGGAACGAGTCTTTTCCCAGCCCTCACCTCCTAGAAGGGCATGTTCATTTCTCCAGAAGGGAATAAGTCTTTGTGGGTTACACATAGGGTATGGCAGCATACAAAATACCCCGTTATTTGGTGAAGTCAAATTAATCACGCCAGTTATTGGAATGCCAGACACTGCTCAAAGAGTTTTGAAAGGCGAGAATCAGCTTTGTCTCATACAAAGTCTCTGCATAACGGGGAAGAAAAATCCTGTTTGTCAGCTGCTTCCTTGATTATGTTCAATAAGAGTACACAGGGCTGGTTTTATTTTCACTTGGCAATTTCTGTGTTGCTATGACTTCACTAATCTCCAGTCCATAAATCATTTGAGTAAACAACACACCAACAAGCTCAAATCCAGAGGAACTTTCTCCAAGGCAAGTTTTTTTTTCATCTTTCTGTTTTAAAGGGAGAACTCAGGAGATTCCTCCTACATGGGATGTCACCATGAGAAAAAAACTCCTGACATTCCCAAGGTTTAGCTTTAAAGCATATCATTAAGTGTAGGTATTAAAGTGAATAGAGAATAGCACAGTATGGTCAGCTGAATTTTTTCCTCTCTCTGAGTTCTGCTCCCTCTTGACCCTTACATGAGGATCCTTCTGTTGACTAGAGGGTCTCTGCTTCTCCTCCCACTTCAAAACCCTTCCTCCTAGCAACAGAAAAACTATCGATGTGTGGAGGCTTTCAAGGCAGCCCATAGCTGTGCTCCCTTGAATGTCAAAAGGGCCTGGTCTCACAGCTACAAATCAAATGTCATTTTACTTAATAATGTATTTCATAGCAGTCTATATCTCGTCTGAGTTGTTTAGTTGCACATCTATCCTTTGAGTTTTCTCTATAGCTGCAATCCAGCACAAATAACCCTGGGATAGGGGAAATATTCATTAGCTTTATAACACAACTTAAAATATAATCCCACAGGGAAAAACACTTTATAGAATCAGAGGCAGAAAAAACAACGTGCAGAGATGCACTTATGTGAACAGGTAGTCAGTTGGTCTAAGTCTCTACTGCCTTGTATCTTGCTATTAACAGAATGAAGAATGAGTTCAAAACACGAGGAAAACAGCGAAAGACCCAGAAAGTAATATTCACACCATTGCCCACTTTGTGCAATATGAAAAGCAAAAACAAATTGTGTACCCACAGTATTGTTCATGAGGGGGGCTACATAACAAGATAACTCTGGGATACAGTCAGAATTTTTAAAATCTCTTTTGCAGGCTGTGAATGAAGATTTTATGTGCCAGGCTTTGGGAACTCCTCACCTGGACAGACTAATGGTGCCATGGACTGGCTGGAGAAAGATGGTGTGGGTGCCTTGCAATCATCTTAAGCTGGGTGAATTGTATAGTGCTTCCTTATAATCAAAGTGTTTTCTTAATAGCTGACATACAAACTGACAGGTGAATGACCTGATGTGTAGGGGATCCATGCCTAAGTATGAGTTAGATATATTGTGTGATGACAGCAAGAAACTTGAGTCCCTTGGCAATTAGTTTACCTATCTGTAAAATGGTGCTACTATTTTTCTCACAGTTGGTAATGAAGAAGCCTAAGGAGTTCTTGACACATAGTACATTTCCTTTCTGCTGACAGAGATTAAATAACTTTTATATCTAGAGTAGGTATTTTGTCCTTTACTTTTATTTTCAGTCCTTCCAGTAGAAAAATATCTTTGCGTCATCATGATGTCAGGCTTGGTGTTTTTTTTCTGACCACCAACTTTCCTAATACTCTTCCATTAAAGGATCTAGCCTGAATTTTCCAGCGTGTCATGATTTTTCCTAGCTGTTTGTTGCTTCTTTTACGCCACAGGAGACAGATGCTGAGACAATATTTGAGAAGCTTTGTTTTCTCCTCATCTGCCTACATGCATGGCTCAATTTCCTCCGTTCTCCGGTTTTTGGCTCTCTTCAGCGTTGCTCCAGGCTCACCACTCACAGGAGCCATAGAGGCTTTCTGGCCTGTCAGTTTGTGAGAGAGTTTGCTCAGACATATCCTTGGGAGAGTCTTCACTCCAATAACAGTGAGAAATCCCCAATACGGAGCAATTTAAAGGATGGTAAGAGGGTGGAGGCCTGCATCACAGAAGTCCTGGCACAGAAAAGGAAGCCCCAAGACACAAATCTCTTTTCTGTTCCTGTTAGGTGTATTTCCCCTTTGTTTCCACTTTCCTTCTTTCACATGAGATGATCTGCCAGAAAATATTTCTTCAACTATCTTCAAATGTTCATCTTCTTTTTGACTACCCCAAGGGCAAACTCAGTTCCTGGTTTATTATCACCTTTTTTTTTTGCCAAAGAGCCAGCATAGAGCAATCTCCAAATAAAAGCACTGCTTTTTCATCCAAAGTTGTCCAAAAGTGCTTTACAAAGGTGAGCAGGCAATGAGGGTCCCATCTGCCCAGCAAGGCTAAGTGACCTGCCTGAGGCCACACAATGGGACATAGCAGAGCTCACACTCACCTTCTGACTCCTCATCTCTGTCTCATCAGGAAACACTATTAAATCTGTACATTAAGCAAGTGCAAACAGGATAGCTAGGTAGGGAGGTGGACCCTCCCTGGGCAGATCACTTCAGAAAGTCCCCTAGAAAAAAATCCAGTGTTCGTCAGAAGGAGAAGTTCTCCCTAACGAATGTGAAACTGTACAGAATGAGCTGTTCATTCTGATTTTTAGAAAGAGATTACATTGATTTTTTTCCCCCTTCATGCCATCATTCTGTTTCTCTGAAGACATCTTAGTAGCATCATCTGTTTTCTGTATGGGGAGTCTTTATTTGTGGGTACTTTATACAGCTCCGCTATGCTATGTGCACCAGGAAAGCAAAGGGAGAAATTAAGTTATCAATGGAAATGTTATCATTTCTTGCTGATGTTCTCTCCCCTTCTCTTTGAAAAGTTTCCCTGCACACTCCTAGTCCTCTTTTCATCTGCCTCCCTCAATCCTCTGTCTCCCTCCCACCAAAAAACCCACAACAAAAACCAGCTTAAAACCAAATGAAAATTATTGAGTACCAAAAAATTTCAGACATATAAATTTATTTATTTTTTTAATGTAAGTGTGATGTGATGCTTCTTCCCAAAAGTTTTCTACTGGATGGAATTTTATGTCACTGAAAATTTTTGAGCATGACAAGAACTGTTAATAAAACATGATCTGTTGGGGTAACATATTTTTAAGTTAAAATATGTGCGTGGGGGTGTACCTTAAAAAAAAAAAAAAAAAAGAAAAACAGAGACATTCCTTTTTAATATTTACTTTCCAAACAGAAAGTATGGCAAATTAAAATCTGTCTAAAGATGATTTTACAACAGAAGTTTGCAAAATTTTGAAAACATTTGTAGTGAAAATTCTTAATTAAAAAGACATCCTTTTGGTCAATTAGTCAATTAGCATGACTGATGACAGTGTGTGTAAGTGAAAGGGTTAGTATATGTGTACGACTGAGTCTTAAACATATTGCTGCTCACCTTTTATATTGCCATTTGTAGTTTATTTGTGTTCACCTTTTGTCTATGGCTGCTTGGATTGTGCAAGGATTTAATACAGTCAAATGTTTCCAAGAAGAAGATGCCCACTTGGAGTACCTCACACGCTGAGACTCAGAGCCTACTGCTACCAAACGGCTTGTAGCTACTACCCACTGTAGCTGCTCCTAAAATGATGAGTACTTACTTACCTTGCAACTAGTGGAGCCACACAGAATAATAAGGTGTGGAGGGATGGTGGGGGCGGTGCCCCCACAGCTGCAGGACGGCCACCACAGCAGCAGCCACTGCCTCTGCCATTCGATGGGGCTGAGACCTCCACCTGGGCTCGGGCACAAGGAGGGACACACCGCGGCAGCTGGAGCAGGGAGAGGGGGGCAAAGGAAAGTGGGGACCCCATCCCAGCACCCGGGAGCAGGTCCCAGGGCAGTGAGGGGGAGGGACAACGGAGACTAAAAAAGAAATTTTTGCTTTGGACAATTAATTACCGGTTTTTAAAGTAAACCAAATGTCATATAATCACCAGCTAATTTAGATATTTGTGCGGTTGATTTAAAATATGCAAAGAAAGCAGCATTATTTAAAATTATTTTTAAATGTTTGGAATTTATTAGAGTTGACTATGGAAAAGCGATAATTAAGGATTCTAAATATAATTAATGCGCTGAGTTATAAAAAGCACTGCTTAGGTTAGGGGTTTCCCAGCAGTTAACAAGATGGTTGACACTGTAATGACAACTTTACATTTAAAGATGTTTGCATTTCACATAAATATGTATTGAAAAATAATTTCACGGTGGGTGCATAAAGGATATACCTCCATCTTCATTTTAGAACCCTTATATGTGAGCAAGTATAGGGGAGAGATGAGGCTATGGTAGAGAAGAAAGTCCAAACTGCTGCGTGACATGGATTTCCCTTGTCTTTCGCATGTGCAGTATCCCTACTCAAGCAGGCAAGGTGAGGTGTTCATTTCTGGACATGTTAAATGTTGGTTTTTCAAATAAAGTTGATGCACAAACAGTACAAAGGAAGTAGAGAAGCGTTTAAAAAAATAAAGGCATAGATTTTTTTTTAAAAGCACACTATTTAGAAGGTTTTTTTTATAATCTAATGACTGGGAGAGCAGCCTTTTCACTTTGATTCTCCTGCGAGAATCTAGCTCAGGATTTTTGATCGCTCGAGGTTTACAGCCCTAGAGACAGGGAGGCATCCTTTAGCAAGAGGGGGCCAATTTAATGGCAGGGCCAAGCAAGACGGCAAAAGTCTTCCTGCAAATAGGTGAGTTTGGTTTGGTTCTGCATATGCTTTTACCTGCCACTGTAAGAAAAGTTTGGTTTTCAGACCCTTTGCCAAGTTGACCTGTGTGTTGAAGCTCCAGCGTACCCAAAGCGGAAAGCAACACTGGGATGTGGAGGAGGTGGTGCTCTGGCAAGGGCCAGCTCGTGCTGCAGGTAGTTAACATCAGTCCCAAGGGATCTACTGCAGTTTGGCTGCAAAGTCCCTTTGGGGACCCGGTGCCAGGATGTGTTGCAGGGAGCCCACAAAGCGTGGCTGCTGTGGGTCACTCACACCCAGGGAATCAGACCAAGGAGTGGTCCAGGCACTCAGATACAGAGGGGAAAGTCATCCAAACTGCATGATGGACTGTATCAAACCATCACACCAGCCAGGCACCAGACATTATGGATCTTCTGGAAGGCTGTGAAGCTCAGCTGAAGGACTGCTGCGAGTTTAAACCACTTTAGGCTGGTCTTCCACGACAGCTGCTGGCAAAACAAACACTTAAGAAACAATCTTAAAAATGCCCAAAGAATTACAAGCATGAAAATTGTATGGAAAGGCCAGACTTCTCTGGCTAGGAGCCTTAGCATAAATAGACTTTGGCACTCACTGATTTCCAATAGGTTATAGATGCTTGAATCCCCATGCCACCTTTTAAACTGGCAGATAAACATCTAAATCTATCAAAACATAGAGTTTGCCATCAAGTACAGTGAGACGTAATACTTCACCCATCAGGAGGACGAGGCTTGCCAGATTTCCCCTGCACTATGCTATTTAGTTTTTGTGCTCATTGGTCCTCAGGAAAAGTAAATTCAGACTGTGCAAGGGAAAGCAAAGTGCAGATGGTGAGCTGGAGTCTGTAGAAGGACATTCATTCTTCTCTGAAGGAAAAATGCTAGTATTGCAAATATTGTTTCCACAAATCAGGTCAGAAAGGTAAAAGAAAAATCTTATTTCTGGGCAGACCAGGACTGGGTTTCTTTGGGTTTTGTTTGTTTGTGGTTTAAGATCCTTACTGGATCCTTGCTATTGCCTGACTGGCTGCTGCACCTGGAGAGACTCCCTCACATTTAAGATAACCACTTAGCCGCCTGGAGAACAAAAGCAGTCAGGGCGAGACTTGTGTAACCTCAACAAACTGAAATCAATCCCCCCCGTCATGGCTTTCCCAACTCTTTGCTTTTGTTTTTCTCCACGCCAAGGAGTATGTCTGAAACCAACGAAAGAGGATATGATACACAGTTCCCTTCCATAGGCATGTCCTTACCACCTTTAAAACTAGAGCTTACAGTCATTTTTTGAAAATCACATTTCCTTTTCTTTGGTGCTTTAAATGTGAATTTGAGGCAGTAACTTTGCATAGGCTTTAAATGAACTTTAGAGTCCTCGATGCTCTGTGTTCAGTCTGAATGAACACACTCTAAAGTAATCAGGACAGAAAGTTCTTCAAGTTGATGTTTTCCACAGACATCTGAGATTTAAATGCTACAACAAGCCACTTATTGCAGAGACCTTCATTGATTATAGCAGCGTTCAGTGCCTACCGTCTGCTGCCAAACAGTTATTCAACTCCCTGCTGTAGGGTATCTTGACTTTGCATGGGCATAATGGCAGAAGAACATCTGACACCCCAAAATGAGTTAAATGTTACGGGCATTTATTCCTAAGCTATGTGAATGCCCCCTGCAAGATCCTAGAAAAAAAATTTGCTGAGGTGTGAGCAAATGTAGAGCTGAGGCTGGAGAGCTCAGTGCCACCTACCTTCTCTAGATGTCATTTTCCCCTCATTGCAAACAGGCTCTTAGGTGTAGACCACGCTTACCTGTCTCTCTGCATAGTAGGATACTCACAAAATGAAAACACATCCCCAAAAGATTACTACTACTAATGGAAGATAATACTGTGGAAAGGAGGAGGATAAAACTCCTGGATACATGTTGCCTAGTTTTAGGGCTTTAATGGGAAAGAAGAGACCTCCTGAGGGCCTCGTGATACTCCGCCTATGCTCCAGTTGCAGTATCATTTTTATTTAGGGTCCTGGAATTTGGTAGAGAAAATCCTTTTTCCAGAAGGAGTCTCCCCCACTAGAATCTAATGAGATTCTGTTCTGGGGAACAAACCACAGAGATCTGAGGGGTGGCCACAGATCTCCAGAGGCCAGCTCTGGAGATTGCTCCTCAGCCACCCAGGGGAGCAGCAAGCAGTGCTGAAGCTCGCAGCTGAACAGCCAGGGTGCGAGGACAGCACAGCGAGCAGCAGCCAGCCCTGACCAGGGCCTCCTTCCACCCTGCCAAGTCCCCAGGACCCACGAGCACCTCGAGGGCTCCACTTTCCTGTGCACTATTCCATCAGCAGAAGACCACTGACCCGCTTTGCTCTTCAGGAGTGCATTGCATGGCGGGATTTCTCCGGGCGCAGAGCACGGCTGACACTGGCACGCTGTGCTCGGTGGCTGTCATCACTGAGAGCAACGCCAGCTGCCTTCCTTGGGGGAGGAGATGGGAGCTGAGAATGCAAACCTCAAACATCATGTTCTTTTTCCCACAGGAGCGAGGAGTGTCTGCACTGAGGGGAGAGCAAATGGGCACTGGCAGGACCCCGCCACCCACACATACACACACTTGACTGCTTCGCTTTCCCAGGTCGTAAGCTGGTGTTTTTGCAGGCAAGAGGGTTCTGAGCACAGGCGGGTTTTCTGTACTCCTCTGGCTTTGCTTTCCATCCTGATCTCAGCTATGGCATTACCCATTTCTGCTCCTACATCTGATCAGACTAAAAATAACCCATAAAAAATCACGACAACTCCAATCAGAAAGAAAATAAGTTATTGTACCTCTCTGGAGCAGGTGTTCCCCTCCACCTGTGAACCCTGACGACAGGAGAAGCATGATTCACCAAAGTGAAATGAAAACCTTGGGAGGTGGGAGGGGAGCTGCCATGAAACTCAATGCCACCGAGGTGTCCTGGTTTTGGCTGGGATAGAGTTAATTTTCTTCCTAGTAGCTGGTATAGTGTTATGTTTTGGATTCAGTATGAGAAAAATGTTGATAACACACTGATGTTTTCGGTTGTTGCTAAGTAATGTTTAGACTAGGTCAAGGATTTTTCAGCTTCTCATGCCCAGCCTGCAAGAAGGCTGGAGGGGCACAAGAACTTGGGAGGGGACACAACCAGGACAGCTGACCCAAACTGGCCAAAGGGATGTTCCATACCACGTGACATCATGCCCAGTATATAAACTGGGGGGAGTGGGGCTGGGAGGGATCGTCGCTTGGGAACTAACTGGGCATCGGTCGGCGAGTGGTGAGCAATTGCATTGTGCATCACTTGTTTTGTATATTCCAATCCTTTTATTATTATTATTGTCATTTTATTATCATCATTACTATCATTATTAGTTTCTTCCTTTCTGTTCTATTAAATTGTTCTTATCTCAACCCACGAGTTTTACTTTTTTTTCCAATTCTTCCCCCCATCCCACTGTGTGAGTGAGTGGCTGCGTGGTGCTTAGTTGCTGGCTGGGGTTAAACCACGACATGAGGAAAGGATGTGACAGCAGGTCATGCAGACATATCTGCACCTTGGTTAGGGTCTGGGGTAGCTGAGTTTTGAAATGATACATGTCCTGGGACTTCTAAACCTGCCCAGCTCCATCCTAGGTAGGTTTCAGACATATGCCTCTGGCTTCCTAATTAAGGGGGGAGCCACAAGCAAGGCAGAGTCAATCTCTTGGAAGAAGCTTCCCTTTTCTGCAGTTGTTTCTGTCAAAGGGAATGATTAAGATGACTATAAATTATATTAATGCTGTCCTTAAAAAGTCATAAGGAAATCTGCTGTGAGCCAGGCTGCTGTTCCCCTGGAATTCAGAAACGTGCCTGTTTGTTTCCCAAACAGCCATTTGCTGCAGACAAACAGAGAGCAAAAGGAAATATATGGTGCCGGATGGCAACTGAAAGAGTGGGAGAGCTGGGAAGCGCTACTGGAGCAGCACAGCCAGGGCTCTCCTGAGCGAGAGTGTGTGACCCCTCGGATTTGTCCTTGCTACGGAGCTGGTGAGGTTTGGGAGAGTCACAACAAAATATTCAGTTTAGAAACAATTTTGTTCCCATATCGTATTAGCTGTATTTCGCTTCTGTCATTGCCATTTACAAAGATATTGACATATAAACCGATGTTTGTTTTGTTGAGCTCATTTTCTCTTCTTACCTATTTCCCCTCTGAAATCATGAGGTGAACTATTTGCAGAAACAATATATTTGATAAATATACTCCTTTTTCCTTTTCACAAATTATCTGGGAACAGACATTGATTTTTTATTACTTTGTTCATTATCTAAAGTATTTGTCAAATTGTTTACAATAATATTCCAAACCATGCATTGCTACCAAGCAGCCTGTCACAGCTATCATTAACAATCTGACTTAGTGATTTACTTTCTGGGGCTAAATCTTGAGTAATTCTTCATGTCATTTCCAAATCCCAAAGAAACTGTTAATTTGCTTTGCAGGAGCATCTTCTAGTCCCTGCCATGCATCAGGATGACACTGTGCTAGGTGCTGCATAAACGCATATCAAAAAAATTCTTACTCCAATATACAGTCTAAGTCTAGAAACAGCTGGATATCACCAGAAAAGCCAGAGCACAGAAAAAGGTGAGTATGATGGACACTGGTTTACCACATGAGCCGTCAAATGGTTGTCAAATATTTTGTAGGTATCATAGCAAAGAAGAGTCTCTCTAAGCAGAGACTGGAAAAACAATGAGGTATTCTACATAAATACCTACATCATTGGGGTTTATTCATTAATCTGATAGTCATTGTTCCCTATATTACTTAATGTTGCTTGAGTTCTTCCCAGACCTTGCAGGCTAGCTGCATGAACAGCTCTGGTATCAAAACATCTAGAAAAACAAAATTTGTAGAGATATTTGTGATCTCCATTACCATTTCTTGTAATTGCATTTTCACAGAGTAAAAGAGGTCACAAACACAATCAGAGCAAACGTAAGAAAATGTACTTTCTCGACCTTTAGTTTAAAAGACAATGTCCTAAGTTCAATCAGGAAACGTTCTCATTTTAACCGTAGTCTTCCTGCCTGAAAAGGAAAGAGTCTGCATAAAGAGACAGAGAGAAGACTCCACATATGAAGAATTTTCCCCATAATTTTCCACAAGGAGCTCGCAGCTCTTTAATAATCACCATTTCAATATATAAAATCAAGCTTCAGCAGAATCAGGCCACAGCATATCATATATGACTGCTGGGATTATATAATGGGAAAGTTCTCATTGATTTTTATAAAGCATTGGATCCCAGAGATTTTAAAATTAGGCACGGAGGCTGACCCAGTTTGGGTGGAAAAAGCTTACAGAATCCCAGGGAAGAGCACAGCCCAGGGAGAAGTCTCAGGAGGTACAGTTATTTTTAACCTTTCAGACCTGCGCGACAAAGAATGAATTCTGAAAACTCTGGGTAGAAAAGAGGTATTTAGTTTTGAAATTTTAGAATCCTCTACCCCCTCCCTTAGATCTTGACCCTGGTAGAAAACTGTGCAGCAAACTTTTTTTTCAAATTAGGAAAAAATTTTGAGGTAGACTGAAGCTGCCATTTCACTCGTCCCTCCACAAGTGTGCAAGGCAAAAGTAAAACATTTTCTAGGATGTGATTCAAATAAAGAATAGAATATGCAAGGCTAGAATACCAAGACAGAAAGGGTTTTCATTTTAGCTGGAATCAAGAAAGTTAAATTGGCATACATAAACTGTTGAAATAAAAAGATGCATTTACCCTCAGAATTAACATTTGAAAACTGCTTTAAAATATGCTACAGTTTTCCAGCAATTAAGTGTGCCTCATTAGATGATTCAAACAAAATTTGATCTGGACAAGTATTCTGTTCAAATTGTAATTGAATTTTCTTTCAACCTATTGCAGGTTTCAGCCCTTCTTATAAATGTGACGTGACCATTAGCTGAATACATTTTATTATACGTGCTGGACAGCATTGCAGATAGAAATTTGTTTATATGCAGTGGAGTAATATTAAGCAGGCATTTGTGTTTCAAATCAGGTGGGGATGAGATGTTTGTATTGGTACCTGATCTTATCATACCAGTGCATATATTTTTAGCTGCTCTGAAATGGGAAGAGGACTGAGTACACATTATTTTGACAATCTAGTTATATAGTACTTGCCATTTATGGATTGAAATCCTCGCTACTGTTTCAGCCTCATTATACCGTACAAAAGGGCTAGACTAGGGCTTTAACATACTCCCTTCCCCTGATCCCTAAGGAGGGAAAGATAGGGAAATGCAAACAATAGAAGAGGCAGAACAAGGATGCATACTTTGGGTCTCATTTCTAAAGACCTTCTAAAACTCTGGGCACAAACAGGATGGGGAGCCGTCAGCGAGGCAGGGGAGTCCAAGTTGGCTTACGACTTGTTGGTCTATGACTTCTGTGGCATCTCCCACAGGCATTTTAAGGCTGCCTTTTATTAGCCAGTGTGGAAATTTTACAGCATGGGACTTTGGAGGAGCTCATGAATCTGGTGACGTGGCCAGCGAGAGACAGGAGACCATCTGGAAGTGGAGCTCACCCCTCCCCGATGCTCTGCAGTCCTGACCCACACTGGGACCCTCCCCAGGTGACCCCAGCATGCCGGTCCCTGCGCAGGCAGGGCAGGCGGCTCTCCCTGCGCACGCTGCCGGCACAAACCAGGGGTTACAGCCCCAGCTGTTTGCTGCTGGCACTCGGGGTGCAGCAGCAGCTCAGCAATAGGTAGCTTTGGGCAACCGCGTCTGGGTTAGCTCCTGCTGTCTCTTATTCTGGCTCTCGTTCACTGTGCCTGTCAGGTGTCCCAGGACAACACTGCCTGGGGCAGTGCTGGGAATGGCTCAGGGGATTTATCTTGTTTTTTTTTAAAAAATGTTTCCTTCTTTTTCTGCGCAAGCCAGATCAAATTTCAGATCGTGTCCAAGTCTTGGCGCAAACGCGAAGGCAAGGCACTGTGGTACTGGCAGAAGGTGGCAATGCCTTAAGCTGGTATTGCCAATGAGGACACGGGCAATTTCTCAGATGGAAATCACTGGCCTCACAGCCATATTTTGTTAACAGAGCTGAACCTTTCTCATTCATTGCAAGCTGGCTTTGTTTGAGTCCTCCTTCCCATTTTTAGTGGAAGAAAAATAACTCTAAGTCAGTGCCTTAGAAATTAAGATTTTTTTTTTAATATAATAATCTTCCCTAGCTCTTACAAACTTTTCTTTTTACCCATGAATTTTAGCATTGCCACCTCAGCCCAAAAGTCAGAAGTGCAATCCTGTCCTGTTGATCCTCAGCCAGCTGCCGTTAGAGACAAAACACAAAGCACACAGCCACAGAAAGGAGCTTGGACAAACTTCATTCTAAGGCAAGAAAGAGTCAGACTTCATTGATCTACAACTTGACATTCAGTTCCTGCAACTGAATAGAAAAAAGGCATTTATAACCTATTAAAAACCCAAGGATGATTTTAGTCTTTTTTTTTCTTCCTTGTTGGAGAAATTGGTCTTTCAGAATAGCCTGGGAGTTGTGAATAAAAAAGAACTTTGCTATGTTTATTTAGAGAACCTAACCCCTTGGAGCCAGCATTTTCACTAATGCATTTTACATTAGCGGGCTGCATCAGGAAATCCTGACTTTTGGTGCCAGGGGGGTAATTAATATCAGATCATGTTTGCAAAATGGTTGTGTTTATGTGGGAATGAGGGCTGAGGTCTAACTGGCAGGATTTGAAGTACTCAACTTTGCTACGGAGCTTCAACAACTTGCTAGAGAGTGGGATGCTTAAAGTACGAGGTCTTGATGGCTTAGCAGAGCTATGGCTGCTGAAGAGAGCTGCAGTCTTTAGGATTCTGTTCAGAAAACTTTACAGAGAGTCTGAAGGGTTTTTCTTAAAAATGTGAGGTGATTGGAGATAACATTGGAGTTGTTTTGCTCCTGTGGTCTCAGATGTTCCAGGAAGTGCCAAAACATGCATAATATGCTTGTCGGCCCCCAGTATATCCCTGCCACACACACATATCGCTCCCAAGTCCCTGTGCTTACTAGCTGGGAAATATCCACAGATGGTGCAAAAAATATTTTCTCAGCACACCTCAGAAGAAGTACTTGCTTTCATGTACGCACCAGCTAGCACGGTCCAAAGCAGTAGGTGCGGGTCAATTAAATAACTCTGAAAAAGATTCTGCTGAGCTTTGTGTCTAGCAGGGACTCTGCCGTGCCACCCCAGTGCTCCCCACCCTAGGAAGTGGAGTTCCCCCTGCACTTGGCACCCAGCTGCTCAGCAGACCTGCTTCTTCCTCCAGAGAAAGAGGAAGAATACTGGCTCTTCTCTTCTTTACCTCCTCTTCCTCCTGGGTCAAGTAAGGGTGTCTAGGGATGGGAACTCATTTTGTGATGGTGATATAGCCTCCTTCCCTAGCACAGGCACTGTCTGCAGCTCCAGCTGGGACATCTCCAGCTCAGCTGAAGATGACAGTGGAAGGATATCCTGAACATCAGTAGGTTCTCAGCATCAAAAAGAGAAACAAACCATAGAAGATGCTGGTGCTTCAGAACAGCCTATTTAGCAGAGAACTTGGATTCTCACCTTCCCAAAAGCCACAGTTTCTCAGTACCAACTGGGAAACTTGCACCGATGCTTAATAAGGTTGAAAATCACTGAGGAGTCCGGGACCCACTGAATCACAACATCATGAATTTGTGTAAGCAAAGTTTAAACTTAAAGGATGTTTTCTGAAGTTAAAAAGGAGTAACAACAACTGAATAGCAGCTGCAACTGATGTTCAAAATGAGAGTTTTACCTACTGGTTTCCCAGCATCCATTTCCATGGGATGTGGCAGCTTCTCTGCAAGACCATTTATTTACTCCCTCCCCATCAGATCCTTTGCTGGAAGTTCATGGCTCCCTCAGCGGTGGTGGGGATTAAAACTAAAGGTGTAATCTATGTTAGAGCTAATATATGTTTTGTACTATAATGAGCCAATATACTATTATGGATCTTGTGGTCAGCTCACTATGTTTGATAAATACAATCAATACATGTTATTCCCTTCTGAGATCCACCCACCATCATCTCTCCATGCACACCTCTTGCCAGTAGTCATTTGGGGATAATTATCTCCACCAAAAGCCTACCTCTAATGTGCCCACTGTCTTTCCTCCTGCCATAAATTGGTCTGATACGGGCACTAAGATAACAAATCTAGACTGTATCATTATTATTGCTGTTATTTTACTAGTTACTTGATCCTAAAATAGGGGTAGCAATCTAATCATTTGCTGTAACTATAGTAAAGTTATATGTACCTAATGAATTGTTCCTCATCAGGTATTTGTGTAACTGATTACTCCTGCCTAGAGTCTAGGAGCAATGTCCTAAGCTTGAATACTCTTCAGCAACACTGTCTACAGCTTTTGTTCTCTGTGAAGTAATGGAGCACCTCTTCCTTTTCTACCAGTATCTCTGAATAGTTGTAGTTCATTTTGTGGCTTGCCTTGATTTTATTTAAATGTATTCTACTATTCTTTTAAGCTTAATCCTAACAATGAGAGCTTTCTGTGCACTTCCTCTTTTGTTTGAAGGCACTGATAAGCTCTTGATCCTTCACATTGGGATAATTTGTACGTCTATCCATAGTATAATTTCTTTAAGGACTTGCCACCTCTCCCAAACTCCTTTTTCTTTAGACTCTTTTCCCCATAACATGTTTCCTTTTCATTCTCTGAGATTACAGACATCTTCTTTGTGGAAGTTTGCTGTTTGTTAGGCTTCCTGAGGAAAAGTGAACTCCTTGACAAATTTCAACCAAGTTTGACAAATTTCACTCAACTCTGAAAGAGATGTTTCAAGACATTACATTCCTACAAGGGTCATGAAACAACCCAACTAGGAAAGAAAAGAGATTTGATAAATACCTCAGTTCAGCAAAGGCTGCTGTTAGAGCTCAACTTGTTAGGCATCGGAGCATCCAACCATAAGTTATTCTTGATAATACAATGCAAAAATGGGCAACATTGGTTCTGCTGTTCAAAGTACTGTTTGCTCCTCTCCTTCCTCCCTTTTCTAAGAGTAAACTCTTACCACCTCATGATCTCTTACTCGAGCTTCCTTTAAGCCCTGCATTGAGAGGTGATTCCTCTTCACTGGTGAGAATGAACACAGAAGACCTCTTCCATTTGGCTGCTTTCCCAGTCCCTTCTGTATCAAAACTCCCTTAGGAACCTGCCTGTATTCTGCTGCATCCCCTTCCCAAGACATGTTTGCACAGTTACCATTCCCCACTGCCATCAACTCCTGCATTTCAGATGACTTGGCTTGGCCTGGTCAATTGCAGAATGGCCCTGTGCACCTTAGGCAGATTTAATTTAAAGTCTATAGTAAACACCCACCACAAGGACAGCATTTGCTCTCTTCCCATTTGTTGCTGCCACAAATTCTCAATTGGCCTATCTTCTATACCTCAGAGAAGACATACTGCCTTATTCACTGACAAAGTATCTTCTCTTCAATTTGTTGTCCTTCTTGAAAAAAGTTCTGTATGTGTTAATGTTCAAGCCCTGTAAATAAATAAATAGAACCATGTTTCTGTTATGCCAATGCAGTCATAACTTTGATCATACACTTAAGAATCTTTCTGTATATTCCTGTACTTACTGCATTTACATACAGACATCTGGACTTTTAAGCATATTGATTCACTACCCTCACTCTTGTTCCTCCTCTGGTCTTATAAATTAACACCTCCTTCTATATAATCTTTGGTTCCTGACACTTTCAGTTTCTGGCACTGACATCTTTGACTGCTAGGGACTGACTGTGTATTGGGAGCTGCATGGACCTGCAGTAATGTGTCCAGCCTTGTCCCACCCCTGCAAATAAATGGATGAAGTGGAACAAATTCAGTGGAGGGCCACCAGGATGGAGCACTTGCCCTTTGAGAAGAGGTTGTGGGCACAGGGCTTGTTCAGCCGAGATGAGATCGTTTTGGAGGGGACCCAACAGCAGCCTCCAAGCACCTAAAAGGAGGTTAGTAAGACAACCAAGCCAGGTACTTTGTGGCAGTGCATGGTTGGAAGACAAGAGACAACATGCATAAGCTGAAGCAAAAGGGGCTCAGACTTGCTAAAAGAAACTTTTTCACACGGAGTAAAGTCAGGCAGGGGAATGTAGTGCCCAGAGAGGCTGTGCAGTCTCCATCCTTGGAGATTTTCAAGACCTGAATGGATAAAGACCTAAGCAACCTGATCCGATTTCATAATTGACCCAGCTTTGAGCAGGAGGTTGGACGAGAGACCTCCTTAGGTCCCTTCCAATGCGTATTAGTTTATGATCTGACTTTCTGCCTTCCAAGAACGCTGTCAGCCATCAAAGTCATTGTAAAACATCAAGTTCTCCACTCTCCCCCATGTTGGCACTGGTGCTACAGACCCTCCCTTCCTTGTCCTTGCAGGTCTCCCGGGTTACATTAAGGAAGCCTTTATGCTTGTGGATGTTTCTAGGTCTTACCATCTCTTCCTCCTCCTAGCTTTCTACACCTCCCTTTACTTAAACATGATTTTTTTGCTTTCAGAGGCTACACAGCTCAGATTCATCAGTGTACAGTATCGTGGATAAATGGACCCTCTATGCTCTCATGACTCTATGCCACAGACTGTTGGCATCACAGCCCAGAGTGCACTTAGGGATCTACTCTCCTTGGATACTCATTTATCTGGAGAAAAAGGAATACCAGTCTCTCCTGCTCTCAAGATCTACATCTGCAGGAGATGGTGGGGAAGATGGGGATCGATGGGCTGAGGCCAATTGCATGAGGCTCAACAAGGCCAAGTGCCGGGTCCTGCACTTGGGTCACAACAACCCCATGCAGCGCTACAGGCTTGGGGAAGAGTGGCTGGAAAGCTGCCCAGCGGAAAAGGACCGGGGGGTGTTGGTTCAACAGCCTGCCAGCAGTGTGCCCAGGTAGCCAACGGCATCCTGGCCTGTATCAGAAATAGCGTGGCCAGCAGGAGCAGGGAAGTGATCGTCCCCCTGTACTCGGCACTGGTGAGGCCACACCTTGAGTACCGTGTTCAGTTTTGGGCCCCTCACTACAGGAAAGATATTGAGGTGCTGGAGCATGGCCAGAGAAGGGCAATGAAGCTGGTGAAGGGTCTAGAGAGCAAGTCTTATCAGAAGCAGCTGAAGGGACTGGGATTGTTTAGCCTGGAGAAAAGGAGGCTGAGGGGAGACCTTATCACTCTCTACAACTACCTGAAAGGAGGGTGTAGTGAGGTGGGTACTGGTCTCTTCTGTCAAGTAACTAGTGATAGGACGAGAAGAAATAGCCTCAAGTTGTGCCAGGGGAGGTTTAGACTTGGTATTAGAAAAAATTTCTTTACTGAAAGGGTTGTCAGGCATTGGAACAGGCTGCCCAGGGAAGTGGTGGAGTCACCATCCCTGGAGATGTTCAAAAACTGCGTAGACGAGGCACTTCAGGACATGGTTTAGTGGGCATGGTGGTGTTGGGTTGACAGTTAGGCTCGATCTTAAAGGTCTTTTCCAGCCTAAACGATTCTATAATTGTATGATTCTAGGGGTGTCCCATCCTGAGCCAGTGACACCAGTCAGTACATCGTGGATATCCATGAAGCTTCATATAAAAGGAGTAGTAAACTCTTCTTGTTGATGTAGTCACAGGTGCCCACAGTGCTAGAAATTGAGGACTCAGCACTGGGTGAGGTTCCACGTTACATTATGGATTTTGCCAGGAGAGGGCAGATTTTGTTGTCCATCTTCCTTGCAGTAGATTTTCCCACTCCAAAGTCATCAGCCACTGAGCAACAGAAGGAAGCCTGTTGGGCACTTTCTGCCTCACATGTACTGGTGCTTGGAAGGTGTTTAGAAACTCAGGGAGCAGCTCCCTATAGAGATCTTCACCCAAAAGCCCTGCTTCCAAATGATAAGTATGATGTCTATCCACTAATTGATAGCTGTCTCTTGGGCTCAGAGCCTCCTCATAGCAATGGAGAAGGTGGTCTCAAACACATACCAAAGAAGGAACTATGATGATATTATCCATGTGAGCAGTTCCATAAATAACTGCTATCGGTTCTTTGTCACAGTCATCTTGCAGTTATCTCGAGCAGCAATGCTATCTTTGTATCTGTCAGGCTTCAAGGTCAGTCTTGCCTGCTACCATTCTAGAAGATGAGCATGGTCAAAAGGTGAGCTGTCATGGCTTACAAAAACAGAACAGATATCAACACAGTCCCATGAAGAGAGAGAGAAACAGCAACAAAGGAGAGCCTACAAGTTACTGAGTCATTGGACCAACATGTTGCAAAGACAAATGCACACCAGCCATCATGACACCCTGCAGCATCCTCCTGCAACAACTCTGAATGGAAAGGTAGGCAGCTCAACAAAAGGTGCTTTGGCCCACTAACTCACTTCAAAACCTGATACAAATCAGTCGTGCAGACATACTGCCAAGCGTTCATTCAAATGGTGACCAGCTGTCAGTGGTCACTTAAATAATGGTAATAAGGCAGACCATCAAGAAAACTTAGTCAGCAGGTCACCTCTATCGTGCTTGGCCCATACACCTCAGGTCTACCACATTTTAAACAAATTTCTAAACAGGCAAAAGAACTACTGAAGCAGCCAAATTATCTCCATGCTCCTTGCTCCTTCCTCAGCAGAGTGGGTCTCACATAAGATTGCTGGGTTTCTGCCTTCCTTGTTTGCTGCCAGAGAGCAGGAAAACCAGAAGCAATGTGAAATTGAAGGGCATATAATACAGGCCTTATAGAAGTAAGCTTCTGAGGTAATGAAGTATCAGTGCTGTCTTTACAGCAAGGGCATAGCAACAGTCATAACAAGCACCAATGGACACCAGGCTCCATTAGACATGTTAGCCTGCGCACAAGGTTCTTGTAGCAGTTACAGATATCCTCCTACCCACCAAGCATCTATTTATGGTCCTGAAGTCAACCACTTGTCATCAGCCAAAAACTTTGGTGGATACAACAGAAACCTTCACGCCTGCCTCAGTTTTGCTATGTTCTTACCTTTCCTGAGCCTACACAGATGCTGAAACAGGTGATACATCTGAAACCAGTATGAAGCTAGCAAATACCTTGTGTCATGCTCAGGTGGGCAGGCTCTCTGGGCTTAAAAAAATTAGTAACTCTGGTGTTTATAGCCAGAACGCTTTTTCCCCAACAGTAAGTTTCTAAATAAGGGATTTCATGATAGAATGCAAACATTTTATCCAAGCTGGAAACAGCCTTGGGAGGAAACAGATAGATGTAGTTATCTAAGTGCTGAAATAAGAAGAGCTAGCTCTAAAATCATCTGTATCATTGCTGGGGGAAAAAAAAAAGAGAGAGAGAGATACAGATCATTAACCTTTGAGACTGACACCATATCAACTTGGCAAGAAACTATCTTAACAAGTAAAGCCATAATCAGTATTTAGATAGAAACTCTAAGAACTGTGGCACTTGTTTATATTGTAGCCCTGTGGAAAAGAAGTCTAAAGGTTCTGGGATGAGAAAAGCTATTACTGGAAAAATGTAAAGGCAGCAACTTAATACTGGAGATTAAAAATTCTTCACTTGAAGTTTGCTAAAAAACAGTCAGGAGGTATAACTGATGTAACTTAATTTCATAAAAACAAAACGCGTATTTCTACCAAGCCTGCCCTAGCAAATGGCATTTTTCTACAAAAGTATCTGTAATGGACTTGTGTTAAGATGCCAGCACACTTCTGGCAACACCAACTGCAGTAGGTGATTAGAATTTATGCTGTGTAAAATTAACTTTTAGATTAAATGAAAATTATGAACCAAAATGCAAAAGCATTTATATGGCAATTCACCTACGCCATTTGTTTAAAAAGTGTCACGGCAAGCGAATATAACGCAGTGCTTTGAAGAGTTCACAGACTATTAGCTCTAGCTATTCCAACAGCTTCCTTCCCAGCCTCACAGCTCTTCCCAGCAGAAACCTGAGGTGTAAATATGCAGTCACTGACATACTGAACTACCTTTGTTTCTTAAAGACCAAGTGAATAATAGTAAGGGAAAATTAGAAAACATTATGTATAAAAAAAACCTGAAAAAACCCTCCTCTTGTAAAATTATCAGATCTCAGGTATAGGAAAATCAGACATTCTGCTGGGTTAGTCAAGAATTTTTCTTGAAAAACTGTGTCATGGGAAGCTTATAAGAATTGACTGAATGCATCCAGCATCACGCTAGCTTGAAACATAAGTATTTCACTATTTTTATTGAATGATGTATTTCACCATAGTGGAAAAAAAAAAAATTTCTGAACAGAACATTACCACTCCAGAATTACATTTCAGTTTAATTCTGCAACCTAAACCAACAGCCTCCTGCTAATAATGCCTATTTCCAGGTTTTGCAGAGTAAGGTTATAAAAGTTATGGTAAAAAAAAATCTAAATACACTCCCAATATTTACTGTCAAGGCACCAACAGAAATACCTTCCAAACTCTAGCATGCTGCTTGTTGCATAAAGCTGTGAAGCATGAGGTTTTACAGTCTTTCAAAATAAACTGTTTCATCTGATCTAACATAACTGTTCATGTTCTCATATATATATCCAATTCATTTTTTTAATCCTAAGCCCCTGGCTTCAATAGTATCTTAAGGACTGAGTTTGCAGTTGTGCATGTCGTAAAAAGCATTTCCTGATATCGATTTTAAAGGTGTTGCCTTTAATTTTCACCATGTTGTCCGTATCCTTGCAAAAATTACACTGTTAAGTACCACTGGCTTATACATACCGACTGCTGAAACAGAGAATCCCAAACATACTTCAATCGCTCTTGACCACTCATTACCGACTTATCTGAGCTATCTTTTTTTGATATGGGAGAGACAAGGATTAACACAGTAATTCAGAGTGTTGATAAAACTCTGATCAGTGTTACGGTATTTTGTTAAGCATTCCATGCCACCGCTTTTTGAACATTTTGGTGGCACTGTGACTTCTGATACCCACTGAACAGAAGTTCTAGTGCACTAGCTGCAGAATTTCTCCTGACAGTTGATTAACTGTGTATAAGTAAATTGGTATTATCCCACCCAGTACCTGCTTTGTTGTATTTGTAAACATCAGCCATTTCTTAAGTTCTGCTATGGTCCACTGCATTTCCCCTCAGTTTTACATCCTGCATAATCTAAATAGCACCATTTCCACCTCATTTTGCTACTGGAACATGTATTCTTTTCTCCAATTTATTTGGTAAGTAAGTGTTAATCAGTGGTCCCAAAAGCTCTGGCATAATTTGTCATCCATCTCCATGATGTTTTTATATATAGCACTTACTCCTATTCTCCCCCCATCTTATCTAATTTCCAGTGCTTCACAGTCCACCTTACTGCATGCTGTATTTTTATGGTAGCACCTTCTCAAAGAACTTCAAGCTTTGTGAATACAAATAAAAACCAATTCTATCAGATTGTGCTACCATCTTTTACAACAATTCTAGCAAATTAAGGGGCACATTTTTGTCTTTATTTATTTTTTTAAAAACATATTTAATATACTACTGAAAATATATATTTTTTTTTAATTTAACTTATGACTTTATCCAGTTATCTATTCACTTCACAAGGTTTGTCTGGGTTCATTTCACAGGATTTCACCCTTATGCTTCTACTTTATGATACGGCAACTGTTGCCCATGTAGGAAAGTCAGCTACTTTCTCTCTAAACTTCTTCAGGGCTTCTGGCTGAATTCCACCTGGACTTGCTGATCTAACAATTTCTCTTCATTTTGTAAATTTAAGTATTCTCTCCTTTTTGGAATCTAAAATCTGGGTGTTTTTTTTTTTTAAATCACATTAAAGTGTTTCAGCATCCTCTGTAGTGAGAACTGTAGAAGTACAATGATTCTTGCACTGAAGTCCTTGCCCCTCTTTAATCAGGAGTATTTTCTAAAAAAAAAAAAACAACCCAATTACTTTAAACATATAAATGTAATTTTAGATATGAAAATGAAAGCAGGACTATTTGCAGAAAGATACAATTATCCTGCTCTATAAAGTGGCATGTTTGCTTACTTATGTTACAACATTGTGAAGTCAATTTCACTTGAAACAGTGAGCCAGCTTCTCTCTTCTGCGAGTCATTCACAGAGCAGAAAAGGAAATAAAAACGTCTGAAAAGGAGGAGCAATATATGATGGCAAAAACGACAGTGCTATGATAACTAAAAGTCACTGAATTCATTAACTCCTCCTCTTTACTCTTTGAACATTTGTATCATTTCTGTTCACATATTTGATTTGCTGTGTCAGTCCCCCTCTTAGGTCTTATTTTCTACATTCCACATATAGAATGCCAAGTGTAACACCTTTTTTACTAGTTTCCTATTGGCTGGATTTTTATTTAATAAAGATTACTTACTAAAATGAACCTTGTATCTTGCTATTTCACCCTGGTCCTGTCATGCATTCCTGCTTCTTTTTTGTATAGGGAAAACTGGTTCTTTTTTAATACATAATTTTAGTAGACATACTTTTGCGTGGAGCTATCTCCTCTCAAGTTGTTCTTCTGGCATAGTATCAGAGGAATAAGGTAATTTTTGTCACCACCAATTAAAAAGTTTTACGAAACAGGACCGTTATAAAACAATTAAACCTTGCAAATGCAGTAGTCTCTAGGAGGGAAACCCTGGAGGAAATTCTGCTTATTAAAATTGCAATTTTAGTTTCCATTAAAAAGGAGAATAAGACAACAGAAGATGGGCTGGCAAGACAAATTATTTCTTAATGTCAGTTGAGCTTATTTCAAATGAGATAACATATCTACACCAGGTTGGGTTCAACACATTTTTGCGTCCTCAACTCATTTATCTAATTCAGTCATCTTGATTATAGCCTCATGGACCTTCATTTTCAGAGGAAGAATTTTGCAACAAACAACCTACACAACATGCTGATTACTGAACAGTTAATTCTAATTAACTTGGCTATGGCAAGAGAATTTTGATAAAGTCCTAGAATGCAAATACAGTTTGGTTATTCTGGCCAAACTTCTATAAAATAAAAACCCACAGCAGAGTCTCCAGATGAGACATCAGAGTGATAGGGATCTAATTTAAAGAAACAAATGAGAAAATTAAAATCACAAATAATTTATTCTTCCGTTAGAATTGATGGAGTACAGTTTTAAATAGCAATGAAGTACACAGTGGTGGAAAATTGGCACAGAACGTACAAGCATTTCATTCATAATAATGTTCCTCATGCCATATCTGTTCAAACCTTGATGTGTATTTTCTACTGACTTTAAGAAAATTGTTTTCCCTTTAAAAATGAACAAATTGAAAATCTTGTCTTGCATGTATAATGTCATACTTACTATGAACACCAGTTGTTTTTCTCCCCCCCCCCCCCCCATGATCGCCAACTGAAAAAAAAAAAAAATACCATTTTACTCCTGGGCTAATTTTAAGTTTTGTCATTTATAAAAGTTGCCAGGAATTCCTGAATGCATATATTCCTGCACAGAAGAATATCCATTTATTTATCCGATATACAGTTGCAGGACAGTCTCAAAAACAATTTTTTGTGTACTATGCTATTATCAAGGTGCTGCCTCTATCTCACATGCAACACTATAAGCTTTAATGCAGTTCAAAACAAAATTTGGCATTTACCTCACCAACAGGTTTTATATTTGATGTCATAAAACATCCCTTGGTCTCATGTTAACCAATAAGAAAAATGGACACACACAAAAAATGCCCCCTTTCTAAAGATATTAACTCCCAATTAGGAAAATTTAGATAGGTTTTACAAAGTCGTCTAGGCTATTTTGATACATAGAAATTATTCAACTAAAGGTTAAAATACACTTATACAATACAGTCCTGACCTCCATATTATTTTTCAAGTTCTTTGCATATTCAAGCCAAGTAAAATTAACACTTGTCATTTTCTTTGTTATTGCAATTATTAAGAGGGATTACAGCTTGCTTATGCAAAGCTGTGACAAAACACTTGAGAAATAAAACCCAAACGTTTATCTTGTTACCCAAAAAATGTTGCAGAAAATTGTCAAACTATGTTAGAAACAATTTTTACAAAAATGCTTCACTCAGAAAAATTGGAAAGCTTAAAAAATTAATCTTTGCACAAGACTATATTATACTGTCCTTAATTATGTTCCCATTTAGGTAACTGGGATTCTCATTCTTTGTACATGGACCTATCAGTGATGTATGATGCTCTCCATCTTTTTTCACTGTTATCTTTATTGTACACCATTTCGAGACTTATACAATCAAGCACTTATCATGCCCCTACCCATTTTTAACAGTAGATTTCTTATCCTGCCCAGCGAGTAGTGTACTGTCTTGCATATTCACCACATGAAAAACATAATATACAAAATATTGCTGCTGTAAAAAGTGTGCATTTCCCCTTTCCCCCTACAAAAAAATCTGTGGAAAAAATATTAAATTCCCATAACCTTCATAAACATACAAAGCTGTTCGCACCTTTCAGTCTGTAACAGTCTATTTGACATACAGTTCTCAACTCACTGCAAATTGTTATGTCACATATTTTCTGTCCAATATTGCCATCTAGAGTAGAGATGTGAAATCAGTTTCTGAGAATCTACAGTCTTTAACAATTAACCCATAAAGACTGTATACCATAAAACAGCCACAAGATTTTTCCAAAAGCTAGATGGAATGGGAGGTTCTCATCTCAGGAACATGTCCACAGTGCTGAGGAGACAATATGGCTGCTAATAGATATTGCCTACTGGAATGTGAGTACTTTTTCACTGTTGATAATTCCCATACTGACCCTAAAAAACAAAACAAAACAAAACAAAACAAACCACATCAAAATACATCATTAGACCACAAGGCATATTTTCCTGTATTAAAAGCTGAAATCAGAAGACCATCCAAATAAACTATGATGTTAAAAGGTGGAAACAAATAACAATAAATGATAAACCAATATGAGTAAGTGGTACAGTTTCATCTCACTAAAAGACCTTTGTGTTTTAATGTAAAAATTAAGACTGAGGATACGGATTTAAAGCCAAGAACCTAATTCGACCAGAAAAGTATACCTTTGAATTCAACAGACTACTGTGAAATTTGCAGAACACCATCAGAAATAAAAGATGGGAATTACTTCCCACCTAAACTTTGAAAATTATTTCAAAAAGACAAGGTCACCTAAATTCAAAGTAATTTAGGAAACTAACCTGCCTTCAGAGATACCTAAAAATATTCATGTATCAAGCATCACAGAATGGACTGATACATGTATCTCAAAAACCAAGGCACATCCCAGTGAACATAAAGAACTAGTCAACATATCCTGTGGGAATCAATTACTCCATACATCCGACACATAGAATTATTACCCTTATTGATATTCTCTATTTCTTTTGACAGAATGTCATGTACTGCAGAGGAGGGCAGAGGTGAAAGCATCAATGCTACATGCTTACCATGATCCTTCACCACAGGGTTCAAGGCTTGCAGAAACAAGTAGTGTGCTAGGAAGCGAACATTCTCCAAACCGCGGTCCTGCCACCATTCCACATTAAGTACGATCATGATAAGGCAGTATTTTAAATTCCATTTTTACGTTACAATGTCAGTTTTTTCCATAATATGGCAATCAGTCAGGAAGAAGAGTTTCAGAACAGCTGCCAGATGAGAATTTAAGCAGCGCAATTCCTATGGGAATGGCTAGTATGAAAGAGAGGTCTTCTCTAATTGAGTTTCCCAGTGGAACTTGGGCTCTACTCCTCCAGTTTGTGCAGTCTATCTACAGAGAGGGTTATCCACTTCTACTGCAAAGAAAGCTGGAAGAAACTCAGCAAATTGAGATTAAGTTTCCTTGACCCTACATTTGCCACAAGCAAAGCATTTTCCTGTAGCTTATTATTTGCAGGAGGAAGCTATTAGTTCAGTGCATAAGCATTTTGTTTATCTGTTAAATAATTAGAAGTAATTGCATCTCTAAACTACCACACTGAAAGAGTTTGTTCCTTCTTCCTTGTATTTTCTAATTTCTGTAGAAAGGAAGCTAACTGTTCTCCTTTAAAAATGCGGGCAATTGTGGCTATTCTTATTTCCAAGGGAAAGTTCTTGAAAGTTCAACTGATCTTCTACTGACGTATCAGGATTTTATTTAAACACTAGAACCTCAACTTGATCATAAGGTATATTTAGTTAATCTCCATTTTATTTATGCTGAGAAAGTAATAGCATATGTTTTAATGATATTTCTGGATTCATATTGCAAAGATTAATTTTTACAGTTTAGTACCTTCTACAGGAATAAAACCTCCACTTCATCCTTTAATTAGAAGACATTTTTTTTTTACAGGAGTCCTCCACTACAACTCCAGCCTGAAGTTGTGGTGGTTCTTGTTTGTTTTAAACTTATCTTAGCAGTGATAGGAAAGCAGCAGTTGATTTGCAGGTCACCTCTTTCCCATGTTTAGTGTTCCTTTATATTGCCTGGAGAAAACCTGTGCAAAAATAGGCTTCATGTCTCCCCGCACAGCTCTACAGTAGAAGGACCTCTGTTGCACACCCTGAAGTGATTCTGCAACTGGAGAGGATTTGTGTTTGTGGAAAATCAATTCAACCATTTTTATTGCAAAGCAGTAATGAAGAATGATCTACCATGAGATTTAGGAACCTCATCTTTCATATTAGTCATTCACCATGAGGCTATGAAACAGATCACCTTAATTTTTAAGGTCCAAAAATATTGCCTGGAGGGCCTCACTTTGCCAAATTGCATTAAAACTTTGCAAACTCAGAAGAGAATGACTAATCACACCTCCAGACAAATGATTCTAGCTAACTTGCCTGGAAATAAAATCCCTGAGAATTGTATATACACACCTGACAGACCACGTCCTCAAGTTCGTTAGTTTAAACGTCCACAAGAAACTAAGATTATCAAATGAGTGTGTAAGAATCACAACTTTTTCATCAAATTAAAGAATACCTGGTCATATCCATAAGGCCTCTGCTGTGGTGGCTGTGGTGGCCCAGGCTGTGTGGGTCTGTATCCCCCATACTGCTGGCCTTGTCCTTGTGAATAATTGGGATACTGAGGTCCTGGACCACTCTGGGAGGGGCCTGGAGATCATTAAAATGGAAACAAACAAACAAACAAAAGAAAGATTGCTTAGGAGGTTAGGAAAAAGAACAGTAAAATCATTGAATTTTACAATTGAGCAGGGCTGCAAGTATCACTACTGTGTAATTAGGTCTCTTTCTACTTAAAAATATAACAGGGATCAGTGGTGCTCCCCTCACCCTGGAAAAGCACCTTAGCTGACAGGGCCTCTGCTCCAACCACAGAAACTTTTACCTTTATTGATATATTAATTATTTATTATCAATGCATGTAGTTCCACACACGAGGTCATAGGACAGGGAAGAACAAGGCAAGAAATGACAAATCACAAAGATGAGCACTTCCAGGATTTAGGGAGGCACACTCTTCTCCTGCTGTATGCTGCTCCAGTTCCAGAAATTTGTAATGCGAGGAGCAGCCAGATGATCGGCTTCGTTTAGTATTTGGACCTTTTGAAGAGACTAGCAGTGCTGCACTGCTCGAAAGTCAGTTCTCACACTACAGCAGGCAATCATAAATGGGATGTCAGACAAGCAAGTTACATGCATAAAATGTGAGATGTAACAACAGTAAACACTATTGTGGGATGGAAAAAAGCACCCTCTACTCCATACTCATCTGGTCATCTTAACTTTCCAGGAAAAGGGTAGAAAAAAAACCTTTGGCTCCAGCCTTTTTTGGCTGTAAAAGGAAGCTGTTCTTTTGTCAATACAAACTCTTTCTGTTACTACTCACAGGGACTCAGCCTGTCTACCATTGGAAGCTGTACATTACTACCATCAGGCAGTGCAGCTGTGTTCTAAACAAAATTAACCTCATCCCCTGCCTTGGGAGAGGTAGTGTACTGTGTATTTCAGTGACACTCCATATGGATCTTTTGCAATGGATCTAAGTTAGCTTTTCCAACACCACCCCTTAAAAACTGGCACAGTCAGCAAGATTTGCAACTCTTCAGAATTACTTTCTTTTAAACAAACCGACACCATTTTTTTTTCCCCTCAGAAAAAACAGATGAGTTTTAGCAATAATGTAATTCAGTGCTAGAGAAGGCTAGTTTTAGCTACATTAAGATGACATCAGCTGGTAACTCTTTCAGTAATTCTGGATCTATAAGACAGTCAAGAAGATGACCTGGAGAAGAAAAGCTCCATATGCTATTACCATTCTCCTCAGGCCTCAAATCCCCTTGAACTATGCAGTTTCAGCTTTCTACAGTGGAACAAAACCTTAAAGATTGATAATAATGACTGGGATGCTGATTTATTTTTGCAAATTAGAAAGCAATTAAATATTAAATTGAGCAAGGACACTACATCGTAAAAAGTGCTGTGTTCATCTGACAAATGAAACTTGGTTTTATTTATTCATGGTGATTTTTTATAGTTGAATTCTAAATATTCAGTGACAGGTTTTATTAAATAAAAATGGAACTTCAATATAGAAATTGAGAAGTATGCTATTTGGGTTTACAAATTACGGTGGGTAAGTCACTCCGACAGATTTCTTCATTCCTTTCCTCTAGTATTTCTTAACCCAAATTTTCAGAGTAAGTCAGATTTTATTTCTTTACTTACAAAATTTAGAATAGTGAGCTAGACGGACCTTCACTCTGATCTTCATTCTGTTACTATGTTATGTTTAGCAGAATATAAGTACATGAATATTATTTCAGAACTATCAATTTATCCATAACCTCCAAAAGGAGAAAACTTGCTAAAGATCCTCTTGAAACTTAACTCTGTCTCATTAATACTGTATTTAATGCAAATCTGGCATTTATCTACATGGCAAACAAGTCATCCATGCACTTCCTTGCATACCCACAATGCTGAAAGTTTTAGCACTTAAACCTGCAACAAAACTAAAAGTTAAAATATAGAGAATTAGATTTCAGATTCCTTCTTCTGAGATAAGTATGTTCAGCTTTACAATGTGCAAGCAAGTAAAACTTAAAAGAGCAGTATTTTCAGCATGCTCTTCTGACCTCAAGTTTTCAGAAGTAATGCACAAAAATTACATGCTACAAGTTTCCTGTTTGGGAGGTTTTCCCTGAATCCAAGGACTACATTATCTCACCTGTGGCAGAGGACTTCTCATTCCTGCCATACATCAGAAGGTTTGCACTACTAGTGCAAACTTATATGACAAACTCTCTTGAAAGCTGCATTGGCAATGCTTATATTCATTTCCTTACTGATCAGTACAAGAATTTAAGAAGAATGATTCATGTATGTTGGATGAAATTTTAAATTAGTTTTTAAAAGATTTTGCCCTAAATGGGAAGTCCAAGGATGAAAGGGTATAAATGGCTCTTTGCCATCTTTATGCCCTCCTGTGTTCACCTACAGAGGACAGAAAAGAGCAGAGTCTTTCTGGGTCTTTCTAAATTACAGACACCTGTTATAACATTGTCTAGTCAGTCACCTTCAGTTTTTTCTGTGCTACCACACCGTCCTAGATTGCCAATAGATCTACTTCCCAAAAGATGCTGTCTTCTACACTTTCTTGTTTTGGCCCAGTGAAATTGCAGGCATACAGCTTTTTTGGACAAGCCTGGCCTTTCAACCCAGTAAAAACAGGGACAGAATAACATATGAGGATCTCTCAGTCTTTTCTGTCATTGCTCTCTGTGTCTTCAGGTTCTTACCATAACCCTGCTGTTGTCCTGGATAGCCCTGTTGGCCTGGATATTGCTGCTGTTGTGGTGGATAACCCTGCTGTTGGGGTGGTCCTTGATATGCATCTTGCTGCTGACCATATTGTGAGTTTCCTGTAAAATCATTGCAAGAAAGCAAAAACTTATAAAGATACCTACTTAATTAATTTTTTCCTTCTAAGATGCACAGCCAACAACACAAGAACAAAATGAAAATGCAATATTGATTTCAAAAACTGAACAAAACAAAGAAAACTCAAACCAAACAGAAGGAATTCGGCCAAACAAACTGCAGTTAAAGCCAATTTTGCAAAGTTGAACTGCAGCATTTTCAGCATCTCTGCCAAACGAGCATTACATTTACTGGAACATCACAGTCATAAGATCATGACTATGCTAAATAAAATAAAAAAAGACAAAATTAAGGACAGCTACAAGAGCACAGACTAGCTACACAAGATCAGCAAGCTGTTTCCTAACGGCACTATAATTATACAAAATATATACACACACAAAAAGATATACAACTGAACCAACAAATTTATGTTTAAATAAAAATTTCCATTGAGGTAAAAAAAAAAAAATATCTAGAGTGTTTTAGTCATTTTACTGTTGTTAGAAATGGCAAATTGTGGTTATATATTTTAGGTGTTTGCAAGAAATTATTCTGAATGCTTCAAGTTCCCTGCAATTTTCAAGACAGGCAGCAACTAGTATTCTACAAGAGCTTTGCATGGGTTTAAGTCGTGTTGTGTAAGAATTTTTGTTCCCGTTGCAGGTGGGGGAGGAAAGGGAATGTATGTGCGTATGTGTGTGAAGGTATATAGATACCTCCTTCGTAGTAATGTTGTGAGGAATCCTCATAAGGCCTATCGTAGCCTTGTTCAGGATACGACGGTTGCTGATAACCGTAATCATTATGACCTACATCAATTCGACAAGAGACAGGAAGAAACGTTAATGGCCTCTGAGTGAAAACGCTAAAAATATTTCATTTCTCAGAAAAATGAAAAAAATTTCAACTGGATATACATGAAAAAGAATTTTCAATTGTATTAGCCAAAGACTTATTAATATGATTTCCTTTCATATTGAATTAACATGTGACAGGAAAAAAAAAAAAGGCTTAGTGCAGTAGTTTTAGCAACATCACAGCAAGGGATGGTCTTAACCTTCTGATAATCCTTGTTGGGGGGGCAGGGGGAGAAGTACTTTATCTTTCACTCAAAAAAAAAAAAAAAAAAAAGCAAGCATTTAGGCCTTTCACATGTAAATAACCTGAATTAAATTAGAATGAACAAAGAAAGCAATTATCATACTTTGTCTAACACCTGTTCTGCTGATCTCCAATTCAAAAGCATATGCTAAAAGCAGTGTGAAATATAACAAATAAAGCTCAATGAAGTTATGAACCACAGTCTACATTAAATTTTGCTTTTAAGTGACAGAAAAACAACATCCTCAAGGTTTTCCCTACAAACAGAATTCCTACAAGTCTTAAGAAAACTATTCCTCTTACATTCCAGTCCTGAGTAGGATCATTACAAACAAATCTTTCTTTTCAGAGACTACAGGCATCTCTGATTAAGAAACCAATATATGCAGTAAGCACCCCACCTGTTGTTGTTTTTGGAACAAATATATTTTGTCTTACAGATGACCAAAATATATCTTTTTGCTAACTTGGTCAAGAAAACAAGCCACAATTGTGTTTTAATTTGAAATTAAATTATACAAATTATATAAATTTGGAATAAAATTTTGGAATAAAAATAAGGAAAGGAGAAAATAGTCCTAAAACTAAGTGGTCTTTATAATTAGTTCTGCAACTGTACCATACGTCATTGACTGAATCTAATATAAATACATAACCATTAAAACAAGTCATATTCTTTTTAAGTTCTATGTAAGAGTAATAATGAGGTAATGATCAAGAATGAATCTTTAGAAGGAACGGGTCTAAGAAAAGTAATCTGTGCTGCCACAGAGCTGTTGATGGTAACATTGAATTGCCCTTACTAAATTAAATTGCCTGTAACCATTTAAAGTTCATGAGTATAACATAAAAGTTCCAAAATGAAAGCTTAATAATTAAGAGTTAATGCAACTTGGAAAGTAACTCTGCACGTATATCTCCAAAAATAACACATGTAAGCTTATATAGACATGGCTTGATGTAACTTAAAGTCAATTTAATAGAAACTAAAACTCAAACAACTAACTTGTATCCTTTTATTTACAATGAGTAGTTGCTTTGGCAATTACACAGCTTTGCTTTGTATACATTTTTAAAATGTTAACATCTACCACGTTCCTTGAACTTCGTAAGATACCATTAAGTTGCACACATGGTTATCACAGTAGTCATGAGTCAGCATCTTTGTTCTCCCAGTCTCTGCTCAGCCTAAGAACAGGTTAATTACAACTTTTCTAACTTATAACGCAATCCAATAGACTTCAGCACTCTAAATTTCAAGAGGTAGGAGGACAGATATATGAAATTCAAAGTTCTGGTCTTGTCTTGAAAGTACTAGGGGGACTTCTAAAGAGGATTCACAATTACAATCTCCTCAGGGCAGGGACCATTTTATTCCTTTGTAAAAATTAAACTAAAGGCCCATACCATAGCAGCAATAACACATTTGTGCGACTTATATGAAAACTAAACGCTAAGTTAAAAAAATAGAATATTTACAGAAAAACCACATCTTTGTAGCAAGTTTTTCCACTTCGATAAAATCTTTAATAAAAGGATATCGCCCCATCTCTTATTTATAAGAAAGTTATGACTGTTTTAATTCATCTCAATTATACTAGATATGCTAAGGAACCCTCCATGCTTTTAGATAAACCAATTGCAGAACTTCATTTTGAAATACTAAGACTGTTGTTAGAGATTCAAATGGGAGTATTAGAAATTACATGCTTTGAGTAAGTTGTATAATTAACTAGTCATAGTAACTTAAACTGTAGTAACAATTCTGAATTTGGAAAGTTTTGTAAATGTGAGGTATGATATCCAATTACTATTATTGCCTTATTCCCTAATTTTGGGCATATAACTACATTAGTATTGGGCAGGTATAGAAAATGGGAAAGTTAACATTTATGAGAGATTACCATCAGGGTAATATTGCTGGTTCATGCCTTCTGGAGGACCTTGTCCACCATGACTGTATTGGTCCCCATAATAGTCTTCCTGGCCTGAGTACTGCTGTGGTGGGCCTGAAAAACCACAACCAGTCAATACGTAAATAACTTGTTTTCTCTGTTATAAAGCCTGCTAATTTCTGATTCTAGTATGAGAAATATTTCTCAAATGTACTCCCCACCCATATCGTTGCATTTCAGACAACATATGTAATCTGGTTTACTTAAAAAAAAAAAAAAAAAAAAAGAAAAGAAAGAAAAAAGATCTCTATATACACACACACAGACAGAGTTGTTTGGCTGCACTAGATTGAGCACATAATATATCAAACTTCAGTTTTGAGCTCATTTTAGGAACATGTGTATAACAGACTAAGGTGTTAAAAATAAAGTTATTCCTTTTCTAAAAGGACTGGAAAGAAAAAAAAAGAAAGAAGCAAGATTGTGCAACATTGTTCCTTTTTTGTAATTGAGCAAATTCAGAACGAAGCAGGTACTCTGTTCGTTTTCTGTACCTATCATTTAAATATCGAAACAGAATTCTGCACCAGCATATCTGAGATGTGTATTTTTATATACTTTTTGTCAGAAAGAACTCAAAACAAAAGAAATACTTGTCTTCACGTTTCATGGTGATACCAGTAATCTGTTGCTGCAAGAACCACCCTTAAAAGGATAACAAAAAGAGTCTGCAAACAAAGTCTGTGACACCCAATGACTTGATCAGAATTTGGTGTAAGCAAGGAAGTGATTTAAAATAGTTTTAAAGATGGTTATTTAAAATCAATGTAAAAACACTGAAGTTAAGTCCTACCTTGCTGTGGCGGCCTGTATGGAGGAATCTGTCTCTGACCCATCATGTGATTTCCTTGGTTAACTTGGCCCATCATTCCCATAGGTGGCTGCTGCCCCTGGTAATGCTGGCCACCTGCTTGTGGCATGTTGTATTGCTGGGAGGGAGGCTGCTGGTGCATCATTGGACCTGCAAAAGGAAAAGTAGCAAATATGTCATCTGTAACACATGATTTGTGATTAAATCTTTCAAAAAGAACATTGAAAACCCAACCTTTAAAAAGGAACCAAAAAAGGCTCTGTATTTCTAGTGCTCTCATAAGGATTCATTGTTTCTGGACCTATATAAACACAGGCGATCAATTCAGTAACCAAATTACAAAATAGAACTCAGTCTAAATAAGGCTGCTTTCTAGATAATTTTTCTTCAAACTACACAGACATCAGTTTATTCATGCACAAAGATAACTGAAACACTTTCGCCATTTTTTGTTTGTTTTAAAAAGCTCCTGCAAAGTGTAGATGAAAACCTGACAGTGAAACCTTGATAAGTCACAGAAAAATCAGTCAACACTGTAAACTCTTCATGGCATAATTTTAATACATGTGTAGTTGTTATTGTAGTCCATTAACAAGCTCTTATCACAAAATAAGCAAATTTATTTAGCCTGTAAAGACAAACCATGTGTACCAGTCAGTCAGGCAATCACACAACAGGCAGTATGCAGAAAGGCCCACAGGAATATATGCTCTGCCCTCCACTGAACAGTCCCAAGCAGCCTATAACAAAAAGCCTTTCATACCAAGCTGCACCAAGTTTCTGTGAATCACAGGAAAAGACCAGGAGAGATCAAGTACTGTCCATGTTTTATCAACTGAGAAAATCTAATTAAGGCTGAACTTGGAGAAATGCAAACTTCAGTAATGAAAACAGACAGTTAAAAGAGCACCCTATTGACACCATGCAGCAATGAAAATTATAGTTACACCATTTCGTTATATGAGATTGCAGGTTACATTGATTTAACAGAGAACAGCTTCTTCACTTCCTCTGTAGTACCACTTCAGAAAAGTTATTCCAGTATAAAAATATGAGGAGGAAAGAGTTGTGACAAGGAGTTAAACTTCTTAACATATTTTTATAATACATTAATTCAAACCACTTAACACATATTGCACACTTTCTAATGGTGAAACCCTAAGCTTTTTTTGCCTTTTTAAAAAAATTATTTTATAAACTACTAAGACAACAACTAACCAATCTCACAAATCAAACCATCAAACTAGCACAGCCACTCCTCAGCCCCATCCCAGGAGAAAAAGGAAGGTTATCATCTAGTTTTCTGTATGCTAGATTTTGCCATTGCATTTACTATTTTTAAATAACTAGGTGCTGGAGCGCAAGCAGGAAGTCCTATGTGAAACAACAGTACTGGAAAATTACCTAGACACAGTCAATACTGACAATGGATTTACATAAGGAAAGGAATACATAGTCACTTAGATCCTGTTTATGTGGGGTTACGAGAGAAAGTTAAGCCAAATTAATTAATGGTTTGAATTCAAAGTGCGTTAGTTAAATCCCATTAAACCCCTGTGCGGAATGTCTCAGTGAGAAGCAAAGCGGCCTTAGTTCTGTTAAGCTTCATTTTCCTCTGAAGGTAAATATTGGCCACTCTTAAAATGATCCAGTTATGCTTCCACCCTTCAGCACGGCAGTTTCTGTGTCCTGATTTTGAAGAAAAAAAGTGGTTTAAATTGAGATACTGTAATTATTTTTCACTTAGCAAAAATATATTTCATTTTTTGATCTTCTGAACGAGTAGGTAATTTAGATCATTCTACTTCACTGCTCCTCTCTTCGGAGGTACTGAGAAACATTAGGCAGCCTCAAAAAAAAATAACTTGTTGCCATAATATTCCTAGATCTCAAGAAAGCTTGTTAATTAACAATATTAATATTAGTCACAATACAATGTGATAAAATGTGTTGGGTCCCCATGGTGCAATGTAGAGGTTTTCTGTTTGCTTTTTAAATTAGAACTTCATTAACGCTTTGTAGAGCCACAATGAGAATTCACTACCCTGTATCAGACTGTGTATTGTGTTAATAACAGAATGCCTGGCTTGCTTCCAGTTTGGTTCACATCCCTCTCTTATTAAGAAGATACCTAAAAGAAGAACCATGGTCTCTATCGTCTCATGCAACAGAACCATTTTATGGGGTAGTTCTGAGGGGTAAGAGAACTTTGAATTTGTTTTTTCTTTTGAAAAATCAAGCCTACATTAAAGCTACATTTATTCATCGTACAATACTCAATATGACGTAAAACTAACCTAGAAAACCCCTTCACAAAACTTAAGTCAAAAACTTAAGACCATTAGTTCATGATCTAAGACTTTCTCATATTTGTAGGACATATTTTTACAACCCACTTAAAATACAGCTCTTGAATATCCAATCAGGTTACCACAAACTACACTCAGTGGAAGTCATGACCTCTTCCTGACTTGGAGGTAAGACTTCACACACAGAAGTTCACAAAATGGTGCACTGCAAGAGAATACTCGCTGTTTTCAAAAATTCTCCTTAGAAATTCTTTTTTGGTGAATTTCTACAACTATTTATTCTAGAGAGGACAAAATATCGTATTTGTAGAGTCCAAAATGAGTCTACAGTCCAAAATGTGTCCAAGAAAATATTGTGTAGGACTATCCCTGTAAATATGCAAGTACACAAGCAGGCTATTGTCTTTCCAAGAAACTATTTTAACTTTGGTAGTACAAAAGCCCTATAAATGTTTCTGTATATTCAGAAGGCAGCCTTCACACATCAATAGACTGGAAGCATTCCTGGAATAAAAGTCTAAAGAAAAAGATGCTAAGAAGTAATACTGTAGGTCCTGTGAGTAGTACAGGCAATTTTGGTAGTCATAAAACAGACATTTGAAATGCACAGTGTAGACCCAAATCCGTCTTACGAAGTAAGTGAATGTATAAAGCAAGCCAGGACAATAGGTCCTAACTGAACTGCTCATTGTTCAATTTTATTAAAAATAGTGTACATTATCAAGAATACACAACATTTTCCTCAACTGCTCATTTCAAATCTGAGACCAGAAGTGCACTGAGGATGAATCATAGAATCATAGAATGGTTTCGGTTGGAAGGGACCTTAAAGATCATCTAGTTCCAAGCCCTCTGCCACAGGCAGGGACACCTTCCACTAGACCAGGTTGCTCATCCAACCTAGCCTGGAACACTTCCAGGGATGGGGCATCCACAACCTCTCTGGGCAACCTGTTTCAGTGCCCCACCACCCTCATAGTGAAGAGCTTCTTTCTTACATCTAATCTAAATCTACCCTCTTTCAGTTTAAAGCCATTACCCCTTGTCCTATCACTACATGTCCTTGTAAAAAGTCTGTTTCCAGCTTTCTTGTAGGCCCCCTTTAGGAACTGGAAGGCTGCTGTAAGGTCTCCCTGAAGCCTTCTCTTCTCTGGGCTAAACCACCCCAACTCTCTCAGCCTGTCTTCATAGAAGAGGTGCTCCAGCCCTCTGATCATCTTCATGGCCCTCCTCTGAACCTGCTCAAGCAGGTCCAGAGGAGGATGAAAGAGCTGCAGAAAAACTTAGTGGTTTAAAAAGGTCTCCTTAGCTTTATCTCTTCTACTGAAACTCAGATACTGGTGGTAAATGCTATGAGAGGACAAGAATAACTGCTGACATAGTTGAAACTTCTGAAGAAGCAGAAAAGTGAACAACCACACGCATAAGTGAACTGGTGGCTCTGCTGTTCTGATTAAAGAGCTATGGAAGCAGCTGGGTGTAACCAGAAAGCAATGGTACAAGCTATTGTCTCTTCAGTCTTCAAAAATATTTTCGTTTTGCTCCTAAGAAGAGGTCTATTCTTTAGACATTTCACAACGTGCACTCGTATCAGGAATCATAGAATCATAGAATCATAGAATCATTTCGGTTGGAAAAGACCTTCAAGATCATCAAGTCCAACCATTAACCATGCCCCCTAAACCATGCCCTGGAGTACCTTGTCTACGCGCTTTTTGAATACCTCCAGGGATGGTGACTCAACCACTTCCCTGGGCAGCCCATTCCAATGTTTGACAACCCTCTCAGTAAAAAAATTTTTCCTAATATCTAACCTAAATCTCCCTTGCCTCAACTTGAGGCCATTTCCTCTTGTCCTATCTCCAGACACCTGACAGAAGAGACCAACACCCACCTCACTACAACCCCCTTTCAGGTAGTTGTAGAGAGCGATAAGGTCTCCCCTCAGCCTCCTCTTTTCTAGACTGAACAACCCCAGTTCCCTCAGCCGCTCCTCATAAGACTTGTGCTCAAGGCCCCTCACCAACTTGGTTGCCCTTCTCTGGACACGCTCCAGCAGCTCAATGTCTTTCCTGTAGCGAGGGGCCCAAAACTGAACACAGTACTCGAGGTGCGGCCTCATCAGTGCCGAGTACAGGGGAACAACCACCTCCCTGTTCCTGCTGGCCACACTGTTCCTGATACAGGCCAGGATGCGATTGGCCTTCTTGGCCACCTGGGCACACTGCTGGCTCATATTCAGCCGGCTGTCAACCAGCACCCCCAGGTCTTTCTCTGCCGGGCAGCTTTCCAGCCACTCTTCCCCAAGCCTGTAGCACTGCATGGGGTTGCCGTGACCAAAGTGCAGGACCCGGCACTTGGCCGTGTTAAACTTCATACAATTGGCCTCAGCCCATCGATCCAGCCTGTCCAGATCTCTTTGTAGAGGCTCCCTACCCTCAAGCAGATCGACCCTGCCTCCCAACTTGGTGTCGTCTGCAAACTTGCTGAGGGTGCACTCAATCCCCCCATCCAAATCATCAATAAAGATATTAAACAGAACAGGGCCCAACACCGAGCCCTGGAGAACACCACTCGTGACCCACCGCCAACTGGATTTCACCCCATTCACCACCACCCTCGGGCTTGGCCATCCAGCCAGTTTTTCACCCAGTGAATAGTGCACTTATCCAGGCCACGAGACGCCAGTTTCTCAAGGAGTATGCCATGAGAGACAGTGTCAAAGGCCTTGCTGAAGTCAAGGAAAATAACATCGACAGCCTTTCCCTCATCCACTAGGCGGGTCACCTGGTCATAGAAGGAGATCAGGTTGGTCAAGCAGGACCTGCCTTTCGTAAACCCATGTTGACTGGGCCTGATCCCCCTCTTATCCTGGAGTTGCCATGTGAGTGCTCTCAAGACAAACCGTTCCATAATCTTTCCCGGTACTGAGGTCAGGCTGACAGGCCTGTAGTTCCCCGGATCCTCCCTCCGACCCTTCTTATAAATGGGAGTCACATTGGCAAGCCTCCAGTCCTCTGGGACCTCCCCTGTTGACCAGGAACGCTGATAGATGATAGAGAGTGGCTTGGCAAGGACCTCTGCCAGTTCCCTCAGTACTCTTGGATGGATCCCATCAGGTCCCATAGATTTGTGAGTGTCCAGATGGCGTAACAGGTCCCTAACTAATTCCTCCTGGATTAAGGGGGGTATGTTATGCTCTTCATCCTTACCTTCCAGCTCATGAGGTGGAGTACCCTGAGGATGACTGGACTCACTATTAAAGACTGAGGCAAAGAAGGCATTAAGTACCTCGGCCTTTTCCTCATCACTGGTTGCTACGTTCCCTTCTGTATCCATTAAATTGAATATGCACATCTAGAGTATCAGAAAAGTACACCGTGCCAGATTTACCATGGTAAATCTTGTCATTGTGTCCACTGTTACATAAATAACAAAATCTATACCTAGCAATGGAGCAGCTCTCAGCAAAACTTCCTTGTTGTTTTTCTTTGTTTACAAAAAAAATGCTTGTTTTTAAACATAAGTGATGGTGGTAATTCTTGCAAGAGCTAGCTTAGGAACTCTACTGTAGGGTAAATTTAACTTGCCATTTTCTCAAGATTCTTGACAAAAGCTACAATTCAGATGTACTCGGTCAAATGAACCGAAATCTTAAAGGTGTTTTAACATGAGGGGCAGTTTAAACACCATCTCAAAAGACTTTGAGGATACAAAATTTTTTACTACTCCTAATGTATGATTTAGGTTGCAAATTAAAGGTAGTAGAAATTTCTTCACACTTGCTTATTCCACAAAGTTCTCATCTCAAACTGAACCATAATTTCAAGTGTCATTTAAGAAAAAAAAAATACATAAAAATAACTCATACAAGAAAATTCCTTAGTACCAACATCACCTATCACGTTTTACATTAGGGAAGGAAGATGAAAGAACAAGCACTATGGCACCTGTTTATATCTTTTCTTTTTTTCACAATAGAACTGCAGTGTCTTCTACAGCTAGACATGCTACAAATACAGCTTTAGCACGATGGCACTTCAGAAGGTGGAGGCAATTTTATTTTTCTTTAACAGGTTAGGTGTGCAAAAAATTGAGACTGTCCTGCTTTGTCCATGACATCATGACTCCTGTAAGCATTTGAGGTATTTAAACGTAACAGCCTCTGCTTACATGGGAATGAACAGATGGAAAAACATTCACAAAAGGTCCTCAACCTCGGGAATCATTTTATCCTGATCTGTCATACATGAATATGTTTATATTTCAGATAACATTGGATGTTCCTATCTTTATGTTCCTTTCTTTGTATGGACAACAAAAGAACAGGAATTCTGGAACTGCCTCACCTCTGCTGTCTCTGTGATCTCTTCATATTTGCTTGTAATTGAAATAGCTCTCAAACATTAATGGAATTTTTGTAAGCTTATATAAATGAAACTGTCATTAAAACAATCTCAGCACCAGATGCAACAATTGGTCTTCTGCAAATAATTGAGTCAACATGATATTTTCACGTAGAGTTCACCTGTTAAAAGTAAACTAGTTCCTCTCTCTCATCCCAAGCAACGTATAATGCTCATTAAATACAGACTGGGGAGTCTGGCAACTTTGCTTCAAGTGCTTCTGGCAAGGGAACAGAATCCTAGCAAAAGGATCTGAGAAAGAGTTTCTGAGATGGCCAAGCTTAACAAAACTATCTGAGAAACAAAGTTTCTGAGATGGACAAACTATAATTTCTTGGTCCTTGAAGTATTTGAATTCTACTGTTTATTATTATTCTCTGACTGTGAAAGATCTGTTCAACATAAATAAGAGGAATTTCCATGTAAGTTTCAGGTTCCAGAAAATCATGCTTACACCTCCCCTCTGAAAAATCAAAAATTGGCAAGACTTGAAATATTTCATTCAATATAAGTAGCTTCTCATACAAAAGAAGAAATGCACCCATAAGAAAGGAGTTTCTTCCACATTCACTCAGCTCCTGCTGCTTCCTATCTTTTCCAAAAAGGTAGCCAATACTCCTTGCGGATGTCCCAGGCTGCTACAGTAGCTTTTTAATCAAGAGTCATCTACAGAATCTTCCACTTAAAACATTCTGCTTCCTAAGTCCAAAATGACTAAACTTCTTTTTTTAACTGGACTGACTATATAAAAACAATACCACGAAAATTTTGCTTCTCATTTAAGATATTTCTCTGGCTAGCATTTTATTAACTAGTGCAAATCAATGATGAGTACAAAGTGGAGACAGAAAGTAAATCCAACAATGGGTTCTGTTACTATGCATTTTATTTCTTAACTAGCACTTTCTCATTTTTTCTTACTAACACCATCTGCCTCAAAACGTGTACATACAGCAAGATGTTTTGCTAGAGAAAGTTTTGCACATAAAAAGTTATGCTAAAACCACACAAAAGTTAGATCAAACCTTTCTGCGTGTTATGGTGTCTTTATTATACGATAGCATGCTTTTTTTCTACAAGTACTGGCCTCATTCAGTACACAGTAGCTATTATTCACTGAAAAGCTATTTCAATATTTTGTTTCCTCCTAATTGTTTGTGTGAGATGCCATGTGTAGTCAAACACTGAAGACAGAATTATTAATTTACTCAGGGGTTTTCTTATGGCACTCGTAACTCATAAAAATGTCCAAATCTTCATAATGAATATACTTTCACAACACTCCGGTGAAATCAGATGGTGTCATAATCTTACCATCAGATTCATTCCTCTACAGATGGGGAACCCATGCAGGGAAAGATTAAGGTCAAAAACATCTAGTAATTTTTAACAGCCAACTTGAGATGCCAAGACCTTATCTTGCAGAATATTTAGCATTATATTTAGCTAGTGCTGCTATTAACTGACAGCTATTGTACGATCTCTCATTCTCAATACAGATCACCCCTTTATAAGGCAAAGCAGCAAAGCGTGCTTAGGGGTTCACAAACATCTCTTGACAACAATACTGAGGTTCAGAAATCACAAACATCTCTTGACAACAATACTGAGGTTCAGAAATTTTGGTTCATTTCTGAATGGCAGCACATGCTACCAGTTAAGAAATCTTCAAGTCACAATCTGTTTATTCCTTTTTTGTTAAACTGCATCTCAATGCATTTCCTAGCAGCTCATTCTTGTTTCTTCACTTTGATGAGACACCTGCAGTGTCCATGCTTGGCTGAGACCTCTGCCCAGCCAGACTGGATCTTGGCTACCTATCTAAATCCCTCATGGTCTCACAGATTCCTCTGCTATTCTCCCCCCTGCTGTCTTGGAGTCACAAGAGAGTGAAGATACAGAAGTATTTCCTCTAATTTGTCACCAAATCTCAATACAAATGCAACAACTAAGAGTAGAAAATGGAGGAAATGTATTAAGTAGACCTGACTGGGAATATTCTTAGGTCAAAAACCTTAGCTACCAATACATAACAAACATGCGCATCTTCAGACTTAAAGACTTTCTTCCCCCCTAGGTATTTAAAGTTTGACTAATTTAGGACATTATTTTCATTGAAACAGCAAATAGCACCTTGCTGACGTAACAGCCAAGTTTCAAAGCCTTTATCTAAAGCAAGGGGCACCTGCACTCCTACATTTACATATGAAGTGCTCTATTTACTAATGTTTTTTGAGACATGAAAATATTTTAAAGACGATAATTTACCACCCCGCTGTCAGAAATTGCTCTCCACTTCTGTGAAAGTTCCACACAAAAAAAAAAAAAATCAGCCTTGAAGCAGACATTTGGAATGGAAAAAGTCGCAGCCTTAAGGGTCAAAATTTGGCAAAATTAGAGTTACCCAATGTGAAAGTTTACTGTGGCCCTAAGTGCAGGCAATGGTACTAGCTCTTGTTTTAACTAGAGAATTTGCTCTTGTTCTTGAACCTGTAAATCGGCTAGATACTGCTTTATTCTTTATTCCCCAAAGCCACTTCAGTACTATTATTTGTTCAGAACAGAAAGCTTTTAAGTATCTTTCTGTCTAATTCCTAATGAGCAATTTTCAAGTTTGACAGAATACTGAAAATACAGCAGGGGAATATTATGAGAAAGAGTAAAGAACGCTACTTAGAGATGAAATAATCACTAGTCCTAAATTGTAAGCCAGTCATACAAAGTTGTTTTCTGTAGCACAACTTAGTGGATTACTCCCTCACACATACTGTTACATATTTACTGCTAACTCTCTGCAACTAAGACATTTAAACTGAGCATGCACAGGACTTTTCAAAAGCATCTTACAACGTTTACAAAATTACTCCATTGTGTATTGCCCAGAATACACAGATAACCTGCCAGTTCAGAGAGGCAGTCAAAAATATTCCCACTTGTGATGGTTTCCTCTGCTGTGTGCCCATCTTTTGTTTCCTCTGCTGTTAAATTTTAAGAAAAATGCCATTAGCAATGTGGACAATGAAGGACTTCCCACTTTCACTACTGGCAAGAAAATGTTAGAATCATTTGTTTCGTCTTGACTTATTTTTGGTGTCTCATTAACTCTGTCTTTTGTCTGTTTTGAACCTTTCTGTGATATAATAATCAAACTGATTGATTGTACACCTCAGGAACAAATGGTATCTATGTAACAAAGTGGAGCTTTGGTCTCCAATTAGAGTATACTGCAAGAAGAACCACCTATGCCACTGGAGGATTATTTTTTCTACAATGACCAGGGAGGGAGCCTTAGAAAAAGAAAAAAAAATATTCTCCTACAGCACTAGAAAAGAGACAAAATCCTCAAGTCATATCCTTCAGCTAATATATCTATAAGAGTTCATACATATTGGGGGAAAAAAACCATACTTGCTGTAAACATGGCAGCAGCTTTTTTTTTCTTCCTAAAATTCTGCAGTATGTCTTTTAGCAGGTGGTATGTCCAGATCCAATGTAGTAACGGACTTCACAGGTAAGCTGAAAATACTGCTTGCTGACTTGTAAAGCACATTTAAAAGATATATACACAGTACATATACAATTTAATGATTTGGTCTGTTGTGACTCTAATGCAATATTTTAATTCTACAGTGTCCCTGCACTTCAACAAGGACGTCAACAGGCTACATCATCTGTTTACGCTATGTAAATATCCTAGATACAAAATTAGTTTTGAATTTTACTATATACACAAGGACATCTCTTGAAAACAGTAGGGAGTAGCGGATTTGTTCCTGGAACTGAATTTTATTTCTTTAAGATTAACAGACATTCCACGCTAAAACAGCATGCAGCAGAGAACACAGATTAATCGGGTATAAAAATCTGAGGGCTACCTGACTTTAATTTTTCAATTTACCCAAGAGACTGAAGAGTAGAGATGTATTTTATCAACTCGAGCAATAATAACACTTAGATAGAAGTGTAAAGTCTGAGAAAGATAAACTGTAGTTCAAACTTATAACTGATGAAAGCAGATCCATTCCCAGATTGTCACACAATCCCTGAAAACAGTTCAATGTCTGCAAATAAATAAAAAGTCGCTGACACATGGGAGAAAGGAGATGTAGAGTCCTCCAAACACAGGTACAAATGCATTTAGAGAAGGAAAGCTACAAGAAAAGACCTTTAGAAAAGGCCTGTAGCTGAGAGGTTTCCTTTGCACAGAAGCTAACTGGCACCTCACTTACCTTGGTTTGGTTGCATGTTCATGTTTGGTCTGGGACCATAGTTGCCCATTGGCTGTCCCTGGCTCATAGTCATCTGATTCTGCACTGGCATACTCTGCGAGGATGGCACTGAGTGATTATAGCCACCCATTGACCCATGGCTACTTGAAGGCATGTTCATGGAACTGTTCGTCATGTTGAGTTGGTTAGGTCCAGGTCCTTGCATAGGCATATGGTTAGGTCCTTCAGAACGAGACAGGGAAAAAGGTTCTACATTAAGTATCATAAAACAAGCAAATACAGTCATACTGAGTCACAAAACTTAATAAGAGTAATTAAATACAATTACATTAAAACAAGGCTAAACCAGAGGTTTGCTCATGTTTTCCCAATTTAAATTAAAAAAAAGTTAACGAAGTTCAGCTCTACTATGCAACACATTTTCTTTTGTTGAGCAGCTGAAGCTACTACAACAAAGGTGTAAATTATCATATAGCTCATTTTATATCCATTATCATATGCAAAACTATCCTTTTTAGTACTTGCACAACATACCCTGAATTTCAACCTGAATTGCACAAGATCAGTTTAACAGCCAGCTTGGTGGCTCTATCACAGCTATATAATTGTTACAATAGCTGTAACATTTCCATTTATTCAAACAGACCATACTATACACTTTTCTGAAAGTAACAGTTAATACTTTATTTTTCCAAAAATCAGGCAGTATTAACATTGACATGGTACAAATACATGTAGAATAAAAATGGCTGAAGGCATATTTAACATCGTTTGAACATATAATCTACAGCCAATATTCTGCAACTGTGTTTACAGGTTATTAGGGTGGGAGATGATGACTGGAAGGACAGCCATCAAGTTATCACCTCACCTCTCATGCCTGCAAAGATGCAAAGGAAGAGCAACCTGTCCGTATACCCATGAGGCCAACTACATCTCTTCACCCTTTATTTCCCCTCTTCCTGACAACACAGGTTGGAATTGGATTGTTCTCTGAATTAAATCTACCCTCAATGGGTATTTTAAAAGTATAAACGTTACAATACCATCTGATCAGTTTACTTACTACTTTAGCTGGGTTAAGTGAGCAGGTACTAGGAGTAAAATTAGTAAGAGGTATGACTGAATATAAATATGACAAGTGAAAAAAGTAAATGAAATGCAAGAATTATGCATTTGACAAGCACCACATGAAGAGTTTACGAAGATATGTACAACCAGAGTAAGTCAACTGTAAACAAGTCAAGTGTTGATATACACAATGTTCACCAAGAAGATGTCATTGTTGCCAAACATGCTACAGGTTTTTTGTTAAGCTACAAAACCCTAAGAAATACAGAGAACTTAGTGAAACCTAAAGAAACTATGCCAGTGGAGTTGTATGAAGATAGTGATTTGATTACATATCTCTCTGTGAAATAAAAACAAACAAACAAAACAAAACACATATCTGCCTTCAAATGTAAACACCTCCCGAGTCCTGTCTTGGCTAAAGAAATAACTGCACTATCTAGGACAGAATGAAGGTGAAAAATAAGGACATAGAGAGTTGTATGCAAGGTCATAGAGGCAATACTAACTGTATGGGATTTGTGTGGCAAGGTTTTGGTAGCGGGGAGGTTACAGGAGTGGCTTCTGTGAGAAGTCGCTAGAAGCTTCCCCCATGTCTGACAGAGCCAATGCCAGACGGCTCCAAGACAGACCCACCGCTGGCCAAGGACGAGCCCATCAGCAAAGGTGGCAGCACCTCTGTGATAACATATTTAAGAAAGGAAAAAAAAAGTTGCAGCAGCACAGAAACTGCAGCTGGAGAGAGGAGTGAGAACATGTACGAGAAACAGCCCTGCAGACACCCAGGTCAGTGAAGAAGGAGGGGGAGGAGGTGCTCCAGGCGCTGGAGCAGAGATTCCCCTGCAGCCTGTGGTGAGGCAGGCTGTCCCCCTGCAGCCCACAGAGGTCCACAGTGGAGCAGATATCCACCTGCAGCCCAGGGAGGACCCCACGCCAGAACAGGTGGGAAGCCCACGCTGGAGCAGGCTCCTGGCAGGACCTGTGGACCCATGGAGAGAGGAGCCCACGCTGGAGCAGGTTTGGTGGCAGGACTTGTGACCCTGCGGGGGACCCACACTGGAGCAGTCTGTGGCCTGAAGGACTGCACCCCGTGGAAGGGACCCACGCTGGAGCAGTTCATAAAGAACTGCAGCCCGTGGGAAGGACCCACACTGGAGAAGTTCGTGGAGGACTGTCTCCTGTGGGAGGGACCCCACGCTGGAGCAGGGGAAGAGTGTGAGGAGTCCTGCCCCTGAGGAGGAAGGAGTGGCAGAGACAGTGTGTGATGAACTGACTCCAACCCCCATTCCCTGTCCCCGTGCACTGCTGGGGGTTAGGTAGAAAATTTGGGAGTGAAGCTGTGCCTGGGAAGAAGGGAGGGGTGGGGGGAAGGTGTTTTAAGATTTAGTTTTACTTCTCATTCCCCTACTCTGGTTTGATTGGTAATAAATTAAGTTAATTTTCCCCAAGTCGAGTCTGTTTTGCCCTTGATGGTAATTGGTTGAGCAATCTCTCCCTCTCCTTATCTTGACCCACAAGCCTTTTGTTATATTTTCTCTCCCCTGTCCAGCTGAGGAGGGGAGTGATAGAGTGGCTTTAGTGGGCACCTGGCATCCAGCCAGGGTCAACCCACCACACCAACTGACCTGCAAACAAAAAGATGTAGAAGAAAAAGATAACAATTATCAAGGAACACATCTACTAAAAGCCAATATGAAGAAACAGAGAGTAAGTTTAAGAATATGTTTATCCTTTTGTCCTTTTCAAGACACCTTACTGAAATGAACACATAAGCTTATTTTATCAAGGAAAGTGAAAAAGCTGAAAAAGGTATCATATATGCAGTTCACTGTTCCTGCAAACAAGCGAGCCGAGATTGCTTAATTGTACAAAGGCGTATCCAACACAAATGCAGAAAAAAACAACTCAGCGAATAGCATTATGACCATGACAGAGAACTACAGATGCCTATACTGTCCCCTCTTCAATTCAGCACTGCCTAACTCAGTAATAGTGGAGACAGTTTAATTCTGAAAAAGTGAGATTATCTCTAACCACGAGAGCAATCAATGTGTTAAAGTAAAGCTAAGGTGAAGAAAAGCTCCAGACTGTAGTGCCAAGCAATTATTGGAGGACTGCTAGAAGACTACTTTCTTAATTTCTTTCTGAATAAAAGGAAGGAATACACAGGGTTAGTGCCAGAAAGTCAGGACCTGGGAGTGGTTTTGTTCCTTTTTATTTAAAGGAAGAAATTGTCAATAATAAATTTCAGAGAGCTAGCCAAACACACAGTGGAGGAAGTTTTTAAAAACTGGTAATGTAAGAAGCAAAATGGGGGAAGGCAAAAATCATTGCAAGAGAGAAGTTGAAAAAATAAAACACCTTCTCTAAATGGCTGGTTTATACTTCACATCTCTGTTAGCACCACAACAGGAGAAAGCACTCATAAGAAAAAGCTGGCACGTGAAATGTCAGGCATGCGTATGTTCTGGGGTCACAATCAGGTAGTTTGTTAGTGAGAAGCTAGAAGGCAAGGACAGAGGAAAAGCTAAGACCGTATTATCAAAAAACCTTGCAAATGAAAAATAGTAAGAACACACTTTACAAATAATTTTTTTTATATTTTGCCAAAATACTTCACGGGGTTCTCCTGCACATAAGGATGCAAGAGTTGATTTTATTTTTTTTTTTTCTTCATACAAATACACAAAATAGGAAGAACGGAATATGAATGAATGAGATATGAAGTGCATATCTGCCATTAAAGTAACTGCTTTAAATGCTATACTAATTAGATTCTGTGTTATAATAAAGTTAGTGGAATAAGTATCTATCTTGACTATAAACAGAAGTTCTTTTTCCTCTTAACCACTTATGGACAGTATCTTGGCTCTGAGAAGCTGTAAGCCAGCCTAAGTGCATTTGAGACTACATTTGCAGGAAGGAAAGAAGACTTTGAGAGAACTTCTTGGTAATACACAAGCACCTGTTATTCAGGAAGGTCACCTACCAGTACCAGGACAAAGGTCAGAGAACCCTACAGCTAGTCTTACCTTTAAACTTTCTACATATGATAAAACAAGCTCAAAAACCCGGAAAGATAACTTGTCACCAGCACAACCCAGTTCTTCATCTCCTTCCAAATGCAGACCACCCTTATGTTGCATCACACAAACTCTCAGTCAATGTAACTCTTCAGATCGGAATTTTTTCAGGTAAAAGCCATAATCTGTCACAGGTACAGATAACACTCAATTCCACCTGTCCTGGTTTCAGCTGGGATAGAGTCAACTGTCTTCCTAGTAGCTGGTACAGTGCTATGTTTTGAGTTCAGTATGCGAAGAATGTTGATAACACTGATGTTTTCAGTTGTTGCTCAGTAGTGTTTAGACTAAAGTCAAGGATTTTTCAGCTTCTCATGCCCAGCCAGCGAGAAAGCTGAAGGGGCATGTGGGAGACTTCATGGAAAATGGGGGACATTTCTTTGAGCCTGATTATTTAGAGTTAGCATAAGTAGGCCGCAGTTACCATGAGTGGGCCGGAGTACGTGACAGCTGCAGTATAAACGGACTTTGAACCACCAGAAAAACAACGGACATGAGGAACTTGGACAGTGGAGCAATTAATAAACAAGATAACAGAACTGCAGAGGCAAGAAGGAGCTGCAAGAGCTTTAACGCAATTAAGAAAGCTGTCATTTCGGCTTAGAGCATTTAACTGCGGGATGGGGACTTAGGAGTTGGTTTGTATCTTTGTTAAAAATCGGGGTTTCTTTTATTCTTGTATATTTTATTAGGTATAATGTTGCTTTTACTGTGTTTAATTAATTGTGTTCATAGATCTTGTAGGTCACCTTGACCAACATAACAGGTCAAGATTCTCGGTGCATTGCAACCGCATCACAAAACCCATGAACCAGTAGACAGGATGGCTATGACTCGTGCAGGGCGGCTGGCCAGCAAGCACATGCGTCATAGGCTCCCCATGTTGCAACCGAGGCAGATTTTGGCACCCGCTGGCCACGTGTGCTGAAATCCATTCCTCTGCAAATGTATAAATACCAGGATTTTCCAAAGAGCATCAGGCTGGTGTACGGCAAGGCCATCATTGCCTCCATGGGGACGCCCATGTAAAGCTGGCACCTACCAATTGCTGGGCCGAGTTTGCGATGCAAGACGGCATGCAATGTTGCAGAATCGAGCTGCTATTGATTTTCTATTGCTAGCACATGGTCATGGTTGTGAAGATTTAGATTGAATGTGTTGTATGAATTTATCTGATCACTCTGAATCGGTCCATAAAGCTATACAAAAGATGAAGGACCAAGTTCAAAAACGGCAGGTTAGTGATGGTTTGGGATGGTTAGACAGGCTGTTTACCCATTGGGGAATTATGGGATGGATAAGAGATCTGTTAAAAATGTTGGGAATTGCTTTGTTAGTATTGGTAGTCTTGTTATTAATTATCCCTTGTATACTCAGTTGTTTAGGAAGGATGGTACAGAATGCAATGGCTAAAGTCTGGATTGTTCAAAAACAAAAAGAGGGATTTGTGGGATACTTGGAAAGTAATGGGCACACAGTGAACAATCCAGACTCGATAGAATTGATCAATTTGTGAGCCAAGGATGTTTTGTAGGCAGCAGACTTCAAGGATGCTTTGCTTGTGGACACATATTTAGCTAACGGTAGTAAGAGCATTCCAGACGCCTTTAGAAGGCCTTGAACAGAATAAACAAGAAGACAAAAAAAGATACCAATTAGAAGAACACAGGTGCGCATTCCACGATAAAGGGAACTTGGCACAAAGAACCTCAATTCGGCAGCTTATCTTGACCAATTAGACTGAGACAAGTTTCGCATGTTTTAGTTAATACAACCAGTTATGCCTTATGTTTATGCGCGTGTACAGTGTTGATATAACCAATCATTAGGTGTAACTAGGCGCGTGGACAGCTCATGCTAACCAATCTCTAATTTGCTTATGCGTGAACAGTAACTAGAATGAACATATAAACCGAGCTATCTTGGCAATAAAGTGGCATCTGCTTGATCATATTGATTGTGCGCAGTGTCCGTGACTTCCGCGTCAACAGGGGCACAAGAAGTTGGCACAGGACACAGCCAGGGCACCTGACCCAAACTGGCCAACGGTGTATTCCATACCATGTGACGTCCCATCCAGTATAGGAATGGGGAAGTGGGGGCTGGGAATCGCTGCTCGGGGGGCTGGCTGGGTGTTGGTCAGCGGGTGGTGAGCAATTGCACTGCGCATCATTTGTACATTCCAATCCTTTCATTATTACTATTGTCATTTTATTAGTGTTATTATCATTATTAGTTTCTTCTTTTCTGTTCTATTAAACCGTTCTTATCTCAACCCACGGGTTTTGCTTCTTTTTCCTGATTTTCTCCCCCATCCCACTGGGGGGGGGGGGGAGTGAGTGAGCGGCTGCGTGGTGTTTAGTTGCTGGCTGGGGTTAAACCACGACACCACCACAGGCTGAAAAAGGTTCGTCATGACTGTCTTCCCTGGTAAGAGGATACAGACGCTTATTTGTCAGGGGATGCAATTAAGGGCCTCAGCACCACTTCAGGTCCTTCATTAATCAGAACACGGGTATGAGAAAAATCATCCTTTTCCCTTTAGGTAATGGGACAGGTCTACAGCAGAACTTTAAATCAACTCATGCCCTGACCATCACTAGGCAGTTCTTTTAATCCTCCCATCAACCCTTCCATGCATACTCAGGCCTGTGGAAGCCCCTACTCAGATAAGCCCTTCCAGAAATCTGATATTTTTAAGAGCCTGCATTTTATTTCTTCCTGGCTGGTCAACTCATAGTTGTCAATCGTGGATTCTCTTGGTTTGCACGTTAGTGACTTTATTCCTTTTGGACAGATCATCTCTTCAGATATTTAAGGTTTTGTATCTGGCTTCTATTACAAAGTGCCTACATAACTTTAGAGTAAGTGCCCTATAAACAGAAAGCAAATGAATACACTGCAGAAATTATTACAAATGCATGTCTATGAAATACAGAAAGGCGTACATACAGGCAAACTAGCAAACACTTAAAAAAAAAATCATTCAGCTATCCACTTAACAAGATGATTTTGTTTCTCCTTTTCCAATTCCTAACTATGAAATAATTTTAGCATGCCTTTCTGACATTAGAGATGCCCTCATCCTAAGCTGTTTATCTTCGCATCCTCAGAGACAACCTTAAACAGAGAAGGGAAGGAACAGACATTCAAAAAGAGGGAATATGTTGGAAGAAAGGCTAAATTAAAGCTTAGTTGGAAACTGTATTTAAGTATCTGTCTAGGTGAATACCAAAACAAACCTATTTACCTTTCACATATTTTTCTAAGAGCTCTTTTCTTACTCTATCTAATTACAAAATATGTATGTTTAAGGAGTGACTTTTCTCCCCCGTGGCTCTGCAGTGAAGTCATTATGCTCACATTGCGACTTAGTAATCCTTCTCCTTGGAAAAGATCATTATAATAACAATAATATGATTACACTAGAGGGTCAAAGAGACTGATTTGTGAGAGGCAATGCTATTCTCCATGGGAGCTGATGGATCTTAGATGGATAGAGGACTCCACAACCAGAATATCTCTGCCCTACTTAGGGAGCAGCATATATTGCTCTTTCCAAATCCAAATGCAGACCATGACCAATATGCATGATGAAACTAACTTCTTCTCTAGATCTTTTATTACAGTTCTTACACATGGCCTCTGGAGGCTATTCAGCCACTCTTCTCAGAAAAGCTGTCACTACCAGGTCTGTTTTATCAAGATTTGCACAGAATTAGAGACTACAGCAATCATATTTTTTACTTCATAGTAAGTTTTGCATAGTTATTTACTGTGTTTGCTGTCATGGAGCTTATCCTTGTGACCACTGAGCGACGAATTTTCAAAGCTCCTTTGACAGCAGTTACCTTTCCTGGAAGAATCAATACCTTGAAGAGCTTTTGTACGAAAAGTTGCTCCATACAAAAAAAAAAGAAGGGGTCCGGAACAAAAGCAATCCTGGGACTGCAATTTTAAGCTGAAAGCCAATTCACATGAAATAGGCAGTATGACTTTATGAGTGGAAATCCTGGAAAACTGCCTCTATATAAAGAGGCAAGCTTTTCCAGGGCCTACTCCATTCTGATCTGACTGCTAAAGGGAATAGTTACCCCAAAGCCAGTAGTGGTAGGTACAATGTGGAATTTTATCATCTTGTTTCACTGCTTTGTTTCTGACTTCCCAAGCACTTTTCTTTTTATTACAAAACAGGATGGCATAAAAACTGACTTAAAATTTACACCTAGAACAATAATCTGGAGGCCATTTCTTTACAAATCCCTTACGATTCAACACATCTTCAATAATAAAGAACACAGAGGATTAGTGGAAGCTGGATGACTTTCTGTATAAAAGCAATTTTTTTTTTTAAAAAACATTTACCCACATTTGAAACACCCTCTTTAAGATGTATCTATTTTATTATTATCTAATTATTTAGCTACAATGATTTCACATTATCTTTTGATGGAAGGATTTGTGTTCACTCAGCCACAGGCCAATACCTTTCCCCAATAAGCCTTCTAAAGCCAGCTGTACTGCACGGTTTCAAACAGACTAAATTTAGCCAGTTCTGTTCATCAGAGGAATGCTGTGTGTCAGCTACATCAAAGCCCAAGGGCAGCCTGATAAACACTGAATACAGGTCACGTAGCTCTGTAGCTAACAAACTCTAAGAGAGCTTGTACTCGGGGGCATTCAAAGCAGTTTTGTCATCAACAATCTAGTATCCCTTGAGCCCCCATGTCGTTTCAGTTGCCAGGCAACGCTGGTGTTAATGTCTTAGAGGAGAAAAACTTACCAGGCATCTGGCCGTTCATCTGGTTCTGCATGTGTGGTGCAGGAGGGCCCCCACCTACCATACCATCTGAAGACATGTTGTGCGAGCGCGGAGGTGGGGGAGGGCCGCTCTGACTCATCCCTCCCGGACCCATAGGCATATTCTGTGTGGGTGGCTGAAAGGAGACAGTTTAGTCAAACACGAGAAGCAGTTAGTCTGACAAATATATTATATGTACATATGGTACAGCAGTTGCCTATATTGTTCAGCGGGGTATGAAAGAAAGCACTGAAATGCATTTCTTGCTCTGATACATTTAACTCCTCCCAATATTAATTTTGGCAAAACACTTAACATTTCAATCAATTTTACGTGAAGTATTACATGCAGACAACACCACAGCACCTTCAAGCACCGCTTTATAATAATAAAAAAAAACCCCCAAACAAATCAATGCCTCATTAAAAAATTATATCTGAACAGTTTAAGATTGCTGGAGTCGCTCCCTCCCACATGCGCACAAGCTTGCCTTCAAAGCAACATTTGGTGAACAGAAAAATAACTCTTCCATTATAATTCTCTCACATCAACAATTTGTTACTGTTAACAGACCTTGCACCAGGACAAAACAGGTACAACAAGAGATGAAAGCCTCTGAATAATCATAGAGTAGCAAAAAATTTGCACCTGGGTGTGGTAAAATGTTTGCAATCTCTTCCCCTCTCTCCCCCGAAGCGCTGAAGGCCTAGTTCATAATTTTGTGCCAAACACCCCCTACAGACTGGAAGCACATTAGTGCTGGCCTCCAAAGGTCCAGAGACAGCTGCCTAGAAAGGATGTTTTTGGCAAATTTCCTAATGAAATTGTGAGGAAAATAACTGAATAACCTTGAGAGTTCAAAGAGGGAGAGCAAGAAAAACAGTAAATACAAGGGGGAATTCACTAGTAGGTTCTACTCACGGCAGCGTAAGGAGATGCAGAGACTGCTAGTAGCCAGCTTCATTCTCCTATTAAAAACACCTGTGACTGTATGATCCTCTTCACATACCTTAGCCAAATGCTTTCAGGGGAATGAAAATCAGCTCTGAGAGAGCAAATCCCTGGATCTCTGGCTTCTGAGGACCCTCTCTAAAAGGCCGTAACTATTCATGCAAAACCCTTCCTGCGAGACAAACGTTTCTGTATTTTTCAACATTTCTCTTCATAGAAAGAACCAAGGAGGTGATGCCTAACTACCCATCTCGCCCAGCCCCCCTTATACCTACACCTATTCATCAGGACATTCATAAAGACAAGATGTAATACAGTGGAAAAGAGTAACGCTTTCCAAATGAGTGTAAGGCAGGACCCCTTTTTGGCCTTGGAGATGGCAATATCTGGGTAATACAGACACACACACAGATGTATTCACTTCCCAGGGGAAGGGGGTAACGGTATTAATTTATTTTCTCAACATTTCCTCAAATACCTCAAGCAGGTATTATTTTCCCTGCAATATTTTTTAAAATTCCTCCAGAAATTAGTGAAAGGCTTTTTTTCAGCAGGAGGAAGGAAGGAGATGAAGGAAAGAAAATGCAAGCAAGTAGATGACTTCTCTTATTGAATTCCTTTCATTCCTCCACAATTAAGAGAATGACCTTTTATAAGCAAGTTTTTCCCCCACCCTATAGCAGAACTGGCAGAAGGTAGAAAAGGTAAAAGTGAAAGGCAGCTCTAATCTGAACAGTGGGAGTGAAATGCTGCTCCATTTTGCTCCATCTTCCTCCACTAGTCAGCAACAAAAGTAAGGCTGCTTCAGTTAAGCCTTCCCTCCCTTCACTTTCAAAAGCTCACTATCATCCTACTTTTGCATCTAACAGATATTATGTAAACCTGATATACAGAGAAACAAACAAAAAAGAATACAAAGAGAATATTTTAAAATTTTTATTTAGAAAGTATGTTTTGGAATACTAGCAAAACCAACACACTTGGTACCTCCACACAAGCAGCTAGAGCTCAGAGCCTAACAACCCCCCCACGTCACCAGAGAGCAAAGCCAAAAACCATTCAAGCTGAAATGTCTTCAGAATTAAAATGAACTTCTTAGATTCCAAGTATAAATGATTAGTAAATCCAACGCTCACACAACATGCTGATAATGAAAAATACTATAAAGTACTAAAAACCATTAGATCACACCTAGGTTTTAGCTATCCTGCAGGTGTTATTGCACAAACACAGGCATGCCCTTATGCATGGAAAGAGGGACAAAAAAACCTCCAAAGGTTATTTGAGACAAAACTATATTCCAACTCTGAAATTTATTCTCGAAGTTTTCAAAACAACTATTGTTTAACACTAAGACAAACACTGCAGTGATCAAACAACAGTGTTGAGGGCACAAAAATTCAAGGACAGTGAAAAAAAAAGTATTGAGGATTTTAAAAATCCCATTAGATACAAAAACCTGCAAGAGACTTCACAAACCACAGGGAACTGAGAACTGAGGGAGTTATTAAAAACACCCAAAAAGATACTACCAGAAAATAATTTAGCAAGAGGAGCTTCTGAATATGGACACAGCCCAAAGACCTGGGTGAACCCATTTCAGATCTTGAAAATAATGCAAGAAAAAGGTCCAGGCTGCTAAAAAATGCAATCTTCCATTAAAATAAACTACCCCATAAGATGACTAGAAGGTAGGCGAACGCTGTACCTCTTGTTATAAAAAAGTAGTAGGACCAATTCTAGGAATTGTAAGTCTGTGAGTCTTGTTCCCCAAGCTACAAGTAAATTGATGAAAATAATTAGAGTATTATAAAACTCCAAGGATGACGAAAATAAAGATGGGTTAGTAAAGCGTCAATAGAGGGAAGTCGTATCTTTCTAATCTATTAGAAATTTTCAAAAATATAAATTAAACCACTTAGCTGCATATTTAACAGATACTTCTTAATGCAAGTTTTTTGACACAGCTTTTTGGAAAAGTATGTTGCCCAGGGGTACGCACTTTCACTGATCAGAAACTGCCCAAAGGAAAGAAATAATCTTACATGAAGTTCAAAGAATACAGGAACACAGAGAGGTCACCTGAAAATATGTTAGTATATGTCAACATCTGAAGATTTTGCAACATTAATTACTGAAAACTGTGGAAGAAAGAATAAGCAGAATGGTGCTACATGAAATTCAACATGAATAAATATACAGCAATTACACTGAATTTTGAACCACTCTTTCTTCAGAAAAAAGAAACTCCTATTGTAACTAGTCCAGAAAAAAAAAGAAAAAAACCAAACAACAAAAAAACTGAGCACTACCCAGAGAGTTTGGTGTGAAAAAATAATAAAAAAAAAATCCATAAAAACTGTTCATAATACCTGTGTTTACTGTCTGCAGTACTTGATATATCAAAAGTGAGGTACAATATGCAAGGAAAAAATGCCATGGTATTTGTGATCATGATGTATGTTCGCTTTGAGGAAAGCAATCACAAAAAGATACTGCAAAAGCAGAAGGATTCCGAAAGACAGGCAACTAGTGATCAAAGACTTTGAATGTTATCACCTGAACCAAGTCAAAAAGGACAGATTCCCCCCCCCCCCATCAAAAGGAAACAAACATAAGAGGCTATGACAGAAATACAATTTAATGTGCGATATATACAAAAAGTAGATCATCCAATTTATGCTTTAACAACAAAGAAAACCCCAGGAGAATAGTCAATAAATTGAGGAATAACATTAAACATACAAGACACCACATAAATCACATAAACCTGAGTAATTAATCAACACAAGACACTGAACAAAGTTTAAATAAGATTCAGAGATAATTACACATACATACATGCAATTGAAACAGTTATGTTATACAGTATATTATATAGGATATTTTAAAAGTGTGTTACAGGCCTTCATGTCAGGATCATAAACCAATCACTACCTGAGAGTTAATTAAAAAGAAATGCCTCCTGCAGATAAAATTATTTCCCAGTGAAATTCCTCCAGATTATTTTTCTACTGGCCACAGACAGAAGAAAACAAGAAAAAATTGTTTTAAAATGGCAACTTCCCTATTTCTATCAAGAGTTGATCCAGGCTTTTATGGGTGATAAACTTCTTTTAAATCAGCTTTAATTTAAAAAAAGAAATAAAAAACACCCAAACCAAAAACTCAACACCAAAACCCCACAAAACCTGTGTCATTTAACCTTTTTTGTTCTTTACAGAAGTTAAGGAAATTTACTAACCCCAGTAACATGCACTATGCATGATAAAAATACAAAATGACCAGAAAGTACTCAAAAGCCAAATACTAAGAAAAGAAAAAATAAAAAGAACCCCCCCGCCACCCTTTATGAAAGGAAAGTTACCCAACATGAACCCTACCCATTCAGTCTAGGTATGAAGGGTGAAATTGCATCCAAATGTAGTTAGGTTAACAGAACCAAAGGCAAGGCTACTCTCCTACTTCTGCTGGATGAGTGACAGAAAGGAATGGAAATTAAAATCACTGCCAATTTTATTCCAATTATGAAGTAGAAAATGTTAAATATTTTACTATCAGTAAAAAGTAAATTGAAGAATTAGATGCAAGATGTTGGACATAGCTTCACTTGCTAAACACTGATTTTTGGCTTACTTCCCCAAAAACACAGATTACAATTTATAGCTGCTATGAGCATTTAAAATTTATCAGAGCATGAAAAAAAAAATTATAAGCTGTTTTGTCCAACTTTGGAAATCTGAACTGGAAAAAAATTGGAACTGACCTGCAGTTGTAACCAAAAAAAGAGACAAGAATAAAACCCATGAGATTTTAACTGACAACTTTCAGCAAACAAAATCCTACTAAACCCAAAAGTTATTTGAAAGCATACACTTAAAACAATAACCAAACTGCTTTTTTTTTTTTTTAGACTATTTTCTCTTAAATAATAAATTAGATCACATGCAAGACAGCAAACAATAAAAGCTGCCATGGTGGAATTGTACACCTGGAACTTTCATCTATCATCTCTTCTCTGCCATATCAGATTTTTCTTACCATCAATAGCAGGTTGAAAGATTTGTTTATGGAACATTTATTGTTATAAAAACTGAGGTGGAATACCAACTCAGTTATCAATAAAATGTAAAAGACAGGAAATGCTGTTAAGCACATTAAAACACGGTACTGTTAATCAATACAAATAGCAATAGATATTTAAAGTGCACCATCAAAAATACAATTTTCTTGAAATTGTTTCAGAATAAAAATTAAAAGCTACATGGAACACAAACATAAAAGCCTTCTGATCTTTCCAAGAGAAGCTCTAACTCAGGATTTAATCAATCATCTTTGTTTTCAGTTCTCAAATACCATTTTCTGCAAAGCAAAATATCCCATCCCAGGAGGTACCCTGCCCTGCTAGTATCACATTGCTAGTATCACAGCAGCTGTCCCAGTCTCAGAGAACAGTACTCTGTTGATCAGTGGTGATGTCACCTGCAGAGTACTTACTGAGGTGTCAGACTGGGAAATAAGATCATAAAGGAATAATTTTTGAGATTTGAAAGGGGCTAAATTTATTTAATTGGGTTACAACTCTTCTTCAACAAGGTGCAGGGTATTCTAGTACTGAGAGTATCTCAATTGAAAAAAATGAAAGAACCTGTATCAATTCTCAGCAAGTGTAATATTCAGGAGTAGGGAGGGTTTCTACATGAAAAGCATTTACAATCATGTCTAAATAGTGAAGTTAATTACAAATACAATTTGTGCTTTCACTGTTGGGAGTACCAGCTGTGACACTAGCAGTAAGGAATTCTAAATTTACAATGACAACCGGTTTCTAAATCTTGATTTAGATCAGTATCTTAAAAAATCAGAGAAACTCTGAGTTAATATTCAAACAAAATGTTAAAATAGTGCACAATGTAATACTTAAAAGCTTTGTTCAAAAAGGAAATTGGAATCTTTAGTTGTTTCAAATTGCATATATCACTGTATAAAAATATTTCACTGTACAAATATTCTTTTGCACCATTTTAACAACCCGAAAATTTAACCTTAAAATACTTAATGTCCACATAGCAATAGTTCTTCTGATACTTAAAAAATAATCACACAAAATTCTTAACTCTTTATATAACTACAAATTATTTAAATCAAAAGTTGAATAATCTGGTATGAATTCAGATGGTTTTATTTTAAGTGACTACGAGTAAGTTAATTGTGGGCGTTAACTTGGGGAGCACTGAGCTACAGAAACTAGATGACTTCAGAGGTACTCTATAATTCCCCCATAAAACACAGTTCATATCTGTCCTCAAAAGCAGGAGCTTTCTGTTCTACAGCTGTTTACCTCCTGCATCTTTGGCTTTTAAGGTGGTTTAATGTCTGGTCCAATATTTACAGGTTTTGCTTGCATTTAGCAACCTAAGAGAAAAATTCCATCTCTATTCCAGCTAGAAGGCCTTATATAAACTCAATTAAAGCAGAAAGAATCCTGCAGAACCCTCAGAGCATTTTGTTGGGAAACAGCAAAACCATACAGGCTAAAGGACTTGGCATCTATGTTACCAGACCGCCTGGTACAGCTCTGAGCAAACTGCCTAGGGTTGAAATAGGTATTTATTGTGCAGATGCTGTACTACAGAGAGGCAAATCACATATTCAAGTATGAATGAATTACACTTTAGAGCATACTCCCAATTCAAATTGGCTGCTATTTTTACTGATTCCTAAATCAGCCACAGAAGTTAGCAGGCAATGTAAGTAGGTTTTTGTGTACAGTGCACTAGCTCCCCATGTGGACACACCTGATTAGCAATACACACAAAGTAGCTTACAGAAGTTAGTGATCCTCTTGGAGTACACTAGTGGTCTATGAATTCACTCCTTGCTAACAACTTAAATTCCCATATTCTGATTTTTTTATTTTTAGTGAAATTGCTGGCTTAAGAAGCTCCCTCCGGCAGCTCTCCATTTCCCAGTAGTACCCTTTCAGTTGTGCCAACACAGCCATTATTAACATAGCCCTGTGGTTAATCTGAACTAATCCAGAATGAAAATATCCCCCTTTCCACCTAATTAATCTGGACTGATACTCCAGATTGGTTCATCATACAACAACTTTAAAACATCACACAGCAGATCTGCAGCTGATGAGACTACAGTTCTGGTTATGTCAGCAAAACCATCACTATCAAAAGGAAATCTCATCAAACAACACCCAAACTTCTTTCCAACATTTAAAAGCTTCTCTGGAGCAAAACAAACAACCTGGAAAAGCAATTTTTACTACAACACCATGGCGTACACAGATAAACTGAGGATTCACAATCCGAAAATTCTTTTTAAAATGCGGCATACCCAATTCTCTTTTGCTAAAGCAGGATGACACTATTAGCCCCAAAAGATGCACATCAACACAAGGACTGGTGGTGTTACAGAGATTCAACAAACAGGCTAGGGGAGAAACAACCCACAAAACTTAAATCATAGTAAATTTGGTTGTTTTGCCTGTAAGTCTTCTAAAAAGCTTGTACTACTGACAATTTTACGGTGAGTAGTTTTTCAGTTTCCTAGTATAAGTGATGGATTTGTTCTTTCATGCTCCACCCAACAAAAAAAGAAAAAAAAAAAAATCTGAGTAGCTATTTGTAAAACTAGTTCTCTTTTGGTTAGTATCCCACAACCACATTTTTACATACAATGAACATGTAGGCAATCAGAGTATTCACTGAGAGGTCAGAAGTCAAATAGCATGCAAAGCCTCAAAGGAAGAAAATGGATACAGATGATCACTTGCTGGCCTTGGAGCAAAGACAATTAAGTGATACAGACACACTAGACCTCTCTGTAAGCACTTATACAGCTAGATCATAATGCATTGCTTTTATGACTGGTTATTGCAGTCATACCCAAGAACTAGGCTACTGACAGCAATAATGGACTAAATTACATCTGTAACAGACCCGTAATACTGTACAACTTCAGGAAAAGTCTTTTTACCATTTTGTTTAAAGTGCTGAGTTACATAGTGGTAACGCTTAATTCTTAAGAGTACTGTGGTACTACAGCATGAATCTAAATGTCCCACATTTCCATTCTTTAGTGACAAAGCCTAACTAACTGGGGGCTAGACACTATTACCAAAGGAGGCTTACCTCATGTGTTTCTTGCTCACAAAACACAGGAAGTATTTTTTGCTATGCAAAACCAACAGAGCAAACAAAAATGTAGAGTACAAAGGGATGGAGGAAGGAATAATTTAAAAAATTATGTTCTTCAAGAAGGATGCAAGCACAAATAGATTAGCTTTTATCAATTATGGATTTGCACTAGCTTCACAGTTTCTAGTAACAGTACAGGAATGCGAAGCTTAATTTCTTTTACCCATCCCAACCACAGTGGCTCTACTTGCCTCTCATTTGAAGAGCAGCAGGAAAGTTCCTTGGAGTGTACTTGCATAATATGGTAGGTACGAATGCAACATATTTCCTCCCTTTCTCAAAAAATCTGCCACCTAATGTTTCTCTTTTAAAAAGTCTTCAGAAATTATTATGATTTTTGAAAACTGTTTAACAAACATTTAATCAGAGCAATTATTCTTCAAAATCCAAGCTCCACTTCTGACTAACAGCTCACTTGCCTCTTGACAGGAAACATGCTACCTTTTCTTTTGCTCTGTTCTCTATTAATTCAGTTTACAAACAGTGGAACTTGAATTTGGCATGGACTTGTGTTATGAAAGGCTAATGCAGAATAAACAAAGCAGTATAGTGTATCTGCTTTAAAACTAATTCAGCCAACACACTAACATTCAATATATACAGAATTAAGCCAGAGGTTTAAAGACCGATGCCAGCTGTGATCAGCAGGAATGCAGATACCAAGAACAGACTTTCTGCTATATTACCACAGATATCAGACTCTCCCAGGCATTTGGTACATAACTGGACAAGAATTTTATTAATTTAGGATTCCTCTCATCTTCAGTAACTGGAGTTTTATCTGCAAATTTTAAGCTGTTAAAACTGAGCCGTATTTTTCTTTTCTGGATGCCATCTTGCTTTTCTCAAGAAAAACAGTATCAAGATAATTCAATTAACACATGTATTTTAGACAACTTTTACGTTCAAAATGAAAGCTACTAAAAAAAGCAGAGTGCACTGTTGGGTTCCTAAGACTCTGAATTGTTTCAACAAACTAATCACAAGTACATTAAAGCCACAGATTGAACATTGCCTCTTTGAAAAATACTAAAGTGCATTTAAGATCATATGAGACTTTCCACCAATTGAGTGAAACCATTCTTATATTGAAGACTCCTATTTAGCCACCCGAACTCCACAGCTTTTAAAAAAAACACAAACCAAAAAAACCACACACCACGAAACAAACAACAAAAAACCCCCATCTTCCAACAAGGAACTTGAAGAAAAGTTTTAGTTAGGTGCTAATAATGAAGTTTAATGGTTCTACCTCTTGAAGCAGTTTCTTTGGAAGTAACTATCATTTCAGTGTTTGTTGATGTTGAGTGTTTGTAAAAAGCAATAACCATTTTATAAATTAGTGTTTTGTAACTGAAATGGCATGGACTTCCGTCCTAATCTGTGTGACAAGTTTGGAAACAGCATACATTAAGGGATTTTACAAGTCCTACAAAAAGCATTAGATTTGAGAGAAGTATTTCAAGCAAGAAAAAAAATTCCTTTTTTATTACTAAGTTTATTAATAACCTTTTCAATATTATGAAATTAAGAAAAACAATTTAATGCGACGTGCACATTTTCCTACAATTCAGACAACGAGTTTTCTTGGAAGCCCTTCACATACAGAGTTTAGCTTGCTACTGGAAGAAACTGGCACTTTCAATACAAAGAAAACTGGTACCTTATAGAATCGAGTAATAATCATAAGCATTTATTTTCATCACCTTCTTGAAATACACACTGAAATCAAGTGCTTTGCATGCTGACAGAAGGCAAGTAGCATTATGTAAAAAAAACTCTGAAAAATAAAATAATTTTTTCTGTGTTTAAAAGAACAAAACAAATGTTCTCAATCAAATAATTCCTGCAAACCTCAATATTTGCCTGTTGCAAAACTAATGCCAAAGTGAAAAGGCTGGAGTGCAGGACAAAAATTCCCCTGTACTTTTTCCGATAGTGACAGTCATGGGTTGTATTCTTATAAATATTTGGCAAAATGAAGACATATGGGGGAGGGAAAATGTCCAAGTGGAAAAGTTTGGGGTGGTTTGTTGTTCTGTGGGTTTTTTTCAACAGTTTGCAATGACTTTTTAATGCCACTAAAACACTCTCTATCAAGAAAACAAAAAATAAATAAAAGTCAGAGAGGATAAGATGCCTGCCTGTTCTGCAGTTTGAGACCTAATGTATTCAGAAACACACGCACACAATACTTCACTACTATTCTTTGGAGGTTCTCTTGAAAGTCGCAGCAACAAACTTTAATTGCATCTTTGCTCCCTACAGATCAAGGAAACTAATACTTTGCTGTTGCCTCCCTCAAAAGTAGCACCAATGAAAATCAAAAGAACACAGCAGTGTTGCATTCCTCACTGTTCAAGCCCTTTTTGGGAAGCTAGCTTATCTCATATGGTGGTGGTAAACAGACTTCCGACTGCTGTCCAAGAAAGAAAATACCTGCCACAACTCAGAAAGAGACAGCAAAAAGTTGCATCAACTTCACGCGTGGACTTAGCCACCACTCTGGTCCAGGTGGGAAGACACTCCAAAATAGCCCTGCCCTTAATAATGCTGCTGTTCACACGGCTGAGAAAAGACTGGTTGACTGAAGGAGATTAACCTCACACTTCTTTTGTCTTCTGATGTGAAGGAAGGTCTCTTACCCCAGAAGTCATAATTTAATACTCTAAATTTATCATGCATACAAAGACAACAGGAGCTTTCTTATGACACTGGAGTTTCAAAGTCTTTCCAGTTCCCTTCAATCATGCCTTGCAATGCTTGCTTCACCTGTTTCACCTTTTCCTCACTTCCAGGCCTCCTTTATAGAAGCATTTCTCTGCACAACACAGTTGGTTCGCTATACTTTTGTTTAGTCTAAGATTTATCTTGTTCTCTACAGGCAACACCACACTTTCAGAAAGGATGTACAGTCATTTGATTAGAATAGTGCATTCTAAAAGATGCGGACAGAGGCACAGAAGCTGACTACAAGCATTCTTCCCAACAACACGAAGCATTAAGTCTAAGGAGCATCGTGAGAGGATACAACGAAGTTATCATCAAGTTCAAAGTCATTTTAGCTTACATTAAAAACTTCAATGAACCTGATCACTTAGCTCTTTTGTTCAGTGTGAATGCTATCTTAGCAGTATTCTCTTTTCAACCTCATTTTATCACATAAAGCATTTTATAAAAAGTAATAGTTAAGTTTTGAAATTTCTTGAGAGTGTATTTACCCAATTAAAACAAAAACAATAAAATTTAAACAAAAAAGAAAGCATAGTTTACTAGGGGAACAATCTTCCAGATAGGAATAGATCAGATGAAATACAACTTCAGAAGCTATCCAGAATCAAGCCTTCCTAAGTTACGTGGGGAACTACTGCAATGGTAGTATCACAAGGTTGATGTATTTTACTATTAAAAACAGTAGATGTTTACACACACAGTATCTTGCTCCATATTTAACTGTTGCCACCCACAACCCTTGAATTTAGTAAGACTGTTCAACAGCTGACACAGAAGCACGGTGAATAGAAACATAATACTTCCAAGTCAACTTGAGCCTCATCAGTTCTTAAACAGAAAGCCAATAAAGGAAAAAGAGTCTGACGTAGTTTATCTTGCATTGAAAAAAGCAGTAGCTCACATGTTCCCAAATTCTTCTGGTTAAAATTTGTTGGGAAGACAGAAAGAATTTAAAGAATATTTCTCTAAAAACCCCTATAAAAAGTCACTTTATCCTATTATGTTACCACATTTCAGGCAAATCTTCAAAGATTTGTCTTGGTAGGTCAGATCGTTTACACTTAGGTAAGACCGAACATCTAAATTTCATTTTGTATTTTAGTTTGACAGAAAAAACAAGAAGCTAGCTTTTTATTCCCCCCTCAGTTGTCCAAAGGAGACTCCTCCCCCCACCCCCAACAAAAACACACTACACTATTTTCTCACTACTGTCAAATATTCCTTACATTCAAGATCAGAAATGCACTTCCGTCCTGATCTGCAAAAGTCTTTCCTGGCCCTATCTCCATTTTCTTTTAAGAAGAGAATGTCATCACATTCAACTTTAAGAACAGGGCTGTTCACCAGGGACTAGGATAAGGTCAAATTCATTTCCAGTTGTCATCAGAACCAGGATATGAATTAAGCCTCCAAAAACATATTAGCTGAGTAATACACAGTGCCCTCTTAAAGGTTTCTTTCCCTCCCCCTCAACTACAAGCATGGATTTATGAAAAGAGAAGCCTCTACAGGCACAACAGGTTGGACATAATGAAGCACTGTTTCTATAGTCCTCTAGGTACCAACTTGAAAGGACGCTTCACTAGTAGCAATGATTGGAGAACACTTCTCCAGAGACCAAAGGAAAAGTAATTCAATTTCAGTTGGTGAAAGCTAGTATCTAGGAATGGCTGTTTTACAGACATCCTTTTTAGCTTCATATTACAGAAATGAATCAAGACTATATTAATTCAAGAAAAGTCTCATTACCAAAAAATAAAGAACTTCCTTGTGTTACTCACAAAGAACTCTCCAAGCTTTCCAATTAACACAAAAAGCAAACAGATAGAAAGCTATTTTCATGTTTGTTGTGTCCTTCCTTACTGCTCTGTAACAGAACGGGGGAAAAATTTGAGGTATCTTATAAAATAAAGAGTTCAGGAACACAGATTCAGAAAACTCCAGATTAAAAAAAAAAAAAAAGATGCAAGTATTATCCAATAAATGCTTCATTTTTAAAGCAACGTGGTGTTTCAAGTTAAGCCTGTGTGACCGTACTTCTTGCATACTATCATTATCCACCTTAAAAAAAGGTTGCTTTCTGATACAGGAGAGAGGCAAAGAATTTAAGAGACTCACCTAGAGTACAGAAAAGCAGACAAAGATCTACCCAACCTCATTCCACTGAGGCAAAACAATGGATGATATTCCAGCAAAATACCATCCCCACCACCACATTTCTCTAATGTAAGAGAAAAAAAAACAGTACCGCTGTAGGAGCGACACCACTAGAGTTCTCAGTTGAGAAAAAAAAGAAATCTAAGACTACGAGGCAGGCCAAATAATCTGTGCACTGCGCATTTAATTCAGAACAAGAGTCTTCAGTTAAACAAGTCAGGTTTTGAGCAAGACCTAAGCAGTAAGATTATTCCAAATAGAGCATGAAGAGACACTGCATCATATATTCACTGTACAGTAAATCAGAGGCTAAATGTTTGGTCATTACCTCAAACACTTCTCTTTGGTTTTGTTTTTTTTATCCTCCAGTAACCCAAATGAAATCTATTCCCTACTTTTACACTATTTTGTACTTACTGCTGGTAGTAGAGACTGCATGTTCTGGTTGGAGTCAGCTATAGTGGCTAGGTAAACCAAGTTTGTATGCAGCATCTGCTGGTATCTATCAAAATAAACAAAAGCAAAACAGATCTTAAGTCACAAATAACATCAGAATTTACTTTAATTCTACACATGTAAGGAAAGTTACCTATGTAAAACAAGATTCAAGAGACTTACAAGAGTATCATTATTAGGAATCCTAAGCCTTTTCCCTCACACTTACCTATTACCCAATCTTTGCCAATGTCCCCATCAAATCTGTGCTTTTATCTTCTCTACAACTTTTGTCTTGCTATGAAAAATCTAAAGCTGGGTGACACTGTTCTCACCTATTTCATTTTCTGTCCCAGTCACCAGGAGACATATAGAGCGTGTGTGGCTGTTTGGTGTAATTTTCATCACAAACACTAGGGAAAGAAAGCTCCTTCTATTATGCTCCCAGATACAAGATACCATAGATTTATGTGAATTGTGACCAAGAACAGTGCAAACATTTCATCACGACCCTTAACTTTGGAAGATTGCTATGGAATGATTTTTTCTGCTACAGAAACACATTCCAGTCTCAACATCTAGCTCACAGTCACAAAAATAACCTTGAAAGCAGGAACAGATTACAAATACATAACTATAGGCTTGTAAACAGCTTAATACAGTAACTATGCTACAATAAAAGCATTCCCTTAAAGCAAAAATATCTACTATTTATGACCCCCCTTCTACTCCCAGACTACCAGTTCTCAGTAAGGGACTCAAGCCATACTGTGATGCCCCATCTGTCACATGACTCTGTGTTTGTCCAATTACAAAGGTGCCATGATCATCCCATGCCAGAAAAGAGTAATGGGAAAATAATATTCCTTAATAATTCACTCCTTCCACAGTTCTCTCAGACCACTCTCCAGAGACCCCACTAGACAGCAAGTCCACATGGGATATTCTGGCAAGCCAAACTTTTAAGACAAGCCTGTTTGATCTTGGGCAAGTGGTAAGCAGGTAGTTTTCAAGCATGCTGTCAGGAAGAAGAAAGGTCCATTCCTACAAGATTGAAAGGTTTAAGAAGAAAGATACCTCTTTCCCAAAGTGTAATTATGATGCAGAGGAAAAAGGTCTTGGTTATACAGTCCCCATTTTCATGAGTGTCATCATCATGACATCAACTTGCAGCAGGCAAGTTGCAACATTTCACTGACAGAAGTGATAGTCATATGGCAAATCAAAACCCCATAAATTTTAAGTGTAGTATCTGTAGCAATACTTTTCTGTTCTTCACAGCACAGTTTTCCCACAGGGTGAGCTAAACAAATTAAGAATGGTGATCTAGATGGAAATTCACCCAGTCCACAGTAGATTTGGATTAATGTCTTACTGTGAGCATTCAGACGTCTTTCCTTTGTTCTGATAGTCCATTATACACTGAATAAGATGATTATTTTCATCCAACATCTGAAACGATAAAGAAGAAATTCGGAGTAAGTTTCACGTTCTTTGTGGAAAGAAACCAAAGATAAGTTTGAGTCTTGCTCCTCTTCTCAGAGGTTTTAAAAACAACGGAGAAAGTAGTATTCCAGAAAGTTCTACTTTAACCAATTATTTATAGAACACTCTTTTGCTCCCATTTTCCCCCTCCAATTAGTTTTACAGCTTTTAGTTTAAGGGTTTCATATCACTATTATAGCTACATTTGTGAAGCTTCCCATTCAAACACCTATGCTTGTTCTGCACCAAGTTCTTCGGAAGTCTTCAAAGTTTTGCATTTCTTCATTTGATCTCTACCAAGAAACGTACTTAAAAATTTAAGCCCCGAGTTTCCCTTCTCCTTCTAATGCCTGCAACTGTTCATAAATTTAATTATGAAAGGCATTGAAATTGTTATTGATAGAAAATAAGCCTACCAAACAGACTTCTTTCAAGGAAATGCACTGGAAAGCTTGGCCATATTTATATGAAGGATCTCTAATTAAACTGCACTTTATAAATATTCTGTATAATGGGCACAATAGTTCTATAATACTTCAGAAGTGTCCGGGAATATGAACTTATATGAATTAATTTTCTGACAAAAAAGAAAAAGAAAAAAAAAAAAGGTAGTTCTAATATCATGGGAAATTTCAGACCTCCTGACTTTCTACAAAAAGCTCACGAATTCAAGGTGTTCCAAGCTCCATAAATAGGAAAAAAATATAGCCTGGTTTCCTAGAGCTTCACGTTCCTACAGTCATGTCTTTTTAACCACTCTCTCACACTCTGATCAGACAAGAGTCAGCAGAACCACGGCTATCTGAGCTACCAGCCAAGTTACCCAAGTCAACTGAACTAAATGGAAAGTTTACTGCCAAGTGGAAAATTTTGCATTGGTTTCTCCCTTTGCTTCCTCTTAGTGGAAAGGTAGTTTAGATCCCTTTACTCTACCCAGCTGCTGAATTTCACAAAACTAATAGGATCTTAACCATCTGCAAGACTCTTTCCTTCTTCCAGACATGGTTGAGACTAGTCAGAAGGCTCATGCCTCTACAAGGAAAGCACAGTGTTATTACATCACCTTTATTTCCCTAGGAATCCAACCGAAACAAATACTATGGGGGGGGGATAGGAAATAAGTACCTACACTTTTTTTTCTTCCAACTAATCCATCTCTACTATGAAAAGGGTACAAGGTCAGAAACCTCATGCAGTCTGCTCAGGACTTATATCCACGTAAGAATGAGCCAACCAGCCGAGTCTTCCTAAATTCAAACCAGTAATTCTCCAGAACGGACTAGAACAATCCCTGGGCAATTATTTTGCCTGAAACTGCTGGATCTGGAAACACTGTCATTAAGCACTAAACACAGACAGAACTGTAGTATTTTGAGTTACCATCTGAGCCTCAGAAACTAGGCAGAACTGTAGTTGCACTCTCTGAAGAGGATCACAAACACACTGCCATGCAAATGCATTTCACAGGTACTAACATCAATTTCTATAAGAAACAGAGTGGCTATTTTCACCAGAAAAAATAAGGAAAAAGAAGCTAATACCTTTCATACCAAAGTCTAACAGAGCACTTGCAAAGGAAGCCTTGAATCAAGGCTCTCCTCAGAATGTCTCCCACCTTCCAGAGCAAGGCAGCAGATACTTAAGGCTTAGCAGACAGGTAGACCTTGAGACTGCCAGTTAGATGGCTGCATTCTTCACTGATGCCATGTAAGCTGGACCTGGGGGGGGGTTGTGGGCGGGGGGGGGGGGGGGAGTGCAGGGGGACGAGAGGAAAGGAATGCTAGGGCTAAGAGGAAAGCAAACAAGAAAGAATACAACTGTAGCCGAGATAGGGCTGCAGGCACTGTTTTATACAAGTTTGATTGAGCAGTTGTTGATAGAAAATTGAAATAGTTCTTTGAAAGAGTTATAAACACCTACCATCAAAAGAGAATTTAGTTTCCAGCTGGATGAAGACACCTCCAGGGCTTCTGACAGCTTATGTACATTACAAAGATTCTTCAGCTTTAACTATACTAGGGTTTTGCCAGGGCACCACCATCAAATTAATGGTTTGACTACAGCACAAGAAAAACTTAATTGTGTGCGCCATCCATAAGCACGCTGAAGTTGCTACTGACTACCTTGAGGCAGCTTTTCACCCAGTGGGTATGTATTTTTCATTTACACTTCCCAAGCACTGACTTCTGCTACAGTACCCTGGAGATCTCCACTATAACTCGAGGGTCCTCTTTGAGGTCCTGATCCCTACAACACCTATCTTATTGATGCTCTCATTCTTTACTAAATCAGAGCTTAGCTATATCTACCCGAAAGACTCCTACACAAGGAGCTTGTAGTAATCTGAAATCTGTTTGATTCATGGCTATTTACACTAATAACAGCGCGAGTCTTCAGTTAAGTCTCTAAACACCACCAAGTTACCAGTGAACTTGAACATGCTCCTTTGCTTCTGCCGATACAGATTATTACAAACCCTAGACACGCTTTTCTTCAATTGCTTCAGCGAGTTAACTTGCTCCCTCCCACGAAAGCTTAAATGGAGTCGGGCGGAGTCGCTGTCATTGGCTCCGACCATAATGTTCTTCTTTAATAACACTTAAGGTTTATGGGGGGAGCCTTACTACTAGGCCGACCAAGTTTGGGAGCTGCAGCCGCCGCTTGCCCCGCGGAGGCAGAGCCCAAAGCCAGGCAGGGTTTAGGAACGACCCGACTCAAGTCCGACTCACAGGCACCCCTCGCAGGAAGGACTTGCTCGACTCCGCCGCCTCCCCGCGGAGCCAGGCCGAGTCCTTACGCGTTAACTCAGGCCCGCGGCCTCGGGAGAGCTGGGGGCAGTTAACGGAGGGAGTGGGGCGGGAGACCCAGGGCCATCGGCCGCCCCCCCACCCCTCCACACCCGCGCGGCTTCCGCGCCCCGCCGCAGACGGCGCGGCCCGCCCGCTCGGCACCTCCCCCCGGCGCCGGGACCCCCGAAGAACTACCCAAGTGCAGAGAGGCAGCGCCCTGCCCACCACCACCACCACCACCGCCCCCGCCGGGCCATGCCCCGAGCGCCGCCAGCGCGGCCCGGCCGCCGCCCCCCCCGCCGGGGCCTGGGCGCTCCGGGGCGCCGCCACCCCCTTCCCCGCGCGGCCCGGCGGCAGGAAGCAGCTGCAGCCCCCGGCGCCGGGCCCGGGCCCGGCCCCTCCTGGCCCCTCGCCCTTCACCTTCTGGATGGCGGCCGGCGTGATCTCACCCTTCCCCCGCTGCCTCGGGGCCGCGAACGCCACCGACATGTCGGGCCGCTACCGGGAGGGTCCGCCCCCCCCGCCCAGCTCACGCGCCCCGCGGAACCAGCCAACGGCGGGAGGCGGCAGCGATGCGGGAAGAACGCTGCGCGCGGGGGGGCGGGGGCGGCTGCCCAGCGGGACGGCCCATCCCCGTCCCGCCGGGGAAGGGTTAAGGAGGACCGGCTGCTCCTCCCCCTCTCCCGCTGCGAGGGGGAGCCGCGTGAGGCCGCGGCCGCCCCGCGCCGCTCGGCCAAAACGAGGGGACCGAAAGTCGGCGCTGCGCCGCTTGAACATGACCTCCCCTTCTCACGCGACCTTCCTGGCTACCCCTTTCCCTCCGCGGCGTTGGTACGTTCCTGCCCAACGCGCCTCAGCGCCGGACAGGCAGCGAAGTGGTACGGCCGGCGGGGGGGATGGGAGCGCTGTGGTGCGCATGTTACAGGGGACGCGCTCCGGCTGTGCCGAACGGCGTGCTCTCCTCCCCCCTCTACCCGCCGCGACAGTTGGTTGCACCCGGGCAGCCCGCTCTGGCGGCCGCGCGGGGCGGGGCGGGGCGGCAGGCACCTCAGGGAGGCGCCGAGAGGAGGCGACGGCAGCCGGCCCTGCGCTCCGCTGGCGAGGCCGCCGTGGTTTCGGCGTGGCACCGTCGGGCCCGCCCGCGAGGGGGGTTGGCAGTCGCGGGCCCGGTGCTAACCGCCGGGGGAGGTGCCGCTGCCGCCGTGACGGTTCTGCCGTTTGCGGTGCCGCTCCTTCAGCAGCGCCTGTGCCGCCGCCGCCGCCGCTGCCAGCGCTGAGAGGCGGGGGGAGAAACAAACCGTGAAGAAAAAGTTGGAGGGGAGCAGCTGTGCGACCCCCAGCTGGTTGGGGTGGGGCGGCTTTTCCTACCGGCCTCGGCGGCCGCAGCTTCCCTGTCGTGAGAACAAAACGGAGCAAGGAGAAGCAGTTACTGCTGCAACTTTGAATAAATTTTAGACGCTGAAAGTGCTAAAAACAGCCGTGATTTTTTTCAGTGCGGCCGCTGGAGGGGATCTCGGTTTCACCAGGTACAAGTTTGCAAAGTCTAAGACTGTTCTTTACAAGGATGAGAGTTTCGAAGGGTAATGGTACAGTAAAGTTGAAAATCCCCAACTAAAGCATTTTAAATGTGCTCTTTCCTGGGCACATCCCTGCTCAGCCTGGATGCTTTTCAGTGCCGCACTACCGGCTGTCAGTACTGTCTCCGTTCCAAGCTGTGGCCTTTCGTAAACTGATGTCTGCTCTTGCAGTTGGCAGAAGTGTGTGCTGCTGTGGCTAATGGGACGCTACTCGGTGACGTGACACCACACCACAATACGTGAATCTTGTTCCTTACTCGGTGCATTGCTTGCTCTGCTTCTCAGCTGTTGCTGGCTGAAGTCCCTGCCTCTTCCCTGAAGCCCTAACCCTTTTGGTTACAGCACACATTTGTCAGTGGCATCCGTGGCCACCCCGTGGCTGTACAGCTGCTTCCCAACTGGCATGCTCCTTCCTCAGACTTTTTAGGCTGGCTCCTTTCCCCAACCCCATGGAGATTACCCTTCCTGGCTCTGCTGTCCTAGGATTTACTGTGACTGCCCATCACCCCCTGCTTTTTTCCCTTGACAACCAGTTCCCAGGCTGCTGGCTCCAAGCTGTTATTGCATTCCTACAGCATCCCCCTCTCCAAGGGTCCGCCACCTGGGCCTGATGCTCTCTGTTACCAGAATGGCACTGCTTCTGCCCTGTCTCTTCAGATTATACAGGACCCTGAGTTGATGTGATGTTAATTTGGCTTGCTCTCCTCTCCAGAAAATGTCTCTGGCCCAGTCCTTGCACTGTAGGTCATGCTAAGGAAGGAGGAGCGATGCCAGCATATCCCTTAGGCTGTTTGTGTTTCTAACCATTATTTTATTCATACACCATGGTATCTGGGTCCATTTTCTGGACTAGTAGGTTGGGGGTTTTTTTCTGTCTCCCACACAATTTATCATCATCTTCACTATCATACTTGTAGGAAACCAAAAGCAAAAAAAGAAAGGGTTGAAGAAACCTGTTTTTTCTAAAGATGATATGCTTCATGGTAATTCATGGTTATTACTGTATTACCTTGGAGTGAACTCACAGGATAACTGTCATAATAGCTGTGTGCCCAAATTGATACTATTTCTAGTTACTACAAAAGACAACAAAGAATCCTAGGAATGAAGAATGCAAGACAGCCATGGCCAAATCAACATGTAATCAGAAGGAGCTATCTCCTAGCTGGTTGCAAATAGAATTACAAGGACTTACTTCTTTATCAGAAGTATATACTTGGCCCTGGAAAACTGGTGAGCTGTCTGAAAGCGCCCCAAGGCTGCAGGCATCTTCAGCAACTGGAGGGCAAACAAGTTCTGATGAAATACTCTGAACACTGGGAATCCCACAAAATGTTTTTCTCTTCCCACAAGTATAACTTGCTCTCATCCTCTGGTTACCCAGCCACTGCTTATAAAATATTTCACACTGGGGTGTCTTGGTGATCACAGTGTTTGAGACAATGTGGGTTAGATGTCAGCCACATAAATACTGCTTTTAGGATCTGAATGTTCCATCATGTTCTCCCACATTTTCAGGTTGGTTTTTCAGTAGAGGAAAAAAAATAGGCTTGTGGGATGCCACAGGTGAGGGACCTTAAAATGAAAGGAGTAATTTCCTATTCTATTTCCCAAAATGGTCCAAATCAAATATGTGAAATTTTTTAGTACATTCCTATTTCCATGCAAAATACGGGAGAACAGTGTTTGTAGTTCAACTGTATCAGTTTTTAGAGGAAGATATAAGATGATTCATTCATAGTAACTAAAACCGTCTCCTTTGATAATTTTGTCTGACGAGTAAATTAAATCCATTTATTCCCCTTTGTGATGATTTTTCATTCATACGTTTAACATTTTGGACTTTTGCATTCATAAATAGCAACAGATCTAAAGAAACATTGAAAAAAGAGTCCACAGCTCCACTTTTTTTACCATGCAAATGGCAATTCACACTCAAAATCAACATTTAAATAATGGCACAGATGCATACAAGCAGGGAAATAGAGAGCTACAATGGAAATGTGCCACATGTCTCCGAACACATAACCACAACAGGGTGTCTCTTTTATGACTTTCTTAATGCACTGCAATATGCCTAGATATCAAAGGACATATGGTATATTTTCTCATTAATTGCACATTTCTTTGCTCTTGTGAGTTACTCACAACCTTAGCATTATTTAATTGTAATTTAGATGCATAAATCTAGACCATCATCTAGAATTCCAAATTCAAATATGTTTCAGTCATGTTCCACCTTTGTTCCAGCTTTTGTCAGTGTAGTGTCTTTTTTCTTGATGTGCATGTCATATTTTTTGGAGAGAAGAGAATGCAGGCAGAGGTAGAACTCCTTTTCTGAAAGACTTTTCCCCCCTGTTTCCAACTCATGTTTCTCAGTAACAAGTAGTAGGTAAAGATGTAGTTTCTGAGACGAGGGTCTGGAAAGCATTAACATTTAGTTCCGAGAAAAAGCTATCATTTGAAATGAAGTGCTAGCAGTAGAGTGATTTGAGCCTTCTCAGGATTGTGTCAAAATTCCTCATTGCAGAGGAATTCACTTTGTTTTGGAGAAACCTATAATATTTGCAGTGATCCAGTCTTCCAACAATTCTGAGAAAAAATAGTAAGTGATTTTCAGTTTCTGTCTTTATTTTTCTGCCATTTTTATTATTTGATTTTCCATAAATTCTCTGGAACAGGAGAGGTAAGTAAGAGAAGGAACCCACAGACATTGCCATCCAGAAGCAGGAAAATACAGAATGCTGATTCATCAACATTATCAAATTTGCATTTAAAATTAAAATTTCAAACTTAGCATTTACGAAGCTATATATACAGGAAAGAGGACAGCAAAGGATTTTATGGTGGCACCATCTGCTTAAACCTGCTTGACTAAAGGTCTCAGTATGAAAGTGGAGAATGATTCCTGAGAGTTAGATGTTCCTCAGACAAAGCCTTCGACATGTTGGTGACAGCACCTCATTTTGTGCATTCACTTCAAATTGACAAAAAAACCCCACACTTTCTTTACTAGAGTAAGTATGATAGCTCAGGATCTACTGCTAATAGGATGACAGGGTGAATTTGAGCCTCCTTTTCAGGGTAGACTACTTTTTCAACTTGCAATTAAAAAAAATGGCGGGGGGGGATGTTTACGCATGTGTTTTGGAACATCAGCAATACAATCAGGTAACAGAGCAGATCCCAAGGAAGGAGTGTATTTTGGTAGATGAAAAAGGAAGATAGCGAAAGGAAGAAATACTATTTTTGGTGTAGTGTTTCTTCACCAACTGAACTTGGTGTGATCTCATAACTTTTGTGGGATTTCCTACACACCCAGTCTCCGTGTTAATTCATCTTGTTGCAAAATGGAGCTTGCACCTGAAGGTCTGCCTGTGTAAACGGTTGAGTCTTGAAAATGGTTCTGATTCTTTTAAAAAACAGTAACTTGTTATCAAAATACACAACAATATCAGAGCGGTTTTAGGGTAAATGGTGCTTTTTGCTTCCTAAAAGGGATCACACTAACAGGATAAGTTTGTCTTGAATTTATTCTGTCAGCTTCTTGTCTGGTTTTTTTTTTTCCAGTTTTGTCCTTTATATTCTGCATTGGCTATTATATGGAATATTAATCAGAAGTAACACCTGAAATGCAAGCCTATATGTTCTGTTATAAAGGGAAGTACCCAAACCACTGTACGCTACAAGGATATTGGTGGCTCTGCCATATTCCAGAGGGACAATAACAAACCCAGAAAAAAATCATTGGGATGCTAAATTTTTATTCTAATATCTGTCATTTTAGTCTGCAAATATAAATATTTAGAATAAAGAAACTCACAGCAGGTTCCGCAGTTTGCACTAATGGGAGTAAGTGCAACAGCTGTGGTGGGAAAATCTTTCTGTGTCCTGATTTTATTCTCCAAAAGGGAATCTCCAGCTACTAGGAACGTATGCTATAAATAAAGAATAGCAGAACATCTAATCTAAGCTCCTTAGAGCTGAAAATTCTTCGAGAGTTCTTAGAGGTTAATATTGTATTTTAGGACACAGAAGCAAAGCACTGTAGTTCACTAACTTCCTCATTTTTTGAATGTTGAAAGCAAAGCAGAAAAGATAAGCATGAGAAGGCACTGCCAAGCAGTGCTGAAGAAAAGGTAGCAATGCTCTTGGCGACCGCTGAACATTCAGTTCTGTTAAAAGGCAACACATTTGCAATGGAGAGGTGTACTATTCTTCTGGAGATGCTTCTGGGGACTTTCACTTCTGCATCATCTGCATCATCTTCAACTTCTTTCTGCCTTCTGAAGACTCCTGACCATGAAGGACAGAGGATATGACTGAACGACTACAGGGGAGTACTTCTACCTTGTTGTCACAGCTCTAATCAACAACATGCTGAGGGAATATAGAAAGTGCAAATTATATCAAGTGCAATTTTCTTTCAGAGAGCCTGATCCCATGACCTAAAGACCTCCCTCATTCTGCTGGCAGTGCTCTTTCCAATGCTGCCCAGGATGGTGTTGGCCTTTGCTGCAAGGGCACATTGCTGGCTCACATTCACCTTGTCCATCAGGACCCCCAGGTCCTTTTCTGCAAAGCTGCTTTCCAGCGGTCGTCCCCTGGCATGTACTGGTACGTGGGGTTGTTCCTCCCCAGGTGCAGGACTTTGCACCTGCCTTTGTTGAACTTCATGAGGTTCATGTCTGCCTATTTCTTCAACCCATCGAGGTCCTCTGAATGGCAGCACAACCACTTGGTGTTCCAACCACTCCTCCCCATCTTGTAACATCTGCAAACTTGCTGAGCGTCCACTCTCTGCTGTCATCCAGGTCATTAATGAAGAAGTTAATCAGTATTGGCCCCAGTGTTGACCCCTGAGATATATCACTATGGACTGGCCCCCAGCTGGACTCCGTGCTGCTGACCACAACCCTATGAGCCTGGCAGTTCAGCTAATTTTCAGTACACCTCACCGTACACTTATTTAGTCTGTACTTCATCAGTTTGCCTGTGAGAATATTATAGGAGACACTGCCTAAAGCCTTACTAAGGTTGAGATTTTAAAAAAATCCACTGCTTTCCCCTCTCTGCATGGTCAGTCAGTGTCCCTGTATTCCTCCAGATCGCCTGTCCCTGCTTCCACCTCTGGTATGCTTCCTTTTTATGTTTGGGTTTTGTCAGGAGCTCCTTGTTCATCCACGCAGGTCTCCTTGCATCTATGCACGTGTGTTTCTTTTCAAGCAGGAGCAAAAAGGAGAAGTAAGATGCTTCTTGGGAGTGCAGTCTGTGAGAAGAGGGTCCCAAGGTAGAGGAGGTCTGCTGTGCAAAACAGGAGACTGCATCCCTGGGGAGAAGTCTGGCCTGTAGGGATGATGGCTGCTGGAGCGCTGCTCTTTTCCTGTTATGCCACTGAGGAAAGCAGGCGCGCAACTGATAAAGGCAGGCGTAATGATGACAAAAAGTTTGAGTATTCCCCTGGCATGCGAGGTGTCTTCCTGCCTTCCTGGGAGGACCCCCCTGCATGCTCGCAGGACTAGGCACACCAAAAGGTGGTGGGAAGGTTGAGCTCCAGGAGAAGCAAGGAGCACACACAAATTCACTTTAATTACGATGTCCATAGTTGGTATTTGCAAGGTAGGAACTATAAGCCTGGGTCTTCCCTTGTCTTAAAATGAGGGCAACAAGGGATGCATGCTAGAAATAGGTAAACTGCATTTGAACTACCCTACAAAGAGGAATTGACTGTAATTTTCTCTAAGCAACATAGAAAAACAGAAAAAAATAGTAACTGTGTTAATTTCTAGTATTTATTTTGCTTTAAGGATGTAGCAATGCTTTTTACCACTCCCCATCTTTTCCTTTTATTCAGGATGAAATTTTAAAATATGACTCTTGTCTAAAAAGATACTCTAGAGAAGTATCACAGTGTTACCCCATAATTGCTATATATTCTTTTGCAAGTAAAACAGCAATGTATCTTACTATTAAGTCAGTGTGAAAATCAAGTTGAGTTTGCTCTGGGTATCAGTAAGAAAAATTCTAAGTTAAAAAGCTAATTAGAAGCCTTGCTGATGGGAATGTGGGCCATAATAATACCTATGCCTCTCTTGTGTTGATTCTATAGGAATAAAAAAGGAGTCTTTTGTTCAGTAATGTAAACTACACTTTATTATTAAATACTACTAGTCTTCTGATATTGATAAAATGTGATTTTGCACAACTTTCTAAATACATTCACAGATTAGCTATTAATATGCATATATTTTTGCAGGAATAAGGTAGTGTTGGTCAAATAAATTCATTATGCCATTTTCTAAATGCTACATTCTTTCCTAGTCATTCCAAGTGGGCCTTTGATTCTGCCTTATGTGATGTATCATTTTACCCTGCTGATTTAGCTATTGGGAATAATTCATTTTGGAATAATTCTGTTTTGTAGGATTCAGGGTTTATGTATTTGTTGAAAATATTAAGTATAGATTTTATTTTTCATTGATGTTTGTCTTTCCCAGACTTCCTCATAGTGTTTGGTCAGCATCAACTTGCAGAGTTGATTAGACACTGGCATGCACAAGAAATTATAACCCATGAATCAAGAATAGAGGTAATTTTGCCCTCTGGGGATAGGAAACCAAAAAATTAAATTCATCAGAAATTATGACAAGGAGAGCCAAGTGGAAGAGATAGTGGTCAAATCTGGTGAAGAGAAGCAAATGAAACCTCCTATGTTTATTGCTATTTATTGGTTCAAATCTAACTTTTGTAAGCAAAGTAATAAATTGTAGCGCTAGAACAGAGGACAAAACTTATAATGGATTGAAAATGTAACAAGAAATTGCCTATGAAAACTTTTGCTGGCCTATTTAAAAACGGAAGTTTTGTGAGCTCTAAAATAAGTAGAATTGATGGCTAGATTGCATGTACCTGTTGGTTTGGACTTTTTTAAAGAGCAAACATTTTATAGTAGAAGTATGAAACCATAGTCTGTTATTCTTCCTAAATGCCCAAATATATCAGCTTATGTCTTTTAAAATAATATACAGTTTTCTACATTCATGCATGTAATATTTTACTCTGTGTGTACTTTACACAAAATAGTCACAGAAACTGAAAAGTTTGATGTTGGTTGCGATGTAGCAAAGCTTTGGTCTTAGGTAAGTGATAAGGAGAATATTTATCACAAGAAAGTCATGTAAAAAAGGGATGAGTTTTGTATGTAGTGTACTAAAGAGCTTTTCTTTCTTGACTGCTGGATAAAAAGATACATTTCTGCAAGGAAAGAACTACTTGTGTGTTCCGGTAAGCCCTCTTTTGCGTCAATTTGTTAGTGATGGTAGGAGAGCATCTCTGAGGAAGACTGAGAAAGCAAAGGAGGGGATGCTTATGTGCTATTTCAGTCACACTTGAGACTCCTAAGTCTCTACTCAAAATCCTGGTTTCTTTATCATTCATCGTATTGTTCATATATTTTCTTCAGCCCATTGTCAAACCTGACACAGTGCTGGTCAGTTTTTCTTTCCTTTTTGGCATTCATTGCTTTGCATCTTACGAACTGAGAAAGAAACACAGTTCTTATCTGCTCTTGAGATGTTGACCCTAACATCCTTTCCATTAGTCTTTCTTAGAAGTTTTCAAAGCAGCAGTCTTCATCTTTCTTTCTTTTTGCCTGTGGCTATGAAAGGAGCTTTTAATAAATGTCCACCATCAAAACTCTTCCCCACCAAAACATCTATGAAACCAGTGACAGCATTTAAGTTGCAGTCTGGCATTATCTTATAGCTAAGTAAAACTCACAGCTAGCTATGCCATTACCAAAAGCCATGTTTTTCCTTCACCCCCCTCTACACTTACTTGTGGCCACTTGTTCCCACTCTGTCTCCTGTGCCATCACTTTTACTCATCTGATGTTGTAGTGAGATGTTTAAGGAAACTAAATTAGCAGAAAAACAATTGCTTTTCTTTAAAAGCACTTTTCTGCCTGTTGAGTTTCACATATTGGGAGCAGACGTTTCAATGTCAAAGCAAGGGAAGACCATTCCTGGGCAGAAGAGTGGAGCAGTGTTACCCTTCTTTGTCAGCAGTTAGCTTTTAGATCACCTTTGCCATGACTGCACCTATAAACAGTGAGTATACTGAGAATACTGCTTATCACATTGATCTGTGTTGTCTTGCTATCTCCCTGGGCTCTTGTGTCTGTAACCACCTTATTTCCTTTGTTTTCTACTTTGGTTGTAAGCCTTTTGTTCAGGGGCTGCCTCCCTGTACTGTATTTGTAAACCACAACTTTTGCAACTTTGAAACTTTTTGCTGTGATGTTTACCGCACCTTATCATTTTTTCTTCCTAACAGATGTCAGAAGTTATTTATTGTTCGGGGAGGATGACACAGCATCCACATAGCTGTTTGCCAATGTCCTTGTGAAAAGACTTAGTATTATTACATTTCCTCTGTATAACATAAATAAAGTTAATATTGGAGCTAAGAACAATTTCTTTATTCTCATCTAACAGGCTGGAATTTGAGGGTTGGATACAGCTGTGTTGGGTACGCAAAAAATTCTGTCACCAAGCTTCAAGAGGAAAGAACTGTGAGGAAAATGTATGCACTGGTTGATCATGTCTGTTTGGCTTTTGCAGGTATTGTTCCTAGCATTATTGCTCCACAATATGTTCCGTTGCAGGTATGTGGTATGTAAAAGACCTTTAAAGACTGGGTTTATGGAAAACATTGTGAAGGTGGACACTGTGGTTTGGGATATTAGTACTAGGATCTGACGGCTTCGGTTCCTACATAACTGATTTGAATATAGCTGAAGGATTCTTAGGGCCAGTGGGAAATATTTTGATTTTTCAAACTTAATTGGTCCCTCTTTTTTTTTTTTAAATCATCTTACGCAGGTCTGTTCGCATCTCATCATCAGGGACAAGCCGCTTGGATAGCAGAAGCTGCTCTGTACTGGTTGCAATGGCAGTAGGCAGACTGAAAGGGACAAGAAAGGCAAACCTAGAGATCAAATTCAGCAGAACAAACCAGGGTGATACTGCAAGTATTCCTGGAGAGCTGGAAGACAATTTGGGGCTTGAATCTGTGCTGCTGTCCTCCTCCTCTGCCCTAGAAGCTACTTCTTGACATGCCCATCTCATTTATGAGACCCCTGTTACATATGAACTAACACTTCTGAACATTTGCCTCCACAAGGAATATTTTCCTTCAGATGAGGATTGAATGATGGCAAAACTGCATGGAAACTCAGCAAACTGGTTAGCAAAACTGCCTAGAGCATACGTCTCGTCTCAACGTACAGTTCCATGTGACCACTAAACTGACTGGTCATGGCTAGCTGCAAGACAAAGGTCTTACTCTGGGCTGTGCTCTTCCATTGTCACTTCTGTGCTGGCTTTGCTGCCTGGCTGGGGCCTGGTAAGCCAGGCTGGAAGCCTGCCCGGCAGAAAGATAAGCTGGGAAGAGAAGTTTTCTTGCAGTGTCTCACCCAGGCCAGGTGAGAGCCAGCAGAGGCTTAGGGGAAAGGGGAGCAATTCACAGAGGAAAACCACAGTAGCACTGACTTAGGTTGGTCTGAACTCTCATACGAGTGTGAGCTCCAGGGTGGTGGCACTTCTTCCTCCTCTCTGCTCCACCCTAGGCACTGTCATCTCCTCCCTGCTGCCCTTTCTCATCCTTCTTTGACCCCTTGGGAGTTGACTCAACTCACTAACCTCACAGAAAAAAACCTCTTTATTTGATTGTCGAATTGATTCAATGTGCAACTGTATGAATCCCATAACTCTGTGAGGGAAAGGGGGAGTGAAGGAAGAAGTTGGGGGGTGGGGTGGAGGAGATGGAACTGACCTTTTTTGGTGGTCAAACCATTATTACCACTCACTAAGCATGCAATCTGATGTTACACCTAACGAACTGTGCATGCAAGCTGCTACTGAAGAAAATAGTCCTAAACTCACTGATCTGATGCAAAGTGAATTCTTTTTTTGGTGAGTTGCCACAAAGTTGTGCGATTGTTAAATCTGGTTCAGGGGAAGCTGCAGGAACATCTATGTGGAAGTGACTGGGAAGAGTAGAACTGCTGCTTTTTTTTATGGCAATCTCCATTTAGGTCATGCTATCAGGATGTGAAACTGTCCTCTTTGCATGCTTTCAGAAGGGATGAAAACAAAACTCAGCTTGTCAAAAAAAATTTAGTTTTCAGTTGGGTAAACACACTGATCTGACTTAACAGCTGCAGAACAGCTCATCCTAACACAGGGAGAGAATGAGAAGATGCAGTGAGGGACAGGAGATGGGGGAATCTCCTCTTTTGCTAGCAGTGTGCTCTTAGATTGGCTGATGCTGAACATGGAGCTGCTCCCCAAGAAGGGGATTCCAAGTGATAGAAGAAATTTTCAGCTTTTTGTAGTAAATGGCTCACCAAAATGATCCAACTTTAAAAAAATTTTAAAATTATCTCTTTACTTTTGGAAGCTGAATGTTTTCACTGGCCTCATGAGCAGGTGAATTTGTGGGAGAATAGGAGGATGAAGAACTACACCAGTGAGTGAATAATTGACTAGGAAATTGGGAAATCAGGAGCCTACTCAGCTGGCTTTACCATCAGGAAAGTTATAATGTGAAACTGTGCCTTGGATTTTCTACAGTAGCTTGTAAGGAAGAAGAAGAAGGATGTACCTCAGCAACCCTCTCTTCTTACATACTATTATGGTGATGTAACCCCAATTTCTTGGTACTGTGGGGTGGAGGGAGTGGTACAATACCAAAACCATGACATGTGGCATGGTAGGGAGCAGGGCACTTTTCATATGTGTTTTTGGAGGAGCTAAACCTATATTTAATTCTGTAAGTTAACTTTCTGTAAACTTAAAAACTGTTATGGCTTAAGATTTACTTAAAATTGCTGTTTCTCAGAATAAAGTTAACTGTGTGCCATTTTGAATTTGTATCTGTCTTCACCTACCTTGCTTTTTCAGCAGTTTCTGACTTAAAAAAAAGTTGCAATGGTTTGCTGCTTCTTGAATAATAATTTGTTGCTAGTTAATGAAAGAGTCTTTGTGATGACTTTATCATTATGATTATGCAGACCTGGCTGCTGGTGCCAGAATAGTGATTAAGAGCGCCATAAACTGACTCTTGAGGGTCCAGTCACAGTAGAATATACCACACGCTGCAAATTTAGCAGGTAAGCAGTCTGACACTTTTAGGTTTCCACTTAAAAGCGTCAGATGATCCTGAGTCTTGAAAACAAACCGGTTGTTTCTATTATTATCTGTAAAAAAAGGAAGTCAGGTTAAGTTTCCTTTACACGACTTCTTAAAAAAGTTAATATCACTTGAGAAAAATAACTGGTTTTCACAAGAAAATAATCACCATTGTACCTCTTTTATTTTAAGGAGCACCTTTGCAGTTATGCAAACATAACTGTTCCTTATATGTATAGAACTGTGAAGAACTTTATTGTATAATTTGGAAATAACAATGCAGAGAGACAAAACAACATTACTGTATAAAAGAGTTGAGATAAAAACATAAACTTAAAAAGGAAAAAACAAAATCCCTTACAGAAGAGAGCAATGTGAAAGACCAAATTGAATGTAAAACTCATGGATACAGATTCTTAATTTTCAAATACTAAAGACTAGCAGAACACCTGTGAGCAGGCTAATTGATTGCAACCATCTGAGATGTTGCTTCAGATCTGTTCACAACTGTGCCTGAGATCATGTTAAAGCATAATCTAATTAAGCCTTAATTCCTGTAGTCTGTGTGTTTTTAACAGGGAGTAGTTTCTTTACAGTGAGGCCTGTTTTGCTTCAGTTATTTGTGTGACTTGAAAGGAGTTATGCAACTAGAACATTGACCACAAACTACCTTCTGAAGATCAGAAGTGAGCTGTTGATGTATTGGAAATGAAGAGTTTTATGGTGAATACCTGTATCCAGCCTTTTCAGTCTTGTGCTTTGCTTGTGTATCGGGCCAGTAAATTTCTTAATTTTCTGGGATGCTAAAACTGGTCAGCTTTCCCAAAGTGCTGGACACAAAGCAATGGCTGTAGACCTTTTGGTAGGTCTGCCTTGACTGTGGGCTTTGATAGCAGCAGGAGTCCTGAACAGCACCAGACATTTGTCTGGTACCTACCAGTCTTGGAAGGTAAGTGTGAACTTATATGTATATATATATATAGTCTGTAAGTATCTAAGTACTGCATATAGGGACTGTATGAAGAATTAATTTTATGCATTAAAAGTTTTTGCATAGTTGGTGTGTGTCTCTGACATTGGATGTTGAATTCTGAACCAAACATCAGTAGGATCAGGAGGAAGGGTCAAGCTGACAAAGTCACTGAAGCGTACTTTGGTTTGGAAATAAAGTTATAATAAGCGATAGCAAAAATACATAAATAGATGTAAAAGTTTTACAAAGGCTTAATACTTGCTGCAAGAAATGGTAGTCTGTTCATACAGAAAAAAAAAATCCATCTGAAATGTGTCTTGTGTTTCTTTGCGATTCTTTTGTTCACTTGTCGCTTTTTATAGAAACTTTTCTGTATAGGTACTTAAAACTCACATATCAGCTGTATTTGAAAGAACATAAAGAGCAACTAGGCCATTATTAGAGTTTTTGTACCAGAGAATTTTGAGTCGTACCTTGCTCTTGATCACCGTTTTTTGTAATTGACTGAAGCAGGACTGGAAGAAATATGGTGAACCCTTCAGCATACGGTCTGTTCACACTAGAAACTCTTCCTATCGGCATGCAGCTGTGCTGCTGGAAGCAGTAGCAAGAGAGCAAGCTGGATGATTATATTTAGGTTTCCATTCCAATTGCAGGGAAATGGTTGAATATGTTGGTTGGTCGTGGAGGCAATGACCAAGAGTAGTAGTAGTAGTATTATTAAATGAAGACAGGTAGAGGCAGGGTTGAGGAAGTCCTCTGGCTAAAGGAAAGGTCACACCTGACTGCAGCTGGTGTTGTCCATACTTTGTACTCAGTCAATCAGATATTTACCAGTTTTATTTACTGGAGTAATTTCATTGCTGCGTTTGTGCCTAGTGGTTGCAGAAAGCTCTTACAGTGCATGAGCTGATGGGGTACCTCTTCATTAGTGAACAAAAGTGCCAAAGCCCACTTTTCATCCCTGAGACTATGTTCGTACCAGACTGTCCTTGCCTCCAAAATGGACCAGCTGTGTCCTGGCTGCCTGCTCCTAATGTGTGCCAGAGGCCATTGTAGCAATAGAGATAACCAAGCTCCAGTGTTTGGACCCGTGTGCTGATGACTTTTCTATTCTGGCACAGGTATAGCTAAGGCAGCTGAAAGCTGCTGCAGTGGATTCATCTCTCCAGTGCGGGCGGGCGTGGTGTCCACCTTTACTGCTCAGAAAGCTTTGGATTAGTTCTCTTTGAATAAGTATCTTCCGAACTTAGTAGTAAGAGGAGGGAGGAAGATAGCACACCAACATGTTGTAATAGCTTCCATACTTTAGTTATGTGTAAATTGGAACAATTTTTCTGTAGCATGGATTAAAACTCCCCCAGATCTGTAAGTGATTTGCCTTCTCCAAGGCACATACAAAGGTCATTTTTGCTTTGAGGCAAAGGACCGAAGGGCATAAGGATCCTGAAAAGTCTTACCCTAGTTTTATGTATGTTCTGCATATTTTATGAATTTCTCTCTGTCTTTGTCCACCAGTGAAATAAAATAAACAAAGAGAAAGTTTAATAGTGAATATCACTTCTGTATTGACCTGTCTTTGTTTCCAAGTGGATAGTTTTATTATGTAAGTATTTCTCATTACTATGTTGATACTGTAAAGTGCGCTAGTTTTATCAATTTAATATTTTTGCCATTTTTCTTAGGCCTCTTAACACTATTGATGGCTTTAACGTAGCTGCTAGAACTGGCAAGTAAGTAAACACGTTGTGTTGTCTCTATTTAAGAAACTTTGTGGGGAAAGTTGCCTTTTAGATATATGTCAGGTAATAGCCATTCTTGCTGTTAGCATTATCTCCCTCCCAATTCCCTTTTGCTCTGAGATTTGGGTTCTTAACTTGGAGGTTATGCACAAAAGGCAAGGAGAAGTCCTAATTCCTTCTTTCCTCCTTTCTTAATTATCACATATTTGTTTATTTGTTTGTTTTTATTTTTCCCAAGGTGAGCCTAGAGTAGCAGAGTTACTTACCGATGCACGTGGTAGTGTTTTTGCTTTGCAGTCTTCTATTGTTCTATACTGTGATGTGCCCATCGCACCTTCTTCGTTCCCTGTCCTGCTGGGACCTGCCTGTAGTTGCCTCTTATTCCCTAGTTTTTTGCCTCAAGGGTGTAGTTAATTGAATTACAGTTCATGTTCTCTGCTTGATTCCCAAGAGCTAGAAAGCAGGGAAGTCCTAGCCACCATCTGCTTTTCCCCCGTCCTGTGGATTTCTTTCATCTCTAATGAACTCAGACCAAAACACAGACCACTGTGCTCATGAGCTATCATAATATTTCAAAGGTGTTTTTGAGCTGGCTGGAAAAGAGTTCTGAGGCACACAGACAGACGTTGGATAGATCAAGCAATGAGCCTGTGAAAAACTTAGGATTTACACAATCCAGCAACTGGTTTATTAATGACAGTATTGTAAATGTGAAAAGAAAAACAACTTTCTGAATGTACTTTTTTCACTGTAAACAGTGCAAGACACCATTTGTGCCATTTTCTTTTTAATCTAAGAAAATGCTGGTGGAACCTTGTCTGCAGGGTTGGCAGGGGCGTATTGGCAGTTGGGCCACCAGGGATATGGTTAGGTGACAAAGTCATGGCTCAGGTGAACATGGTCATAATCAGCTCTTCAGTAAACCCAGGCAAAACTTCTGCCCACCTTCTACTTCCCTTTTAAATGAACAAATGTGAATTTTTTTTATTATTATTATTACATTAGAATAATTTTTTATTATTATTAAACTTCAGAGAGGGGAAGATAAACCTTGAATCACTACAAATATTTATTCACTAGATATTGCAAGAAAAGGCAATAGCCGCAGCACTAGAAGCCAGTCTTGCACACCAGACCACGTGGCCACTCTTCAATTCACCAGGAAGCTCTGATAGCAATTTAGATACCAGTGAAACTGAAAAAAGTTTTGAATTGCATTTGAGAGAAACCCTGCGCACAGCTTTTTTTCTCCTCTGATGTAAAGAAATAGGTATCAAACTTTGGCAGTTCCTCCAAACAGAACTTCTTGGCTTTTTGGAAAAACAAACAAACGAACAAAACAAAACCACCAAACCATGGCATTTGTAAAATGCTGAATATAGATCTACATTGGTTAGTGAAATATTTTACATCCTGGCTTACTCGGAATGCTTATCCCATGGACAGAATTTAATTTGAGTTTCTTCAACTATTGTTCACAGGACTGTGTTAAAGGGGATTGAAATTTCTGTCCTTGTTCTACATCAGAAGAGGTTTTGGCAAACATGGAGTTGCTAGAATAGCTTACATAAAGAAAAAGACATGTGTGGCATGAAAAATTTGAGAACTGCTGTTCTCACATATTTATGTTCCCAGATACCCTAAGATCAAGTATTGAAACATTAGCAGAGTCTAAGTAGAAGCTGCAAGGGGAAGTCGTTGACCTGGCAGACAGGCAAGTTGTGCGCTACATATTGCATAGTGATAATGAGGGAGTTCCAGTATGAAATGTACACAAGCCTTTATAAGATTGATTATGGCAGGTGTGTTAACGTAGGTTGTGGTGAGATCTGTAACTTCCTTTCTGTCCTCCGCAGGCCAATGCAACTGGTGGCAATGCTAAAACTGCGTAAGAGTTTTTGGGAAAGCATTACTGAGAAGAAGCTACAGGAGCTCAAAAGGACACCATCGAATTAGCCATCAGCTTTGCTAAGAAGTAATCCAGTACAAAGGGGGTGATAAATGCTTCAAGAAAAGCTTGGGCTTCTTTCCTTCATGAAAATGTGAAATGCTTGGTAAATATACTTGTTTTAATGATTTCATTGTATGCTACACTGTGATATCTGGTGGAAAAAACATTGAACTTCCTATAAGGAGAAACCAGCCACCACAGGTATGTGTTAATGACTTTACAGGAAACAAGTATATAACTGGTATACAAAATCTTCTCACAAAAATTATTCCAGGTGACACCTGTGCATTCAAGTTGATGTATGAAATCTCCCCTAACATCTGGTGGTACAATGTTAGGTGACTTCTGTAGTGTCTCTGTAGATTGATAGTGCTGGGAGCTATAGTGATTGCTGCTAATTTATAACAGTGTAAGATGCTGTTGGGAACATCTCATGCAGCAAGCAGTGTAGGAAGGTGTATGGCAACATGCTACTTGTGTGGGTTGTATAAGACATTATCATTGTCTTCTGAAAATGATAGCAGTGTTTTATCCTGTAGTGATGCTTATCACAGTATTTCTGATGTGCTGTGGTCCCTTCGTAGCTTAATAGCGTCTGTTTCTATCACAAGTGGAAAATATGGGCTTTAGAGTATGTACAAAAATTTACATTAAAAATATTATCGGAATACGGGATCTTCTATTTTTGGAACAGTTACCTGAATACTTACTAGATACTACAAAGTATTGCCAGCAGGTCAAGGGAGGCGATCCTTCCTTTCAACCCGGCACTGGCGAGGCCACGCTGGGAGTGCTGTGTCCAATTGTGGGCTCCCCAGTACAAGGGAGACATAGACATACTGGAGAGAGTCCAACAAAAGGGCCACAAAGATGAAGGGACTGGAGCATCTCTTCTATGAGGAGAGGCTGAGAGAGCTAGGACTACTCAGCCTGGAGAAGAAAAGACTCAGGGGGATGTTGTTAATGTATGTAAATACCTGAAGAGAGGGTGCAAAGACAACAGAGCCAGGCTCTTCTCAGTGGTGCCCAGTGGCAGGACTGGAGGTAATGGGCACAAACTGAAACACAGGAGGTTCCCTCTGAACATCAGGAAATACTTTTTTTTTTTTTTTTTTTTTTTTTTTTTTTTTTTTTTTTACTGTGAAGGTGACCGAGCACTGGCACAGGTTGCCCAGAGAAGTTGTGGAGTCGCCATCCTTAGGGATATTCAAAAGCTGTCTGGACACGGTCCTGGGCAGCTGGGTCTACTGGGTCTAGGTGGCCATGCTTGGGCAGGAAGGGGTTGGACCAGAGGACCCCCAGAGATCCCTTCCGACCTCAACCATTCTGTGGTTCTGTGATAGTTGGTGGAAAAAATAAAGACACCATCTTCAAAACTGTGTTCATTGTTCCAGCTCATTATGTTTTGGTGTTTTGTATGTTTGTTTTCTTCTAGTAACTCTCAGGTGTGGATGGAGAAAAGGGGTGGACTCAGATTTACCTGGCTTAACTACAGGTACTTCAGGTTTCCTATTGACTGTCTCTAGGCCTTCAGCTTGAATAACAAATTTTAATGAGTGTGTGCTTTGAAATTCAGTGTGCATTTCATCTCTCCAATACAATAGTACAGTGACTGTGACTTGGATGTTTAGGAAAACAGCACAGAGAAAACGGGGGAGGGAAAAATATGTAAACACACTTTCCCAAATATATAAAGAAGCAATTAATTTGCTTTGCATTAATGTTTTTGACATTAATTAGACTAACTTTTTAGTTTTAACATTTGTTCAAAGTTTAAAATACCTCGCTGCCCCTTCAAATATGAGAACAGTGTGGGGGGAGGGAAGAGAAGGAAAAAAAAAATCTTGATCTTTTTATTATTCACCAAAAGAAGTAAAAAGATAAATCCAGGTATTCTTTGCAGGCACTTTTTATTTTTGATCAAGTAAATCAGCTTGTTTGAAACACCCATGGAACTAAAAGAAGGAAGCAAGATTGCAGTTCCAGGTTCAGAAATCATGTATTTCCATGCTTTTATGCTTTGTGTGTGTATAGGGTGAATCAAATTATGAATTCCCAGTGGAAGGCCAGCAGTTCAGCTAAAAAACATGCACCTGCTTAATCCAAGATGATATGCAAGCACAGCGAGGTGGAAATTAAATGCACCACTCCAGCAATAGTTTCCTACAACATGATACTTACAAGGATAAAGGAAAACAAAGACACAACCTTGTCATTTGAAGGAGGATTCGTGATTTGCCCTGATGAAGCTGATTTGCTATGGCCTTTTCCCAGTCAGTAGTGGGTTTTCTGGTTTTGTTTTGTTTTCTTTTTTTTTCACAGAGGAAAAAATAACTATTTTCCCAACAAAGTTGGAATACTCACCAGAGTGTTAATTCTTGAGTGTTCTGTTTTCTTTTAGAAATAAAAATTTCTAATAACTGGCATAACTACCTATGTGTTTATAAAATACTGATAAACAATTAAATATAGTACATATTTTTAAATTTTGGAAGGCATCTAGTGGAGTATAGCTCTGACTAACATCTGAGCTTGTTTAATACTAGGTCACAGCATGAAAGAACAGGAAGATATCCTATATGCTACAACAATTCCAGTTTCTGTTTAAGGAGGTAGGTGAACACTAACACCAGTTTCAATTTGTCTGCAGTTGGATTTCAGATTTTACGGGCGTAGTTTGTGTTACAGCTTTCGCTCAGCCTTATCGTGGCTGGTGTTAAGTAGCAGGAGGGGGATGCAGCCCTCTTTAGACCCTTTGGTAACTCCACTGTTTGTTGCTGGCGGTCTCTTAATTCACCATCATCTGATTCATGAGTCTGATTCTGACTGTTTGCATCGCTTTAAAATGCTTTACAAATATTTAGCAGCACAGGTTTTGCTATGGAATGTAACTAGGTAGATTAGAGTGTCACAACTGGAAATCAGTAGTATTAATCGTTTTGTCTTACTCAGATTTTTGGTGCAAAAGATATTGAAATGCAAGTTGCAGAAACAGAGAAGGGAAAAAGAATCTTAAAAGAAACAGAGAAAAATACCTAACTCGCAGAACAATTATGATAGCTGTTTTGTTTTTGAAGTTCTAAGAGGCAGAACTTGTTTCTTCCTAAGCTGAGTTCTGTAGTTTTCTTGAAACTTGATGAAACTACAGTTGTGCTACACCCAATATGGTCATTCATCCTGCACTGTGCAAAGAGGCATATATTCACATATTCTTCGTTTTTTCTTGCACACGTATTTGCCACAAAAAGTTACTAACATGTTTTCCAGAAGCTGATGATTGCCCCCAGTTAGTGTTGGTACAAGAGATGTAAAATCTGTTAGAACCCCTATTTTTTTCCCTTTTCTACTGTAACTTTTAATATGGGATAATTACTGCTCAGTGGTATTACTAGTCTGGTAAAGTTCTGATTTGTGTTCTGTTTCATTTACTAAGTGTTGCAATGCTGTACGTTATTAATGAAAAATAGATTAGCAATGTCACTTTACATAATGCTGTATTATTATAGGCCCTGCAGCTTCAGTGATAAAACTGCTTTCTTTTAAGGCATTTTACCAAATAGCAAGTGGTATTCAGTATGACTTCTTAATACAGTTACGTAATTCTTAAAATGTTAAGTCTTAGATCAATTTTTTTTTTTACTCTGTGTTCCATTGAGAACATATTTGTGCCCAATGGCTAAGCCTTTAATGCTGTGAATCTTTTTTTTTTTTTTTTTTTTTTTTGCAGAGGCATTTTAACTGTACCTGTTTCCTGTTACTTTGTATTTTCAGCTACCCATTTCTATTGCTTGTGCCCATTCCTCCCTTCTTTCTCCCTCTGTGCACTTAAGCCTTCTGATATTTCTTCCTCACTTGAAGCCTAGCTTGTGAGGTGTGTGGGCTTCCCTGACCTTCCCTCTCCTGCAGCTTCGTGATGTAGCTTTGGGTTCCCCAAACCAGCAGGAACTGCAGGCGCACAGCCAGACAGGCTTTCCTCTGCTGGGACTGAACGTGCCTCACCCTGTGGCTACGCTCCATGTTCAGTTCACTCTCTTGCTGCTCAGTGTAGTCAACCAAGCTTTACAGCTTAGAACAATATAAAAGTATATGCCTAATTCTTTTCTTGTACCTTCCTGTTGTACTTTTAAATGTTTTATAAGGTTTTAAAGCTGCAGTGTATTGTACCTCATGGAACAAAGAGTCTGACTTATTTATGTAAGTGTAATGTTTGGTTTGGCATTTGTGACCCGAATGTCCAAAAAGTCAAGACAGACAAACCAGGGCAGACTGTAACACTGACTAAACATTAAAAAAAAGAAGAAATCTACTCCAATTGAAAACTTAATGTAGAGGTGTGGTTACTGAGGATATTAAATAGCCAGTTGTGATTTCACTTGGTTGTTTTCATTAGTAAATAAATTCATATTTGCAACTGTATTCCCATTACTTCATATTTTTGGTCATGTCTTCTATTCCTGCATTTCCAGCTAACGCATCCTCCCTTTTTTTCTTAAATGAAATTTTCTATTCCCTGATTTTTACTGGTCTTATCTAGAGTATCTCATTTCTTTCAGCATCTTTTCCTGAAGAGCTAGTGTTCTTTGTTACTATTTAACTTGTTTCACGGTAAGCTTTTAATTTTTCCCATTAAAATTAACTATTTTAACTAATGAGATTAAATCTTCACACACATTTCTTCCCTTCATGTTGCTGTTACATGCTTAAGTTAATTCCATAGTGCTGCCAACTCTGTCATTTAAGAAAAGCTTAAGGCAAATATTACAAGTTTCTCATTCCAGCTAATTTGCTGGTTGTATTTAATTGATGATTTATCAATCGGAGAGAAAATAAAACTTTTGTAAAAAGGACCACTGACAGATTAAAAAGCCTGAAGCATATTAGATGGATTTTGTAGGGTTGTAGGAAACTAAAACCAAAGTGTTGGATGTAAAACTGACTTAAGTTCTAAGGACTTTTAAAGGTCTGTCTTTGGAAGAGTTAAGGTCTGCTGTCTGGACAGAAATTTTGGAGGGTGGGTAGTTGGTTTGTATTTTAAATATGCTATTTGAAAGCCTCAAGAAAGCTTAGAACAGAAGAGACCGATTCAATGTGCACTGTGTAAGTCTCAGCTGTTAGAAAGGGGTTATGCAGACGAAACTATGGGCAGTATATAACCTAAGAGTTCTGTGAACTTTTGTTTAGAGTAGTGCTTTCCTATGCCCAGAAGCTAAAGAAGATATTTCTACATGAATGTCCGATGACTCCATTCATGGGTTATTTGAAGTAGTGAAGCAGGTCAATTTGCTAAGGCTGGGCATTCATGGAATGAACAGCTAGATATCTGACTCTGAAAAGCTGTTACCATTTTTATCAGTATGTCCTGGACAAGGTCTTGGGGTGGAAGAAAGCTGTAGACAAGAATGTTGACTTACTTCAAAGTTTTTTCAATGCATGGGGGTTTTTTGGTGGTACCAGTCACCCAAGAAAATAAAGATTTAAAAAAAAAATCCAAACTCCAGGTAGTGACAAAAGTTACTTTCCTTACATGTGCTGTAACCTGCTCAGTTATGAAAATAGCTTTACAGTTCCAGATGCTTTGTTCCTTGTTATTCTGACTGACTTTTTGCATTTCGTTTACTCTGGGTAATGAAGACTGCATACTGGTAATATATTATAGCACATTTTTCCAGTGTGAAAAAAGGACTCTTCCTTTTATTTCCTGTGCAGTTTCATAGAATGATGGGTGCCTCTGCTTTGTTTGGAAAGGACACTTATGGCACATTAACGTAGCCCAGTATTTTTTTACATATATACATATTTCTAAATCTTCTGGGCTTTGTTCAGCGTTTTTGTTTGTTTTTTTTTTTTTCCTCTCTTCACTATCATTCTGCTATACCTGTGTTGTCTTTTGTATTGCTTCCTTTGCTCCTTTTGCAGCCTCCATATGTTTTTCTCTCGCTATGCTGTATTTTCTATTTCCTCTTTTCATGCTCTGCTGTGCCTCACAGCTTTAGTGCATACAATTCTGTCTTCAGCTGTTTTTGTCTCTTCCAAATACTCTTTCACTCCTGAGCACTTGCACAGGGTTCTCGGAGATGCCTCAAGAAGAGAAAAACTTGGCCTTAAGCAGTAAAGCTGATGCTGTTCTTCCTGAAGCCCAAGAAAAGTGGACAGTGTGCCTTTCCTTGCATCCTCCTCCTTCTGCCATCAGTCACTCTTGGTCTTTGCTGGAACTGAAGTTTCCCTGTCTCCTGGTCTCTGAGCATCCTTCGGCATGTGGGGGGTAACTCACCTTACCCTGGTTGTTACTCTGTGTGTGTAACAGAGCTTCATATGTGTAAGAGGTGATGTAATTTGCTCGCACTTGGCAGAGCTTACTGTAAGGGGTACAGAGACTGCTGCCCTCCTGTGTTATCCCATCGCCTCCTCTTCCACCATCTTCCTAGCCTGCTCTTGTACTTGGAAACTGAAACCATTGCTGCTGCTGCCTCTTCGGGATTTTGGGCCAAGTTTGTTCCGGAAAGGTAAGCACTGTGAGAGCTGTGGCGATGAGGGAGAGGGGATGCTGTGTGAGAGAGCAAATGCTGTGTTTGGATCCTAAATAGGGTTAGGGTTTTTTTGCGTTCCTGAATATAGGCTTCTGTGGCACTGTGTTTCTTACCTGGCATGTTGCAAATGCAGGTGCAATAGCTGCACTTTCTGTAATCTGTTAAAGCTACCAGTATAACAATAGTGGTGAAAGCATGGTAGAATGAACTTGACACGCATGTAAAAGATTAAGACACTTATCCAGCTAGTCCATGCGATTTATCTTCATGCCTGTTGTGACCGGTACTAATGGAGTTTGGGAGGGTACAGTTACCTGTGTTATGACCACACTGGAAATCAAGCCGTGGCCATATGCTTTCAGTTCTCATCTCAAGCGATTCCTGTTCTGTAGCTGTTTCAGTTGCTGCTGACAGCGTTTTAAAGCAGTACCACTGTGAAATCAAGCAAGGTTGATTGCAAGGAAATGGTCAAAAGGAGGAGTGTTTCCTTTGCTCCTGCCATCTGACAAACCTGTAAGCAGCAGTGCATGGAACTATCTATCAGGGCGTAGAAAGAGTTGTGTAATTTTTTTGCATTCTGTTCGCATTTTACATGATTTTCAGTGTATCCTCAAGCATTGTTTTTCAGGTAGAAATGCAGACAAGAAATACTATAGTTGCAAAGGATGTTTAATACAAGAGTAGTTAAAGTGAAAATCATTTTTTGCTCCCCTAACATTTTGTTGGATTTTGTGCTTTTTGTACCGCTTTAATGAACTGTGCATCAGGCTTTGCTTTTTGTAATTACGCCGTGCTCAACTTGGGCCGATGAGCAACGCCCCTTAAGTTTTATGGGCAGAGAGAAGCACGTGCATAAGCACCCTTCAAAACCTACTGAAATTTAGCCCAAACTTAGCTATGATAGGCAAAAGCCTTCCAACAGAACGACTGAAGGTCATGCTGTGACGTCCCTATCAAACGAGCAAAAACTTTCAGTTACAGTCCGAGAGCTGTTTTTTTTTAAAGCTGTGTTGTGTGCATCCCGTAACGATGGCGCTTGCTCTACGAGGCTGCTCCTCAGCCTTTCTCCGCGCTGAGCCCTGGCCGTGAAGGTCAAACGGGACGGCTTCGTCCCCTTCATCCCTACAGGTACGCGCCGCTTCGGCCTGTCAGCGACTTCAGCTCCGGTCCCGACCTGATGGCGACACGGGCAACTTCTCACACCTTGCTGCAGCCCCTCTTCTTTGTAAGGGAAAGCCCGAGGACCCCGGCAGCGCCCGGGTGCCGCCGCAGGTCTGGCGCAGGTGGGCGGGCCGGGGGGACGACAGATCGGGCGGCAGGAGCGGCGCCCGGCCCGCTCCCTTTCCCCTTCGCGGCTCGGCTGCCGTCCCCCGCGCTTTACCTACTCGGCTGACTACAACCGGGGCTCCGCCGGGGCCGCGCAGCGTCCCCCCGGGGCGAGACCCCTCCCCGCTCCTCCCCAGCGTGGACCCCGGCCCAACGCCGGCGGCCGCGGGGGGCTCCCGCGGCGCCGCCAACTTTCTCCTGGGCGCCGGGCGGGCCCCACCCGCTGCGGGGCGGCGGAGCGGGGCCTCGGCGCCTGCGCGGGGGTCCGCATGGCTTCTATAAACACGGCGGGCGGGGGCGCGCCGCGGCCGGGCGGGCTCTGAGGGGCGGCTGGGCCGGGCGCCGCCGCAGTAGGGCGCGCCGGCGGCGTGGGCCCGCCCCCGCCCCCCGCCGCCGGCAGGGGAGGCCGGGCCGGCCGGGCCCACGTGCGCGGCGCCCGGGAGCCGGCGGAGCGGGGCCACCATGTGTTTCCGCGAGCGAGCCGGCGGCCGGGGCAGCGCTTGAGCGTCCCCCGCCCGCGATGCTGCGGGGCGGCGCGGGGCTCTACGCGACGCGGCCGCCCCCCCCCGTCCCCTCGCCGCCGCCGCCGCCGCCTCCTCCTCCATGAGCACCTCGGCGGCGGCCCCCGTCAGGCTGATGCCCGGCGGGCAGCCGGAGCAGGCGGCCGCCGCGCCGCCCGCGAAGCTACTCTGCGTCTCCGCCGCGGGCCCGGCGCCCGACCGGAGCAGCCCCGCCGCCAAGGTGCCCGGCGGCCCGGCGCCCTCCGCCGCCCCGCAACCGCCGCGCCTGCCGGCCGCCCCCGCGGGGACGCGGGTGGCTGCCCCCGGGGGCCCGCGGCCGGTGGCGCCCAAGGGGCCGCCCGCGGCCACCCTCCAGTTACCGGCCAACTTCCAGCTGCCCCCAGGTGAGTGGGCGCTCCGCCCCCCCCCCCCCCCGGGTCCCGTGTCGCGACTTACGTGGCATGTCGCGGCTGCCTGCTGCCTGGGAGCGGGTCGGGAGGACGGGGTCCTTGCTGCGGGGGGACGAGCCGTAGCGGAGGACGGGCAGGGCGGTGGGGGGGGGGGGGGGGGCAGCTGCCGCTACGGGAGGGGGTGTTTCGCGGGTGCGCCGAAAGTTTGGGGCGAGTTGCTGTTCTGCCCCAGACTTCTGGGAATTGGGGTGTTCGTCTGCCCTGCGGGGCGTTGGGCACGTAAACGGGTGAAGTCAGTCAGCACTGGGGATGCTGATAGCATCCGAGATGCTCGTAGCGTATCGGGAGGAGGGATCTGGAAGTCTCTGGATTAAGGCAACTTTTTACTTTGCCGGATAGCACGAGGAGCGGGAGGACTAACCACAAACTCGGTGGCGAAGTCACCTTCGTTTGTGACTTGAAAAGGACTAACTGAGGCTTTCGTGGAACTTGGAGGAACGAGTAACGCGGGGAAGTGTGAACGTGGGTGAGCGACTGCAAAGGGACTCCCACTTACAGTGCAAGTCATACTGCTCGTACTCCCTCTCCGAGCAAGCTGCTCTGGGGGAACTGTCTTTGCTGTTACTGCCAGGCCGGTGTGAACCGTTACTGAAACAAAATACTACCCTGCATAAGGAGTGTAACGTTGAAATTTCGTTATGTGTTGCCCTTTGGAACGCTTTTTCCTATAAAGCATGTGTGGGAAACGAAGAGAGGTACCACGCTTACAGACGTACTTCCTATAGCTGCAAAGAAGGTATTAACGTTAGGAATTATGGGGTGGTGATAACGGTGGCTTAATGCTTTGGGTAGCAGCGGAGGGTTAGCCAGGGCTCTGACGAGCACTTTCTCACAAGAGGAAGAAGGTGCTGTTGGTTCTAAACTTCCCGTTCTTCCCTGTCAGGCTGTATTTAAATGCTTTTTAAAAAAGAAAGTTACTTTGATTCTGCTGGTCTTCGTCTCACAATATTGAGACCCCAAGATATGTAATCACTTTATTGCTATTGTTGCTATAATTATTTCCTGCCAGGACAGTTCCTTTGTTGGAGCACCTGTTGCGATTACTTTCAGGTAGGATGTTGCCTAAAAGGGTGGCTGGGTTTATGTTAATTCCTGTGCTGCTGGTGCATATTTGCTTTTTTTCTTTTTCTTTCCTCTTTTTTTTTCCCCCCATGTCTTTATCAAAGACGTGTACCTTTCAAGGAATTATGTAATGCTAATGTAATTTAAAAAAAAAATTGTCTTTAATCGGTAAGTTTCACTGTAGATTTCCCAGCACTCATGTGATGCTATAATATCTGGGTAGTCAGCAGTCAAGGTTGAGTCTAAATCCTTGCCAACATTCCGCTGAAATGAACCATGATGGAAATATATTAATTTTTTTGTAGTAGGGCCCCCCAGATCTTCAGGTTTTCTACCTAATATTTTGGCTTTCTGGAATGTATTGGCATTCAGTTAAACATCTTTCTGCGAACGTGAATGGTCATGTGAGTTGCTTGTAGTTTGGGAACCACAAGTTAGCAAAACTTTTGTTTTTCCTGGTAGCTTGGGTTTGATTACATCAAGGTGTACTGCTGAATGTCATCTGACTTGTATCCTGGCAGTAAGCAGGTTTAACAAAAGTAGTGTTACCCTTCAGTTGCATCAGCTTGTTTTCCTTGCTCCTGGGGCAAGAAACAAAGCAAGCAGACTCTGTATTGGAAGTTCAGAGGTGCTGGTGCTGTGCAGCATTGTAAATTAAAAGTAACTCTGTGGAGTTTAATGTTTCAGAAGGAGCACAGAAGTTGTCAGATTTCAAATGGATAACTGTTTCGGGGAAACTCGTGTAAATAATTGTCCTAAGGACGATTTAAAAATGCATTCTGGCTTGAGTAAGTGTTAGCATTCTACCTCTGTCTTCTATGTGGATTCAATTTTTAATGAATAGTAAAATCATTCAGAAACTTAAATGCAAGATGAATAGCATTAAAGCTACGAGTGTTAGCATCCTTAAAAAAGAAAGTGGAATAAATCACCCAATTCTTAGGCTTGAAGAGTTGGTATTTCAAATAAATTGCAAAATCTAGCCATGCAGGATAAAATACAGAAGGAAGAATGCACTTGGCTTTAAAATCACGGCATTCAGCCTGTGGCACCTGCTAAGAAAAATGCATACAGAAAGCATCCTCCCCTGAGTTTCAAAGGGAGGTATTTGAACTGGCTTGTTCTGAGAAAGGCTGCACAGCACTGCCCTTCCTGGTCATCCTGAAGCACTGGCGAACTGCTTGTGGCCTGGAGCAGGCATTGCTCCTGTGCTTCTGCGGGGCTGCAGTCTGGGGAAGGAAGGGCACCAGGGGAGCTGCGTCTGCCCCCATGGCTTGGAGGGCAGCGGAGGTTCATGGAAGTCACGGATTTAGGCTGTTCTCTCTCTTCGATCTCAACCTCCCCCTCCCTCTTGCCCAGAATAAAGCCAGGAGGTGGGAAAGGCAGATGACCAGGTATGACTCCCCACCTCTCTGATTGTCCCTCTACCAAGTGCCACTTTACGTGGTTACCCAGGAAAGATCACCGAGCCTCACAAGTTCTCCAGGTCTTGCAGGACCCAGACTTGCTCGTGAGTAACAAGGGTTTTTCATCCCCTTCCTACGTTTTCTGCCTTGAAGCTTTGGTTGTGGCATTTTGACCTTACATACCGTCAGCTCTTAGACTGAATGGTTGGGCTACGTCTTCCTAAATGGAGGGAATTTGTATGATCAGCCAAAGGGACCCTTCCTCAGTTGCCCTCTTTGTTAACAAGAACACGTTAGCAGTATTTCAGGAGGCTTGGCATGGTAGCAGTCTGTGGGACTGGCAGAGAGCAGACTAGCATGGCGAGTACAGTACTGCCTCAGTCCTGAGCTCTGCTGGTCCTGTGGTCTGTGCTGATGCTCACAAAACTGCAAATGTCTCGTGTCATGGACCATCTGCTTAACAAGAAATTGTGTCCTTGGTTAACTTGAGCTTAATGTTGGGGGGAAAAATGGCTGGGCTGTGCTATTAACAGGAGGAAATAGTTAAAGGCTTGGGAAGGGGAAGGAGTGACAAGGCTTCCATGGGCCATGACAAATGTCTATAGCTCACTTTAATGTCTTTGGGTCCTGCACCACTTTGGAGAAATGGAAGTGTCGTGGTTTAACCCCAGCCAGCAACTAAGCTCCATGCAGCTGCTCGCTCACTCCTCCCCCCCTCCCAGTGGGATGGGGAGGAGAACTGGAAAAAAAAAAAAAAAAAAGGTAAAACTCATGGTTTGAGGTAAGAACAGTTTAATAGGACAGAAAGGAAGAAAATAATAATGATAATAATAATAAAATGAAAATAATAATAATAAAAGGATGGGAATATACAAAACAAACGATGCACAATGCAATTGCTCACCACTTGCTGACTGATGCCCAGTTAGTTCCCGAGGAGCGATGCCCCCAACCAACTCCCCCTGGTTTATATACTGGGCATGAAGTCACATGGTATGGAATACCCCTTTGGCCAGTTTGGGTCAGCTGCCCTGGCTGTGTCCCCTCCCAACTTCTTGTGCCCCTCCAGCCTTCTTGCTGGCTGAGCATGAGAAGCTGAAAAATCCTTGACTTAGTCTAAACATTACTTAGCAACAACTGAAAACATCAGTGTGTTATCAACATTCTTCTCCTGCTGAATCCAAAACATAACCCTATACCAGCTACTAGAAAGAAAATTAACTCTATCCCAGCTGAAACCAGGACAGCAGCGTAGAAAAAGAGCATAAAAATAACAAGGAGAATGTTGTTCCTTGGTTTCCTTTCTTCTTTATTTTTCTTGAACTTACATTTTTTCGTCACTTCTGTGTCTGTTCTTATGGCTTTCATTCTATCCCTGGCCCTTGAATGCTCATTACAGGCAAGCGTCGAAAGGACAATTAGCAGATGTAGCTGCTTCTCTTGTGGAGGGATGAAAAAATACAGAACTCAACCGGATGCTAGGGATCCTCTGTTGTTACCTTAGGATCTGCTTACAGCAGGAAGCTCTTCAAAAAGCTCATCTGATGCCACTGCTGCTGGTTACAGGGCTGTGACAGCAGCTGCCAGCGCTCTTCACTGTAGCATCAGCTGCCTCTGGTGTGTGTATTTCTGTTTTACGCTTTCTGTTATTGCTGACACCAATGGGCTGAACAAGTATGGTGTCAGCAAAGAGAAGTTGCCCCGAGTCTGCCTTAATTTGCACTAGTAAGCTGGTGCTAGGCATGGCTGCCGTATAAAGTTTCCTTTGCACCTGACTTGGAGGGGAATGACAGCAGGTGTAGGTCCTTGGTTTTCTGTTTGCAGCTCGGTTGTCTTCGCTTGGATGTTTTGGCTTGTCCCTGGCAGGTTTTCCACTGCCTACAGCTTATCTGGGCTGATAGTGTGTAGCTGTTCAGAAAGCACAACCACCGTTCATGGCAGGTGGCAAGAGGCGGGCAGGCAGTGTGTGGACACCTGTGGGTGGGAGGGAGGGAGAAAGCTGATGCAGGTATCCCAAAACTGCTATGGGGTGGTTTCTCTTAATTGGGTATAGAAACTATGGTAACCTGAGCAGGTAAGGGCTAGTAAACATCTGGATGCTGCTGCCTTCTGCTTTTGAAGTTGGCCTAATACCTCTGAGGTATAGTACTCTGAATCTCCCTCTTCATGTTCTAGTTGTTATTTCTCGGTTGTAAGACTGCATGAGGAATTTGATATTTTCATATTTGCATCTGGTCCTTCACTTTGGAATAGGAGGAGGCGCTGATTTTAAAATACTTCTTAGTTTTTATTATGTTTGGGTAGGAGGAGGCTACCTAAAGATTTCTTGTTTCAGCAAGACAAAAAAACCTAGAAAAGCCTTCAAAGTCTGCAATATCTGGATGTTGATAATCTCATGAAATCTGAGCATAATACTTGTGCTGTAGGATGACCAGTAGGGGCTAAATAATACATGGTTGCAACCTTTTATATCCCAATAGTGCCCTCAGTTTAGCAGGTTTATCAGGATGGTTCCTTCGCAAACTTCTCCACATTAGGTGACACTGGTCAACTTTTTTTTTTTTTTTTTTTTTTTTCTGAGGAGGGGTCAGCAAAGCTTTGGCAGGCTTGGGGAACTAAGTCAAACTTAAAAAATAGTGAGTAAATGTCTTCCGCTGTAACCAGTAGAAATTTCAGCAGCTCTGTAGAACTTGATTTTGCTTTCAGGACTGAATGTGTCTAGCAAACAATGCCTTCATATCATTAAATGCACAGCCCTGTGGGAATTAAGATTTAAATCTTGGCAGAAGATATAAAGCTTACTTCTAGATTTATGGTTTTCACAAAAAAACGCAGATGCATTCTGAATACTGAAGCACTGAAATATGATGCTCAGTAAAATTAATGTTAAATGCTGTTCAGATTTTACAATCAATTGGAGTGTAGTGCAAAGAATTACAGCTACAGATTGGTGAATAGTAAACTTTTTTAATCCTTAGAGAGAATGTGAGCCTGACTTCTGTTGCTTATGCAGTCTTTAAAGGACCCTTCAGCTTGTAGCAGTAAAAATAGCATCATCCAGACAGAAGTGACAGCTGGAAGAAATACTAATTATATTTCAGTATTCTTTTCCCAAAGATGCTGATAAAGTAGGTAAGCTCACGAGTTGTTATTTTGAGTAGTTTGCAATACCAGATTTTTTTAAGTTATCTTAGAGAACCAAGTATTTGTCGTGCCATGCGGTAGAAATCTGTGCTGTGCTTAGTGGGTAGGATTCTATGTTACAGTTGTATATGCGAGTTTTGCTGTAAGTTGCAAAGCTTCTGATAATTACCAAAGATGAATAATTAGTACTGCCCTAACCACTTAGACAAAAACCCAAAGGCAAATACTTTTTTTGGAATTCTTTTTGCATGAAGCTACTTCTCTGAAAAGTATGATGATTTCAGAAGAAAATATAATTTGCAAAGTGGAAACGATCACAATAGGTGTTTCTAAGTGGCTTGCTATTCAAATTGTCAGGATTAAGGTCTGTTCTGCCATCTGGGTCACATTTAGAACAAAGTCCACTAATGGATCTTTTCCACCAGTGTCTTGAGGAAATAGCCTCTGATCACAACAGAAGCAGGGTAAAAAGGGCAGCAGATGGAAGATCCTTGTTGCTAATGAGCAAATCTAGGGTTTGTTAAGGCTGAGAACTTGTGAAGCTCAGTGATCTTACTAGGGTGATTTGGTGAACTAAGAAGAGTCAGATGTTATGATGACCCTTGGTTTTCATAGCTCGTGTTTGCAGACCTCTTCTAGCGCACACTTCCAGTTTGGTGGAGGCAGAGGAGATGGCTTTGTTAGTACTGGCTGCTCCTAGGAGTTGCCTGGGAGATCAGAGTTCCTTGTGTGGGTGTCCAGGCTAGATTAACAAGTGGGTGAAACAGCATACCCTGGGTGGCACAACGCCTGAAGACTTTCACTTGCAGCTTGCCAAGTGGCAGTTGCTGTCTAGTTCAAGTGGAGCCCTCAAAGCTGGGTCCAGCTGACTGCTTGGTGGTGTATTACTAGGCAGTCTGCTTGGGGCAGCTGATGGTGTGTATTGGAGGGGGTAGGATGCTTGACAAATGTCACACAGTTGTGGTGACAGTTTCCACAGTATCCGTGTAGGCAGAAGTTTAATACTTCCATGAAGGTTTTGCTGTCTTCTACAAGAATTTTTGTTTGCTCCATCCCACTTAGAGCAAGGTGGTAATCAGTGTTAAAATTCAGTGTTAAGCCCTTGCCTGCCCTTCTGAAAGAAGTGAAAATCCATCCAACAGAGGGGTGAATGTGTACTTTTAGAGGAAATTAAGTGGAGTTCAACCTTCTGCTGATCCCCATGTGAACACCAAAGAAACAAGTGTCTCATTGCAAAATTAATATGGATTAATCGACTTGATTCTCCTCTTATTTAAAGGAGACAGAAATTTAGAGGGGGCTTATCTTGTCCTTAATTAGAACTCCAGCAAGACACCAGTTATGTTTTTAGCATCTCTTGGTTTAAAATTAAGATTTATAGTTCAACACTCGTAAGTTTCAGATTTCTCTGTAACAGTTTGATAGCTCAAAGTGTTCTAGAAATGGTAAGTGCAGGGTATTGGCATACCTTCTGGTCCTTATAAAGCTGTGCACTGTATATATATGGCTGTAATGTGCCAAGCATCTAACTTGCTATTTAAAGAATTTGGCTCCAGTGAATAGTAGGGAGTACACAGCAAACTAGAGGAGGGTGTGGTGTATAGATTCAGTGCCTTTTTCAGTGCAGTAGGAGTTGTCTTGAAAGTAAGGAAGTGTCACTTTGGCTCCTTGGATGTACTATTTCACTGCTGTCAGCTGAGTCCTCTGCAAATACTTGAAGCTTCTTCATGCAGTAACTTGGGTCCTGGAGAACTCTTAAGTCAGATCATCTTATCTGTAGACAATCCTGAAACTGTCTGATTACTTGGGTAGGAAAGCAACCAAGCCTCAAGTAGCAAAGTTGCAAACCACAAAGATGAGATGGGGAAATGCTGATGGGAAATGATCCCAGTTGCTGAAAGATGTGGCCCAAGGACAAGAGCTAGATGTTCTCACGATATCAAATAAGACTCTGCCTTGTGGAACGCAGCGTTGGCCAGGAATCCTGTATGCCTATCCACAATAAAAACAAAAACTCTTGGGATTCAAGTGTAATAAATACACTTTGAATTCAAACAGAAACAGTAGTGCCATCTTGGAACTATGCCCAGAAAACATCTATGACCTGTTGGTTATTTACAGCTCCTCCAAGAATCAGTGCAATGTCCAGATTTTCTTTAGATGGTTGGTATGGACATCTGTTGTTTGCTATAAATAAATGGTGTACTACCTTGCAACTGGGACAGTTTTATTTTTGCACAGGATTTCTACTATAACTGTAAAATTGCTTGGATATAAATGTATTCTCAAGTAATGAAGCTCAACTGCACATGCAGTCGAGGAGAACCCTTAGCTCTAAAATGTGGGCCTGTATTCTCTGAAAAGGCATCAGCACTATGGGGGCCCAATTGCTAGTCTGTTAAATAGAGATATCCATCTGGGCACCAAAATGCATTGATGAGCCCCTAGACTCCAACAGCTTGGATAAGACTGACTGATTAAGCAGTGTGTGAAACTTTGCTTCAGAGTTTTGCATTTTTAGCACTTTGTGTCTGGTTCCTGGAGGAAGGGTGGGAGAGGGGATGTTGTTTTGACTCTTCAGAAAGATGCGTGGTGTCCATTATTCCAGACTATTTGAAACAATAGGTTATCAGGCTCTGCGCCATCCTGCCTATAAGAGATACCTTCATCCCTTTCCTGGCTCCCTATGCTTGAAAAGGCTGTGCCTGTACTGGGCATCTCGGGAGCTGTTGCCCACTTTTAGCACCAAACTTTGCTAGAGAAAGATTGGAGTTGCTGGAGGCAGCAGCCCTTGCTGGGACTGTACGCCCCTCGAGCTGTTAGTGTGACAGAGTTGCGGGTGCGTGGTAGTTTAAAAAGCTGCTTACAGCAACCCAGGCAGGCTGGGAAACGTGAATGCTAGCGAAACAGTGCTATCAACGGGGTGGTGATGTCTGCGAGTAAGGCTAGTCCCTGGCTTTGAAAAGGTGAGATGTGGTCAGACATCTGAGGCTGATGTAACATTAAAAGTTGTAGGCCAGAGTCTACAAGAATCCGCAGTGCAGTGTTTGTACAGTTGGCAAAGATGCAATCAACTTCTTTAAAGAACTTGTGGGTATAACATGATATTGTATTTTATTTAGGCTGTCTGTGTTCTGTTGTAGCATGAAAGCATATTGGGATTATTATGACCTTTGAACTTTTCTCCTGACCTGGAAATCAATAAATTACGTATCTGTGGGCAAAACAAGGTGTCTTTCATTGGAACTCAAAATCGGGCATCTCACTGTGACACTTCAGTATCTACACGCTAGTCACTGGTCCTGAGCCATTGCTGCAAAGACCCATTAGTATAAAAATTTCCCTGGAACAAGAGGGAAAGGGTGCAGAGGGTGATTTCTGAGATATGTAATTATTTGGTTAGTGAAACGATATGTGAATGGAATGAATTGGTTGAGGGTCTGGGTATGTGGTGAGTGATTCTGGTTCCTGCCATAAGAGTGTTGATTATGGGTTGATCATTGCTGAATTCCTCTCGCATCAACTAAAATTGACTTCCAAAGGTTGGAATGATTTCTTATGCGGAGTGAAATGCTTTGTGGGCGTAGTGTACAAGATGAACAACTCAGCTGGACCCATACAGTGTAGGTGAGCTCTCTACCCTGCTTGTCTGGGAAATCTATGAGCAATCGGAGATGTTTTCACAAGAAGAGCCACAAGCAGGCAATCTTTGTGACTTCCCAGAAGGTCAGTTGTCCAAAGTCAGTTGTATTTGATTTAAGAATAGAAGTTAGATTCCATCATTGGGAGCCTGTGGTGAGGTAACCTGGGGTGACCACCAGATCTTCACTGAAGCTTCGTTCCTAAGACAGTGAGAAGCACAGCTAGAAGTTGCCTCTGGATTGGGCCGTCGTCTTTGTTTCTTCATCTTCAGTACAGAAATCTGCAGTAGACATGTAGGAAAACTCAGGTACCAAGTGAGGGTCATGGGGAATAAGTAGTTCACCTGCATGCAGTACAGTCTGTACTTCATCTGAAAACATACAGCCCCAACATATTAGAACGGTTGTGGAAGTCATGTAAAAGTTAAGTCACTTCAGTATCAGACTTACATATCATGTCTTTCACGGTATTACATTAACACTTTTTGCCTCTTTAGCAGTCTTTTACAGCCAGTCTACAACATAACGCACCTTGATATGATCACTGCCTAAACAGTCTATGTTTCTAATAATGTCAGTTCTGGGTCTGTCTTATTCAGTCCTGTAATGTGTTTTTGTAACTTTTAAGACCTCTTCCGTGGGGCTCAATAAATGGGGTTGAAGAAGAAAAAATGCTTTTTATTTTTAAAGGATGCCTTTAGAGAGAAAAACTTTTCAAAGCTGTTGCATGGATTAGTAGTATTTGGCCCTTTACTTTCTGAATTTTGAGTCATCCTAAATAGTCAGGCTAAGAAACTTAAAAACAATATTCCTTTCTGGTTGCCATTAAAAGCTATCCCTTTGTTTTGAATAGTTCAGTGAAAGAATGAGATTTGTTTAGGAACAGAGAGCACCAAAACATTACTGTTGTTTTAGAACATTGTTGTTGTTAAACTGGTCACTTACTGATTTGGGACCTGAAAGTCTCATTTAGGCCTGTATTTGTAACTGGTGTTAAAGTGAACTTTACTAAGGTTGGCAATATACCTGATGCAGGCACCCATTATTTTGAAATAAGCTAAATTAACCCTTCTTTGAAAGTGGCTTTTGTAACTTGTGTTCTCTTAAATGAGTTGGGTCTAATGCAGTTGGTTCTTGCTTGTATTTTATTTTAGGAGCAAGAAGACTTCTTTTCGTTTCCTCGTGTTGCTCCCCACCCAGCAGTTCTGAAGAGCTGTTGTGTTGAGCAGTTGTGCTGGAAAACATGTAATCAAAGTGGTGGCTTAACTTGACAACTTCAGCTTCATGTGTAGCAGCATATGGTGTATCTCCACTGGAGCACACTTGCTGGCTGGTTCATCTCAGGAAATTCCTTCTGGATGTTCCCCTTCAGAAATAGCCTCAGGCTTGTCTTACGTGGTAGAAATGTAATGGTGAAAGTTGCCTTTATGTTGGGATGGTTTTAGTTAGCATACATTGGTGTTCAGTGCTGCTGGATGAAACCCTGAGCTTCGGTTGGCAGCACAGTTTACATTAACAGCAGTGTGGTTTCTTTAACACTCTGGCCCTATGTACAGTGGCATAAACAGATCTCTGCCGTGATCCCACAGCATCTTGTTCATGTTTCTGATGCGTTTTTGGTTCTCTGTCTGTAGTTACAATGAAGAGGTGTCTGGAAGCTGCTCCTCCTGCTAATCTGTATTTCGTGATTCCTGGGTTGGATGCTAAACACAGCTGCAGCTTAGAAAATTTGAAGTGCATTATAACCAAGTTCAGAAAAAGCTGGGTTTCCTTGGATGGTGGTGCTGGGAGAGCAAAAATTTACAGCGGAGGTATCTCAGGTTTAAGCAGCAAACGGAATTTTAATAGAAGGCCTCTGGTTTTCCATGGCATGCACTGCTGGCATGCCTAGGTAGGGGCTGTTCTGGGTGGTGGCTGCCTGAGCTTTGCAGGAGCGACACCAGGCGCTCTTTCTGGAGGCATGGTTCCTGGAGCCCCCTGTTCAGGTGAAGGCAGGTCACTGGGGAGAAAGGGTATAGATCCCAATGAGACCTCTTCAAGGTGAGAAGCTATAGCATGGCTTCTTCTGTGTAGCTTTGGAGGAAGCTGAGCTGGGTTTCGGTTGTCAGTTCCTTCTCCTCCAGCCTTCCTGCAGGATTGCAGCCGAAGGAAGGTGCACAGGGAACAAAGGGCTGAAATAGCTGATTTTATTTTAACTGCGTTCTTTGGCAGTCAAGAAAATTGAATAACTTTCCAAACTTTTTTTGGCAGGACAGGCAGAATATCTAGAGACAGAAGTCTCAATTCATTGTAAAAAGGGCTGTTTGTTAATCTGCGAGAGACACCCGAGTCCTCCAGCTAAGTATGTAAGAACTAATTCCTGCTGGTAACCGGTCACTTAGGTTTTTTGTTTATGATCTGAAAATAGGAACAGCCTTGTAGCCCCAAAGGGATTGTGCCTTCCTCTTACTATCAAAGTACACGAGTGGTGAGAAAGTCTTTCTTGTTCTCTGAAACAACTTCAGTAAAACTATCAAACTGTATCCTGTAAACAGTGCTTTCTTGGAAGTGCTGCCCAACTGAAACATCACTGTTTCAGTTGTTCAGAGGTGCACCCCCCCCCCCCATTTTCCTGTGAAGTTGCCATGACTGCAAGACCTGATCTGTTTTCACATTTAGTTTGGCAAAAATTGCCTTCTAGTGAATGTGAAAACAGCTTGTGATAAGAAATAGTATCTTTTTTTTTTTTCCCCAAGTGAAGAATGTGGATTCTTGCACTTCATTTCTAATAGTAGCGTCTTGGTAGCTGCACAAGTCTGTTTACTTCTTTCTGTTGAGAACCTCAAGGTTACCATCACCTGCTGTTCCCCCATTTCACCCTTGTGCAGCTGTACATGGTATATGAGACTTCAGGCATTGGTTTTAAGTGCTGTGGAACCTCTTCTTCTGGCACAAGTCACCTCCTGTGTCTCCCCTTGGAGTCTGCAGTATTGACTTTAGTCTTGGGTCATTGCTTTTGTTACAAGGCAGAGGGGGAGTATCAAAAGATTGGGGGTATTTTGAAGTTGCGAAAAACTGTAAGTAAATTGTGGCAAAGTAGTAAAAAATAAATGCTGTTCTCCACAGCTTTCAAACTGTGTCAGACAATCCACATGTCAGTTTACTGTCACTCTGCGACATTAGGTTGTAACTGCTCAGAACTGTGTGTTTTATGCTTGAAGTGATGTCTTGTGGCTCTTCACTCACTGTATGGATCTGTAGCTATGACGGTTGTTTCAAATTTGCCTTCAGCTTTATTTGTGCTAGCATAAGGCGTTTACAGTATTAAGCTGACAAAAGCTGTAGTTAGCAGATTGCCATAATATTGGTTTTGTTGGTTTTGGAGTTCTAATTTTGCTAGCCATCACGAAAAGCTACTGCCATGAAAAGACTACCACCATATTAAAAGTTCTACCAAATGGAACAAATATAGGGAAATTAACGTTTGTTCCAAATGGAACAGGTTCTTGCCATAACTTATATGGAAGTTAACAGGCATCATCTTAGTCGTATATTCCAATCAAGGCTATGACCACTGGAGTGGCCTTAGGTAACTACTTCTGTGGATGCTCTCACCAAGAGTAAGCCTAAAGTTATTTTACAGTGTTCTGATGAAGTATGGATGTCCCGTTACTAGGAGGAAAGTTGATTTATGTTTCAGGGTACAGTGCTGTTGGGATCACTGCAGTCATGGTCAAATGGAAAGGGGCTACTGGGACTTGTTAATATTTGTGGTAGTTGTTTTTTGTTTACTTTTTGTTTTGAGGTGCATGTGAAGTGTATTGTATTTGCATGAGCTTGCTAGCTGTGTTGCTGGAGGTAATTTCCCATCAAGTGGAGTCTGCTGGAAACTCCCCATTCAAGTGACTGGAGGACGGGATACTCTTCAGGCAGGGTCTCCATCTCTGGCAAATGCTACCCTATAATCGAGTTGACTGGTAGCGGTGCTGTTGCTGGTATGCAGTATGATTCAGAGAAGTAGAAATTGTGCTTTTGACAGTTTGGCTTAAAAAACAAATGTAATGAGTAGTGACAAAATATCCAAATACATGAAAACAAAACACTTAATGCATTCCAAATCTCTAAAGGAATTAAATGATAAATTTATATGTGCCTTCTCAAAGAGTAGAGCTAGCAATGACATTTTTAAGGAAGCTTAGAAAAGAAAAACCTAAAACCTCCAGTAGCAACACTTCTGCCATCCTGAATGTAGACCTAGAGCAGAGAGAAATGCTATTGCTATCAAAATGTGTGGTATTGTCAGCTTTCTCTCCTCCCCTAGAATCTGCATAAGCGTATGATGTGAACAAGCTAAAAAATGCCCTTTTTCTGACTGATGATAAACTGTACGCCATGAGCCGCTGTCTAAATAAAATGGCATGAAAAAAAATTAGAAATCTGATATGTTTTTTATGATTCCAGGTATTCATTGATTAAATTAAAGGATCCATCTGTACCTAAATATAATTAAAGACTTCAGTGGAGGAGGAGAAAGCTGAGTTGTCAGATGGAGTAACAGTATTTTTCTGGGTATGCAACTGTCTTGTGCATCTGCCCCATCTCGTAAAGACTGCTTGAGAAAGGAGGGAATCATCAAGATGCTATGCTTGCAGTCTCACTTTGTCTGTGCTATGTAAATGGCAATATGTTGACGTTACAGAATTTTATACCAAGTTTTGTGTTGTCTTGCAATATCCTCTTATGCTTTTAGATGTGAAGGATGAAAAGCTGTTTCTAAGCATGTGGTTATAGCTTGATTGTTTGTTTTTTTTTTTTTTTTTAATAACCAAGACCCAACTCATGGAGCTTGTGGCTCTTCCTGTTGTATTAATTTAAACTCAGACAGAAGCAGTGTTTTAGGCTGTATTGTACAGCAATATTTTGACAGCTTCTAGACTAACCAGGTAGTAAAAAGAGTATTTCGTTGATGCAGTCTTGTTTTATACTAGGAATGATAAGTGTGCATGGAAGATCTGGGATTCTTCAGATATTGGGTAACTTGCAAGAAAGTTTAATGCAGTCCTCCAAAAATGTTGAGGTACTCTTATTTACGTATCTGACATTCTCCTGTACCTTCCCCTTTTCTTCTCTGCGAGAAGACTTTGTGAAGCGAGGATGGTGGTTTTGGTGGTGGGCTCTGCAGCAGCTGCTGTTGAAGGTAAAGGAGGTGAGGCACCGGCAAAGTAGGGTGCTCTGCAGCTCCCTTGAAGGATCTGAAGCTGTTCAGATCAGGGATCCAGCTGGCACTTTGTATCTGTGACCCTGATGAAACGTCTGGATTTTCCAGAGCCTTAGCCCTCAGGGGCTGGGGAGGGGGCAGCGCCGGCGGCATCCCTAGCTGAGCGGTTTCCAAATGCAGGGAAAATGGGACTGTGCTCTGGCATCTGACTGATTCTCCTTAGGGTGATTTTCATTTGAAAGCTGTAGTAAAAATACTCATTGTTTGTTAACTGTTTAATTGTTTGTCGTTATAGCTGATGGGGTAGGAGAAAGGTGGCATGAATTGAATCGTGATGGGCTGACATTGCTGTAGGTTTGAAAACAAAACTTTAAAAAGCAAGGAAACAACGCAGAAAAGCCTTTCTTCCCCCCCCTTCCCCCCCTTCGCCCCCCCTTCGCCCCCCCTTCGCCCCCCCTTCGCCCCCCCTTCGCCCCCCCTTCGCCCCCCCCTTCGCCCCCCCTTCGCCCCCCCTTCGCCCCCCCTTCGCCCCCCCTTCCTCGCCCCCCCTTCCTCGCCCCCCCTTCCTCGCCCCCCCTTCCTCGCCCCCCCTTCCTCGCCCCCCCCTCCTCGCCCCCCCCTTCCTCGCCCCCCCCTTCCTCGCCCCCCCTTCCTCGCCCCCCCCCCCGCCCCCCCCTCGCCCCCCCCCTCGCCCCCCCTTCCTCGCCCCCCCTTCCTCGCCCCCCCTTCCTCGCCCCCCCTTCCTCGCCCCCCCTTCCTCGCCCCCCCTTCCTCGCCCCCCCTTCCTCGCCCCCCCCTTCCTCGCCCCCCCCCTTCCTCGCCCCCCCCTTCCTCGCCCCCCCTTCCTCGCCCCCCCCTTCCTCGCCCCCCCCTTCCTCGCCCCCCCCTTCCTCGCCCCCCCCTTCCTCGCCCCCCCTTCCTCGCCCCCCCCTTCCTCGCCCCCCCCTTCCTCGCCCCCCCCTTCCTCGCCCCCCCCTTCCTCGCCCCCCCCTTCCTCGCCCCCCCCTTCCTCGCCCCCCCCTTCCTCGCCCCCCCCCTTCCTCGCCCCCCCCTCCTCGCCCCCCCCTCCTCGCCCCCCCTCCTCGCCCCCCCCTCCTCGCCCCCCCTTCCTCGCCCCCCTTCCTCGCCCCCCCTTCCTCGCCCCCCCTTCCTCGCCCCCCCTTCCTCGCCCCCCCTTCCTCGCCCCCCCTTCCTCGCCCCCCCTTCCTCGCCCCCCCTTCCTCGCCCCCCCTTCCTCGCCCCCCCTTCCTCGCCCCCCCTTCCTCGCCCCCCCCTTCCTCGCCCCCCCTTCCTCGCCCCCCCTTCCTCGCCCCCCCTTCCTCGCCCCCCCTTCCTCGCCCCCCCCTTCCTCGCCCCCCCCCTTCCTCGCCCCCCCCTTCCTCGCCCCCCCCTTCCTCGCCCCCCCCTTCCTCGCCCCCCCCCTTCCTCGCCCCCCCCTTCCTCGCCCCCCCCTTCCTCGCCCCCCCCTTCCTCGCCCCCCCCTCCTCGCCCCCCCCTCCTCGCCCCCCCCCCTCGCCCCCCCCCTCGCCCCCCCCCCTCGCCCCCCCCCCCCCCCCTCGCCCCCCCCCCTCGCCCCCCCCCTCGCCCCCCCCCCCTCGCCCCCCCCCCTCGCCCCCCCTCCTCGCCCCCCCTCCTCGCCCCCCCTCCTCGCCCCCCCTCCTCGCCCCCCCTCCTCGCCCCCCCTCCTCGCCCCCCCCTCCTCGCCCCCCCCCCGCCCCCCCCTCGCCCCCCCCCTCGCCCCCCCCCCTCGCCCCCCCCCCTCGCCCCCCCCCCTCGCCCCCCCCCTCGCCCCCCCCTCCTCGCCCCCCCCTCCTCGCCCCCCCCTCCTCGCCCCCCCCTCCTCGCCCCCCCCTCCTCGCCCCCCCCTCCTCGCCCCCCCCTCCTCGCCCCCCCCTTCCTCGCCCCCCCCTTCCTCGCCCCCCCCTTCCTCGCCCCCCCCTTCCTCGCCCCCCCCTTCCTCGCCCCCCCCCTTCCTCGCCCCCCCCCTTCCTCGCCCCCCCCTTCCTCGCCCCCCCCTTCCTCGCCCCCCCCTTCCTCGCCCCCCCCCTTCCTCGCCCCCCCTTCCTCGCCCCCCCCTTCCTCGCCCCCCCCTTCCTCGCCCCCCCCTTCCTCGCCCCCCCCTTCCTCGCCCCCCCCTTCCTCGCCCCCCCCTTCCTCGCCCCCCCCTTCCTCGCCCCCCCCCTTCCTCGCCCCCCCCTTCCTCGCCCCCCCCTTCCTCGCCCCCCCCCTTCCTCGCCCCCCCCTTCCTCGCCCCCCCCTTCCTCGCCCCCCCCTTCCTCGCCCCCCCCTTCCTCGCCCCCCCCTTCCTCGCCCCCCCCCTTCCTCGCCCCCCCCTTCCTCGCCCCCCCCTTCCTCGCCCCCCCCCTTCCTCGCCCCCCCCTTCCTCGCCCCCCCCTTCCTCGCCCCCCCCTTCCTCGCCCCCCCCCTTCCTCGCCCCCCCCTTCCTCGCCCCCCCCTTCCTCGCCCCCCCCTTCCTCGCCCCCCCCTTCCTCGCCCCCCCCTTCCTCGCCCCCCCCTTCCTCGCCCCCCCCTTCCTCGCCCCCCCCTTCCTCGCCCCCCCCTTCCTCGCCCCCCCCTTCCTCGCCCCCCCCTTCCTCGCCCCCCCCCTTCCTCGCCCCCCCCCCTTCCTCGCCCCCCCCCTTCCTCGCCCCCCCCCTTCCTCGCCCCCCCCCTTCCTCGCCCCCCCCCTTCCTCGCCCCCCCCCCTTCCTCGCCCCCCCCCCTTCCTCGCCCCCCCCCCTTCCTCGCCCCCCCCCCTTCCTCGCCCCCCCCCTTCCTCGCCCCCCCCCCTTCCTCGCCCCCCCCCCTTCCTCGCCCCCCCCCTTCCTCGCCCCCCCCCCCTTCCTCGCCCCCCCCCCTTCCTCGCCCCCCCCCCCTTCCTCGCCCCCCCCCCCTTCCTCGCCCCCCCCTAATATCTCCTATTTGGCTGTAAGCCACTTTGATTAAAACCCCGCATCTTCATGCGTTTGTACAGAGCGGCCTTGGCTTTCATTGGAGATCACTGCCCTCTGACCAAGGGAGATGGTCTTGAAGGTGAGCTGGTATTAATCAGGCTTCAGTTCCCATTGCAGGTTTTCTCTAAACCTTATCTTCACCTGTAAGTATGTGCCTAAATGTTCAGAAAGTGAAAATGTATAGAGGCAGCCAAGTGTGACAGTGGTGATGAATTCTGCAGGTTGAAGAACTGCTTTAGGAAGTTACTGTTAAAGTAGTCCCAGAGTGTGTGTGTGGGGTGTCTGTCTTTTTAGTGTCCAAAATACCATTTTGACTCGAATTATGAACTGCTTCGCTATTTGCACATTGTATGCACGTAGTGTTTGAATGTGACTGTCTAGTTAAGTTTTTCTCTTGACTTCAGGAATTGTTTTCTGTCATAAAATGCAGAGTAAAGTTGATGTATGCTTAGCTCTTACATTTCTTGGCAGCTGTTCCTTGGAGTAAGAAACTAAATACTAAATTATCTTATCAGTGTGGTCTAGTTATTTCTTCCACAGAAGCGTAGGAAAGCCATAACATCACTTAATTTCTAACAGTCTGGATGTTTCTCTCCACCAGGAGCTGTTCTTATCAGAAGCAGTAATGGCCAGCTAATGCTGGTATCTCAACAAGCAATAGCACGAGCACAGAACCAGCCGCAAAATAACACAAGCGTGAGACCATCTGTACCTACCAGCACACCTGCAATCAGAATATGTGCTGTACAGGTAACTTCTCTCATAGCTTTGATTTGATGTAGCTGTATGTTATGTAGTTATAACAGGGTTTGCAAATAAGTTATGGAGGGTTAAATAAGCATTTGAACGCCTTCTGAACAGCATGATGGTGTTTGGTTTTGCCCACAAACTTCACTACGTGCTTTGCTTTCTCAGTTTGAAAAAACTGCTAGCTGTTACATATGGTATAGTTGAAATTAAGGAATTCCTCTCTGATGATGATGTAAAGGGTTTTAAGGAGAAAAAAAACCAAAACCCCACAAACAAACCGAACAACCCAAAACCAAAAAACCTACCTGAACGGTTACTGCTAGTAACTGCAACCTTGCAATCCTGTGGAGGGATACTTCTCTGAAGTTGAGTGAAGCTGAGGACCTTTCCCATGTCCCCAGGATGTTCGTCCTTGTCTGAGCTCTGCTGACTTTTTGCTTCCATCTCTTGTAATGTGGTCAGCACTCAAGAATAAGAGTGGGTACAAAAAAAGTAACCATCTGCATATTTCTTGCCAACATGCTTGTCCTTTAACCGTTTTATTCTGATTAGGCATTGTGCCTAAATATCTCCGAATCTGTTCTTGAGTATTAAACTGATAGACAAATAGCTTTGAACAGTGTTTAAACTATATGGATTACGTGAATGATGCCTGTATTGTTACTGTAAGAGCGGGTGTCTTGGTTTATATTGGATAAGAGCAGGTACTAACTTCAGTGTCTGTTTTGTCATTGACTTGTCTGATAGCTGTTCTCTGCACATGTATAATTATTTAATTATTTTTTTTTAAGAACTCTGGCACCCAGTTACTAAAGAAAGTAGCAGCTACTCCTGTGAAAACATCTCAAACAACAAATGCTGTGGCTTCTACTGTTCAGTCACCTACTGTAATACAGGTAGGTGGGAAGCTTTATAGTGCAGTGGAATAAGAATAAGTGACAGAGAGAACTGAAGAAAATATGGATGCATTCTTGTTATTTCTAACTCTAATCTGGTTTTCAGTAAGGTTGGTAACTTTTGTCCTCACAATAAATTCTCTCCTGAATGTCTTTTTTTAAATGCATAATTTTAATTATGCTTCCGCCAGTGTGTCAGATCATCTTATCTCACTACAGTAGAAAGCGCATGAACAATGGATAAATTAAATAGTTCAGAGAGCCATTTACAGTGCTTTTGTACTCTGTGACAGAGCTCTTTCAAGCTCTAGCTGAAGCTTTTCTGGGAGATGGAGATTTCCTAATGCTCTCTTCTGTTGGGGTTCCCTGATTCCTTAGGGGGGAAAAAAGTAAACCTGAGATGATCTTGAGGTGAAAATGAGCTGTCTGCACCAGTCAAGCTGTTTCTCAGGTCTACGTTTTTTTCCCTCATTAAAAACTGAAGGAATGTCATAGCTGAAGACCTCCTGTCTTCTAATTGAGTTTGGCAGACAGGTTCCACAGATACAACTGTAAATAGACAGTGGTTGGAAATGCCTCATTATTTTTAGGTAGTGTTTTTTGTCTTATTTCCTAGGTCTTATTTCTCTTTTTTCAGAGAAAAATGTTGTAGGACTCTACTGAGGAGGCTCTTGCCACCTGTAGAGTATGATACTTCTAGATACAGTTCATCCTCTATTCTTGGGGACCAGAGTTCTTGATAAGCACATGTGATGTAAAGAAAACTGCTTCTATCTGCAGCTAAAATTTTCTGTTCTCCTCATAATCTGGAGGATAAATTGGGAGGAAGTCTGGCTTGTACATACTTTTTTGTGAACAAGAGCTTGAAGGAGACTAGGCTGTAGCAGTTGACCATGCGCTCTACTAAATGAGCAGTATCAATCATTCAAAAAACCATGCTGGATGTATGTTCTTGACCTTGAGGGTGTTTGAAGGATTGGGGGATATGTTCACTGACAGTGGTAACTAACGGTCTGACTTACAAATTCGTCTTCCTGCTGTTCTTCTGTGTCAGCAACTGAAAACTACTCACAGCTCTGTCATCTTTTTTTCTTGTCCTTCTCACTACATATGGATAATGTTGGGGCTAAAGGGGAAAACCCAGAGGCCTCTAAATACATTTTCTATTTTGCTTAGAATGGAAACAACATACGCTTTGTGTCTAAGAACAGTAACCAGTATTCCTTACCCACTTTTATTTTCAAATACTAGCTTGCAAACCTTGTGCTTGTGATCTCTGCATAGAGATCTTTAGGTTATAAAAGCAATAGTCATCTACTCTACTACCCTTGCACTGGGGAGAAGAGATGAAGGTAAAGATTTCTTCCGTCTGATGGATGAGGCTGCTTGCATCCTCACACTCTCATGTGGGTAAACACTGAGGCTCATCATGCTATTAACTTTCCCTTTAACTTACATCTGCCTTTGACTTGGTTCTTCTGTAATTTCTTAGTTCAGTTTTGATGTAATCAATTTAACTTGTGTTCTTCTGAGATATTTAAAGAGGTAGACATGCAGTATTTTTTGTAAGCTGTATTTTTTTCCATTGTAGAATCTTGAACACTTCTAATAAGCCATAGGGCTGGATTTAAACGGCAGGAACAATGACTCTAGGAAATGATGGCATCACAAAAAGTAGGAGACAGTGGAGAGGAAATAATCCTTGGCTTGGTTGCGTATCTCCTGTCCTGTGCGAAGTACAGCTTGGAACACTACTGTCTGCAAAACTCTCTCTAGTTACTGACTCCAGGATTATTCTCCTCATCTACAAAAATATTTCCATTTTTTGACATTCCTGAATGTTTTAAGCTCTGAAGTTAGACAAAATACCTGCACACTTTTATTTTTTACCTTCTTCCCAGATGGGGTAACGAAGCTGCAAAGTATCTAATTAGCATCATGCTGGGGCACTTTCATTTAGATGCAGAGCACTTCTCTTGAAATTACTTCAAAATATGCAGGATTAATGCCATTTTTTTTTTTTTGCTACTGTTTCTCTGTTGTTCGAAGTGAGAATGAGAATTGTCAGTAGTGAAAAAGGTTGAGGGCAGATGACAGAAGTTAATTCCCATATATTCATCTTCCTGGGAAAAGGGTCCAGCAGACTTCCTGTTGTTCCCTCCCTTAGCTGATAAAATGCCCTTCTGGTCTTGATGTGTAAACATGCTGGAATTTGCAAGAGATCAGCTCCCATGAACCTCATGTTTTCGACTTTTAAAAGCCCAGGGCATTGCAGCTTGACAGATCTGTGCTCTGTCCCCTTCCGTCTTCCTCCCGTCCATCTGTTTGTGGGATTCCCGTGCCCAGTTTGCGTCCCTGTGGTCTTAGAGCTGTTGAGCCTCATCCTTGGAAGAGGCAGTGGTGGTGGCAAAGATCCTGCAGAGAGCTATTAAAGTGTTACCAACAGTGGGAGCCTAAGCTGGAAAGCTTTCTGGTAGCTGCCTGCTTCTTTCATGTCAAGCTGGCAGCAGCTTGGTGGGGGATGGGGATGGGACACACGACATGACACGGGATGGACCCACCCAGAAAGAAAATAATTTATAAATAAATAAGAAAAGTGCCAGTTGTCTGCTATAGCTTTAAATGTTTGTTCATTAATTTTCCCTATCCTGGAAGACTTAAAAGCCCTTTGATATTCTACATGATGTCTGTCCAACTGTGATTAGTTTTTGTTTTATCCATGGTAGGGTAACTTAGGCTCTTGTGTTGCTGTTTTATCATTAATGCAATTAGCTAGTATTAATTTGTGATTGTTGGACTAAACTGGGGTGTTTAAACATGCTAAGAGTCAGTGAAAGCAATTGCGCTGTGCAGATCTGAACCTGGAATTTGGCCTGCAAAACCAGACTTTCCCTTTCTCTTGAGAGGTTTGGAGGAAAAACAACCCAACTTCAGGTTTCAAATGCTAACCTGAAACACTTGCTTTTCTGTAACCTGCAGGTTCAATCTGGCTTTTTAGTTTTCAGGTTGAGAAATTGGAAGTAGTGGTTTTTGTAGAGGCAAAGTCTTACTCATATTGTATTCTGTTGTATCAGAAGAACTGTGTTGCGTTTTTTCGGTGTGGGGTTTTTTTTTCCTCTTTAAAATCTGTAGTAGAAATACTTTAGTTTGGGAGGTTTTTCTCTGGAAACTACTATTTAGCTTGGTTTGCAAAGGAGAGAGGCAATTGTGTTCTTACTTTTTGCTAAACCTTCATTACTCTCCTGTTGCTGGAGCTTCTGAATCTGTTGGTAAATTCTAATGAGATTTTAAAAAGACATCTCAAAATAACTGAATTTTGTGAGGGTTTGTGTCTGGGCAGAGAAGAGGGAGATCCAAATTGCTTCCCACAAGGGAAAGGCAGGAAGAACTTGTTAGGTGCATTTGCTCAGCTGGCTGCTTCTGCTGGCACATGCATCCTTCGAAAGTGGACACGATGTCTTTTGCCTATTGCTTGTGTGATAGGAAGAGTAAGGGATATTGCAGTTGGGAGAGGAGCTGCAGGGGAAGAAAGGAAGATAAATAATCACTTAAGGTCATATTTATCTTCAGAGTAGTATCACCTGGCTTAGCATTGTCCAAAATTCATTAGTTCTTAGGCTGTAGGAGCCTGACAAAGTTAATATATTGGTTTCTTCTAGACAACTTTACCTTTCTCTCTTCACTTGAAGTTGCAGGCAGTGCTTCAGTCTGGGTGAGCCTTTGTCACTTCTTCGCCCCCCGCCCTTGATTTAAAAACAGAATTATGGCTGGGGCAGGTTCTGTCACTTACTGTATTAAATAGAGCCTCTCAAAGCAAATGAATCCAAACTTTAAAAACAAAGATAAAAATCATTTCTTTATGTTTTAAATAGTAGTGTGGAGGGAGGGTGCTACCTTATACACTAGCAAAATACAGTATGTTTGTCACGTTAGTCTTCGGTTAAAAAGTGTTAATTTTTCTTTTCAGCCAGCAGCTGCAACAGCTAGTGTTACTACAGTTACTGCTGTAAAGCCTTCGAGTACTGGAACACCTGTAAAACTTCCAGTTACAGGACCACCTGCACAAGCTATCTCCCAAAAGGCAGTCTCTGTGAAAGCAGAGGGCACAACAGTAGCACAGACCAGCGCTTCTACAGTAAGGGAAAAAAAAAGTTTTTAATTAAAAATTAACATTCTCTATATTCATCAGAGGTTGGAGAGCCAATGCAACATCTAACAGTCTTCTCTTTATTTCCACACTAGGAGATGCTAGAGAATGTGAAGAAATGCAAGAATTTTCTTGCTACACTAATAAAACTGGCATCTAGTGGACCTCAGGCCCCTGAGATGGGGCAGAATGTGAAGAATCTGGTGCAAAATCTTTTGGTGAGACTTTTTTTTTTTGAAACAAAGTCTGCATCATTTGTGTATTGCTTTTGACATTGACTTAATCATAGTTTTGTTCCTTGTCTTTTTTTTTTTCCTTTTTAAACAGCTGAAGAGTTGGATTTGTGTCTGAGTACACCTGACCCTCTTTGAGTCTTACATTGTAACTCTTATTTTAACTGGATCCCATGCGGTATTTTTTTCGCCTCTCACATTCCTGTTTCATTTTATGCACACAGATAACTGACAGCAGGAGGAGCTGATAGTGTTAACACAGCTCCTGGGTCTGACCTGCTTTTTTTTCCATGTTAGTGTAGTTTTGAGTCCTCAATGGCAAGAGTATTACCACGGAGGTTGCAGTGCAGTGCTAAGTCCATACTACTGCTTTACTCCAAGACAGAAGTGACTTACAGGTTGACAGTGAAGCTCCAGGGGAACAAGCATGACATTATCTATGTCTTTAGACAGTGGGATGGGGAAAATAATGTGGGGACTGCCAACCTCTCCCTCTCCTTGCAGGTGGCTTCCGTATGCTGCTTTGTGCTGTACCCCAGCACAGCTGGGTTTTCTTGGTAACGATTTCTCCTGCCACTTCTTGTCTTGGCATTTGACCGCTGCTGCTGTTTTGTTTTTCCACCATAGCAGAAGGCTGTGGGCTGGTGGAGGGGGTTGGCTTTGCTAGTGGTACCAAAGGACTTTTCAGTCTAGAAAAGCATGGTGTAGACAGAGGTGTAATTTCAGAGAGCAGATTGTTTGAAGATGCAGCCTTGCAAAAATTGATTCCTCTGCCTTTGTATCCCTGCTGGACTATACACCTTGCTTCTGTAGGAAAATACTAGAGTTGTTGCTTCTTGTGCTTACAGTACTTTTATTTATTTATTTATTTTAAGAACAGTGGTTGCCAGACATTAATACATCAGTAACTGTGCACTTGTTTGCTTGTTGTAGTATTTTAAAAATGCTGCTCTTCTGCCATTCAGTATGTGTACATGATTTAAATGCAGAATAAATTAATGTTTCATATGTATGAGGAAAACGAGTAAATGGCAGCTGTGAAGTAAAATGGCCCTTAAGGCAGCATCTCATGAAGTGGGGTGTCAAGTGCCTTGTATGCACTGAGATGTAGCATACCAAATCACTGCATCTGTATCTGTGAGACCTCAGTGACCTGTATGCACAGCTCAGTGAGACCTAACAGGCAGCAGATCAAATGACTGAATAGGAGAGCATTTATGTAGAGTTTGTCTGTGAATATACAGTCCTTACAAGCCCTGCACTGGTTGTGTAGCTCCTTGGAACAGTTGTTCCAAAGGATAATATGGGTGAGACAAGCAGTTTCACTGCAGAGGCAGAGATTTGTGCTGGGGTCCCTCTTCCTTGTGTGTCTGTACCTTCTTGGAGGAGGCAATGTTCTTGGTGTCTCTGTGGCAGGGTCTCACCTTGGAGGGTGAGAAAGGGCAGCAGTGTCTGGGGCTACCCACCACCTTAGCTCCGTCGTGGTGGCACTGAAGTAGTGAGTGAGGGGTCTCAGAAGTCTGCTGCAGCTTCCTCACCCTCCCAAGCCCTTGAGTCTGGTGTTTGTATTGGGGCAGAGCCGAAAGCATTGAGAAAGGAGACTGTACTCTACAAGCCAGAGGGCTGTTACAGCAGTGGTATGCGGAAGTGATGTTCTCATGTTCAGCTTCTCCTGCTTCTGAAAGGCATGTGAAGTGCTCTGCTTTATTGTGCTATGTATGCATTAGACTAGAATTGTCTTACAAAAACTACTGAGTTGTCTTTTGTCTCTGGTCCCTTTCAATTGATCTTTATGCAGATAAACTACCTTTACAGAAAAAAAAAGTACTTGTAGTCGATTTTACATATCTCTGCATGACAATGAGGTACTCAAAAGGATCAGTGCTACTTATAAACTTCTTTCTGTCAGTTCACTTCAGTGAATGGATGTTTGAACAAGTATCCTTAAGTGTGTTAACTGCCTGTAGTTGAAGAAAGTAATTAAATTTGATAATACTATATCTAAATTATAACATCATTCTATCTTAAAACCTTTTGTTTAACAATACAGCAGGAGAAAAGCATTTGAGTACTGAAATTGAACAATTACATGATAATGTAAATTTCCACGAATTTTTGGTACATCTGGGGAAAAAATATGGTAGATTCATAGTTATAACTTACCATTGTAATTATACTTTCCTCGTAGGAAGCAAAAATTGAACCAGAAGAATTTACAAAAAAGCTATATATAGAGCTCAAGTCGTCTCCACAACCGTATTTAGTTCCTTTTCTCAAGGTAAGTGTCCGATTGTGGATATATAGTATTTAATGAGGGGAGGGAGGAGGACCAGGAAAGGAAAGGAAAGAATCAGAGCATTCAGATAGGTACTTGCTCAGGTCAGTTGAGGAAATGGTGCTTAACCTAGCCCTGTGTGACTGTTGCTCTTGGAAAGACATTTTGGGGGGAGGGAGGATTTCAGAGGAGTAAGTTATGCTGTGTTCTTAAATTGGAGAGTAATGACCCTCTAGTTGTTAGTGGAGAATAATGTTTTGCAAGCTGGTGCATCTACAGTAGAGCAGCTATGCTAAGGTGACCTCTTACTTTCTCATCAGAACTGTAGCTCTTCTGAGTTTAATACAGAATACTGACAACAGTGGCTGTGCACAGTTTATGCAATATGTAAGCTCAAAGAATCTACATAAAGCTAGTCATGTCTGCCGGTTTGTGTTTAACTGGAGGCAGAAAAAACACCCACCCCTTTCTCCAGAAAGGGTCTGACAGGACTACTGCAGCTTAGGAAAAGTAACCCAGGACAACTCTACCTCCATTCAAGCAAATAATCACATAAATTAAAAAAAGATGCTCTCTTAACACTTTTAATCATATGGTAGAATGGTATTAACAAAATAAAAATGAACATCTTTGTTGTACAGCAAGCATTAAATCCCAGTGAAAACATGGAAAACTTGGTTACATTTACTTAATTGCAATGTACACGTATTCTTAGGCTTGATAGATCTGTATTTTTCCTTGGCATTCATTATAGGCATGGTGGAGAATCAAAGAAGAATAGTTAAGTGGTAAAGCTGGGACAGAGGTTTTCTGGAGTTTGTCCTCTTCCTTAGTATTTGACAGCACATGTAACAATGCATGTGATAATATTGATATTACTTTAGATGCTTGGTGTTAATCTGTTCAAGTGGGAGATAAATATTTTTGTTACAATGGCAGCTTTTAAATGCTTTGCTAGTAAGTTTACCATGAGTCTAGAAGACTACAGTCATCTCTGCAGGGCTTGATATAAAATTTTTATATTGGTCATTTATTGTCTGTTTAATTCCTTGGAGGCTTCTTAAATGCCCATGCAAAAGCTAGAAAAACGAACACCTCGAGTATGGGCTTTCCTGCGTCCAGTGCAGCTCTGGCTGCAGAAGGACCGGGCTGTGAGTGTAGGGTCTGTGTGACTGGCAGAGGTTTCCTGTGAGCTCTGTGGAGTCTTAGCAGAGCTCTACTAACTCCCAGGGCGAGTTTGGCTTCCGAAGTGGCGTAGCTCCTTTCTGCAGGGCTCTGGCTGATGAACCCCCTGGACGTGGGCTGGCTGTGCTTGCGTGGGGCCACCTTGAGTGCTGCTGTGCTGTGTTCCCAAAACAGCACAGGTGAACCTCAGTAGCTCTGCCCAGACCCAGCCTAAATCTGGCACAGCTAGACCTTGTCCAGGGCTGATGAGCCCCGATAGCCCCAGACTAGCTCACGCAGAGGAGCCGAGGGGTGGCTGCATTGTACTTGTACTTGCTTCCACTCTGTCGGGTCCCCCAAGGGTTTGTTATTTATTAGCTCAAGCACAGCGCTGTCCTCACGCACTTGCTGAAGTGCTCAGCCTGAGTTAATAAGCCATCCCACAATGTGGAGACCTGCTACACTTGGCACACAGACCTTGATGCAGTTCCACAGGAGTTAAGTTGGGTTCATCAGCATGGGTCAGGAGTGAAGTTGGGTCATCAGCTGTTGCACGTTTCTCCTGCAGCATGCAGCCAGGTACTGGTATCATCTAGGTTTTTCTGTTTTGGGCAGTATCCATACCCCATAGTCCTTGACAAGGTGCTCTCTCCCTGTTGCACACTATATTAACAAAGAAATACTGTGACTTCAGAATCGTTTTTAGACATTGTCATGGTCAGTTAGCTGACTTTGTAGTGTTACCCATCCTTTAAAATGTCTTGCACCCTGATTGCTTTTTTCTGAAATACCTTAAGGATGTTACACACACCAATTAGGTCTGTCCTGTAACTCTTGAGCAGCTGTGACAGGACTGAGTGCCAAATGGAAGCTGACTTTAGGAGCACTTCTCTAAGGTGCTACAAGGACTGGTGCAGGCCTTGTTCGTGGGGGAAATGCGTGCAGCTCGAGTCTGGAAAAAAATGTGATACGGCTTGTTGCCAATTCACTTTTAGCTAGTGAAGTGGAATTGTAGGGAGGACTCTCTGGAGTTGTCTCTTATCTTTGAGCTGCAGGTTTTTGATGAAGTTGTTGCACATGTTTTGTCTGTTCCAGTAAGTGGAAAAGTACAGTGACTTTGGCTGTGAAGCCTGCTTGATTTTCAAATCTGTGCTGAGTGCTTTTGGTAAATTGCATTAGAAGCATGAGGAAAGCTGAGCAGCCTTTTAAAAGAAAAGGAAGTGAATGTTAAAGATAGGTGTACTGCAGAAGGTCCAGATGTGCAAACAATTTGTTCACTTGGTATATTAGCATGTGAGATGTTCCTTTTGCATGAAACCCAGAGCAGTAGCTCTATGCTGGAGACTCTTAAAAACTTCAAAAACTGTCAAGGGGGGAAAAAAGGGGTTTGAGAATATACAGGTAGCTGCAGAACTGATTTCCCCTGGTTCTGAGCCATAACAGGTTGTACATAGTCAAGGAGGAAAATCTGTAGAGGGCTTGAAGATTATTCTGTCCATTAACCTTCTCAAACATGGCTGTAGTAAAAAATGAGATGTTGCCAGGTACCTTTACTGATGTTCTCCTGTTGCAGAGAACTATCTGGCTTAAGTTGTGCTGCTGCAGCTATACAGACATTCTTAAAGTGGTATCCCCCCCTAGTGTAGATACAGCTGTATTGGTATAGAAGTGCTCATATTTTCAGAGCTTGTTTCTGACTTTATTGGATAATTTGTAGTTCTCTGTCAGACAGGCTCTGTGGAATAAACACAGCTGTTACAATATAGCAGGGTTTTTTGGCAAAACAAAGTTTTTTGATGTAGTAAAGCAGTTAAAATGGTCTTACTCTGAAACATAAATTCCAAATTGAAAAATCTAAACAAAAGAATGAAGTTATGGGTGAGTTTCCCTATAGATGGGATTTGCTATGTGCAGTGAAGCTATGGTGACTGTTGACCTTTGCTCAGCCTGTGCTGGTGATTCTTATGGTCTTCACTGAGCAGTATCGTCATCAATTTAAGGGTGTCTGAATTCCAGCAAAACTTGTTTGAAATAATTTATTATCTCATGAAAAATTAAATTGGAAGAGGATTCAGTTGCTAATGTATCAGTATTGTGGAAGACTCTGCTGTTATGTCCAGTGTTTTTTCGTTTTTCTTCTAGAAAAGCATGTTTGCCCTACGGCAGCTAATGCCCAATGCTCAGAGCTTTATCCAGCAGTGTATGCAGCAGCAAGTTCCAACCCAAGAAGCTGTTTCGACTTGTACCTCTGCAGCACCAGCTCCTTCGATAGCAGTGGCAACCTCAGCTGGAGCAACAACTTCTATTCCAGTTATAAAACCAGTGTCTGCCTCTGTAACAGTCACAGCCCGTCCGGTTATAAAACCAGTCCTTGCCAGCACATCAGGTTCTGTGCAGACCGTGAAGCCTGTTTCTTCCTCTGCAGTGGTGACAGCATCTCTTCGGCCTGCAGCTTCAGCCCTCACCACAACGACAGCAACATCAGGGCAGACTGCTGTCCAAACTGTCAAGCCGGTCTTCACCTCTGCAGTAGCAACGTCCTCTCTCCAGTCTGCAAAGCCAGTGCTGGTCTCTACAGCAGCATCTTCAGCAACAGCCCCTCTCCAGCCTTCTCTGAAACCAGCCATTGGAACCCCAATCAGTATTAAAATCTCACAGCCGAACTCCATCGTTGCGCAGTCAGTGGGTACTCAGCAGGTGGTTAAAGTGAAACAGTTGGTAAGATGAATTTCTCTGCTTCTGTCTAACTGGGCTTCTTTACTTTGACTCTTACAGTTTTGTAAAGAGGATATCAATTTGGATCTTATCTAGTTATGTTTGTCATAGTTTAGGGATATTGAGCCCTTGCTGAAAAGGTGAATCTAAAGCCAAACTGTAAGCTTGGTCTCTTGCAAGGTGTGCTGACCACTATTCCACCAGACTGAACATCCAGCTTGAGACACAAGGGATATGAGTTCTGACCCCTGCTATGAGTGCAGCCAAGCTAGGTTGGCATCTGAAAGAAAAGGCAGGAAATGCTAGTGTCAGAAATTGCTGATGGGATGCTTACGTTAATTACTATTAGATGCCCTGTTAGGGCTGTGCATCAGCTAGCCACCAGGGATTCCAGTCTCTCTACCTTGGTAGTTCCTACCCTGGATACTTTGCAGGCACAGGTGGCTTGATGATGTTTAGTGATATGTTAACTGAAATGTACATACTAGCTCAAGGAGCTTCTCAGAGCAGAGTTCTGACCTCCAAATTTACGAAGACATGTTAATTATGAAGTCATCCAAAAGTGAGCTTTTTCTATCAGGCCTCATTAACTAACAAATTCCAGGAGGAATAAATGTCTTATTAAAACAATACCCTCAAAAGCAATGTGTTAACATTTTTTTCTTGGCACAGGTTAACTTCTTGCTAATGTTAATGCTAAATACCAACAAACTGTGGATCACAGGTATACCCAAAAGAGCAATGTTGTGAAAGACATGAGGTTTGGTTTATGGGTGTTTGAGATACTGAGTAGTGTGCTAACTGGTCCACCTGTAAGTAATGTTCTCATTTATTTTGAGAGAATAGTCTCAATTCTTGCATAGGGCTTCCTTGTAAAGATTTTTTTTTTCTTTAAAAAGAGGAGAAAACATTAAGACTTCCTATGAAGCTAGATTTACTTTCCACAGGTAGAGTAGGGCATCTAGTGTGTGAATTTCCTTTGTGGTTTGTTTATTGTGTATTCTCGATTTAACAGTATTCAGACCCCTAAAATGTTTTGCTTTTTAAATTTTCTTCCTTTCAAATGCATAAGGTGGATGTAATAACAAGAATCCTGCATTCTAAATAAAGAGCTCATGCTACCAGATTTTCACCTTTCCAGACTTGCTTGAAAAGAACAAAGCACTCAACTATATGGGATGGGGGATCCTTTTTATGAGTGGGTTTGTTTTAAAAAACAAAAAAAAGCCCCAACACCCCCCCCCCAAACCAACCAAACAACCAAAACCCCAAACAGTTATCAAGCATATGCACTGACAGTCTTAGATAGTAGTAGCTAAAGCCAAATTGGAAAAGGAGTTGGTACCCTTACTGTCTTTGAGGACTAAATTTGAAATTCCAGCCAGAAGAAAATGAGGGCTTCTTAGGTTGTACAAGGGCTGGAGAGCAGTTTGTTGGCTACACAGCAAATCATGTAATCCAGGGGAAAGGTTGACCATCTGTACAAATAGACGAGGAAGCTTAACTCTACACTGGGGAGTCAAAACACTTCTTGAATATGATATTGGGGAACTCAAGAAATTACTTCTGCCTCCTCCGCTACTGCACTGTGGCAGCCTATTGCAATTGCGGTTCTTCATTGTGCCTTACAAACATTGAATTTCATACAAAACATGTTTTTATCCTCGTTTGGGTAGATCACAGGCACAGTGATTAAAATACTTGCTCTTCAAAATACCTATTTAATTTTGGTCTTGGATATAGTCGAAGGGCTGAGATGACCACTTTTGCAGCTTAGCCATATCAGGACCTTGTATTTGTTCAGACAACCTATTAGCACAAAGAGCGAGTTAGTAGAAGCGGTTGCATCTTTTAGGGCTTCCCTGATGCCTTTCCTTGAAAGGACAAAGGGTCTGTTTCCTCCCACAAGAAAACAAATCTGGATCTCCCCTCCCTGAACAGAAGGGTCCTGCTGCCCGCTAAGAGGAAGCACACGCCAGCTGTGCAAATCTGTCCATACAATGCTGCCAGCAATTTCTTTCTCTTCCAGCCCGCAGGGTTGTCTGATGCCACATACTCCCTCTGCATGCCCATTTCTAATTTAGGTCTCTTGTGCTTGAGGAATGTAAAGCGAACTTTCCTGTGCCAGCTCTGTTGTAATGTTGGTGGTGCTTAAGAATGCAGCACTGCTGTATTTTAGTATCAACATTGTGACCAGAGTGATGCAAAATGTAACTTTTGTTTCTGTAGCATGACTATTGGAAGTCTGGGTTTGTATGGTGAATACTGAGGGACCTGTTCTTCTGGGATGCTGTTGGGATTGATCACATGCCTGTGCTGTGAGAGTTGTATGTTTGGAAGGGTTCCCTCCTGGTGACTTTCTTAGCACAGCCTCATTTAAGGGCATTGGCTTACAAAGAAGTTTAATCTTGGAAATAAAGCTTGTGTTGCTGTAGTATTGCTTTATCTCTTGTTAAAGCACAATAAATGAGAATTTGCATTACCAGCTGCTGGCCTCCAATGGTGAGAAAGCTGCTGTGAGACTACAACTTCATGTTAAGCATAAAGAGCAGCAGTTTTATGGTGTAGTCCCTGCAATTTCCAGTGAGACACACTCCCTGGACATTGCTAATGGTTGAAGCAAGTAGTGAAGTGCTTGTGCTGTTCCAACTACTTGTTCTTAGTGAGTTGTTAGTGTCAAGTCCCCTCAGAGCTGAGCTTTCTTGAACAGAGTCTTCTCCATTATTTTTCAAGAGTTTTTTGTCCTGGATGTATGCTTTCGCATTCAGCTGGTGAGGCTTCCTTCGTGAAGCAATACTGCTTGTAGTGTGTGATGGTATCTCAACATGTCTCTGCTGATCTCTGAACTTTGCTTTATGAATGTAAAATAGGTTCAAGTAAGGCTAATCAAAGTCTCTCTCAGGCAGCTGTCTATGCTATCAGCTGAATGTTGCATTGCATTTTTTTTTTTTTTTTTTTTTACTTGAGAGTGTTGGTGCTTTTTATTCTGATGTCTCTGTCAACCTATTTAACGGGGCACAAAGGAACAGTCCCTTTTCTTCATTACTTCTGGCTGCTAAACTGAAGAAAAGAGACGGTAACTCTTTCTCACAGATATTGCCTATTTTTGTAATACTACTTTCTGGCATTAGATCCTTGCTGAAATTTCTAGGATTATTGCCCTCTCCTGTTGCAAGTCCCAAGGACTTCCAGCTTTTGTTAGTCTAGCAGCTAGAATGGCAAACAGAAAATCAGCTTTACTGCCAACACATCCTTTCTGTTTCTCATTGATCTAGTCTCCTCGGTTACTTGACTTATTTCCCAGTCTCCATCTAAACTATTGATTTAACATTGCCTATCTCTGTTCTTTTGTCTGCCATACCTTAATCTTGAATGCTTACGTTTCCTCCTGTGCTGTGTTTTGCATGCTGAAGATCATTCTCACTGGTGGTAGGAAGGATCTCTAGGTGTGTGTCTGTGTGGGTGCTGGTGGAGCCTGTGAGTAGTTTGTCCAGGCTGGTCGGTGGCTCGGTGATTATCTGAACACATAAATTATGCTGTTAACGTTATTTGCAACTTCCAGTGTATGGAAGCTGGATCTTCAAGAAAGATCGAACTGCACTTTGGTAAAAGCACACAGAAGTAAATGTTAGTGTCTGCACTACTTCATGAGGAAGTGCTGCATGTGTGAGCCTTGACTCTGTCCACAATCTGTCCCTGTACTCCCGTGGTTCTTTTCTCTTATGGGTCTTAGGTTTCTTCTCAAGAACTGGTTTTCAGACACCACCGTCAGCTCAGTTATTCTATGTTACTGCTGCTGTGCCAAACCATGATGCTATGAATATGGGAGATGGGCGGGGTGTATCTTGACTATTTGATACACAGAATACCTCTTTTTGTGAATGTGTGGTGCTTATGCTGATGATGTTTACTGATAAATCTGAAGTTAGATGACAGAAGGAGACAGCCTAATTTCTGAAGTATAATAAATGTCAATTCTTTAATTAAACCTGTACAGTGTTGCTGTACAAGCACTCTTTAGACTTTCTGTAGTTAGAATAAAAGATGTAGAGGAGAAAAAGTGGTTTCTTGACCCTGAAAATTCCTTTGTATTAGGTTTTTGCTGCTAAAAAGCTAGATTCAGTCTGAAGATGTTGATAATTTTATGCTTTGGTAAAAGCACATCTTTCTACTACTTGTAATCAAGAACTTTTCCAAAGGGTGTATCAAAAGCTGCAGACCACATTCGGCTTGCTAGGAGGCTTAGAAATGAGGCTTTTAGGGATGCTGCAATTTTATTACTTTCTTGCGTTTTAATAGCTGCCCTTGAAGAGGAAGAATTAGTATTTATGGGCTGTGCCTGTAGGTCTGTGTTGTGATGACATCCTGCTGTCTGGTTTTGTTTCTTTCAAGAGCCTCTTTAAACAAAACTATCAATCCCCTTCCTTTTTACCCTTCAGCAGTGTACTGATGTCTTTGTGTAGAGGCTCTACTCACTATAGGTGTTGCTAGCTGGTACTTCATGTTCCTGCTAACTGATGTGTTCAGTGTACTTTTGCTTAACATTTTGAAACTCAGCATCTCAATTTACAATCGATGTTGCATCTCCAAAAATGCATTAGTAACTTTATAGTGTATACTCTTTAATTCTTGACAGGAAAAGGATTTCATGCAAGACTTCTGACTGTTTTGGTGTTCTCTCTTTAACTAGGTGTATGTGATACCTACCCTTTTGAACTTACTGGCAAGCAGACTCAGTACTCAATTGTTAGTCTCTTAAGCAAGACTTAAGGAGAGGAAAGCCTCTTAGTGTAATGGATTGTATAAGACTCAGTGAAACTCATCTAATATGGTTATAGAGAGTATGGGTAAAATGTCTGTTAGAGCTCACCGAATGAGCTGGAGCTTAAAGCTCACCACCAGTTGTTAAGATTTCTTGTCATGAAGTAAAAAAAAAAAAAAAAAAAAAGAGTAAGTGAGGTTTTTCTGAGCATGCTGCTTCCTTTGAACTGAAAGCTAGACACACATGCATGCCTGGCAGCACTTCTGGCTAAATGAACACGTTGATACTATTTACTTCTCTGTATGTTTAGCTCTTCTTGCTCTTGATATTGGATATTCCACTTCCAGGTGGTCCAACAACCATCAGGAACCATTGTAAAGCAAGTATCCACACTCCCGCAACCTTCAACACTGACCCTACAGACATCTGCTGGGGAAAGGATGCCGCTGAATACACTTGTTCAAACTAACCAGTTTCCTGCAGGTAAAGTGGAACCTCTCTAATGGAGAAGGGAGAGGACTGCTGAGATATAGAAATAAGTGCAGGCTGTTGGTAGATTTTAGGAATGTAAGAAGGTGGTTGTCTATTGGGAGCAACCAGCTCTGTGCAGTAAGTTGAACATCTTTACTGTCTGCTTGGAATTCTGATGAGAAACTCAGTGCCATGTCTACTTCTGGCACCTGTTAAAAGCATGTCAATCAAACATTTGTACTTGCTGAAATACTGCGAGTAAGCTCCTTGCAGTGAACTTTGTTTAAACCATGATGCTTTTGAGAGTCGTTTCATGAGACTGCTTTTTCCTTCAACAGATCCAGGTTGACACATAAGATGAGTTTGTCTCAGCCAGCCAGTTTTCACTAAAACCTTTCACTGCTCAGCACAGAGGAGGATGTTTGCTGAGAGCATGTAGGGTTTTTGGTCATACAGAACATGGTAGAGTGTAAGACTCCGGAGTGTCTGGTTTTCCAATGGACCTAATTAGTTGCTATTGAGTCTGCAGTAGCCTTTGCTAGAAGTATGAACTGGTTAAACATTTGTCTTAGCATTTTGCTTTCTACTATGGCGTGTTCTTTGTTTTGTTTTAGGTTCCATTCTGAAACAAATTACCCTGCCAGGAAATAAAATTTTGTCGCTTCAAGCATCTCCTGTTCAGAAAGCTAAAATAAAAGAGAATGGAGCAACATCCTTCAGGTAAAAATAAAGAATATCAGAAGTTTACTATAGGAAGGAACAAAAGGAACAGACAGCAAGCATAGAGGTGGGAACGGGGCCCAAATGAAAGCAACTTTCTTTAGAAACTTGTTTATGATAGGTGTTTTTCACTTTATAATACTAATTGGCAAGGGGGAACCTAAAAATTTTGACCTCGTAGCAGATGTTAATTATTCTTAATGAAAGAAAACTGTCCTGGTGAAGTTGGATTTTCATCGGTATTACAAGAGTGTAATGATATAAACAGTGTGCATCAGTAAGTATCAGTTTTTCACTTGTAGAGGAGGCATATTGATCTCTCCATCCTGTGAGTACTATTAGCTAATGTAAAGCAAAGTTACCTTGTACTAAAAGCTCTCCATAGGGTTAAAGCAGATATAACCTCTGTTTTTTACAGATGGCCAGATAGCATTGAACTGTTTCGTGGACTGGCTGGTAACCTGTCTAAGGCTTTGTGCTGTATTTTGAAATTTTTTATTAGCTCCTCTGACAAGCTTGTTCCTCTATGTAGAGGTGAAAGTCTTTGACTACACCTCTAATTATGACTTCTGGCATATTCTCTAGGCCTTTAGATTGTAGGAGTGCTTACAGCTTTTAGTTCTGGTAACATTAGCTTTTTGAAAGCAGAAATTATTTTTGTAGCTCTGAAATGTAATGTTGGAGCAGAGGTACAGGCTGCCATAAGCATTACTGGTCTTACGAGTTTAAGGCAAGCTTGAAGTTGCTCTTGCAGGGATAAAAGCAGACATGACACCTTTGTCTTGTTGACCAGTTGACTTCTCATCTCTTGAAAGCTACAGCTTTGTGTGCACTGATACAGACAGAGAGCTGTTGTTGCTTACAGTAACATACAGTATACAATGAACACTTAAAACACTGGTAGCCAGAAGTTGAAATGAAAAGCTGATGTTAAAGCAATAGCTCTGTTCAGCTGTCTCAAGCTCTTATGAAATATACTTCAGAATATAATTTGGGATGTAATTTTGGGTAGTGATGTTTGGGGAAAAAAATCACTTCATAAATAACATAATTTTATTTAAAAAAAACCAACAAACAAATGAACTCCTACAAAAAAAACCAGAAACAATTATTTTTTTTCTGTCATCTTCTAATTGGAGTGTATCAACTGTGTTACATGAAAAAGTTTGAATTCTTGAAGTTCCTTCCCTGAATCGTTAAATTCTTAGCACAGGAAAAACTCTGCTTCTACACTGTGATCTGAGATGGATTTCTGTTCTTGCTTTTGGATTATGATTTTCAGAGTAGCTTAAGTCCATGAGAATTCAGATTTGAAATCTCTAGCTCACCTTAAATTTTTCCAGTAAGTCTCTTGTTTCTGAAGAATTTGTCTTTCGATACACCCCTGGTGCTTCTTTGCAATGCTATAACTAAATTTTCCAATTTTAAAAACTACGTATGAGAATCCTAATACACCTGAACCTGGGCAGCATGTACCTGAACTTTTGGCTTCCATCAGTCAAGTATCTCTGTTCTCTGAGCACGTCTAGCACCACATAGTGTTAATCTGGCCTGGGCGGTAGATGTTGCCCGGTAAGCCGTGAAGTCATTTGCTCTCTTCTGTCCTGACTTTCAGTATTCCCAGCACAGCTATTCTTTGTGACCTGTGATCTATCAACTGCTGATCATGCGTGAGACAGAGAGAAGCACCATGGCCCCCTTTCAGGTTTTGTGATGGGATTCATTATGGGCAGAGAGCATGTCTTATAACTGATGTGATTATATATGTGACACTTCAAGCTGTGTATTCTCCTTGCAGTATGTCATTGAGCCTGACTCTCTCTGCCATTGTGTTGACTAGATTAGGGTAGGATTTGAGAACGTAATACTCACTAAGCTGTACTTAATAAACTGCAATTTGACCTTGTCTGCTCTTTAATAGGCTGGTTTAGGTTGCCTGAGATGAACAGTAGAAAAAATGGTGATCCCCCCCCCCTCCCCCCAGTTTAAAAAAAACCTTCTAGAAATTATTTCAGCTAAACATGGGCATCACTAGCCCACTTGATTTCCCCATGGCATGTATTGTAAAGGATGTTTTAAAAGCATCAAGATTTTTATAAGCTGCTCTACATACTTCTGTAAAGTATATGCTAGGGCACTCTGGAAAAAAATAAGGCATATTTGCATCTTCAGATATTTGTTTTGCATCTATTCTGTTTAATAGAGTTGTTCACCAAGGCACATACAACTCTGACTTGTGCATTTTGTCTGGAAGGTACTAGCAATCTCAACTAGCAGACAAACAGGAGTGAAACAGCAGAGTGGAGAACATCTGGGCAGCTGCTCCTCCGGCCCCATGGAGGGGGGGGTGCTGCTGGTTCTCACTCTGCTGGAATTGTTCTGTCCCATGTAGTTGTCCATGATGATGCATGGAGGTTTGCGTTACGCGTGCCTTTCTAGTTTTCCCTTTGACTTGTATAAAATGCAGTAAAGATGGATTCAGAAGGTGACATGTGCGTTGGTCAAACACCAGAGGGTGCCACAGACTCACTTTTCAGCCAATATAGGCACATTCATGGCTGTGAAGTGCATCTGTATTGCTTGGGCTTTTTTTCCAGTAGAATATTCAGTATAAATAGCGAACCTGGCTTCATGCAGGGTAATGCTCAGAAAGAATTGTGTTCTGTTTTCCCCCTTGTCCTGATAAGATTAAATTACTGGAGACTTATAACAGCTGGGAGAGTTTTTCTTGTTGATTTCTGGGTGTGACATGATCAAATGCAAAAAGCATTAAATGAAGTGGTGTAGAAGAGGGGCATTACGGTGGGATTGCTGAAAATGAAAGCAAGTCAGTGTGCGACAGAAACGTCTGCATGTATGCTCTGGAATATTTTAAATCTATCACCTTAGTAGAATGAGAATAGCCTACTGGAAGTACGTGATACCTTGCTTAAAATGATTGGGGTTTGTTTGAACAGCAAGGAAAAAAGAATAGTAGAAAGTACAAACTTAACACAGCTTCTGAAACTTGCATTAATCTTTAGTGAGCACTACTTCTGAGGAAACATAATGCTAATTTCTTTGGGTTAAGTAAAATCAGTGCAGCAGTGTTTTCATAGGTGCAAATTAATCTTTCATCAAGGCTAGTGACTCGGTGACTTAATGCAAACTTATGTTCCACAGTGAAAAAGTTAGAATTGGTCCTTAAAAATAGCACAGGCAGAGATGTCTGCTTGCATATAAGCTCTTGTATGTGTGTACTCACAAGAGAGACTGACTGCGTGCATGGAAATATTAAAGAAGATAGTAGCCTGATAAAGGCTGGGTTTAGAGAACTGAAACTTGTGTACGTAGAAAGGTGGATAGATGTATAGTATAGAAGTTTACCTCCTCCTTCCTTGAGTATTTGGAGTATGCGGCCAGATTAAAAGCTAAAATGATTTGCTGAAACCACGTGCTATGTACCTGAGGTGGAGGCATCCTTACTTGGATTCTGTAAACAGTTCCGTTGGGATGATGTCAGGTTCCAGCATCTGCAGATCTGATAGCTTGTGATCTATGCTCTTGGTGCTAGCTGTGCTGATTTTGTGATCTCCTTTATCAGCAGATCCATGACAGTCACTGCACTTGCGGTGGGATTCTTGTCTCTGCCACCAGCTTCTCTGTAGGGGTCATTAAGAAGAGGAAACTGGAGTGTACTTGTGAAGATGAGTTAGCACTCAATTAGCATGCAGTGAAGGTTCATTTACACTCTTCTTGGAAGATCAGGGTCTCTGTTAGGCTGATAAAGCATGAGTATACACTTGGAACTGCTCAGTGGCTGGTTGTGAAGGGGTAGGAGGAGGGAAGCTGTTCTGGCAGCAGTGCCTTCAGCTTTGAATCCTAACTGTGATCACTTAACCATTCTGACAATCCCAGGGTTTTAACACTTTTCTTAGCACGATGGATTTGGGGCATAAGCCTAGTCAGGAAGCTATGTCTAGTTAGACCTAATGAATGAAGCTGGTTTGAGAATCTGTTGGGTCTCCTTTTCCCTGAACAAATCACGTAGAAACTCCTAGCCATGAGGGCTCACAAACAAATGGCAGGAGGAGTAGGGGAAGGCTGGACTCCTTTCCTAGCCTGGCTTCTCTCTAGAAGTTTGTGGGAGAAGACTTGTACCATAGAAACCTATTGAAGCCCAAAGGAGAAAATGCATCTATAGTTTAAGAAAAAATCCCAACTCTTTCTTGTGTTTTTTGAGTATTGCTCAAACCCAACCCACATTCTAATAACTTCAGCTTTTACCTGTTGCCAGTCAGAAGACAGCCTCCAAGAGATCCCATTTCACCTAACAATGGCAAGTTTTTGACTAACCCCTTGTTCAAGAGTTATTTAGGTCACACAGTATTTTCTGAAGATTAACTTCATCAAACCTTCCCTGCAAATACTTTTCAGGAGGGGTGTGTGTCTGGTTTTGGGATTTTTGTTTTCCAAATCCAAAGACCTTCAGACTGAGTGCTTCCACCTGTCTGTATTAATAGTGCTGACTTGCATTCTGGTTCTTAACACTTGAAGCCACCATTAGGGCCTTTGTCACTTTGTGAAGCAAAAAAGGCTTTCTTTTGATGATCTAAACTTAATTGAAAATAACTTGCGTATTTTCATTGCTAGAGTCTTGGAAAAACCTTTCCCATATAAAATTCATTCAGTATTTTAACAAAATTATCTTTCTTTTTTCAAAGCTGAGGCACACAGGCTATTTGCTTAACATGAGCTTTGCCATGATTACAGCTAGTCTTAGTTATGTTAGCCCTAGGTACACCAGACTTGAGTTTTTATTTTGAACATGTAGACCAAAGCTGCTACAGCAGAATCCAGCTAACAGGGGGATGTTAAAAACTAGAGTTCTGCCTCTGTTCCTCAGAAGCATAGCATCCTCCCTGCTACATACATCAGTACTGTATGGTAGGACTGATTCAAAGGGCAAGGTCTGGCTGGTTCTGTATACTACTGACAAGGAGAGTTTATATCTTATTTTTTAAGGGAACTCACTAAAATAAAAGTGAAGATCAGGTTTGTGCTAATACGCTTGTGCTGTAAGCTTCAGTTTGTAGGATAGGCATCTCAGAAAATGGGCCTGTTTATTAGTTCAGTGAGTCAGTATTCAGCTTTATTCAACACTTGGTTCTACCTGGTGAATTGGAGTTTTAGAACAAATTTCAGGCTGTAAGAGCAGTGGTGCAGCATGGGGGGCTTTTGGGACTTTTAATCCAGGTTTACCTCAGTCCTTGGTTTCTGAGCTTGCTCAGGATTTCAGTTTCATGTAAAGGATTTGCATGCCTAGCAACTGAGGCGTTAGTCAAGCTAACGTTTGAGAGGCACTTGACTGAAATGTGAAAGCTTTTAGGAGCTGTCTGCCCTTGTCCACGCCCACACTAAACATCTATTGTATAGGGGTAGCCTCCAAGATACAGGACTGTGGCTGTTTGTTGATAGTCGAGAGGCTTTTTCTTTGTATGCATTCTGAACGAAGCATAAAATGTTGGTTTTCTCTTTAGTAGAGATGAAGATGACATAAATGATGTGACTTCAATGGCTGGGGTCAGTCTTAACGAGGAGAATGCGTGCATTTTGGCAACAAACTCTGAGCTCATTGGTACAGTGATCCGTTCTTGTGCAGATGAACCTTTTCTCTCCTCGGAAGCGCTTCAGAAGATGATCTTGAACATAGGTGAGAACAAAGCATATGTAACAGAGATGTAGGGATGTAATATTTCCTTGCCTGTTTCATCAGCCAGCCTCCAATCTTTGAAGAAGGAGCTGGAACTATAAAGATCTGCCATCTCAATTCATGTGTTTCTACCAAACTATACTGAGTTTTTACTTCCTCTTCTAGGAAACAACTAAGTTTTTTGGGGTTTTTTTTGTCTAAGTTATTTACATGGAAGTAGTCTGAAGCACAACCAGAAAAAATAAATTGGTGCCACTTTTACATGTGAGAATGGATTGACTATATTAATGGAACATGTAACAACCATATAGATGCTAGTATCAAATCAAACACTTAAGTGTGCTTTTCTGTTTCTGCAGCTCCTAACTTGATGCATTACGCTGACTTTCCTAACAGCTTTTGCATTCCTCAGCCTGTTTAGATATATGTACTGTATTGACAAACATTACAGATCCCGCCCATATGATTAGGACTAAGTTTCAAACTGCCAATGTGCATGGGGCAGACCTTTGTTTACGAGTCCCGCTATGGAAAAATCTTTCATTAATTTTATGCAAAAGAGATGTTAAAGCTGTTTGTATCTGTGAATAATACTGTGGAATGTATGTTGAATGGCTGAGATTCAACTGTAACAGGAAGTTTTTTAGTGTATGTATCATCTCAGCTGTTAGTTTCTGAGCAAAACAATAACTGTTGCTTAGCAATGTTGTATTCTGTCAGAGCAGGGAGCATGCATTTGTGTAGCACCGCACTGACTGGTACCACTGCTGTCTACAGCAAACTGGGTGAATGTTGCTCAACTCCTTGCTCCTGCTGTCTGCCTGGTAGCTTGCCATACTGGAACAGTGAGTTTTACAGCTGAGCATTCAGGAAAGCCTGCACTTCCTACGTGCAGTCATAATTCTGTCACAGTGGTTTAACTACATGATTGCAAAGTCTTTCTGCACGCAACTTGTTCTTAGTCTAAACTAAGCAGCTAGCCTGTGACAAGCATGTAACCTGCAAATGCTATCTGCTACCTCAGTACATCCCGCACTGGCTAGCCAGATGTGCCATCTGAGCTGTATGGGGCATAGCTGAGTGAAGTAAGTGCTGTGCTACTAGTTGAAAAGGGAAAATATACACTGAAGCTGGTGCCTAGAAGCTTTTCTCAAAATTCAGTAGAGGATTAACCAGTCATCCATGGGAAGTAGATCTAAGGAAAAATAAAGACCTCTACAAAAACATAAACAGAAAGTACTTTTAGATAATTGTCTGGTTTGGAGTGTGAAGACAGTTCATTGAAAGATGGAAAATACAAGCCTGGCTGTTTCATGGCTGGCATGGTAGCTGCTCCATCAATCATCATCATAACAACAATAATAATTATTTTATTTAAATATTTATTCAATCATTATTTAATTATTTATTAAAAACTTATATTTTATTCTTATATTTTATTATTATTAATGTCACAAATGAAAAGTGCTTTGATTGCAAGGAAAGGAATACTGTCAGGGAGTACAGCAATTCAGAAAATGAATGCTTCTGCTCTTGAACTGAGCCGACTGGTTTAGGAAGTGTGTGTGTGGAGGGAGGTCTTGAGGTTTGGGGGCATTTTGTTTTGTCTTTAAGTTGATGTTTCAGTATTCTGATAGGAATACTGCTGAGGAAGTGTTGAAAGGTGCTTGAGCAAAATGAGTTTGCACTCAGCTAAGGTACAGGTCAATGCTTACTGTCCGAGATCAAATAGTGGGAACACTTTGATCGTATCTGGGAAAACATTGTAGATTCTGCCTGTCTTGTGAGATTGTTATTCATTTTCAGTTAGAGTAGCAAAGGCAAATGAAATAGGTGATTAGGTTTTTTACAGTGTACTGTTTATCCATTCTTAACACTGCACTTGGCAATAAATACTGAAATGGGTTTTGAAGGCGTGCTGTATATTGCACCATAAAGTATTACAGCTGTTGTAAATGCAGTGAGGGGCAAGGAAGAGCGCTTCTGATGGGTACGGCATATGAAGCGTGTGAAACTGCTGCCTGCCATGCCTACCAGGGAAAAGTTGCTGACATCCAGGTGTCTAGACGGAGTTGCGTCGAGTGATCGATGGTGTCAACCACGGGAAGGCTTCTCTGTCGGCAGCCTGCAGCCGCAGGAAGGTTGCGGAGGTGATGCCCAGCTCTGAGCACGGGGCTGGGACAGCTCTGCCCAGAGCTGTCGGCAGCCTCGGTCGCAGCTGCTGAAACGCAGAGAGGCAGCGGCAGCCCGAGAGAAAAGGTTGAAGGTGATGGCATGATGACCCCGGCTGGACTTGATCTGTGCTGTCCGAGCTGCTGCCATGGGATGGCTGGGTCTGTCCGCCCCATGCCGGGCAGCCGAGGCAGGTGAGAGGGTCCCGTGTGCCCGGAGTGCGCTGCAAAAACTATCCCCGCTCATCGAATAAATGTCATGAGTTGTTAACAAGTATGGTGTCAAGCAGGGCAAAATGTAATTCTCTATTTTTTTTAATTACTGGAATTAACAGAATATGGCACTAATTTTTACAGCTACCGCTTCTCCCCCTCCCCGAACATGAAGCTTGATTTGTGTTCTTATTAACTTTGTCCTATAAATGACCTTGCAAGGAGAGCCGTTCTGGAGGCTAAGTGAAACAATGTCTATATTTTCTGAAGCTCCAGGCTAAGTTTTATTAATGTAATGTCTAAGATCTTTGAAGTTGTGACTTTACCAGGAAAATCATAATCTCCAAACCTTTATTCATAATGGGTATGACTTCCAGGGGGAACAGAATACCTGCTGTGCTAATTATTTCAATTATCAGCTACTACTAAAACACGTAATGGATTTTCTCTGCTTCCACAGGTAAAAGGCATGACATTATGGAACTTAACTCTGATGTTGTGAACTTGATCTCCCACGCTACACAGGAGAGATTACGAGGGCTCCTAGAAAAACTAACTGTAATTGCTCAGCACAGAGTATCAACCCACAAGGTAAAGGAAATCATTAAGCAAGTTTTGCACTTAAGTTTTCCTGCTTTGCAGCCTTGCAGGTACACCTCTTCCAAGTATAGGCACATCATATGCAATACATGCATTTTCAGTATCTACCAAAGGGTGGTTTTGTTTTAACTGTTTATAGCCTCTAACTATTCCTTACGTTTTCCATTCGACTTGTTGGATAGGTGCTCTTAAAACCCAGCATAAGAGTAAATGCATGCATTTCTTCTCTTCCACAGAAGTGGTGGCTCTTCTACAAAATCTGTCTTGCATGGTAAATGTAAAGCTATTTTTGAATGCTCTTGGTGGTTGGGTTGATTTAGGGGCATGTGTTTGCTTTATTCATTTACTGTTGGTGGAACTGCAGTACTAGCTTAGTAAAAAGCCTTGGGAAACTGAATTGAGTATTTTATTTTTAGAAATGCTCCATGTGAAGGCAGAGACCCCTTTGATCTTAAAGGTTCTGGAACGTTTTTCTGCCAGTGCTAGTTAAGATTCCCTCCCCTCCCTCTTGTATTAGCTTCATTCAGTATAAAGTGTATTGGGTTCCAGTGAGCCAGTATCCCTTAAGATGCTTGTACAGTACAAATGGGAAGCTTTGAGACTTTTTTTTTTTGTCATTAAATAATAAGATATAAGTCCTTACTTTTTTCAGTCTCAAGCTGTTTTAGAAAAAAATTGGAAGTTAGAAGCAGATGTATCTGTCAACTCTTAAGTTCTTGTTTGTTTGTTTGGGTTTTTTTACAGGAACTTTATACTTAATGAAATTTAACAAGAGCAACTGACTGATGGGGTAGGAGTTATTTTTGTACTGAACACTTTTTATAGGCTTTTAAGCACTGGAGAAGCAATAGTAAAGAGCAGGAACTATTTGGAAACTTCCAAGTATTTATAGTGATGTCTGGAGCAGTTGGAGTATGCTGTTCCTTGCCAGAAGAGGATGCAGTAGAAAAAAAATCAATACAGAAAAAGTAGAGTTTTTTATGAGAAGTCTTTAGAAATCTACACATGTTCTGTGTTGTCTCTCCAAAGTGGGAGATCCAATATTGCTTGTGAGCAAAAGTGAGGTGGAAGCTGAAGTCCTGAGTAACCAGTAGATCTTAAGTGTCTTGCAGACGCCAAGGACACAAGGGAATGTTTTTGGACAGTGGGCTTGATGGGGCTGGTTTCTTTCTCATTGAACTAAAGCAATAGAAAAACTGATAGGTTTTTGTCTGATTGAATTGCCAGAAGCAATGATAAGATTGTAAGACTACAATAAGCTTGCTTTCTTTTCCTCTTTTCTCAAAAACAAAACAAACAAAAAAGTAATGGGCATAATAATTCTGGAGGCACAGGTACCCTCTTTCTTTAGGAAGATGGTATTACGCTACAGAGGAATGTCCTACAGGATTGCGTTTGTGAGTAATGTTATGGTGAGAGATGCTAACAGGCATTTAGAAATCTAAGTTCAAGAACAGAACACTACAGGGTTTTGGAGCCCTGTTATGTATTTACACAGTCCTGTATTCCATCTCCCCCAGTGCTTGCCCCATTCTCTTTTCCCTCTAGGCTATTGATAGGTACCAGTGTGCAATGCGGGCTCCATGTATTTCAGAGAATTATCCAGAAACTCTCCAAGAGAATTGGGTAGTTGCCCTGTAAGTCTTTGTATTGGCCTATCTTCATTACAAAAATATGGACAGTAATAGGGATAGGTGTGGTGAAACCAAGGTAACTATTGTTAGGGTAGAAGCTGGTGTAAAAAGCCAATAATTCATGGGATTGTGCTCAGGAAACTCTTCTTCCCAGTTTGCTCAGCTCATGCCTAGCAGCTTACATCTGATGGTAGCCCTGCAGAGAGAGAGTTGGCAAGGTAAAAGCTTCATACCATGCCACCATGTAGACTTGCCAACTTTTGCCCTTTTTTGCTAAATTTAAGAAAGAAAAAAAAAAAAGGTATATAATTGGAAGTTCCTAACTTAATTAGGATAAAACTATCATGGTGGTCTCTATCTGAAGTAGGAATAGCCTTTCAGATTGTTGTAAGCTGCTCTCTGTGCTGCAACTCTTGTTGCAGTGCCTTTATAGAGCCTTGGTAAGACCATAAAGGCAATTAGCTAGCTGGTTTAGTTCCTCGGCTGCTTCCCTCCTATAATCTGGAGAACTGCAGAGGTATAAGAGTATGCATGTGACATAATATGATACCCAAGACCAGAATTAATAATGACAACTAAACAGTACAATGATTAAAAAATGGTTTTGATGTGGGTGGATTCAGCACAGCATGATCTGACTGCTGCTCTCCTGTGTTTGGAGCCCGTGAGCACATGGCTTCGAGAGGCATGGTACGGTGCTGTGCTATAAACATTGCTCCATGAAGACAGCTTCCCCATGTGCAGTAGCAGTAAAACACTGCAACCCTAAACTGCACTATCTGTAGGGCAATATGGTATGGCTGCTGCATTGGTTTAAGGGTTAAGCTCTAAATGTAGTGAAGGAATGAGTGCTCCTAGATGTGAAAATAGCCAGCCTCCTCCTACCCATCCCATGCCACCATGAAGCTGCAGAGTGCAGAACTATCTTACCAGAAGCCTTTCTGTTATTAACTTGGTTTAGGAGTTGACTATGAAAAGCCAAAGCTTAATAGGTTCCCACATAGTAGCTGAGCCTCTGCAACTGCCGGCCTCAGCAAGGCTGTTCAGCATGACTTGAACTGTTCAGATTCTGTGGGAGAACTGGTCTTTGTGGGATTCTTCCAACTTCTTTCCTGGTGGACTGAAGTGGGGCGCAGCTTCCCTGTGTGTGGGTTTTTCCTTTCTGCCCCTGGACATACAATACGTTCCTGGTGCTAAACCACAAGTGTCTTAGGTTTCAGGTTCATTTACAGGTATGCGACAATCTAGGAAGGAAGTTGCAAATCACAGACAAGGCGTTATCGCTGTTCTTGAATTTGTTGCCAGCTCTCGTCTCATTAAAGACATACCTGGGAATGCCTTACTTCAATGCTGTGTGTTTCAAATATGTGTAAACCTATCATAAAAATTTTGGTAGGAATTGGCTGTGCTTTAAGAACACATCGGTGGAGAAGTCTTGAGTGTATGCATTTCTCTTGAATAAAAAAAAAAGTATGGGGGATGAGTTTATAACAAGATTGTATAGATGTGCTAATGTGCTATTGTTGTGTGAAAGCAATAGTTTCTTTCAGGATAGCAGAAAAACTTCCTTTTGCTTTTGGTGAACTCCAGATTAAATTTAGCTCAGTTAAAGTAAGAATGACTTTTTAACTGTCAGATACACAAGTTCAGCTTTGGCACATCCATATCTAACCGTTGCTCTGTATTGTGGTTACGTGCTTTATCTATCAGTAACTTAAATTCTGGCCTCGATTACACTTGTAACTTTAGTTTTGTTGGGATTGCACTGTTGTAGCGGGGGACAGGTTTTGGCCTTGTGTGAGTAAGTTAAACTGTTACATGACAAACACTGGATCCAACTTGCTTCATCATAACAGTAATGTCCAGAAGTTATTAACAGGTATACAGTATGATGTTTTCTGTCTAAGCAATTTTGTGGTGAATGATCACAGAAGACAAGTTTATTGAGCAGGACAAAATGTAACTGCAGGTATTCGTCTTCCAAAAATTCCTGAAATAAGGCATCTTAAAAACAGTTGTTGATGAGCTGAAATACTATTATGGATCCACCCATTTCTTATTCCATATAAGCTCATGGTAGTGCATTGGGGTGCTTCTGGTTGAGAGGCTTGCATTCCTAATTGGCATAGAGTCTTGGATTTGGCTTTAAAAATCTAAGTATCTGATTCTGACTTTGGGCATTCCAAAGCAAAACATTTCTAAACTTTGGAAAAAATAATCTTCTGGTAATACAGTTTTCTTCTTTGTCCCTTTAAAAGGATTGTGGCATGGTGGTGGATTATTATAAACTGCTGCTTCAAAACAAATTGTACTAATGGACTGAGACTGACTGAAAGTAGTGTATATTTTGTGGGGAGCAGTAAAAAAAAATCTCAAGCAGTAACAGAAGAGAGGGGAAAGGTTTGTTGGACTTTTTTGCAGAGCCACAGACTCTGCTTGGGAAAGAACTTTTCCTTGGTTGCAACACATGGTGTGGTCCGAGCCACAATTGGTGATACGTGACAATGTGGTAGCTCACTGAAAAGGACCAAACTTAATACAGGAAGAGGGATTGATTTCATGTTCTGGCTGGGTTGTGAGAATTCAGATTGGGAGACAACAGTGCCCCACAAGAAGACTTTTACTTTCCTTCCACCTCTGAAAAGGATATGACTGGGTATGGGAAGAAATCTTGAGTATAGTGTGTTTGAAAACTAAAAATTTAGCAACTGAAGTCACTGATAGTCCGTATACTTAAAATATACCCTTGCCTAAAATACAGCTGTAAAATATGCTGTGCTTATTCCAGAATAGTTGTGTGTCAAGGTTGCTTCATTAAAGTGTGAGGTTGGGGTAGGGTAGAAAGAAGGGTTGCTGAAAGTATATAATGTGTTTGGCTGGTAAAAGCCCAAGGATAAATTTCTCAGGAAAAGGCAAGTTCACAAGGTAACACAGAAAGAAGACGAGTCTAGGACATGCATTAAAGAGTGGTATAAACAAGTGGCACAGACATTCCTCATCTACAATGGACTCCCGGCCTTGTTTTGCCTAATGCCCTCTGGCCAACACATGCCTTAAATAGCCTGTCTTTGGAAGAGCAGAATAGTAAAAACTAGCTTTTCATTGCCTGTTGACCACATTTTAGATCTTTCCTTTCTCTGTCTTCTCTCCTATCTGAAGTAAAACTAAACTCAGGCTTTCCAGTGAGGGCAAAAAACACTCTGAAAAATAAATTACTGATTGTTATTTTTTAGTCCAAAAGGACCGTAGTCTTGTTTCAATGCATGCGTGTCCAGTTATTTTTGGAAGTATTCATTAGTATTCACTGGCCCAGCTTTGCACAGGGGGCTGGACCAGATGACTTCCACAGGTCACCTTTCAACATAAACTATTCTATGACTTGAGAGCTTCCACTGAGGCAAAAATAAGTATTCCTAAAGCTATAATAAACCATATATAATTTACGTCACTTTCCACACCCCCAAGATTCATTATAACTAGTTCTAAACCACCCCTCCATTCCATAAAAGCTCTTTTTGGAAATACCAGGTGAGGCTTATTTCAAGTTCTGGATCAAATGGATGAAACTAGAACACCAAACACTAGAAACTTAAAATGTCAAATTTTATTTTTTCTTCACCCTTTCTCTTTAAAGGGGAAAGGATATGATGTTCTATTGCTTTACAATTCTTCTTTTTTAACTCTTAACCTGTCCAGAAGACAGTCTTGTACGTATGTTTACTGGATATGAAGTTGCTGTTTAAAACAAAGTTTCAGCCTTTAGACTTAAAGACTTTATTGTTGTTCTAGTCAATAAAGACTAGATGTTGTTAGTGTCACTTGTTCAATAACCTCTTACTAGTCACAGATGCCAGGAAACATGCTTCAGTGGAGAGGAGATGTGTAAATGACTACCTCCCACCTGAAGTATTTTCAAAACAGCCTATACTTTTCAGCTTTGAAAAAATAATGTTGTTCTTTTCAGGTTGTTCCCATTGGGTTTGTTAGGTCTAGTGGTGTGTATAAAAGTCTGGTTGTCTGTAACAAACTTCTCTTTCCAGGGGAGTGATAGGTATATCGTATCTAGTGACACCAGAGCACAGCTGAGATTTCTTGAAAAGCTTGATCACCTAGAAAAGCAGAGAAAGGATGAAGAGGAACGTGAAATGTTGCTTCGAGCAGCCAAGGTAAGAACTTCACTTCTTGTTCTCCAAGGAAGTAGTGGTATCCTTTAGACTGGTGAACATCTTCAGGTTTCTCCTATTTCCGCTTTAAGTTTAGTAACCATTAATCCTGTAACTGGGAATCTGTAATGTTTAGGATAGCTAAGGCTATACAGAAAAGGATTTTAGCTTTTTACATTCTTTAAAAGAATCACAGGAGTTCTTTCAAATGTGTGGTGGGGTGAACTCTTCTTTTGAGATTATTCCTACTGGTCAAAATGAAATAAAAGATGTATTCACATAGCTGTGAACGTCTTTCCTGGCTCTGTTTCTGGCTCTGAAATTGGTATGTCTTTCTTCATATCTGTGTATGGCACTGCTTGAAAATATGGGTTCTCTATGCTTGTTCAGGCTGGAGCCTGGTGAGATCCACTGGCCTGCCAGATGTGTTTGTTTTCTGTAGTCAGATCAGAGGGCTAGTCTTGGAGGTGGTACCCTAGCATCTGCAAACCCCTGATGGGAGCCACTGCCAGTACAGAATAAGTACCCTTCTTCTGCCTTCCCTCCCCTCAAGAACAGGAGCAAGAAAAAATAAAGATCAGTAGATGTTGCTCCATCAGGTGTAACTTGATAATCTTCTGTTTGTTGGGGTTTTTTTTGTTTTGTTTCAAGCTGAATTCTGGAGCCCCTTGGGTGGAAGCCTAATCTAGAGTTGAAAGAATTGTGTTGTACTTGCATGAGTACGACTCCCTTTCTTTCTTATAGTTCCTGTCCTTTTTAAGTGTCTGCTGCTGACATGAACAACATCATGCCTAGACTGGACCTGACTGACAGTGTTAGCATCATTTTCAGCTTAATCTTGCTTCAGGCTAGAGCAGAGGCAGCCGGCCCAGATGAGGAGGGGGGTGCACGTATGTGTGTGGAGGGTGAGGGAAGCCAGTCTGGACTGAGGCATTCACCCCTGGGGCTAAATCTTTCAATCATCAGAGAAAATTGTCATTTATTAAATATTTAACAGATACGATGGCGTTTGGATGCCAGTAATTTCTATTCAATCTTTTTCCTCTTCCTTTGGTAGAGCCGTTCCAATAAAGAAGATCCAGAGCAACTGCGGTTAAAGCAGAAAGCGAAAGAGGTAGGACTTTCCAGTTGCCATGCTTGCCTTTGTGTGTTGAGAGAAGGTTGGCAGCCCTGTCCTGGCAATTAGGTCAGGGTTTATTTTGCTGCTGCATACCATTTGCAGAGGCCTTGGGGAAGGACAGGAACTGCCACAGGCAAGGGCAGCGCTTCAAATGAGGTCAATGAATTATGAGCTCTCTTTTTTAACATTTTATTTTCGTAGTTTCAGTCCTGTCTAGAAATGGTCCTTTGTAAACTGCAGCAGTACACTTGGTAGGAATATAATGTGGGATTAGAAAAAGAAAAAAAAAAAAAAAAAAAGAAACTTTGAGATTTAGCATCTGGGACTGTACAATAGGCTACATTTTTCCAGGGTAATTGTTCGTTTTGTAAATCTGATACTGCTTATAATTCTTTGGCTGGGAGGCGGTACTGGGATTTAGTTTTAAATGGAAAACGCCTCTGGCTTTTAATTTTCTGGGCCCAGCAGTTTTCTGTTCTGGAATGGAGCCCTTGTTTCACACAGTTCATGTTTAGCTGCAGGGGTTTTAGTTTATAGCTTAGACTGGTTAAGCTTTTACTCCCAGAGGCCTCTGCATAGCAACTGTAGAAATCAACAAATAAGTTCATTTATGTCTGCAGCCTCCTCTCAGTAGCTGACTTTTTACATTTCCCAATATCCATTTCCTGACTTTTCTAGCCTGAGAGAAAAAAGCTCCACTAATTGGAGCTTATTTTAATTGAGCCTTAATATTGGATCTCACTGGAGTTGCCCCCAAAGCTACTGGGAACAGAATGAAATGAAAGTACCTAAGGTTGAAGATGTGTGCGCGTGTGTATGTGTGTGTGAAATTTTTCACTTGACCTACAGATTCTTTTCCCTGCTGAATAAATCATCAAGCCTGTTCACATTTCTGATTAAGGATCTGACAGCAGATGATAATAAAGACAATTGAGGTGTGAGACGTGTGATACAGAGCTGAAGAAATTGGTTTCTATAGTTACTTGACTGATTTCATGCAATTTTTAAGGATCTTTGTGCTAAATGAGAGTGATTTTCTGAGCAACCTTTTTCCTTAACTGTGCCTCTTGAACTATGAAATTTGTTGTTGCTTAACATTGCTGCACTTGGCTCCTAGGTGCCAGCAGCAGCAGCAGGTTATTTATGAATGCTTTAAAGGCCCTTATTGTTTGGATTAATGGAGGAGCCCAGGCAAAACAAATGGAAATCCAGTAAAATAGTATTAGAATCAATGCTCTGGATTTGCGCCATAGTAGAAGAAATTTGTAAAAGAAGAGGAGAGAAGGAACTTGCTTTAGTATCTGTCTTTTCATTCTTTCTTTCTGCTTATCACTCTTTCTTCATGCTTACAGTCTGTGAGTACAAAGTTGCCCTAAAGCCCTTCCCAGTTTGCCTCTGGTGCCACCAGGATCAACAGTCAGTGGGTGATGCTAATTTGTCTTGTTTTGTAGGTGGCTTTACCTCTGCATCATCTGGTCATTTCTAGAGGTTCTTTCTTTTAATAAAACACTGCAAAGCAATTCGTTTATCCAACTTCTTTTCTCTTTTCCTCTGAACAATAATGTGTAGGATCTTGAAAAATATTCTGTGATTTGGATATTTAGAACAGAAAGAAGTTATATGTGTGTGGTTTGGGTCACTTTTTAGATTAGTTGGTATTGTTAATGAGATCTCTGTTAAAAAGTGGAATATTGATGTACAAAAAAGGAGCCAACAGGGTGGAGAAGGTGTCTGAGTTTAGTACTTAATGTTCTGTTAAGTGCTTGAGTTCACATCCTTCAGTGCATCTTATGTTGTGCCAGACTAACAGCCTTCATCACACTTGTCCTGCTTATTTCTCCGTGCTGTGCTGCTTCCAGAGTGATGGTCTCCAACTGCTTCACCAAAAGAAGAGGCAGATGTGCTTCTTGGGACAGTGCGTATCTCTCTGTTGGTATTGCCTTGCCCTCTGTTCTGCTGCTTTGTTCTCCAGAAAATGAGGCAGCCAGAACTTCTCCAGGCTTCACATGCCACATGGGAAACCCACCTTCTGTGCCGGGGGTGCTTTCTTATCTGTGAGACCATCTCAAGCTTGAGTAGAAATGAGCCCAAATGCAGCTCTGGTCAGTTTTGGCACTTTATTGACAGTTTGGAGATAAATGGTCAGCACATATTTGCATTAAAAAATACAAACGTGAGTAGAGCTGGAATAAGAGCAAAATAAAAATCAACAAATATCCCAAGGCTGAAAGCGGTAACGCAGAAGCACTGTGTATACTGGGATGAAAGCCTGAAAAGGCTCACCATTGTCTGTCTGTCTTGTCACGTTGTGAGCGTAGTATGCTCCTAAGAAACCACACTTGGGAATTTTGATACCTCTGCCAGCTGGAATCGGATCCTTTCCAGGCCACTCTGGTTGAGTATCCACTGGAAAGCCTGATCTGATCCACTTAAAGTTCTTTAAGAATGAATATGGGCCTTCCTTCCTCAAAGCTGTCTTTTATGTGTTGATGGTGACCCCTGGGAGAAGGGAGAGGGTGTTGGGTAACGGCACTGGAGCAAGTTCTAAAGCAATGTTTCCCAAAATGCAGAGTGTACATCCTAACAATGAATTCTCATAAATCCAGGATGTGCTGTCATCCAGCAGCTGGAGGCAACATCTTAACATTGCTGGAAGTACATCCAGAGACTCAGCAGTGGATTCTTTTATCCAAAAGGCTATACATAATTGCTGTGACCTTTTCATCCCTTTTTGCATGACCTATTGCCTCAAACTTCCCCTATGCTAAGTCATTTACTTTCCTATATTCTTAGTCTATGTAGCTCATTATGAATTAAATCTTTATTTACTTCCCCCTTTCACCTGTTTCAGCAGATTTTAATACGTATGGAAAGTGCGCATTCCTTCCAAGACAGCTGCAAGGCTTGCCCCCAGCTGCTCCTTTGTACACTCAAGAATTTTGTCTTTGCTCACCTCATGGGCCAGCTCTTTGTGCAACAGCATTCCCAAAGTCTGGGTGAATTACCCCCACTCTTCATTCAGCCTTATCTGCCACTTCAAGCTGAGGGGATACAGTCCTTGCATTGTCCCCAATGCTTGCACTTTTAAACCATAACTTTTTTTAGGTGCTTTCTGCTATTCCCTGTTCTACTTTCAACTATACTTCCAGTTACGAAGAAAACGTTCAGCTGATGCAATTCTTGTAGCTGTATTTATAATTTATCTCTGGCTTCATCCCTTTTCTGAAATGAGCTTACTTAAATTGAGTAGGTGTAGGATACTGTCAAATGTGCAAGTATGCCATATGAACGGTGCATCCCAGAAGACCTGTAAAAATGTCAGTATTAAACAGTATATACTGTAAATTTAAATATAAACCCTGATCTTTTGTACTTCTGTGTCTCATCTTCAAAAGTGAGCGTGCTTATAATATGGCTTCAGGAAGCATAAGGCTGAGGCTGGGCAAACCTTTCAGATTGTACGTGTGCAAGATTGCTGCTTGGGGTTGAGCAGGTGAACAGGTATCGTACTGATAGCATCTTTGCTTATTCCGTAGTAGCTACCTTCGTCTCTGCTCTTACCTTGCAGCATCTATCAGTAGATGAAGGTGAGCAACCACGTTTTAAACTAGGGAAAGGAGCATGTGGAGCAAGCACCTGATGGGCAGCAGACTTGCCTGCCCCATTCCTTGCTCCTCCAGCAGCTCTGTTCACTTACGACTGCATAGGTCCCTTGTTCCTGCTTGCTTGATGTACTTGCGCATTTAACTGTTAAGATTTTGACATAGATGTCACAAGACGTCAATAGATGAGATGCTGAGAAATACCTTTAGTATCAACTGACTGGGAGGAAAACAGCAAACCCTAGGTTTTTTTGTAGACACAAAACAAACCCTATCAAAAACATAGAACAAAAAGTTTGCATGATTCCAGTGAGTTTCTGGGAGTTATACAGTAATGATGGAAATTTAGTTGTTCTGTATTATCTTTTTTCAAAAATCCTCTTTTTTTTTTTCTATTATGTGTGTCCATCGTAACTCTTTCCCTTATTTCCTCTCACATTCTCAGATAACAACTAACTGTAACCTGATTCTTTGCTGCTCTCCCTGCTGTCTCCAACTCATGTTTTCAAGCTGTTTCCTTTTTCCCCCACACCTCTTGGGCTGCTTCTGTATTTAGTCTTCTGGACCTAATGGTTCAAATTCTTTAAGACCACTCTTGTGCCAGGGGAAAAGGAAACTCCCTAGTTAACCATAACCTTTCAAAAAGCAAACGATGCTGCGAGCAAAATAAGATCTCATCGCGATCAATTGGCTTTTTATGAGCCTTCAGTGACTTCCTGAGAGCTTCTGCTTAATTATCTGATTTATATTATCTTTATTGTTTTGTAGTGTTTCTTACCTGCTACTACATGTTTTGGAAAAAAAAGCATGATTATTGAACAGACATAAATTTTGTTATCGTGCAGTGTAGCCCTACAAATAACAAAGGGTTATCATCAGAGATTCTGTGTTACAAGTCTTGCAGAAAGTTAGGGATGGAAATGCTGTGAAGTGTTAGATTATTCAGCAAACTAAAAAGTGAACCAAGTCCCTATTTATGTGGCATTCATATTGGTGTTTTGAAGGAGCATAAGAAACGAGCAGCTGAGTGTGTCAGATACCTTAAAACCAGCTGGCTGGAAGATGGTAGCAACTATCTTTATCCAGTGAAAAACAAAAGCCCCCCAAAACTCCATTAAGCCTGGTTTTGGATTTTCAAATAGCCTTTTCTAAGTTTCTCTGAGAGACTATAATGGACATGTAACAAGCTGAAAGTATGACCTCGAATTAGAAACTTGCTAATAAGAGGGAATTTTAGGACTAAAAGTATGACGAAAAGATGATAACGGAGAGCCAGGGAGTTCTGTGCCAAGAACAAGTGTTGGGTGGACTGCATGATGAGATGGAGAAACTTGCAGGTGGAAGGTAAGTCCTAAAGGTTCTCTAGCTTTGAGACCTCAAGAGTGAGTGAATGAATATGCAGTGTTACAGCAGCTGAAAGTCATTCAAAATATCATGCGTTTGGAAGAACTGCAATTGGTTTTAAAGTAATGTCTTGCAAGGGCTGGACACTGTCCTGTTGTGATAATGCAAGTCTGCTGACGGTCATTGAGCAGTCTTAACAAAAACTACAGAATATATTGCTTTGGTGTGATGTGCTGTGGTCTTTTTCTTGGCCTTCCAACAAAAGTAGCCTAGGCAGCATCTGAAAATGCACATAGAGAGCTTGATGTTGAATGCCAGACACCCAGGAACTTCGCTGAGCCTCCAAGTAAGGCAAGCTGGTGGGACTGCACAGGGGAAAGCATGCTCCAGGTATTCTAGGATACACAGAAATGCGTCAATAATTGTTAGACAAAACAAACCAAAAAACTGGTAAAAGGCAATACACATTTCACACTTGGGAAATTCCTAACAAGAATGGGCAAAATAAAGAGTCAGGAAGTCACTGCACCCTGGATTTTTTTCTTGAATTCTTTTGGGGAGTTAATTATTTATATATTAGGGAATCTCGGATATCAACTGAAGGAATTTGTTTTTTCCTTATGGGTAGGTTACTTCACGGCTATCCTGGAAAAATTTTCTGTTGTTCTCCAAAACATGTTATTGCACCCTTTAGTTCTAGACAGGCAAGGAACCTGGTCTTGGGGGACACAGCCACGGTAGGGCCTGTTCTGCCACTGAAGCATGTGTGTAGAATATTAACCTGAAAGAAATCTACAGTATTACATTCAGCCCTATTATAAGTTAGGACTGCATATCAAACCATTGCATGCTATTCTGCCTTTCTGCTGTTAAATCCAAATTACAACAGAGGGAAGAGTCAGTGGAAACTAATTGTATGGCTAATTAAAACAGTTTGAAAGGAAGCAATTGCAAGAAGAGAAATGGCATTACAGGCAAGAGGAGAGGATGGTAAATGTTTAAATATGCAGCCTTCAAATGTCAGTTTTCCTCAGAGAATGTCCCCCATATGAGAAGTCTGCTATTCAGCTGCATTCAACCTGTAGGGCAGAAAATTTTGTATAGGAAAGGTAGAGGCTGGAGGCAGTAATGCTCAGTCAGCTTTATGACAACCAGTGTGAGAGACTCGGGATTGAAAACAGATTTTTAAGGTTTATTTTTCATTTTCGTCACAAGTTCCTTGAAACGCTTAAAGGGAACGCGAAAAAATTTTAGTTCTTTTTTTCCAAAGACAATGAAGGGAGAAGCAACTGAGAGCAGTAGAAAACTTTCAAAGCACTAAATGGAGGACACAATGAAACCCAGTGAAACTTTGATTAAAGAAGGTAGTAAAAAAAAAAAAAAAAAGGATAGAAAGAAGAGAGAGAAGTCAGTTCAGTGGGATCAGTTGGCCCCACTTAAAAGGTACCTCAATATTTAGTTCTTTAAAAATGTACAGTAAAGGGCAGTAGTAAGGACCCATGTAAGTGTTCAGGTTCCTTTTTCACTGATGCGAGCTAGAAAAAAGTAAATGTTGGTATTTGGTCACAGTTGCTTTGATTTACTTTGAATTTTAATATTCATTAATTTATTGTTTAATTTCTTTATTGTGGAAGCTGAAAGAATCAGGGGCTTCTGCCACTTTTGTATGCTTATATTCCTTGCTTTTTTCCCCCTGCAAGTCTTACACAAATTCGTGTTCATCTACCTTAGTGCTTTTATTACTCCTGATGTACTTATTGCTGGATAGCACACATAACCCTTAGGCATACATTAACTTGTCTTCAGCCTTCCCTGGTTTCCTTTCCTGCCAGTTCTTCTGTTACTTTAAATATTTATTTAATCTGTCCCATACTCTGTCAGCCTACAATGTCATACATGGAGACAGCCCCGCTTTTTTCTTGATATTAAACCCAGTATCTTATACATATGCTTTTTAGTCTTTCCCTTGCATTAATTATAACCAAGTCCAGAATTGTGGTGTTCAGCTTCCCCATCTGTCTTACCAGCATTTCTTCTGAGCTCGTTTACATCCATACAGCTGTATTTATTTGTTATTGCATTGCCAAGACTATTTTGGGGTTGGGTTTTTTTCAACATAAGTTCCTAGCACTTCAATCTGAGAAGCAGAGAAGAGAAATCTCTTCATTTATTTCTTAGTACTTTATATATAGAAGTTCCCGCAGAAGTGGACAGTGGTAGGAATTTCTTGAGATGCATGTTATCTGCCAGCATCACGCAGACAAGTGCCACCTGTCTGGCTTTTCTTTAACCTCAGACCTAGTTGACTTTATTTGTAGTAGCATATACTTTTTCCTTTCTTCAGTTGTGTTTAAGGGATTCTTTGCAGTGTTTAGGGAAAATCTTGCGAGATTTGCATAGCTTGAATTATTGGAGCTCTGATAATGCTAACAACCACATACCACGTACTTCGTAACTGAAAGGGTTTTAAAATCAACTTGCAGTATTGCTTTAAAAAAAAGTCTGGGCATCTCATAGTTGAGGTACTTCATGTCTTCTTACGCAACTTGAAATTTAATTTTTAATATTAAAATGCCACAGAAATGTCATTGGTGTAGTAGTAAAAATAGATTTTGCGTATTTTCTGAAATGTGGAGTATGAGACATAAGTGAGATAGAATTTCTGTGAGCAGGAAAAGAAATATTTTTCTCAGTAGAGGATTGAGTGAAGAACAGAGAGGTCAATTTTAAAACCTTTCATTTTGTGTGATTACAGCCATGCTGCAAATGCCATTTCACTATAAGGGAGGACTTTAAAACATACCTTACCTCTTGATTTGTGCTGCAGGTCAGATTAACTAAAATGGTTATTGTGTCACCCTAGAGATTCCTGCTTGCTGCAAGACCAGACTTTAAACCCTATTTTTATTATTAAAAAGGCCAGCAGCAACAAAGACTATTTTACAAGTTCTGAGACGTTTTCATAGCAATTTGATCTTTATACACAGGTTTTTAGAACTCTTTGTACTGTGATTCTTAGCGTATGTAAAAATCAGAAAGAGGGGAGAAGGTGCATGAACATTCATTTGCCTCTTGCCTGGAGATTGTCCCCTGTCAATGCCCTTCTTGAGGAATGAATTTTGAACAGAACGTGTGTTGGACTTCTGTGTCGTGGTGGAACAGCAGCATCTTTCAGCAGATGAAGTAGGTCAGGTTGAGGGGAAACCTGCTAGTTTGTGGGTCCCACGTATGGCGCAGGTGCCCCCTGCTCCTCTTGAATTGTCATTACACACTTCTATCTTCAAGGGAGAAAAATCATCTATTTTCAAGATACAAACCTGGGTATGACAGTTCCTATTTGTATCCTATTTTAGTCAGAGACACCATTATTAGTAAGACTGGCCCCTAGAAGGGAAACAATGCTATAGATGCAGCTTCTCTATGTTATATTTTAATAAAGTATATATACTACTTTTACTGTCTTTCACTTGCTGCAGTGATCTTTCTGCCCTAACTTGTGTGCTACAAAACTGTCTGTTAAAGAAAGATTTGATTCAACATGGTTGCCTCTTGCTCTTTCCTAATCTTGTTTAGGAAAATCTGGCAGTAGTTAGCCAGCCAGTATCCTCGGGTATCCCTTGATGTTATCTGCCTGTCTTCTCCTTATCCTGTGCTTTTAACTGCTCACACAATGTTTGGACACTTAATCTCACACTTTTTAATGGAACAAAACTTGATGAAAAGATGATTTTGCTGGCTTCGGCAGGGTAATTTGGATGCCTGCCTGTATCACTTAATGGGGATCTGTTGAGTCCATTATGGAGATTGAATGTTTAAATTCATTTGTCTTAATTATGTTCTCAGAAAAATCCCCAAGATGTCTAAAATGCAATAAGACTATGATTTCTTTTTTTCTTTTGCTCCAAAACCCTGGTGAGATTCTGCCTGATACAAGGTTGAAAATGTATTGGGGGAGAGTAGATGATGGTAATAACATGTGTTTCCGACATCGTCTTGGGAACTGTGTGGTCAAAGATGCATCAATTCTGTTTCTAGAAAGCACATCTTTTTCATACCGTCCACCAAGTGTCATCCTGTTCTTTGTGTCAGTGGGTTTTCTGCCAGCACTGACCTTCACTAGCAGTGCTCACTCCTGCAGGGCTGGTGTGGTTTAATCCCAGCTAGCAACTAAGCACCACACAGCCACCCACTCACTTTCCCCCCACCCAGTGGGATGGGGGAGAGAATTGGGGGGGAAAAAAAGGTAAAATTAGTGGGTTGAGGTAAGAACAGTTTAGTAGAACAGAAAGGAAGAAACTAATAATGATAACAACAATAATAAAATGACAATAATTATAAAAGGATGGGAATATACAAAACAAGTGACACACAATGCAGTTGTTCACCACCCACCGACCGGTGCCCAGTTAGTTCCCGAGGAGTGATCCTTCCCAGCCCCACTCCCCCCAGTTTATATACTGGGCATGGTGTCACATGGTATGGAACATCCCTTTGGCCAGTTTGGGTCAGCTGTCCTGGCTGTGTCCCCTCCCAACTTCTTGTGCCCCTCCAGCCTTCTTGCAGGCTGGGCATGAGAAGCTGAAAAATCCTTGACTTAGTCTAAACATTACTTAGCAACAACTGAAAACATCAGTGTGTTATCAACATTCTTCTCATACTAAATCCAAAACATAACACTATACCAGCTACTAGGAAGAAAATTAACTCTATCCTAGCCGAAACCAGGAGAAGGGCATCTGTGTCGACAGCACGCTTTGTCAGCTTGAATTCTGTGGGGTAAATGGTGATGGTGCCTGAGGACTACTCAGTCCTCAGCCAGAGCAGCATTCTGGTACTCCACGAAGAGGCACTCAACTCACCGAGTCCCCTCTACCCCATGCTGATGCCAACCCGAAGCTCCCTCGGTCATAGCTCTGCCTCTTGTCCTTGGTCTTTACCATGGCTGCCTATCAACATCAGCTGTAAAAAGGAGAGGGGGGTCTTATTTCAATGCTGCTTCAAGCCAGTGACCAAATGTTCAGCAGCCATCCATTTTTGACATGCCTAACTGCAGTGAAACTGGTTTGTGTGTGTTTTGTAGGGTTGAGGGAGAGGGGGGGGATATGTTTTCCAATGACTCCCAGGGATGGAAGCACAAGGTTAGGCTAATAAAGGCTTTTGTTTTGTTTTTTTTTGTTTTAAGTTTAATGGTTTTGAAAGTCCTTTTCATTTTAAGTGTAATGATTCTTAAAAGTAAAGCAAATCATCTTTCCCCTTCTGGTTTTCTTTGCCACTGGAGCCTTTTTGAATTTAATCTGCCCCCAGAGGGATGCCATGTGCGTGGCATGTTGTAATGCCTCTTCTCATGGCAAGAAGACTGTGGTGTACCTGCGACCACCATGACAACTGAACTACACTTGCTAGCAGGAAGGTGTACTTCTACAGGGATGCTCTGTAGCTGCCTGTAAGTGGGGGTGGCTCCAGGTGTTGGAGGCCTGGGCAGCTGGAGCTGGAAGTCAGTGTGTGCCTCCGCCAAAGAATCTCAGCATTTTATGGTTCCTGGTTAATCCAGGGAGTGATGAAGACGTCGCATAAAAAGAGTTTCTAAGCCTCAGTGTTCACAGAGTTTGTGAAGTTTCAAGTTATGTTTTTTGATTTAGTCTTATTTCCCCCCATCCCTGATGGGTTGCAGTGTGTTCCTGAATATAAATATACATATTTAAGACTGACATTAAAGAGAATTTTATCTTAAACATTTTATGCAAGTAGGCTAGCTGGAGGTAACCTCAGACAACTGCAGAACACTAGTAGTTTTCAAGTTTAAGGGACATAAAACCTTATAGTCTGTAGAACATTCTTGAAAGCAATACTGTATATTTTGAAAAAACAAACAAAATCCCATTCAGAACTGAATGAGTTCTGATAAATAAGGTTATAAGTGTTTATACTGCACACGAAAGCAAGAATAGTGTGTGTGGTAAGTGAATGATGGTATCTAGCATTGAAGAAGTACTATTACGTTCCTGTAAGCAAAAGCCTACATAGTGTGATCAAAGCTGACTTGCAAATAGTGTTGTTTTCATAACTGAAGCATTTGTCTCATCTTCAAAAAAACCACCCCAAACACCAAAAAAATGCCCCCCCCCCCCAACTAGTCTCAACACATGTATGTCAGTCTTGCATTCCCTGATTTTTGCTGAAAAATCTTGAACATGCGTATAGTTTGAGTCTTACAGGGGTGGATGTCCTTTTAGGAGTCTTGCACTGAAATACCATTTTGCTTTACATAGCCTAGCTGCCGCAGTACTTGATGTGAAGCTGCCAGCATCACTGAAGTAAGAATGAGTCTACCTAACTGAAGTAAAATAAGACTTGCAAAAAACGCCCCCCCCAAAAATCAGTCCTCCTCCCCAAAACACCGCCCCAAAACCCCACAGTATTTCTGTATTGTGGATGTGTCTTTATTTAAGCAGTAGCAAGTGGGGGAGTAATGCCATATAGGTGCTACAAGCTCAGTTCTTAACAGCTGAATTTCTCCAATTGGGATTTCTGAGAGCTGAAAGCAAGCAAAAACACAGTGTATTGCAAGCTTAGTAAGGAAAATATCTGTACTGACTGGATGAGGAATTCCAATTAATTGGTTTTATGATTGTAGGGGGTGGAGGGGAGTAAGGGAGGAGAATTGGATGCTTTGCTACCATGATATGGCTGTACTTTCTTTAAAGATATGCACACATATCCATGCAGAGAATTCCCATCCAAACAATTTTGTAAGTCCTGGGAATGGGGAGAGCATGGGCTAAGGACCTGTCCTAGTTGCATGTCAGATCATCTAAGGGTTAACATCAAACCCAGAGGTTTGTGTTTAAGGACAAACTCAACCGGAGTAAATAGAAAAGCTTCCTTCTCTACAGAGAGAGAAATCACTCCCCTCCACCCATGCTCCAATTTGGATGGCTGGCAGATCTAAAGCAGTGTGGTTGAATTAGCAAGGTGGCCAATCCAAGCTAGTAAGTCTGTTACCAGACTTGACTGGGCCAAGCTCCAGAGCAGCTGGCATCTATAGTTATCAATTAGAATGAAGTAGAATGATGTACCTCAAAACGCAGAGATAAAACCTTTATTTTTTTTAATCCTCTTGACTATGGGTTTCTCTCCCATCCCAAGTTTACCAAACCCAGGTAGAAGTTGTTTCTAAGGATTTCTTCATGTTGAACAGGTTTTGGAGGTCAGTGAAAATAAATATATGCAGCGTATCTCTAACTTGCTTCAGATACACCTGAACATCCAAATATGTACTGAGAAAAGAAAGAATATCGGTGCACTGACAGCATCCTGTTCAGTTGGATAATAAGATGTTTCAGAATGGCAATATTGAGTGCTGGTTTCAGGTAATACAGCATGAAGAAATTGAGTGTCTTGCTTGTGCAGTCATGATTTGAGATTTTGAATTAAGAATATGCCCAGTTCACAGAACTCGGTAACTTCAGCTTTTAATACTAATCCAGCCTCATAAACCAGTTCTGATCAATTTTTTCTGTTAATCAGAAATAGCAAAGCTTATGAGCTGTGGAACCAGCAGCAAGGCACCTGTTAAGGCTGCATTGATACAACAATGCGATCTCCATAAAAAGTGTTACTTATACAGTGCTATTTCTAGGGTCGTTAGTGTTTCAAGGCTCTAAGTGTGACTGAGTATTGGAATCTGTCAAAAGTGTCCAGAAAGACAGGAGAAGATGCTGTGAAATACATTGTTTCAGTAGGGATTGCAGAGCTGTCTGAAGCTGCCATAAAGAGAACAAGACTTTTAGGATACTGTATATTGTAATTGATGGAGGTGTTTTCCTTTTCAATTAGATGCAACAGTTGGAGTTAGCACAAATGCAACAAAAAGAAGCCAACCTCACAGCTTTGGCAGCCATTGGACCAAGGAAGAAAAGACCATTGGATTCATCAAATGTTGGATCTGGGCTGGAGGTACGGCGGTGACTTGCATGTTGTATCTTCATACTGAATTATTTTTATCCTTCCCTGTAGGAAGAAGTGAGAATTCCCTTAGACTAAATGGCTGGTTACATACTGTAAGAAAACTAGTCTGTGTGTTAGATACTTGAAAGGATTGTTTCTGGTAAATTTCATGGGGATGTTTAATTGTGTGTTATAGGAAGAACTGTGGATAAGAGCACTGTGTGTAAGGGACTGAATGAAATGATGGCTCAGAGAAACTTCCATCTGCAGTGGAGGGTAACGAAGCTGTGGTGGTCTTCCACAGCAGCTAGTTGTCATGGCCCCTCAGTTGAAGTCACGATGGCTGTTTTGGATGGCTTTTGAAATGAGAAAGAGGAGCAAAACTGGCACCTTGGCTCTTGCTCTGACATTTGGCTGGGGACTTTTTTCCATGCACAATGCATGGGGACTCTTTTCAAATATACTGTGAGTTTGCCTTGGCTAGATCCCTCCAAAAATCAATCAATAAATAAATAAAGCTAGACCATTCAATTCCTGCAATGACCAGATCACCTTTCCTGGCTCATGCTGCATTTTAAAAGTGCCTTGGAGGTGCTTTTAACTAATCTTGGTCTGAACAAATCTCTTAATGTTGTGCTGGTGATTAACTGTTTCTGGGACCTGGGAAGCTTATGGGGCTGCAGAAGTTCTTTCCAAGGAGAATGACAGCCTACTTCTGTTAGCGATCATCTTGGCTGGAGACGGGAGAAATGTGTTGCGGGCTGTCATTCAAGTGTTGTTGCCAGTTTTGCCCCTTGTTCTCATGAAGCCTCAATGTTGCTCAAGTGAACGGCTGGTTGGCTTGTGGCCCAAGCACAGTGAACAGAACCCTGGAAAGTAACTCCTGTTTGGAAGAAGTGGTGGTAAAGTTGTCCTTTCTGATAAACCTTAAGTCTTTTTCATTCTTGTGGCCTAGGAAGCTTAAATACACGCTAGGATTGAAAATACTCTTCTGGCATTTTTGCATGCTAGAGTCTGGAAAGACCTCATATAAAGCTAAATTATTTGCAGTGTAACTGAGACAGTGGTGGCATCTGTCCTGTAGGTTTTCTCTCAGCCTGGACTGTGACAAGAGACCTCTCTAAGGAGGTGAGGTAGACTTGTTTCTCTGATTTTTTTTTCCTGATGTGGAGACACAATTAGCTCCTTGAATGCTTCCTGTTTATCGCAAGTAAACTGAAGGAATCTGTATCTAAACAAGATGCAGAAAGCAGTGTTCCTAGCTGTTGAGCAGCTATTCTTCACTTCTTTGAAGTTTTTTAATGCGCTTTCACGTGAAGCTGAAGGTATAGTTATTTTTTTATAATACCACTGGAAAAACTTGAAAAAATGAGTCTAGCACAAGAACAGTTTTCCCCATCCTTTTCTCCTCTTCCCCCAAGCTTCTATCGAGTAACTATTCCTGTTCTTCGTAGTGGTTTTCTGTAATTATCGCCGGATTTGTTTCTGAATATTTAACAAGTCTGCCTGTTAAGTATTTTTCAGTTATTTCTCATCATCTGCAGTGTGTCTGCTTTATTAAAAACTTCATGAGATTGTGCAAAAGACAGAGAGATAACAGTGTTGCTATTGAAAACTGGCAATCCATTCTTTATGTTGCCGGTTTAAAAGAACGTGGACGTAACTTGCCTAAGACTGACCAATAAACCTTGATAGCGTTTTATTGTCACAAATTTACCTGCTGTATTTTGAGTTGCTTCTCATATAGGTTGCCTTACTAGACTGAGTTGTAAGGGCAGTAGGTGAAAGTAATTCTGCCAGTGAAACTTACTTTTGTTTCTTGCATGCAATCTTGCATTCCAGTGTCTAGTACTTAGGCTTCATGCTACCAGAAAGCAATTCTCTGCAGACCTTTTTTCTTTTTTGTGAAATTATGCATGATAGCAAACTTGAGAAGGATGTTTAGACTTAGACGTTTAGGTGTCCCAATATATCTAAGCAGGATTTATAAAAGCCTTAAGATTTCTCATGTAGAATAAAGAATGGTTTTGACAAACACTCTCTAGTTCAAGAAGCAGAACGTTTGTAATACATTCACGATAACATGGCAAAACATCCTGAGCAGTAAACAACATTCCATTCTTCAGAGATGAAAGGAGGTCTTTGAAACTGAAAGCAAGTACAATATGGCCTTAGGCTGATACGCATTTGGGCATCTTTAAAATCATCTTTTTGGGCAACCTGTCTGAGAATAATTTAAACAGGCAGAATGTACTTTCTCATTTCAAGTTGCAAATACAGACAGCTTTACTCTCAAGTAATGTTAAATGTTAGAACTTCCTGACTGCAATGGCAAGGAGTAAATCTGTGCATAATACTCCTTTGACCATTTTTATTTTTTTTTAAAGCCTAATATCTTGGTAGACAGGTTTGATGGAAGAAGTTATTCCTAAATATGAATGATCATTTGACAGGATTGAATGAAATCACTGATGCTAACTGCATTTGTTTTTTTAACTAAGACTTCAACTTTCCTTGGATAACATTCTTTGTACAATGTTTGTATCTCTTATGTCGATGTTAGAGCAAAGTTGACTCTGTTAAGCTTCTTTTTATCATTGCCTACTGCAATAATTAAAGGAAAGGAATTGTTTCAAGCCATTATTGGTGTAGACTGAAGCCCTAAGGTATTTGGGGAGACAGGGAAGAAATACTCACAGTATGTATTAAAAAAGTGAAACTCCGTAAGCAAATCTGTTATATATTTGCCTGCCTTTATTCAGTACCAAAATGTAATGGGTACTGGAAAAGTCAGCTCAGCAGACTGGGCTGGTATGGATCTGCTGCCTTCTGTTGCAGTAACAGAAAGTGTGAAGGGCTAAGAACAGCATTTTGTTAGCATATCGTGTTTCTTTTCTCCACAAATGAGTATCTCTGTTTTATTGGGATGGTTCTTCAGCCCTGGGTATCTGCTTCCTCCGTACTCTGTCACCTGGTTTTGCACCTCTTCTGGAAAGTTTTTTTCATGGGATAGTTGAATGCCTGATTCCTGCACATTCATCCTGTCTTGCTCTCTGAAATTCTGCTTTTTTTACTTGGTCTTTTAAGGAGACCTAATATAGATTATTTTAATCTGGGAACTAGAACATGTGGTGATATGAGCATAGTGTGGCAGGTAGCAAATAAAGAAAGAGGTTCTTGCCCAGAGGAGTGTCTGTCAACTAATTTGGACCTAAAAGCAATATAAAAAGGGTAAACTATATCTTGCCATGATTATTGCTTATGTATCAGTAAACTTGAAATAGCAGTAGGGGCAAATCCATGAAGATCATGGAATGAAACAATAAGGCTAATGCTCTAGGCCTAATTAAAAAAAAAAAAGCATCAGTATAATGGGAATTCTTTTCCCTTTCTGGTTGGAAACACTCGTTTGGGTAGTTTTGCATGTTCTCTTCACTGCAACTTAACATTTGAATGGTATTGTTCAGAAAGAGTAATTTGAGAAAGCCCTGGTAAGAAAATCCCTCTATTGTGAAAATGTGTTAATTGGTGCTACTTGTATTCCAGAGGTGGTAATATCTTCATCTCTCTCATTCTGGTCCCTCTGGACACTTTTGGATACAATGAGGGGGAGAGGCCTTTGGATTTGATTCATATGTGTTTTCGGGTTTGTGTATTTATTACTTACCTCTTCTCTCCCAGTTTGGGGGCATGTGGTGAACAGTAATGAATTAAAGGGTGGGAAGAATTGAAAAATAATTTGACTTGAGAAGGGAGAACATTTCTAAAACAAATCAGAAAAAAGTAAACTTGAAGCCACAGACTTATTTTCCTGATTCTGTGTTGTGTTTCATAGTTTTTATTGGTTAGTAACATGCCCCATAATGTTTCTAATGCTGAGAAATAGTCAAGGATTATTTTGGATTAAGTTTTACTGCTTTTCTGATGGCAAAACTATTTTCGAAACAGCTTTGTCTCATTCTCGCTGTAACTGGAGTCTTAGAAGTTTGAAAACCCTTGCGGATACTGCAGCTTTTTTTCAGCGAGGAAACAGGCAGCAGTTCTGAGTCCTTAAACTTTCTTTCCTTCTATCCAAAGGTGTCCCAGGTCCCAGCTCATCTTTGGTCTTGAACTGAAAGCAGTATACTTGTGTGGTATCATGCAGAAGGGAGGAAAAAAAGTCCAGATAGGTTTTTGAAAGTGGAGTTAGGACACTGGCTCTAACTCTTACGGTCAGCTTCTGAAGACTGTGGTTGGACCATTCTTCTGCTTTATACAGGAAAACTTACTTGGATGCCTGCACTTCTGTGTAATTTTTGGGGGGAGACTGCTTGCTTCTCATCTGTTTTCTGGCTCAGTGATAACACATTAACTACTTGGAAGTGATGCAGTCTGTCTCGCCCCAACACGCTGCTGGCGGTGGGTTGTTCACTTGCCTTCTTCCAGGTTGGTCACATTGACTGTCTTGGGGGTAAATCTTGTGTCTTTTCTTTTTGCCTGATCCACTGGTGAAGGATATTTCCTCCTTACAGATACTGCTTGTGGCTGTTCTGTCCACTGCCAAGACTGGCTGCTCTGTTAGTAAGTGTGGGTCTTGCCTTGCCACCCGTAGTCTAGCTCTGCTGTGGAAACTTAGGCTACTGCAAGTAGCTGCTACAAAAGTAAATGATGCAACTGATATCCTGGGGTCAGTGCGGAGGCATTCAAGCACTTTATTTCTGTCAAACTCCTAGCTCTGGCCAACATGCATAAAATAATGTGATACTTCCACGGTGAAGCACATCTAATGCAGCAGTCCATGAATAAGCTTGTATTCTTCTTGTGGGAAGAAGTTTGGCAAGAAGAAATAGGAGAAATGTCTTGTTTACCACACTGGTCATTGTTCCATTTTTAGTATTGATGGTGGGTGGAGAAAACAAGCTTGTCATCTTCTCTTCTAGGGCTAGGTCTCTGCCACATCTGATCATTATTAGCAGAACTTAAACTTACCCTTTTTGTTTACAGCTTAGGATGCTGGTATTCATGTTGATTAAACATTCTGTATATGGTGCTCGTTTAAGCTTTGGGAATGCTCTTTAGGCTGACCTAGGAAGAACGAAGCCTTTGAGCAACAAGTCCTTTTCTGCAGATTAAAAGAAGACCCCAACTCTTCCAAATGGTTGGGGAAGAGAGATGTTTTGTTTTTTCCACTGTGTGACAATCAAATCGCTTTCAGTTTTTTGGCATTTGCGGGAGGGGCGTGTGGTAGTTAAGGGGTATGTGGCTTTACACTCTTATAAGTGGTAGCTGTAGAAGTTACTGCCGCCTTTTTGGCCATAAGCTTTTCTGATGAGAGGCTAGCACAATTCATCAACTTCAGTAGTGATGTTAAGGATGTTACTCTGTCTAAATGTGAATTAAATGCAGAAATTGGCTCTGTAGTGAATGATGATAGGTTTGCTGCTCCCTGTATATCCATGGTGTGCAGAGAGGCTGCTGGCTGGTGCTTGGCGTTGGTACACGATAGGCTGCTAAAATATTTCCTTAAAAGCTGCAGAAAATGAATTTAAAAGCAATCAATTTAAATTGGACCTAGGCTACTTGCATGTAAGTAGGTGTTCAGAGCAAGGCTACAAAAACTATTTCTACACTTGAGGGATTTCCCTCTCTTTCTGTGTCTCTTTCTGTCTCTACCAGCCCTTCCCCCAGCCCATAGGTCTAAAGTGATACAGGAGGTTTTTGGGTTTTGAGGTGGGGGTGGGGTGTGTGTTTTTGTTTTTTTCCTACTTTGCATATGCTTAATGCATGCAGACTCTTGATTTCAGTTCCTAGTTCTTATTCAAGCTATCAAACAACTGAAGAGTCTATGGCGTGGTCATACCTTTAGGGAAGAGGGGAGCTAAAAGTGTACTGCAATTATAAAATATGGCTTCAGCATCTTACTTACCTGCTGCAAGACCTAACTAAGCACAGCCCTGTCAGCTAGAGAGTTTCAATTTCAGCGCCAAATTTCCTGGCTGCTGTCAGTCTAGGCCATACACTAGATGTGAATTTTTTTCCCATGTTAAATAGGCAAAAATATTCTTGACTGCCATTCACACACTTCAGAAATACAGTTCATTGGCCCATATTGTGCCTTCTCTGTGCTAGAGATGAACTTAATTCTTCTTATGTGTGAAAGATATCTGCAATTTAAATGACTAATTGCATTGTAGCTTTAGGCTGAACATATTGGTAACGCACAAACGTTGATGACATGTGAAGGGTCAAGAGATTTATAATTTAGTTGACAATACGTTGCTTAAAATGATGTGGCAAAGAGCCAGAAAATTTCAGCTTAATAATTGTCTATTAACTAACATGACATATTTGTATAGTATTCATTACCTCCAGGTACAGATTAAGCATCTGATGTAGCCATACAAAGTGACATGCGTACATGAATCTTGGGCATAATAGTGAATAAACTGACATTACATTTGCAGTAATTTGTTTCAATATGTAAAACATGTTGTTGCCTACATTTGAAAGGACTTGTAGAATGTCGTAATGAAATCAGAGGAAAAATGTGTAGTTGAATAGCTTTCTCTATTATATAGATCTGACAGCTTCGTGAGGCCTCTTTGTAGGCTGCAGATAACATCATAAATATACATGTTTGTTTTCAGCTGCACAAGAAGCAGCCCAGAAATAGAGATCTAAAAGCCTTTCAGACATTGGCCTGATTTACCCTAATGATCTATAAGGTTAAAAAAAAAAAAATCCCCAAAACCCCAACCACCTAGCACAACCAACTTATTTTAAAAAAAGAATCATGTAAATATTGAGTAATGTCGTATTCTAGCATTGTGAATGTGGGATTATTTCTAACAGACTGAGGCTTGTTAGAATAGGCAGCATCAGTAGGCTGGCTTGTCACCAAAATAATATCAACTTCTTTCATTTTCTTTTCTCTGGCCTAAATTAGGCACTTAGTTGTACAAGCAAAACTGTCACAATTCTGACAAGATCTCTTCCTTCCCCCTTGCCGCTGGGGGAGACCCAGGAAAGTGTTTGAGGACTCCACAATGTGTTAATGGCTTTTTAACCTTTTTTCCTCCTGTGAGACAGGAATGTGTTCTGTGTTTTACAGCTGGGAAACTCATGTACAGGGTACACTGAGATAACACCAACCTCAGTGTGACCCCAGGTGACAGAGCTGGGGGTTGAATCTGGATGCTTTTGCTCCGATTCGCTAGGTGCTCTTACAACCTTTCAACAACCTCTCTGCTGCGCACAGCTGTAATTTTTCAGTGTTTGAAGATGTCGCTGAAAACTGTCTCGTGACTTTGCTTCCTTCTGCTGGTGGCATTTTTATAACGTGCAGCAGAGCTGCAATGACAGTTTGCTCTCTTGGGATCTTGACTCTGGGACTGGGATGTGTTTATGCCACACCAAAAATTGAAATGAGAACTCTTGGCTTGTCTTTTAACATTTAACTGAACACTTCGCTACCTTAAAGCACCCCCTCCCAAGCATTTAAAATTTTGAATGTGATTGGTGTGAAGCCACTGAACTTGAGAAGGGAGCATGTACTCTGCCAGGAACAGCTCACTGAGCCTGACCCGAACTTGGTGGGAAGGAAGGTGTCTGCAGACCCCTCTGAGCTTTGTATCGGGGCCTGTAGACTAGCTCTGAGAAACTTTGATATCCTTGTCAGTACCTGTGATCCAGACTTGTAGATCACATGCTCCAGATACCTTGGAGACTAGGAATAAGGTGGTGGTGGTAGCTCAGGTAAAGGAAGACCCTTGTCGTGAGCTGTGGCTCTGTATCAACTTCACTCTTGCCTTTTCAGAGAGAGCTGGTATTTAATTCTTGGTCCAGCCACTGGAGAGAGCCCTAGAGATCTTAAAAGAGGTTTCAGGAGCAACCTCTCAACAAAACTAGCTGCACAACAGGCGTGGGACTACAGCAGGAGCTCCACAGTGTCTTATGCTGCCAAGATCAGTGAGAGGAACTGATCTCTGTCAGGTGTATGTAAAAGGATCTGAGGATCAAGAAGGGGCGACAGCGTGTTGCTTTGGCAAAGCTGCTGATTTGACATGACTCTGAGGATAGGCCAAAAGCAGGACAGCAGCTGTTGTGGCCTCCTGGGGCTGGTTTTAAGGCAGCTGGTGGTCTCGGTACTGTGAAGGGTGGTTTCCAGTGGTGCAGAGCCACATTGCAGCAGTGCCTTACCTGGCTTACGAACAGAGTCTGTCAGCTGTTGATACTGAGGTTGACTGGTAGTGTTTATGCTGGTAGTTATCCCTCCCAGGCTGCATGTACTCTGTGTTGTTTCTCTTTCGGAAGGAAAGCAGGGTGCTGGGGGTTCAGTGAAAGGCAGGAACTTCAGGATACGGCTGATGTCTTCCAGTCTCCCCTGGAATGTTTCCAATTTAAAAAAAAAAAAAAAGAGAGAAAATGAAAAAAGACAAAATGCAGTTGCTAGGTAAGGTACTAATAATTAGATGTTGCAGAAGGGGGGTGCAGGCTGGTTGCAGTACCTTTTGCCAGAATTGGTTCTACAGGGATGCATTTTATATTCACTTATCTTTGTACTTGTCTGTGGCCTGGTTGAAAAGCAGCACTTTTCACTTCCCCTCAGAAGAGGCTCACAAAGCTGTCTTAGGGTAGGCTGAAGACTTCTGCAGTGAAGAAACTGCCAAAATAGCAAGATGCAAGCGGTTGCTGCCCAACTGGGAGCAACGTAATAGAGATGTCTGGGAGCAAGGAGTGGGCTGGTGTTGTCCTAATCAGGGTGTATAAGGTCTCAAAAGCAGCATGGGGAGCTTCTGTGCAGGAAGGGGTATATGAGATGTAAAGGAGAGGACTGCTGACTGTTGCCTAGGGCCAGACAAGGCTGACTTGCTGCCCAACAGAGGCGCTTGCTCAAGAGGAGGCTCTGAGAGCTGAGCACCCTCCCCTAAAGTGTCCCTTGTGTCAGCTGGAGGGCTCAGAGTTGGGCACTTCTTAAATAAGGTCTTGGACATTAACAGAGGTGCCTATGATGGTTCATTGTGATGCACAGATGGCATCTTAATTTCAAGTGTTTTCACTTTTTGTTTATTACAAAAAGACAAGCAGTACACCCTCCACTGCTTGGTCCAAAGTCCAAAACAAAACCATGAAAGGCTAGTGTTTCGATGCAGCTGTGGAGGACAGTAGCTAAAAGAAGTTAGTGCTCATCCCCGTGTAAACTTAGTTCAGAGTGAGTTCCCCAATGCAGTCCCAGTCTAGACTGGAATGACCTAGGCTGTCTGTTGGCTTCTTTAGTTTTAAACCATCATGCACTTTGAGGGAAGGACTTTTAACTTGGATGTGGTAGCAGCTGCTGGTTTAACTATGTTCAGTAACTACTCAAAGAGCCCTGGCCCCTGAAATGCTGTACTCAGTACCTCTGATAAGCTGGTATGATGCTACATAAAACTTGGAAGTATGACCTGGCTGTCTTAGCAAACAGGAGTCTGGGATAAGCTTTGCCTTTGGATGTGATATTACAGCATAACATCGCTTTACATCTCTGCACTGGGTGCGATGGGTAAGAAGTTAAGAATAAACAAATCCATAACTCTGTCTCAAATGCAGGCAGCTTGATGTTTCTGCCCTATTGTAGCATCTTGCAGTTCCAACAGCTTCCAAAGCAGGCTGGGGGATTTGTGCTATCTGCCTTCTTTTTGTAAAGGAGTGAACAAGATTGAGGTGGCTTTGGTGTCTTTTTAACGGTAAGACTTCTAGTCTAATGACTATTTAGTGAGAAAATACTTTCACCTCAATAAAGTTCTTTGAATTATAAAGGGCATTGCTGTTGGGTTACTGAAAACCCTTGGGGTTTGTTTCATTTATAACATTGCCTCAGGCCTTCTGCTGCATCCTGTTGGATTGACCTCCTTTTCAACCCGTGCTGGCAGCTGCATTGCAGAGCTATCTTTTCCCTGGATCCTTCAGGGTTGTCATATGACAAACTTGAACTGTGACCCTTTTGTGTCTTACCAGGACAGCAGTGCCCGCTCTGTGTGATGTGGCCAGCAGTCTTCCCCACGCACGCATTTGTTCCAAGCCATTTAACAAACTGAAAGTTTAAAATGATGGCATTTCGTAGTGTTTAATAGTATCGACTGTAAAGCAAATGAAATGGTGCTGAATACCCTGCATGCTGCTAGTAAGAAATACAGTTTCCATTTCTGCAATATGCCCTGGGTTTTCTGTGGTTAGTGTGTGCTCTCTGGTGAATCTCTTTACTTTTTAAATAAATTTCAATGCTTCCCCCTCTAACAACAGTAGCATTCACTGCTATAGATATTCCAGCACTGGTATTTGTTTCTAATATATGGGGGTTTTAACCAGATTTCTCTAAGCAAAGTGGGCAAAGTCATTTTGCTGAAGTCTTGCAGAGAGTATTAGGGTAAGAATTGATATAGTTAACACGGCATCCAAGCAACACCATCTCCAAGTGGTGTTGATGCTGGCAGGCATTGCCTTGCTGAAGTTACAGAGACTGAGCACTCGTATTTGTACAAATTGCATTCATTACCAAGAACCCTCCAGTAGTGATAAGAGACTGGCTGTGTAGCATAGATTGGCTCCAAGATAAGTAGCCAGTCTATTGTGCAGCTCATGGTAATCTTCCTCCTCCCCGCCCCTAATAATAAATCTTGGGGCATTTTGGAATGCGTGGGGGTTGCTCATTCCAGTAGCCTGAATGTATAACTACTAAACATCATCAGCTCCTACCAATTGTGCTTTCATAACCAAGCGAGGCAGCCGACTGAGATGGATATGCTCATATACAGTGTTCTGAACATGCAGATGCTTCGACTGTGTGTATTTGTTGCTCCCTTAAAGGACAATTCACAGGTGATGGCCAGGGTAAGAGCTTCTCCTGGCCGTGTTTCAAGGCTAGGGCCCACTCGCAGTGATGGTTTTCTTCAAGAAGAGATGTGAACATCTGGAACTTGGGGGTTTGCACATGGGAGTAAGAGCCATGCACAACCTGAGGCTCTGCGTAGGAACTGTGGTAGTACCTTCTTTGTAGTTAGCTTGTCCTTTCTCAGTGCAAGTGTCTATGTAGTATGACTTCAGTGAAATGGCAGTTATTTATCTTACCATAATAATATAGTTTTAAAGAAAGATAGAATTTTCTAGTTGCTTTGACTGAAATAGACCACCAACTGGCAAGTGCTTGCTTTGTCTTTTAAAGTATCTAATGTGCAAGGACTTCTGGATTGCTGGTTTTCAAGATGTAAAGCTGAACATCAGCAGGCTAGTTTTATGCAAGTAGACAGTATAATCCAACCAGTTCAGTTAAAAACTTGTCTTTACATGGAATTCTAATATTTTTTCTCTCTCCCTCCCCCATTTAGGGTTTGAATGGCAATGGAATTGCTCCTGGATCATCAGGTTTTAGCCTTATGAAACAGCTGCTCTGTCCAAGAATAACCCGCGTCTGTCTCAGGGACTTGATATTCTGCATGGAACAAGAGAGGGAGATGAAGCATTCTCTAACCTTGTACCGTGCTCTTCTGAAATGATTTGAATTTTACATTTCACCTTGCTGTCTACTGCCAAAGAAAACACTGAAGCATTGTTGCACTGTCTTGAAATTCCAATTTCTGGAAAATGATCCGTTGTAAGGATAACTCTTGTTTACAGATAAACATTTTTATTAAATACCTAACTTAGCACCTGTAGGGTTTTTAATAATGTTTGGTTTAAACCAGTCTGTAAACCAGTGAAAACACTGAGCTACACACACAAGTACCTGACTACCTGCTTGCATTTAACTGTCTTGCAGGCTCTGAGGGCTTGATATGTGTCCTAGTTTATGTATGTCGCTTGCTTCAGTACTCCAGAGCCTGCAACATCTGTTCTATGTGTAGTGCCTTCTTCTAATCCAACCTTATTTAGGGGAACCAATAACACTTTAAAGGCACTGCATAGCATGGCAACTGTATTTAATCATGAACCAGCAGTCAGTCAACATGCTAATGTATTGCCTATCTGACTCAGCATCTCCTTAAATTTTCTGGGTTTAGAATTACTACTGGATGCTCATTTGTGAGAGCAAAGTAGCAAGCGAAAGGAATGAGGGGTGCTTTCTCCCCCCAAACCTTGCCTCAACTGCCCTCCCCCTTTCCCCTGAGAAAGTGACTGAGGGAAGGAGAACAAATCGATGGTTCTTGTGATTGAAGTACATCAGACAGTGTAGTTAGGGTATACTTCGATGTTTGGGGAAAGTCTGGTGTTACTAAACTTGGAATACAAGGAGCGCAAGAGTAAAAAGGAAGGGTGAACAGAAGAAACAGTTTATCTTTCTGCAGATAAAAAAATAGCATTGAACTTGAGCATAGAGGTAGATGAAATGGACAAAAGCAACCTGTGCTGACTGCAAAAAAGGGAGAACCTGAGATGCATTTAAACTTTGCAGCTGCAGACTCTCTTAAGGAGAAGCAGTGTTTGCAAAGCACAGGATTCACAGCTTTATTTAGAATATTGATTTAATACCTTAATGTGGTATAACAGGGAAGCTTCCCAAATAGAAAGTATTTAGACAGTTGCCTGGTTTCCATTCAGTGAGGAGGATGACTCTGGACTATTAAGACTGCTAGAATAGATTCAAAGATTTTCTACTTGCTGGTAAAGACTGCCTTGTGGTGGAAGGAAAACCCTCTGAGTCACTCTTCTCCCCAGCCTCCAAACATTTTGCCTCCCGTGACACAGTGCTGTATAGCATGGCTGTTTCCCAGGACTGGTGGGAAAGGCACTGACTGTATTGAATGGCTTCCTGCTGAAACTTTTTTCTTTTAAGGAACAAGCTTCCTATGGTTATTTGGCATGCTACTTCAGAACTTGAAGCGATGATTCAAATGCCCTCCACTGTTAGAACCACTGCAGATAGTTACCAAATTCAGTAAGTTTTGAATCGGTTATGGGTTTTTTTGTTGGAACAGTAGTAAACAACTCTAGTACATGAATGCTGTAAATTATTTATATATGTGTATATAGCATATATATATATATAAGAAAAGCAGTACTTTGACTAAGCTATAGTTTGCAAAATATTGATGGCATCAGGCAAAATTGTTTTGTATAATTAAATGCTTAGCTTTACTTTTTATGTAAAGTGCAGCATTTTCCATATTTGTGTACTGTTATTGATCAGATGTTTAAAATTATTTTAAATACTGCATTAAAGCAATTATTTTATTAAAAATAATAAATCAGCAACTTTGTTTCCTAACATGAGAAATTCAGCGTCTGAAGCTGTCATCACCATGACTAATCGCGTGCCTCTGAGAGCGAGCCCCGGCTATCTGCCCATCACAGTAATTGGCATGGTTGCCTCACGTGACGTATTAACGATAAACATCTATATTTTAAGGTTTTTAAACAGAACTAGGTGACAGAGCAAAGGATTACTTGAAGGAGGGGGGTGGGCAGGGAGAAAAAGCAACTTCTCATTTGTCTGATTTCCCCCAGTCAGTCAGCACAGAGGCTGGGGGGGGTTTGTTGTTTTATTTTTTTTAACAGCTGGGCACAGGTGAGCACTTCGCATGTGTTCTGGGAAGTAAAAACACAGGAACAGTCCCAGACTTCAGCAATGTGCAGTGGAAGCATTGTCCTCAATTATTTTTAAAGCAACTCACAATTAATTAAGTGCAGGTTGGAGACCAAAGACGAGCATCTGCATATTGGCCTGCCTCTTCGTCTTCTTTAAACCAATGTGATACTAAAATGAAAGGTGCTGGAGAAAATAACTGAATTGATAAATAGATACAAATAAAGTACGATAGACAATTCAAGTGTTCTATGGCCTGCCTATGATGCAGATTGCATGATTTCATTGCTGCCATAGCAAGTTGTCTCTTTCACCAGTAGTTCTTCCCTGTGTGCCACCTCTTCCCCCTCAAAACACACCCCAACCCCAAAAATTTTATTCTGTAAGGAGTAGCAGGCGTTTTCAGAAAGGTTTTTCAGCAGGTCTTTGGGCCTAGTTTCAGACAGGGACAGACAAGGCCTTGGTGCAAAGACTAAAAATACTTGCCTCCCTCCCAAGGATTCAGCCTGCCTCTCATTCGAGCTCAGCTTTGCTTCTGAGAAGAACAAGTGTCCTCTAAAGTGGCACTTAGGAGACACTTGGGCTTTGCTCAGCCACACCAGGAGTTAAAGGAGAGATGACCAGGCGTTCACTTCCCCCCTTTTCCCCAACCTTGCTGCCCTTTATGAGAATAATAAAATCCCAGTAATAAGGTGATGAGGACAAACCCTGCCATCACGCTCCCTTGCCTCTTAGTTCTCGGCATGCTCCTGTTCAAGCTTGGGAACCTAGCAGCAGAGCCGTCTATGCCACCGATTCTGTGAGGGGTCTAAAGCTTGCTCCAGGCGCTTCTTGCTGTCCAGATGGCCTGCTAGCCTAGTGGCTATTTCTGATGCACTGAGCTGTCTGGGCAGCTATCCCTGCTACTCAAGTATTCAGCCTTTAGAGAAAACTGTGTACACAGTTGTGGGGGGAAAGCTGTTGTTGCTGGCTCTTGACTACTACTCTCTTAGCAGCATAGTATGCCAAGTTTTGTACGTTACATGGTGACAAAAGGGGCCCTGCACTCTTTCTCCTCCAGCTGTTGCTTTTTCCCTTTATTGCTATTTCAAGTCTTGCCACTGAATCCAGCCCTTTGCACTGTCTTTGACTCCAGCTTTTCCCTTCTCCCCCTGGGAAAGACTAGCTGGAGTGCACTAACACACCCTGCAGCTTTGTTCGAGGTTTAATGAGGAAGGTAGCAGGGGCCCGTGAGACGTTGCTAGATGATTCCTCAAAGCCATTGCACTGTCTTGGACACTTTGACACGAGTAGCTTAAGGCTACTGTTTGCATCAAGTTGTTCCAGGCCCACTCTCTTGTAGGCACCTGTGTCCTGCCATGTGAGTGCACTGCGCTCGGCAAAAATGCTGTCAGCTGTTCTCCAGGTTCATCTCTGCTCTGTTCTTTGCTTTCCTCTTCATTTGTAATCACTGGGGTGAAGGAGGAAAGACTAAAGCAAGCGAGGATGCCCTGAAGGGGCAGACAGTCCAAGTGATTGGACTTGGTGAAATGGGCTTGCTCCCAGCGACTTTTCAAATGAGGGTTGCTGGGTTTCTGAGGCCAAGCGCTGCACATACTTCCCTCTTCACGTAGCACACGTGATGTCTACAGATACTCCAAGAGTTGGATCCAGCCATTGTTATCCAAAGTCCCATGGCTGTAGCCTGCAGCTCTGGAGATAACCGCAGTGAAGGCTTTGCTCCTTTGATGGGTGCAAAATTGAGTACCAAGACTGAAGAACGGAGCGCACCGGACCTCTCTGTTTTGCCACTTTGGGTACTGGGTTCGTTACCGCGTGTCAGTGGCTTGTCCCACCCTCATTTGGTAGAAAGGCTGCCTATCTACAGGCCACAATGCCAGTGCTCCACTTCGTGCAGGGTTTTTGTAAGCTAGATGAGCACCCCTTTTGGCTTTGTAACACTTTGAAGGAATAAGCAAGAAACCTTGTCTTTTCCTTCCAGATACATCAGTCCTTGTTCCTACCACTTCTTCTTTCCTCTTACTGCAGGCATGAGCTGGCATGAGCTGGTCACTCCTCGCCTGCTTTCTGTAGCTATCCTGGCGTGTTAGCTGCTAACTTTGCTACCCCGTCTTTCCTCAGGATCCCCTGCTTCACAGTTCGCAGGGTGCCTCCAGGCAGCCTGCTTTTGAAAGGGTTTTTGCTGTGGAGGAGGGAGGAAAATGAGGATCTCCATCCAGGACTTGAAAGTTGAATGGCTATTCTGGAGTGGAAGGAGGTGGTGGTGCAGGTCAGCTCACGTCAGCCCTGAGGCTGCTACTTTCTGTGCAGGGAGCACATCCTCGCAGGAAGTTTGTGTTTCATGGTGACCAAGGCTTCTGCCATTAAGTCCTGCTTTGGTCAAGAGTTTTCTACAAGGTCCTTGCAGCAGTAGGTACTTCCCACCTTCCAAGGGATATTTGTTTACCTGGCAGAGCCACCTAAAGTTCCAGCCAGAGACCCCATCAGAGATGGTCATCTGTTCTTTTCCCCAACCCCCCATCCCACAGTCCTACAGCTCTTCCAGGTATCTCCTCTTCAGTCCGTTTCTGTCTCAGAAGTAGGAAAGGGTATGGAGCCGTGTCTCACATGACTGAGGTGGACATTGGGTGGTATCAAGACCTGCGCTGAAGCCCCAGGGGGTGACCAGTATGTGTTTCTCTGGAGCTCTGCCCATCAGTAGTGTCGCTGAAAGACTGCCTTCCCTGGGGCTGTGCCCTGGGGGGGAGGGAGCAAAGGTGGGGTCTTCTGCATGGGTACTGCGAAGGCAAAAAAGTCGTTTTCATCTCAGCAGCTTGGCATGCATGCTCCCGCTCCACAGGCTTTACTTGAAGAACTGCAGTTATCCGTAAGCAGTTACTCTCTCTACCAGATCACAGGGAATATTATTTTTAAATCTATTCGGAATGAAAAATTATCTGACAGATCATCTGTATCTGTTTTTGAGAGCTAATTCATAATTTTGTGTAGTTCCCCAAGCTTCTTGAGATATTTGCACTTCCGCTTTGAAGTGTTGAGCATGACGGGGTTTATTATTTACAGTTATTTGGAGGTGTTTCTTATTTCTGTCCTTCGAAGCTGGAAGGGAGGAGGGGAAGTATTTTTTTTTTCAAGTAATTATGTGTGAATATACATGTACTCTGTGTGTATAAGGATGGCTAAGTAACTTTTAAAAATAAATACCCTACTTCTTGTAAAGACTGAGTTATAACATCTCCCAGGTGTGAAACTCCAGCAACAAGGAAAGAGAGGAAGGAGACAAATTCTTGAAGAGGTTGCAAGTTTTAATATGTTAAAATCCTTTGATACCTTTGTGCAAAATTGGGCAGAGAATAAAGACTGCCTTGAAGAGCTGATCGGTGGGACTTCTCAAGAAGGGAGGGTAGAAAAGGAGAAGGCACTCGGAGGATTGAAGACAGAGCTCGCTCCTCTCTCCAGGATCTTCAGTGATACCTTTACGTGCATTCTGGCAGAGGCTTTCATTTACAGAAATGACAGAAAAGGGCCTTTCTAGAAAAAAAAAAAAAATCCATCAAATTAGGTGGGTATGTGTATGCAGGCTATGTATTTAATGAAGTAGACTAATTGAGTAAGAAATCCTTAAATCATTGCTTCCTGTTCAATGCAGTTTTCATTCTTCATGTCTCTTAAAATCTGGAGAAACCCTCTGTAATCATCTCATCTCTCTTTGAAGGAGTGGCAGAAGGATCATCACCAGCTGCAGCCCAGTGCTGTGGTCGAGCCACAGAGCTGAAGCACTGTGGGATGCGGGACAGGGGGGCACATGTGCTGTCCACAGGAGTTGATGGCCTGACTAATGCTGAAAGAAGAGGCTGGAATGAGCAGAAGATGTGTAGATACAGCATGGGCTATTCAACATCTCAGAGCTGAAGCAGTTTTCCTCTACTGATGTGAATAAACCATGGATGGGGGCTTACAGCCCGTGCGAGCGTCTGTCTCGCATCAAGCTGACATGGTAATCGGGGTTGTGCTACCTCTTGTCAGGGCCAGGGCTGTTATTTTCTGCACCCTGCCTTTCACCAGCCGATTCATTAGCCCTTTGCAGCATGGCTGACGGGCGGTGTGAACTCAAACAGGCCTCATCTCACACAGCTCTCAGAGTCTTTGCTTCTAATTTGAACGCTTTAGCCTTCTTTATTACAGGGGAAAAAAATTGAAAGTGACCCAAACTTCAGGTACAGAGGGCAAATATTAAAAGTAAGGTTGGTTTTGCCTTTGAAATTCCTTGCTGCTTAGAGACTGTTGGTAAGTGTTGCCCCAGAGCTGGGGAGGATGGCTCCAGAAAGAGATCCCCTCAAGTGTGCAATCAGCCCTTCACAGCAATCTGCTGGGGATGCTGAAACAGAAATCAGTGTTTCGAGTTTTTTTTCCCATGCTGTAAAGAAGAACCTGTGGGAAGGTTGTGCCTGTGTCCTTACACAAAACCAGGATATCCAGTAATTAGTGAGAGATACCTCCAGGGCAAGCTCAAATTTTGCAACACTTCCCAAGGCAGGGAAAATGCTCTGGGCTAGGGCAGTCTTGGGAAGAGAGTGAGTCAGGAGGCTTTTTTTTTTTCTTTTTTTTTTTTCTCTATAGTCTTGATCAAGTCAAAACTTAAGAAAACTTTGCAGGCACCCGACTCTTCCAGACCTCCCTATACCTGGGTGAGGCTCCTCCACCTCCTGAGGTAGACGGCTGCCTTTTCAGGCTTTTTCTCTCTAACAGGATAAAAAGTTTGCAGTCCTGAGCCGCGGCTGAGTTTCCGACGCTGGCTGGGAGCGGGGAAGCCGAGCTGACCCTAGGGGCAGTATGCCCCCAGGGAGAAAGCCGGGGAGATGCAGCCCAGCCCTTGCAGGGGTGCTGCCTCTTTTGGTGATTTTTTTCACCCACAGAAACACAGCGCTCTGCTCGAGAAGGGATTTAAAACCCAGTATAGCTGTCGCCTGCCTTGGGCGGCGCTTCAGCACGTAGAAGAAGTCGAAGCAGCGTAGGGTTCGGGCAGGGTGGGTGGCATGGGGGCGATGGGTGGTGGGAGCTGGTGGCGACTCACCCGTGGCTCCTGCGCGGGGACCGTGTCCCGGGAAGGGCGGTGGGTCTGCGCTGGCAGAGGCGCCCTTGAGAAACCCGCCTGCTTGGCGGAGGGCCCAGAGGAGCCAGCACCACCCCGCCGCCCCGGGGCCGCCGGGCATGCCCGGCCCGGCCCAGCCTGCCGGGGGCCCGCGGAGCTGCCGCGGGACTGCCCTGCCCCTTGGCTGCGCCGGGCTGGGGTCCGGTGGCTCTTGGCCAGAGGATGAGCTTGTAGGCGCATAGGTGGGAAGCCTGGCTGCGGCGACTCTGAGCCCTCGTTGGGCCGACTGACCCCCCCTGGGTGCTCCTTGATCCATCATGGCACCGTACGCGCAGTCTCCTCGGACATGGCCCACGTTGAGGAGGTGTCCTTGGCACGCCAGTCTCCATCATGGGCAGTAAGCCGTACGTAAGGGGCTTGAGCTCCTGACATCGGGATGCAGCACAAATGCTCCCTGACTCTTTGAACAAAGATCCCCAGATGCGTCTGGCTGAGATGCAGGTGCAATAGCCCAGCTCGTCTTTCCCACTCTTGCCTTTCATCCCTTCCACCTGGTTTCTGTGGCGTTGGATCTCCTTCCCACCTCCCCTTCCCCCCACCAGCTGCCTTAGTTTTGCATTTTGCCCCCATGCTAGTGCCTTGCAGCACGAACATGCTGTAGCACTGCCTGCCTGCCTGCCTGCCTTCCTTCCTTTGCTGGTCTCCCTGCCCACTGCCCTTTCTCGGTGTTTAAAGCCCTAGAAAGTATTTGTAAGCATGGAGTGAACAGTCTGCTTTGCCCAAGCACCCTCTGGCCTGACTTTAACTTCTGTGCTCAGGTGAAACCCAAGTGAAATGCTCATGGCCAAGCAAGGTCCAGACGGGGTGCTCCCACCCTCACCTTGCACAGCTTGTTGGGCACTTCTGCTCTTCCCAAAAGCTTGCCTTCCTCTTCAGCTTCCATGGCTGCTCCAGTTCTCTTCCCCATTCCTCAAATAATCTGTTTCCCTTGGAAGACTACCATCCCTTCCCAGCCTTCTACAGGCTTGTTGCTTTCATTGCCTTCCAAAGGAGACATCTGCACAAACAGCTCCTCAGCTGCCACTTGTCTAGGCTAATGGCTCACAGATATTGATTGCAAACCTGTTGTCCTCTGCACAGGCAGAAACTGAGAGCACCCGGAGACCCTGTGGGCATGCTGAGACATTAAATCAAATTCAACAGGGCTAAAATAGGGCTCAGTTACTTTCTCTTCCCATAATCTTTTTTAATGGCTAGGCAATGTTGCTCCTGTTGCACTTGCCCTCTCAAGAGCTTCCAAATCTTGGACGTGACTTCTGGAGAGCCTTGAGGAGTGCTGGCTGCAAAGGTCTCCACCATCATCTCTGGCTTCCCAAGGTGTCGGAAATGCGGGTTCCCTTTTCCACAGGGGAGGACAGCCATGGTGGAATGGTTTTGCTTTCCTAGACCCCTGTGTGCATCTACTGCAGAAAGGAGGCAGGCTGTCCCAGGCAGCTACAACGCTTTTAGGCTATTAAGCTGTCTCCTTCAAGCTGGGCTTTGCCGTGATGCCAATAAAAACTTGCTGTTGTTAGGCTTCTGCGGCATCACAGTGAACGCCGCGAGAAGGAAGCACTCACTTCTCAGCAGCTAAAGCCTTCCATGTAGTTTTGGTAGTCCCCCTTCCCCATGTGCCATCCTCTGGGGATCTCCTTGGCACATTGCTTGAGGCAGTGGAGCCCTAGGGTAGCAGGGGCTATTTATACCTCCCTAATATTTACCACAATGAGGCCCTTACCTGAAATTAGCTGCAAGTCCCAAACCCACCACCAAGGCCACATCTCGTAGCACCTCTCATGCCTGGCCCCCACACCCCAGTTCAGGGCCAGCACCCTGCAAACCCTCTCCCTTGTAGTGGGGCTCCCTTTTGCTCCCTGACTGCTGCTCTGTCTTCAATTGGGCAGGGATCCCTCGCAGGGAATGGAAAACAGTTTCCACTCCCATGGGTGTGGGGTTTTGCCTTCTATCGTGTCAGCAGCAGGCTGTCTATGGGAATACAAATGGTGCTCAGCACAGACTTCAGATAATACTGTTTCTTTGAGCTAAGGTAGCACTTACGGCCCTGATTGATATCTACAGCAATAAAGATACAGTCCCTGCCACAACTGGACGAAAAAAATATTTGAGTGGAAAAACCAGGATTTTTTGCTACCTGACTGAATATGGGTCCAAAACTCTCATACTCACTCTCCCAAACAAAACCATTCTCTTTTCGTGACCCCAGGAGAGGCCCTTAGATGCTCTCCTAGGGGCTTACATGCCTGCGCGCACCCCAGACCTCCCTCCCCAGAGCCACTGATGAGGGCGGAAGCTCAGCTTTCCCACAGAAACACGTGGGGACAGACAGGTCACATCCACCATGACGGTCCAGGGCTTGTCTGCCACCCCTGGCATGGCTGCAGTGGGGGGACAGCATTTTCCTGCTGCTCCTTGGGGACAGGAGCCCTTGCCCAGTCTATCCCGCCCCTAGGCAAAGCAAGAGCAGGGAGGAGTCGCTCCAACCCATTGTTATTTTAGACTCTAAAGTTGTGGGGGATTTTTTGTTGTTGTTTAGTGAGCAGCTCACTGTGAATTTAATAGATGAGTTTTGCTATCGGTAACAACTCCCCTAACCCCCGAGCAGTTTATTTCATGTATATAACAGTAAAAAAGGGAAAAGTAAGAACACCTCTGGGGAAAATAAGGGGTTGGGAAATGGCTGTAAGTGCAAGCACAGGATTGCCAAACCCACACGTTCAAAAAGCATGAATCAGATCTCCAGGAATCACAAGACTGGTGGTCTGAATTTCAAATATGAAATCTGGGCAGTTTCTGAAGGGTATTTCCCTCCATGTTTTCAATGCTCTAGGGGAAGCTGCATGCCCTCCGTTGGGGAGAGAGCGCTGACAGGCTGGAGTCGAGGCTTATGTGTGCTTATAGGAACCCATCTTCCCTATGCTGGAGCCCGAGAGGGTCATCCCACCCTCCCAATCCCCCAAGCCTGCCTCACTGCAGTGCTCTCCCTCGCTGTGGGGCATCACTGCTGCTCCGTCACATCCCTGCTGAGGCGCCTGGAAGGACTGCCGAGCCCCAGTGCCCATCTCGCCACAGTGGGGAACAACAGCCACTTGCACCAGGGTCGGTCTTCTCCCCGTGGAGAGGTGGCGAGGAAGCGGCATCTCTATTTTGTCCCACAGACTTTCATAAGAGAGAGCCACTGCTTGAATAGTTCAAAGACTTACGTAGCCTGGGCCATAAAACCAAAGCAGCACTGCCCGAGGTAGGGAGAGTTGCCCGCGATGCCTGTTTTGGAGGGACATGAATTGCTTTCCACACTATGCAAGCGCTCACTATAAGACAGAGCTGAAGATATTTTATCTGGGGGTACAAATTAATACCTCCTCCCCCAAAATCACCCCAACCCCCCCAAAACCTGAGAAGGAGAGCACTGTGCCAAAATTCCCCAGTGCTAGATTAAGTCGCCCAATTTGTTGGCGCCTGAGCCCCTAGGCAGCGAGCAGCCTTCACCCACAGCTCCAAATATGGATGTGCTGGCAGGAGAGGGAAGCTTCCTCTGTCTCCTGCCTCACTGGAGGGCCTCTAGATCTATAGCTGATCTAAACTGCTGTTGCCCAACTCAGCCTTGCAGAGTCAGCTTTGCTGCAAGTCCTTTCTTGTCGATCCCTCTGGAGTCCCTCAGCCACTGCCAGTGCCGCGATGTTGGTCCTTGCAAGCTCTTCGGTTGTGCTACAGCTGCTCAGCTACAGCCGTCCACACCGGAGGACCAGCAGGGTGACCTCTGTGGGAGAGGACTCCCAAGGACGATTGTCTACACAGTGCCATGAGATGGTCTTCCCAAGCCCACGCATGTTAGTGTTGCCTCCCTGCACTGGACCAACACCTCTTCTGCTTCAGCAGAAGCCACTTTCATCCTTGCATGTTGCTCTTACATCCCAGCTCACAGTTACAGGAGCGTACCGGTCAGGACTCATCAGTGTGAAACGTGGGGAAATCCCAGGCTGCATGGCTCTTCCCAAGCTCCCGTCAGGTAGGCAAATTACCTGTCGCAGGGAGAGGATTCAGGAGTTAGAGGGAATTGCATGCAAATGGGAAGAGCAACGAAAGAGCCCCAGTTCTCCCAGACCTGCTGAGGCTGAAGTCTGCAGTTGGCAGTGCACCTGCTTTGGTGAGGGGTGGAGCTGCAGCCATGCAATGGGTAAAACCTCACAGCCTTTCTCCTTCAAAGCCAAGCATTGTATTTTGCTCCAAAGCACTTGTACCACCCACTGTTGGAAGAGGAGTGCAGGTGACTTCCAACCCAACGGGCAGGGACAGCAACCAGCAGGCAGTGAAACCACTCATGTCTAACAGCAGCAGTAGCTCTTGCAATGGTAGCTTACAAGCATGAGCTGGTCGGCTTCCAGGGCAGAACTGACTCACAGCTGGTTTATGGTTACCTGTGAGCTGTCATGCCCGGCTCTGGGCTCCCCAGGGCCTGGTGCAGCAACGTCTGCTTCCTGAGTTCAGTGAAAGGGAAAAGGCGCCTCGCTCCCTATTGATGAGCATGAATTAATCCACTCTTGCCCTAGGTTCGAGGTAATACCAATAGCACCAAGCACTCCCTCCTGCTGCATAACAAGCAAGTGTGGGAGTATCCTGGCCTGAAGGACCAGGCATATTAGCCTGACCCGTAAGTGAAGTGTCTACATCAAAGAAGAGGTGAGAAGAACGCGTACATGCACAGCCAGCGGCAGCAGCACCTCGTAAACGTGCCTGCTTGCCTTGTTAGAGGCCCTTTATCTGGTAGATGGTCTCATTTGCCAATATAAATACACACTTGCAAGTGGGAGACAAACACGGCGTGTGTAGCACAGGAGAAGCTGAAAGAGCAAAATGAGCCTAGCACATGTGGAGATCTCAGGAAAAGAGCATTCTCAGAGCCCAGGAGGACAGACCCAGCCATAGCCCAGTGTAGTTCTTGCTTTGATTCATCTTCTCCCAGTCTCTCTTCAACCACAGCTGCCTGAGGGGGAGAGAAAAGACCAGACGTCCTTCTCAACGCTCACTGGGGTCATATACAGTACATCAGCCTACACTTGGTTGGAGCAAGGTGATGAGACCTTTGGCTGCTTCCAGGCTGACTCTGCACTGTAGCGTCTCCAGAGGAGGAAAGTTAGCTCTCCTTTTGCTCTCAGTCCACAGCTGCCCCTCACACCCCTCTCTTGCTTGCAATGACAGAGCAGCCCATGTGGGCCATGTTTCCTAGGAGACCTGCCAACATGATATGTGGGCCTCCTGGTCTCTCACAGAGCTGGCTCCAGGGATAGAGGACGTGGAGCTCCACAGCAAAGCCATCTCTGACTGCTCTCTGCCAGCAAAAGCTGTGCTACAGCTGCGTTTCCATCCGAATGCTGCTCTAGGTCAACACAGTGAACACCCTCCAGATCTGCATGGGGTTCCCACTCTTCCTCAGGACCGGGAGTGCACAGTGTGGGGTGCAAGGCTTCGCCTTCCAAGCCTCTTGTCCACACTGCAAACCTGGTGAGTGAATCCTACTTGCTCAGTTTTCTGATACGACTTTCCATGTCCAGATGCTGCCGGCACCCTGGCTGGCGAGCCGTTCCCTGCAGCTCCCTTGCACACTTCTCCCAACTGCCTCTCCCCTGGCAGCCACATGCAGTGGTTATTTTGGGACTTGGAACATCAGCCCACAAGCAGCAAGTGAGCGCTTTTACTCATCCCAAGCTCCCCATCAAGTTCTTCAATGTGTGCAGGCTCTGGAAGAGTTCTCAGGTTGTTTTTATGAAGAAATACCTGTCTGGTTTTAGCTACATGTGCCATCAGCCTGCTGAACTCTCCTTCTCCTTTGAAGGGGAGGGGTTTCGCACCCTTCGCTGTGAACTTTTACTGCTCGCAATGGTACTTTGGTCTGGGCAAGATGGCCTTGGAGGGGATGGCTCTGTTCTTGATTTCTGAATACCGCTGTCTCTTTGAAAGACTGGATTTGCTGCTTGGTCTTTGCCCTTGGAGCAGCAGCCCTTACCCAGCTAAATTCAGCTGGGGGAATTCCACCTGTAAGACTTGCAAGTAAGGGCAAAGACATCCTCTGCCTTGTCCCTGTCAAGTTTCTGCTCCCCAAGGCCTTGCTTTCTCTGTTGGTAGTTCCTGCATGCAGCAGCAAGCCTGCTCCCCATGTGTTTCACTAAAGCCGAGATGCCCACACATTTTTTCCATTGTGAACCTGGCTACATCCCTGCCAGCTCACGCAACCGGCTATTGTTAAGTAATTGTTTGAGTCATTCACTGAGCCCACGCCCAAGCAGACTTTTCAGATTTAACACATGGGAGATTCACTACTGTTGGCATGGCTTTGGGGTACCCTGCCTCTGCCCAGGAGGGTGACAGCAATGAAGACACTCCAGATGGGCTAAATGTGGCCATTTTCAAGCCCATCCTTGGGTTCCCAGCTCCCAGCCACCAGTAACAGAAACTTAATGTGATATAGAAGAGCCACCAGCTTGCCCCCATGCTGGAGCTTATGTTTGCCTCCTGATGCTGCTAGAGATCAGAGGTCTCCCTTTCTTTCCCTGTCTCCGCTGTCATTACCAGGTAATGCAGAGCAAATATCAGAGCTGCTTCCCCCACTGGTGATGATGCCTCCTCCTGATCGCTACTTGCCGTGTGGGATTTATAGTTCAATTTAAGTTTGGCATGGTTGCTACTCCCCAGCAACTCCAGCAATTAGAGGATTTGAGAAGTGCATTATGGGGCCCTGATTTTTCATATGGTCATTCTGGCTGACACCACCCTTCTTACCACCTTTTTACATACACAGCCAAAATGCTCGGCACAATTTCAGAAGAGGGAAGATTAAAAACCCAACCAAAAAAAGCCCAGAAAAAAACCCAAAGTGAATTACTAAAGTTTATAAGGCTAATACTTTATAGGGCTAGTATGCACAGGCCTGGGGCCTTCAAGATAATATAATCTAATACTCGGAGATCCCCTGATGAAAGGCACTATATATGCAAAGTGCTTTATAAACATTAATTAGTTAATGTTGAAAATTTTGCCCAGGGCAAAAAAAAAGAAAAAAAACCCCTACCAAAAATCCCCCTTCCCTCCCTCCCTCTAGTCCCTAACTATACAAAGTTAATGATTCTCTGTGTGCAAACTTAGAGCACATTTTAATTTCTGTTTACTTCTGTGGAGATGGAAGCACTGGAAGTACTTTCATATACATTACGTTTCTGTAAGCATTGGTAACATGGCTGCTTTTCCTATCGTGTGATTTAAGCTTCATGACACCTCAACATCTACAGCATAACCTTGACCACAGTGTTTGCAATAAAACTGCCCAAGCTCTACTATCTCATTCCTTCATACTCTGTAATCACCAACCAACCCATGTGTGAAGGTCTTTGCAACGATAGCTTTCATTTCAGGCCACCTTTCCAAACTTTTGGGAATCTCAAGCACAGGGCAGCTGGATTCAGTGTCATCACCACATCATATGTCACCACATAACGTATGCACAGAGACCAATGGACAAAGTAATACACTTGTTATTGCAGAAAGAGGGAAAGTGGGCAGTCTGAAGGATAAAACAGACCTTGCTTTTGTAGCTGGTTACATGCAGGTTGAGGTTGTGTTTCAAGGTAGCTGGTGTAAAAGGCAACAAGTTGTGCATACAATGATACTTCCAGCAAGAAGTATATTTCACCTCTGCTTTGTGATCCTTGCTGGGGAAGCATTCAGCTTCTAGATAATGCTACAGGGGCTGCTTTCCCCTGAAGCCCACATCTGCGCTTGTCTGCTGGATGCTGTGTAGAGCTCCTGGCAGAGCGAGCAGAGCCCACTTTCCACCACAGTCCCTCCTGCTCCTTTCAGAGCACCATGCTCACCTCCACACTTTGCAAAGCTTAGAGGCCCTTGTAGACAACACTTTTCCCCAAAAAACCCTTTGCATCCCCGACAAGGCCCTTTCAGACTCCACTCAGCGCAAGCAAGTCTGCACCATGCGTGTTCCTAGTATGCCACAAACAACCACACCGGCTTGCCTGACTCTGACTTCTCCATACTGCGTCCATCAGCAAAAGACCATCAGGCCCCTTGACCTGTGGCCAGGATGGGTGACCACCTCCCACCGCTCTCTCCCCAGCTGCAAGGGCAGCGGCAACTGCAAGGGAAGCGGAGGCGCAGGCAAAACACCTCCCTGAAAAGCCGGTGGTAACTTCTGGAGCCCTTTTCCCCCATCTGTCTTGTTTGAACCCCAAACTCAAACTCACGCCTGTCAGCCCAGACACTGGGATAAGTACGCTTGATAGAGCAGGAGAAACTTTAACGGAGTGGTAGAATACAACCTGCTTGCAGCAGCACGGTCTAGCCCAGCAGTGTTTTTCAGGGATGGATCACCTGGGTCCCCCTGGCAGTGGCTGGATGCAGGGAGATCCTTCCCTGTGCATCTGCCGCCTTCCCTGCCAACCAGGTTTCTGCATGTGCCTGCTCCTTTCCCAACACCCAAAGCAGCCAGCACTGCCTCCCTGACAGTGGATCTTTGGTGGGGGATGCTTCCCCTTCCCTCTCCTGGCTCCTGTGTATCTCCAGGGCTGCTCTCAGCATTTTGGCTCCCCACAATGCCACCCTGTGAGACATTGCTGTGTACCAACAGCAGGACACCCAGCTAGACATTTTCTGTCAGCCTGGACTGTCTACGGGAAAGGCAGCACCAAGGGATGAGACTGCTGTAAGGTACCGCCATTCCCCTGAGACTTGGTAACTGCTATGAGCAAAGTCTTACTGTGAAGTAGAGTCAGCCCAAATGACCACAGGCGTGCTGCTGGCAGCTGCCTTGTGCCTCCAGCACAGCCTTCCCTGGAAGTCCCTTGCTTCTGTAGGGGGCCTTGCAAAATCTGCACGTGCTAAAGTGATATCCCCGGCTCAGCACACCTCTAATGGGTCTTTGAATGCAAACCCTGCTCGCTGCCAATGCATCGAGTTTTGCTTCAGTGCTACTGCAATTTCAAAACCCCCACCGCGCTGCAGTCACTCGTGGAGGTGCCTCTTGCCTGGCCAGGCTCCTCCAGTACTGGTGTCCCCGGGGCCTTTCGGCAGCCAGGCAGGTGCATGACCTGAGAACGCATCTCCTCTTCACCAATTCATGAAGAGGTGAGTTATCAAGCTTTAACACTTATTGGCACAGCACCGTGCTCAGCAGGTGAAATGACGAGGCCACAAATCCGATGCATTCCAAAGGACCTCAGCCTTAATGACAGGCCCCCTTAGTATCAACGACAGCTATTGATGGGGTCTTTGAAGAATCAAAGGCTGCAAAGTTTTGCCCTGGCCTACTCCAATCATTGCCACCTCCGGGCATAGTCACGGTTCATCTGAACATCTGACTCGGGCAAGCCATCTCAGGGGAGTTTTGCCTGTACACGAATGCAAGATCAAGCTAGTGGAGAGCAATCGCTTACGCACATATCTAATACAGATGCACCTGAATGAGCTAAGCTATACTTCCATCTCACACAGTTAAGGATGTTTAATTTTAATCCTGTGTCAATGGGGAGAAAAAAAAAATGTTATGAAGCTCTAATAAATAAATCATGTCGCCGAGTGCTCAGATCAGCACATCCTTGCTAGAAGCAGTACAGAAAAAGCTGCCTTCCAGCACTGCAGACTGCTTTAAAACATCCCTTCAAATAGATGCTGTTGCAAGCCAGTGATACAGCAGTGCTGTTGTGTTGACTTCAGATCACAAAGCATTTGCCATTCTGAGGGCGTGCAACACTGAGGAAGAAGAAAAATGTGAAATATTTAGTAGTTTTCAATGATCAACTTGAGAAGTCTTGAAGACCTCTGATTTTTCTGAAACCATTGCACATCTGCTCTCAGACAGCCTGGCTGCTTTCAGGTGCATCACGCTGGGCACCTGCCAAGGCAGCCGCTGAAATCACGAGTCTGCTCAGAAAATCTAGATGGGAGATTGCGGTGGAGGAAACTGTCTACACTGCTATTGCTGAAGTTACTGATTTTTACCTCCTCTGCTTTTAAATTACTTTGCGGCGTTATTTGTTCTTAGGGAGACAACTGGAAATTTAAAACACGAGAGATGTCTTTTGTAGTGCAATAGGCAAAAGACTTGATTTTCCTGGGATTTCTTGAGTGCTCAGACCCTGGTTAGGCTCCCACGATAGCAACCAGCACAGGGAACTGTTGCGTCTCAGTCAGATGCTACCCATTTCACCAAAGCCGTCAGTCTGTGCTGCAGCTGAATAATTGCAATATGTATTAGGACGAAAGCTGTTTACCACCCACTGATGAGCTTTTATGTGTAAAACGTCCCTTTCACTCTGTGCTGAAGCAGACACTTGCTTTGATAGTTATATGAAAAAACCCTTAACTTTGCTTCGGGATATTTATAACCAAAACATGCAGAATTATTGCAACATAAAGTCTGCTTCACTGGGTCTTGCTGATATAAAAAGGGAAAAAACTGGAAGAAAAAGAAGGTTAATATAATAAAGAAAAAGAGATGACTATACGGAACACAGTTCAGATCTACAGCACTATATTGTCCCAGCAATGCCACCAATTCAATTTAAATCCTAAGGAAAAAGCTAATGCTATTGAAGCTCTGCAAATTAACAACAGCCCTGGCCTTGTACATCACCCCTCCACAACAACTGGCACATCAAACACCTTCGCTGCTCTGTGCGGAGGCAGAGTGGAGGAAAAGTAGTATGAAAGTGAAATGGTTTCTCATCCTCTGGCCTGCCAGAGGCAAATGCCAACTTTGTTGGAAACTGTAAGGCAAGGCAATCTACAGTGTTATGGAAAGAAAACAAATAGCACACTAACAGGCAGGCAGGCAGGCAGAATGAGACAGAGATCTTTTTAATTGATGCTAGACAAACATAAATAGGTGAAGCTGGCATTAAGCAGCACAGCCCTTTTTCTCTCTCTGCCAGGTACCCATTTACCCAGGCTCATAACCAAAGGCCAACATGACATCAGAAGCCCTATGGTGTTTTGCCTTGGGGCAACAGCCGGTAAAACTGGTTTCATCTGGCAGATGAGCGTGTGAGCTGAGGTAATTGGTGTGTTCTTTTCTGCCTCAGATTCCTTATCTCATCCTGAATATTCCCATAACCTCCCTTTTTCCAGCCCTTTTGTTTCTCAACAAAAAAAATATTTACATTGAAATAAACAGTGGGAGCCTCTAGATCGCATCTCAGGGAGACACAGGTGCTGGTAACTTCACGAACAATGAGCAGCACAATGACAGCTGCAGAAAAGCTAAGCTGGAAATGGGGACTTTTTCTAGTGGGACGTTTCCTACTGAACAGAAGGGGTTTGAACAGACAGCATTTGATAAAGGAGCCTCACTCAAAAGCAGCTGCCGCTCCATTTTTCTTTCACTCCTGAGATCAGTTTGGATTATTTTTCTGCAGTGTTTTGCAACTGAAGAATAAAAACCATCTGAATGTGATGGAAGCATAATGTGGGAGTCTGTCTTTCTGGACACCAAGCTGGAAACAACCAGGGCTGCCTACTTCCAGGGCTGCATTAGAAGTACTTTGCCAGCGCAGCCATCCTGGGTTATGCAGAGTTTGAGTGGGCTTCCTGCAAGCATCCCTTGCATCAGTCCCTGCTTTGCTGGCTAAGGAGGGCAGGGTCACGGAATAAATCCTGCCAGCAAAAGCATATTTTCTAGCATATCACTGAATGTACATTATGGGGGGTTTTTTGTTAGATTAGCTATGGGGATGAGTGGCTTCACCCGTGGTTGGTTTGGAATGGCCACAGCATGTCTGCAGGATACAGATGCTCAGAAAACTACCATGGGGCAGCACCACAGTCAGGTAATGTGTGACTGTGTAAGTTGGGTGATGGAATAGACATTTCTGGCTTGCCTGAAACACATGAACCTCTATGCGCTGCCCCTGGAAAGAAGTTGGAAAGCAAAAAAGACTTTCTGCTTCCTTCCAAACGTACTACTGATAAATATAAATACAGCAGAAGGACTGGGCACGATGCCTAGCAGAGATTCACTGGAGATAAGGTCCCTGCTTTGACATGTTGGATCAAACCAGGTAGGATGCTGCCTCCATCATCTGTAACCTAAGGAAAAGCAGCCTGCTCTTCAGAAACATTGTTCTTTCTACTTACAGGTCCCTTTGGAGCTGGGAGGTGCTGGAAGCATGGAGTAGCTTGGGAAATCTGATCATAGACAAACCCAGACACTTGGTTTTAGCCTCTCACATTGGAACATTTTGAATGTTTTCCCCCGCTCCTATGGAAGTCACTGGTGAAGCTTCCCACTGAAGCTGTGCTGGATCCCAAGTCTGTAAACACTTCCATATTAAGAGGGAGAAGACAATGCAGAACATAAGATAGAAAAGGGAGCCTTTAACCTGCTGAACAAGGCTAAAACACAAATCTAGTGGTTACGTTAAACAGTCCAAATGAAAATTATCCAAATGTACAGGATTATAGGAGAAGAAAGAAAACAGATGACTGGAAAGAGATGATGAAAAATGGGCTAAGGGAGGAGGACCATATAAAAGCTGGGAAAATGAATGGGAAAATCCACTCTGGGATGAGGGAAAGGCCAAAGAAGACGTGAAAGGAGGATACAAGTGGAGGAGTGCTGGTGTGAAACACAGGAGGTTTGACATCAGGGTCTGAGCGCCATCGATGATGTGAAGAGACTTCCCTGAGGAGTACTGACACCTCCAGAGAGGCTGGAAAATGTCTGAGCTGTTTGTGATCTCTACGGAAAAAGACATAGGGGTAATGGGGCAGGGAAGGAACGGGGGGGGGGGTCCCCTTGTCTTGCTCAACTTGCTAGAGATGTCCCAGGGACCAAGCCTGGGCAGGTGCTGCAGAAGCCCCTGCTTTTTCCTGAGGGGCTTCAGGGCTTTCTGCAGGACCAAGGAGCACAGGGTAGGGGTATGTGGCATGGACACCAGGGCAGACCCCGGTGGCTCCTCCACCATGTCCCCCCTGCCCTGACACACATGCACACCCCTCTTTGCACCACTCTGCTGCTCCCAGCCTGAAAGCCAGCACCAGTGGGGTACCCACAACCCATGTTGCCTCTACACCCCTACATGGCACATAGATATTTGGGAGTCAGGGTGCTTGAGAAGTTGCTGAGCTAACCCGGCTCTCCCCACAGACCCAGCACACAACGCTCCTTGGCCACCAGGTTTTAAACCAGGTCCATGCACACAAAGCTGGGAGCGCAGTTTTGACCTCTCCTCCTGTTCCTGTCCTCTCTCCGGCGCTCAGAAATTTTTGGCCACAGTTTGGCCAGGGTCTCGACAGCACAGCAACATGCTACCCCCCTGCTTTCTTCAGCGAAATACTCACCAGCACACCACTTCGGCAAGGAGACAAATACCTCAGGTTCAGAAAACAAATTTTGGACTTTTAAGAACAGTGAAATGAGGCAGCTGCCCATTGTGGGCAATTTAGCTTAATGTGATACTGAATTCAGCTGTTTAATACACCCAGATGCTCCAGCAGTGAGTGTATTAAAAAAATTCTTCAATAAATAATGGAGATGTGAAGGGGGGGGGTTGTTTGTTTCCTTTTTTAATGAAAATGGCAAAAGCAGTAATTTGCTACTGTACATCTGCATCAGTTATTTAACATGACGTCTTGCTGTAGTAATAATCCATCAACATCCAGTATTACATATGGATTCATAAAAAGGTTTATGCTTGTGTTGGTGCATTTTCTGTCTGCCAGACCAATTATATACATTTTACAATAAATTATACATATTGAGCTGAGAACCTGCTGTGTTAATTGCTTTTACATTTTTAAAGGGGAAAAACGTGGTCATGGAGTGATTTTTCTTTATAAGTATATTGAGAACATGGCAGAACATACTATGTCTTCCGTTTTTCAGAGCTGAAAAATCAGTATTTAGCCCAACGATCAGTAAAACAAACAAAAAAATCAGAAAGAACAGATTTTGGGAAGCTTTCTCTGGTGTCTTCTCACTCCTCTTTCCTTTAAGCTTCTGTGTCTTAGCTTGGTGAGGTATGGAAATATATGCACAATTTCAGTACTGCGAGTGTCCCACTGAAATGAAGACTAAAGTTTTACCGTATTGACGGCTATGGACACCCTGAAATGCCTTCCCAAATCAGGGGCCCACAAGGGAGCTGTGAGGAGCACTGGGTCTACCTTTCTCAAAGCTCTGCTGTTCGTTTGTTCATTCTTCAGCAAGAATGTAATGTAATTATGAGCTTCGCTGTTTGCAGAATTTCTATGAGTAATACTTTAAATATAGTTTATTACATCAAGCTCAGCACTGGCACCTGATGGCTTTCAACCCCCCATTAGGACTGAATCCCCATTCCATTCCCTACTGAAAAAAAATGTTGTAAAAGATCTCTCTCGACTGAAAAAAACAAGAGGACAGAATTAAACCCTCAGATTATAGGACAAGGAGAGGAAAGCAGAATGAAGTTATGTCTTACTTCTAAGAAGATGCAAGACAATTGTAATGCTCCAGAAGTAAACAGCATAACTTGAGTGTGACACTTGGAGGAAGTCTGTGGCTTCTTTGGATCTCTGAGAAGCGCAAGGAAACATGAAAGCCTTTTCCCTGCTGATTTTTATTTTTGAGGCAACACATGCAGACTATTTTCTGTTTCTGACGCTGCTCGAAAGGCTCTGTTTTTATTTATGTTTGTTTCATGCGAGTTCCTAGTTGTCGTTTGGGAGAAGAGCTCTTCCTGCAACCTACTATCAACTTTATCCCACTGTGTGGAGCAGAGAAGTTCTCCTTTCCTGCACTTCTCAAAGCAAAACTTTACTCAGACTCTGCCTTGCTGAGGTTTTCTCAAAACAAAATTAAACTCCAAGGTGGGGGAACAGACAGACACAGAGTACATATTCATTTTTAAGAAAAACAGTCATGTTGTTAGTGTAAATAATGATTGTTTCTGAAAAAAAAAAATCTCTATTGTTTATATCTCTCTTGATGAACTTTCTTACAGTCCATAGCACATGTTGAGCAAGACAGAATGAAGTGATGGCCAGGCAGAAGATTCACTTTGTAATTAATGCACAGATGATGGCAGGAGAAAGTAATAAGAACATCATCTGTAACAAAACAGGCTTTTTCAGGATGTGTCTTCTTTTTTGCTCAGCATAAAGTGGCTGGCCTGTATTTTTTGTTGCAGTAACAAGTGTAACAGTTAAGTTTTTCTTCTTTAAAGAATGAAAGCAATCAAGATAATTTTCTCATCCACGCACTTGCACTCAAATTACTGCCCTTCTCCCACTCTGGCATGCTAAGGAAAAATTACATGCTAATCACTTGCCCTCATTTATCATTCCCACATTTTTGCCATCACTAGCCTGAATTCACAAGTGGCCTACAAAATACAGGCTTAATACCAGAGTTGCCAGTGAGCCTAAATGCTCTTCACCTGTGACATTGCTGTTAACCATTTTTGATGACTTACAGCTTTGTTTTCCTACATTAAGACCCTTTCTTGTTTACACAGTGTTCTTCCTTCTGTATGCTGCTTCCACCCCTGCAGAGCTGAGCTTGACCTGCAGAGCAGCAGGACTGGACCCAGGGCGCTGAGCCCTCCATCCAGCTCACTACTCAAGCATGCACTGTCACTCAGGGGCACAGCTGCCACCGTCCCAGTAATGCCCTGCTCACACCACTAAGTGCTTCACCGGCACCCTCAGCCCCCAGGAAGCCCCAGTGCCTTTCCACGACGGGCTTTGATGCCTTTCTCCAGCCTGCTTTCCCCGGTGTAATTTTTTTAAACAAGTCTTGCGGGTTTATTGAAGGTGCTGTGAGCACCAGGTTTACAGTAACGCTGTTTCGTGCAGATAGTGCTTTTCCTGGCCTGGCCGCACACTTCTGCAGCCAGCACTATCTCCTCTCTGGAAATTTTTTGCACTCCTGGTGTGTCACTCTGCAAAAAGAAGAGGACCTTGATGGCACCAAGTAGGGGGGTAGGGCTGCATTTCACTCTCCCTGACAAACTTTTCACATCTCTGTCAGTCCAACCTTCTTGGAAATGACAGAAACACAGAATGCTTGAGGTTGGAGATCATCTCGTCCACCCCCCTGCTCAAGCAGGGCCACCTAGAGCTGGCTGCCCAGGACCGTGCCCAGACAGCTTTGGAGTATCTCCAGGGGACCCAGAGGATTTGCCTGAGGGTGTTGCAGGGAGCCGGGCACCCAGGACACCTTGCTGCCAGCAGCACCCCTCCCACCCCTGCAGCACGGGCAGTCCCCGGCGGCGGGTACAGGAGCTGCCTGAGCCTGCAGCCCTCCCTCGTTGTGGGACGGTTGCAGCCACGGCAACTGTGGGGTGGTTTCTCCTCACTGGTGCTGCTCTTGCAGCACTCGCTCATGCAGCAAGGCCCAGCGAGCTGGGGAGGGCACCGTCACAAAGGGACCCTTTGTCACCCATGCCAATCGGTCACCACATCTGCTGTGCAGAGCACCAGCTGAGACTGCTGCAACAAAAATAAAGCCAAGCCAAACACTGAGGACAAGTAAATGCCCTAATTTTTAATGACATGCATTGAAAGAGGCAGTTCATCTTGTATTGCAGCTGTTAATCAGGCCAATGAGAAAGACAACAAAAAAAGCAACAACCGAGGATGTGGCTAAATGTCTCAAGTTAAAAAAATAGACGTATATTTAGGCGTACTAGCCAAAAGTTGTTAAAAAAAGACATAGCTAAAGAGTAACATTTACTACCAATATGTGCAGAAACATCTTGCTTCTCAGCTTCTCATCACAATACGGCCCCATATCATGTCTTTGATGGAAGAGATTAGAAAAAGACCCACACCATACACAACAGGTAAGAGGAAAGAAGCATTTCCTAAATACTTTGAGAAACGCACTTTTTTCCCCTACCAAAACAAACTATATGCTACTCTGATTGATTTATTATCTCAGCAGTGCCCTTTGGGCTTAGTGGATATATTAACATTAAGCAGGTAAAGACTTAAGAATAATCTAAAATAGAGCTTACAGCAGTCGCAGATCTGACTGACTTCTGCTGTTGTATGGTGAAAAAGAGAGAAATATTCTATTAAATTTAGGGAAAAAGACAGTTGTGTTTAAATGTGTTAGTGAGAAGGTGGTGAGACTACATGTGGCAGCAAATTCACTACCGAGCCAGTGCATGAACAACATGGTGCAATTGGTTCTGTCTCACAGAGAAAGTCCTTCCTCTGAGCCTGACATTCATTCACTCTCCAAAGAGCAACTGAAGGATTTTTCCCTTTCAGAAAGTGGCAGATCAATCAGGAATGAACTTGAATGCATGAAACCTTAAACCCACCAAGTTACATGCACTGTATTTGATTTTTCTTAAACATTGTTTCTTTGTACTTCCTCGCTAGCCTTCAAAGTACTCCAAGTACTCTGCTCATGCAATATCTGGTTTCAGGCAAACCAGCGTGGCAGTTTGCCTGAGCTGAGAAAATATGCTTGAAGTCTGCATTCACAGGCGGCTTCAACATCCTAAGGAAAATGCTTTGTTTTTGTAGCCTGAAAGTATGTCACAAACATGAATAGAATTATACGCTCGCTCTCCCTCGCCCTCAATCCTCTTTACCTTAGGTAAAAATTATACACTTCCAATTACAGGGCCAGTTAAAATCAATACAAAGGTGGGAGAAAACAGATCATTTTTCTTATGGAAGTAACTGTTTTCATTAATTTTTCATTAGTCCTGCTTTTGTTGTGCTATCCATCACTGAAGGAGCTGGTATGCAGTAGATTACATTTAGGTTATCTTACATGCTTCCAGGATTTAGTAGATATTGCCTGATAAAGCTGCAAGCTTTATGGCTTTAACTTACATCTATCAATAATGCATCAGAAGAGAATTTTTCTGCAGAACAGCTGTCCCTGAGCCAAGCAGCTTTCTCCTGGAATAGCTGCACTGGTTACAGCGGAGATGATAGCACAGCTCTTAAACTACTCATCTAAAGGCTACAACTGTGAGAAAGAGGAGCAGATGCTTAAGGAGGAAGATAATCCGTGAGAGTTTGAGCCCTAGTTTTGTGCTGTTGTCATTTTTATTTTGGAGCGTTTGAAGCTGGGTGACAGCCGTGCCTTGCCCCATCTCAGCAACCACACCTGAAAAACATTCTTGCCATCAACCATCCCGGCGTGCATCAGGATTTTGTCGTGACCACCATATGAATGACCAAAGCTTTTTCACAAATTGCACTGGAGCTTTTTGTTGATATTCCCCCCCCTCCCCTGTAATGCCTGAGTTCTGTGGTAAGGAACTGAAATATCATAAACAGAAAATTACAGTCACTACTGAAGAGATAAACCAGAGGAAGGAGATGAAGACATTGGTAAACCCTACTTAAAACATGAAAGGTGAAGGGAATTTTATTTCATTTATTTTTCTCTCACTTGGGAAGGAATTAGAAGAAAAAAATCCCAACGGTACCATCAAGCCTAACATGGTTGTAGTGTTACTTTTTAAGCTTATTCAGACATTTCAAGGATGCCTTGTATTTGCTTGAATAGCTTGCAACTCTCAGCTTTAAAAAAGTCCTGTGTCATAGCACCTCACCGATTCCAACCTCTTTCTATACTGCAAGAGGGGTTGTGAAAGAGGGTGGCAGCTGAGTGTGACTCTTGAAGTGCAGCCTGCCACCCGGGTGGGTGGAAGTCGAGCCTCTTCAGCCTCCCCAGCTGCAAGATGAGCTTATTGCTACTTTCTTCCCTTACAGGTGGAGAGATGCTTAATTGAAGGTTTGTACAATGCTTTGAAGACACCAAGCACTGTGTTAGGGCCAAAATTATTACTCTTGAGCTTCCCAGGCACAGCCCCAAGCAGAAGAAAAACAAGCCTCCTAAACTGGAGAAAGCAAGGGAAAGAAATGCACAGCTACTTTTGTTATTTTCTGGTAATAAGTGTTTTTAATGTGAGCCACCCAGAGCTGAAGTATTTATTCAGAAGCAGCAGGGATTAGCGAAATCACGGCTCCAGACCTTCAGAACTAGCGTCCACGTTCTCCTTGTTTTGTCTTTTGTTTTTGCAATTTCTTGGACGTTAATCAAATGAAGTAGCAAACATCCACTAGTGTTACTCACTAAGCGCTCTGGTTTGAACTGAAGCCAGAATGAGTGCAGTACACAAGTTTAGGGGACTTCAGCACAGGCAGTTTTTGTTTTAAGTCAATGGCCACTCAACAGGTTGCTGCCCTGCCCTTTAGACCACATCCTAATGGCGAGCAGGCAAGGCCAGCCATCCCAAGCTATGCATTTTCCTCAGGAAAATCAATAACAATACTGACAAGCTACATAATAGAACAGAAGCTAGAAGACCATTTGGGGTTGTAGATGAGATCATTTATCAGTCCAAACTCCGCGCTACAGAGACAGATCTCCCTCCCGCCATCTCTCCCCAGACCAGCAAGTCAGAGCTGCCCTCTGAGGTCCAGGGGACGGGGCTTGCTGGGCTGGGCAAGGACATGGGCACCAACACCCCACGCTCCCCAAGGGGCACAAACCCAGCCTGTTCACACCAGCGACAGCCCTTTCAGAGAGAAGAGCTCACCCACATACAGTTTGAATGGCGCTCAGAGACAAGAGTCTGATGGAACCATGCACTCTGTCCTGCAGTGGAAAAATACTGTATTTTTTAGAAGCAACATGCAACAGAGACGCCATAGTATGGCTGTCGATGCAACAATACTGACAGGCGATCACCATGCCATGCCTCTTCTCATAATCCCTAATTTACAATAGAATCATAGAATCATAGAATCATTTCGGTTGGAAAAGACCTTAGAGATCATCGAGTCCAACCATTAACCATGCCCCCTAAACCATGCCCTGGAGTACCCTGTCCACTCGCTTTTTGAATACCTCCAGGGATGGTGACTCAACCACTTCCCTGGGCAGCCCATTCCAATGTTTGACAACCCTCTCAGTAAAAAAATTTTTCCTAATATCTAACCTAAATCTCCCTTGCCTCAACTTGAGGCCATTTCCTCTTGTCCTATCTCCAGACACCTGACAGAAGAGACCAACACCCACCTCACTACAACCCCCTTTCAGGTAGTTGTAGAGAGCGATAAGGTCTCCCCTCAGCCTCCTCTTTTCTAGACTGAACAACCCCAGATCCCTCAGCCGCTCCTCATAAGACTTGTGCTCAAGGCCCCTCACCAACTTGGTTGCCCTTCTCTGGACACGCTCCAGCAGCTCAATGTCTTTCCTGTAGCGAGGGGCCCAAAACTGAACACAGTACTCGAGGTGCGGCCTCACCAGTGCCGAGTACAGGGGAACAACCACCTCCCTGCTCCTGCTGGCCACACTGTTTCTGATACAGGCTAGGATGCAATTGGCCTTCTTGGCCACCTGGGCACACTGATCTGTAATTCAGCTCATACCTTGGCTGTGGGACAAGTTCACCATGAATACAGAGGGCAGAAGATGGGATCTGGCCCATAATATCTGACATCAGTTGAAAAATAATACACACCTCACTATTTCAGGGGCACAGGACTCAATAACATAGCAAATCCCTAGTCAACAAATGTGAAAAAAACCCAAACAAATCACAGATTCAAGGAAAAGTGGACTTTTCCCCATCTGTCAGAGGACACCTCCATTTCTGGAGCCCATCCTTGCACAAACAGAAGACGCTGCAGCAGGCTGGCACTAGGATTTCCCCCCAGCATCGACATTATCATCCTGGTTACCAGCTAGCAGAGCTAACTCAGCTTACAAGGGGGTGAACTTTTGTACTATGTGCCTGCATCTTTTTTTGGAAGAGGAGTAGGGATACGATTTTAGCAGTTTCAATCTCAAATACATGATCCCAAATATTAAGTCAGGTTTGAGGTTTTCAATAACCAGATCAATGGTAGCAGCCAAAGCCAACACAGGGACCTGATGCAATGTATTGATTTTTGGTGGTGGCGATCCCTCCAGACCCTCAAGAAATAATAAACCACTCAAACTGAAGTCTGAGAAAAAGCAACTGGTCTACAAGCCCTAAGGATGCCTTGGTTTCATTTCCACTGTAAATAAACCTCAGGCAGCATGAATGCCGACACACAAATACCAGTTGTGCCTAGAAATAATTCATAATATAGAATTCTGCAGTCAAGAAATGACAGATGGAAATAAATGTTTTTATTTTTCTGAAAAACCCACGATTGGTCAATAAAAATTCTTTTCTCACCCCCCAAAAAACAAACCCTTCCTCCCCCAAGTCCCCAAAAATGTGAACATTAAAGAAAAATGCACTTGACAAGTCATTTGGGTGACAGTAAGGCCCCTGTAATCAGTATAGCAATCAATTTTTAAAGGTTGCTGCAAAAAATTATGGTCATGAACAAAATGTTTCTCTTCAAATTGAAATCAGTGCCTGTTTAGCATAAAGAAAAGTAATTGAATAGGTAGCTCAACTTTCATGTTTTCAGAGGGTAGTAGGTTGTCCCCATTGGATTTTGTTACGGATTCTATTGGGCATCAAAAACCAATGCCTCAACTATACCTGCTTGTGACAGTCAAGCACTGAAATGATCAGCTTTCTTCCAGACATGTGGCAATAGAGAGGAAAAACATTTGCCAGGCCAGATTATCTGGCCAATAAGTACCTGGAGATAGAATAAATTAGCAGCATCTATTTATAAGCAGTGCTTCTTGAAAAACGGATTAACCTAGCGACTAAGTGGGACTTACTTCACTTTCTCTGGTGCAAGGTAAATTAACTCGGTCTTCAACTCGCTGTTTAAAGGTTCACCCAAGCGTGCCAGGATCCATACTTACATTCTGTAGCTGTTTGGTACACTAAGGAGACAATAGGGGAAGAACTAAACCCTGGGTCAATGGTTATTGCAGAAATCCAGTGTTCATGTTACCAAAAGAAAAGGTGAAGACCCAGTTCCTCTGCCTGTGTCTCATTGTGGGAAGGGGTGTTAGGTGGCATCTGCAATCTCTGCATGTCCACAGCAGTTCTCCTGGCAGCTGCTTAACCAAGTGGTTGAAGTACAATGTTGGCAGCTACTGTTCACTGCAGCTCTTCCTCTTGCTATTAAATACAGCACCACTGAGAGCATAAAATGGAGTCATACTTTTTAATAAAAAATTAGATAAATTTAAACTACTGTACATGTCAAAATTACTAACCCCCAGAAACAAGCTGACCGTAATCTGGTCCTTCTTGGTTCCCCTTGCTCCCCCCTTCCTGGATCTATTGCTCATTCATCTGTTGATCAGTTTTTTGAAAGAACATTTTAAAAACACATGGTTACAAGTCTCAATTGTAAACAGGACTAATCTCATTTGCTCTCTAAAAGTCTACATCTAGCTTATTCCTGCATCCATTTTTTATCAGCCATCGCTTTGTTTATTCATGACCTCTTACTCCATGACCACATTGTAATCGCAGAGACATTTACATTCAGAGTCTTGGAGTGATTTTTGACTCCACCAACAAAGAACGAAGGCTCGGTGGGAGGGTGACCCGGCCAGTCAGGGATTTGGGAGGAACACGAAGGTGTCGTTGAGTCGGACAGGTATGCGCTGAACAAGCAAAACCACCAGCTGAGCACAACCTGACGGCTTTTGGAGCAACACAATGAAAAGCGTTAGTGGCAAAGCTCCTCACCCTCCCTACCCAGCCTATGCAAAGGCTGTGGGTGGCGTGGGCGCTGCCAGCGCTGGGGCAGGTGCTGGGGGGCTGATTTCAGGGCCGCTGATGCTCCTGGCCAGGCAGGCTTGGGGTACCTGCTGGCCAAGCAGCAGGGAGCAGGGAAAGGAGCTGTAGCCCCCCCGCCCCCCGGCTCCAGACTGCACCAGAGCATGTGCCCATATGTAAACACGGCGGCTAGCAGGGCAGGTCTGGATTTGAGAGTACCTTTGGGCTTAACAGACAGTGTAAACATATCCCCGGGTACACTGTGGAGGCCCCAGAAAGTGAGGCTCCACCTGGAAGCGCAGGGAGGGCTCCTGGAGCAAACAGTCTCTGAAACATCATGTCGCCTTGCACTGCTACCCATGTACTCTCAACCCATGGGGACTGGCATCTTTTTCGACATCACAAATTTCATATCACTTCCAACAGTCTGAAGATCTGTTAAAAATATTTATTTCCCAGGGTTTGAGCTTTCCGACTTCTATGCAAACTAACAACCAAATTGTGGGCAGTAAGAGCAAGCATTTGTTTATTTTGTAAGAAAGAGGACTACTTGCTGCTAATTGAAAACAAGCTTTTTCAATGAGGCAGCTGTTTCAGTACTGTGAATAGACAGATCAGCATCACATTGAAGATCTAATAACCCGTTAATGAACCTTAATTTTTGGAGCCTCCTCCCTCACCCATTTCCACATTTCAATAATTTCAAAACCATTGATATGTGCTGCCAGAGAGTTATTTAAGCATGCCCTCTGACACCTTTTAATAAAATCCAGAAAAATGGTAGCTTTTTTTTTTGAGTTATCAGACTATATTAAAAACCTTGTTACATGTATTTAACAATTTCTTTTTTTTCTTTTCTTAAATAAATAGCAAAGTGTCACCAAAATGAATGGAACGCCGGCACCATTGCATCAATAGAAACTTCCATACTAGGATGAATACACAGTCATATTCTGGAATATTGCATAAAAAGATGCTTTGGAGGAACGGTGGTGGTTGCTGGTGCATCTTAGGTGGTGAAAGCATCAACCCGTGAACGGTCCGTGCAGCGGTATCGTGACGTGGTGCCTTTGCAAAATCTCACCTGCCCGAACCAGGCAGCTGCAGAGGTGGCCTCGGTGAGACTCTGCAAGAGAACAACTCGCAGGACATCTAATGCAGGACATAGATTTACCGCCTGCTATTAAGAGCAATGCAGCCGATGGCGTAACACAAGGGGCTGACCATCTCACTCTCTAGGCAGAAGAACACTAGCTTTAAACAAGGGAAATGAACAATGTTAAAAACAAACAGGCTGACTAACACTCAGCAGGGCAAGAGCTTGCAGAGTTGAAGCTGCCAACTCCTTAGGCAAGAGGGAAGGATGCAACTGTTCACTGTTACATTGAAGGTTACAGAACCAGCCGTCATTTTTTGATGGGTTTCCCTGGCCTGAGCTGGTGTTATTTTTAACTCTGACCAACAGCCTCTCTTCAAACCAGGACAGAGCTTAAAAAGGACAGCGCTGAAGGAAGACCAGCAACGTGCGGCACGCCAGACAGATCCTGCAACAGCGTCTGCTGCCTTTAACTCACTCCACTGTGCGCGGGCAGTGCTGCCCGCCCGCTGCCTGCCAGACCGGCCGCCACGCCACACGCTAGAGTGCAGTGAGCTAAACCCCACCTCTCTGCTCCTGTTAGCTTAAATCAGACCCTCGTTATTTTAAACAGAGTTTATTGTATTTAATACATTATAAAATTTGAAAAAATTGTAGGAAAGCAGCAGATTCAAACCAGAGCATCTCTACCAAATATTAATTATTCTGGCCCCCTTTGAAAAAACACAAAACAAAACAAAAACAACAAAAAAACTCATTCAAAAGAAAAGTTAACCTTTCACATCTGTGAGGGCAGACAAAAAGTGTGCGACTTCTGTACAAACTACATTTAAAATTTCAGTCGACTAGCTTTCCAATGCAATGGATGGTCATCTCCTGAACACCTGCCCATCCACCTCTAAAAAAGACAGACATAAACCTCCATATGCAAATAAAGTTGAGTCAAGGTGTGTACACATTAAAAAGTGGATGGCTGTTTGGCAATGGAAAATGGGTGAAGAGTAGTCTATGTATCCCCCCAATGGTAATGGCTTGTACACCGTTAAGTGAGCCCAAGTAAGGCCTAGGACACTTAATGGCCATCACAGCACCAACCTCATCTACCACTTTTTTTGTTGTTGCATTTCCTACCCTTTGACATATACATACATATATATATGTACATACATACATATACATACATATTTTTTATATATATGTGAGTGTGTGTGTTTTCTTTTACACCTTGAGGTTATTATTATTATTACTACCATTCCAAATGTTCCCATATGAATTCAGGTGTGGTCTCTATATTTGATATAAATGTGTCTTTTATTCAATTTTAGTTCCGAGACTTGTTTGGAGTCCAAACTGCACATGAAATGTCCCCCTTTTTTTTCCTTTCTCTTTTCTTTTTTTTTTTTTTTTTTTTTTTTTTGCATAAAGAAACATGTCCATTTTAGTCCAGAGGCTCTTGCTTTATTCGAATGACGGAGGGTGCACGAGATGTCCTTCTGAGTTCTCGTCTCAGTACGTATTCACTGAATTGGGAAGAGTCCACCCCACCTCCACATGAGCCAACAATCTCAAACCCTCTTTGCTGTAACCTCTCAAGTACCTGCAAAAAAAGAGGAAACAAACACCAATGTATAAGTAAATAAACAGACTATTTGGTGTCCGAGGGTGATACTGCTGTTTTCAAATGGATCCAGCTAGGAAACAAAAGTAGTTACACCGATCTGCTAACTGGTTCCCTCAGCTTCACTGTATTGGGACTGATTTCTGCTGACTTTTTATATTTTATTTTTTAGTACTGTCAACAAATCCAGTATTCTTCTAGCCACAGAAACATGCCTGGAAAAATGCATTCTCTGCTTCACAAAATTTGCCATACGAAAGGGCAAATACAGGATTGCACAGCAGATACCAGAGGATGCTGAGCAAACACCTCAACTAAATGGTGACAATGCAGATACTGCGGCCATAATTTCAGAAAAGTTACCATCATATTTTCTAGAGACTTAAAAACCAACCGTGACTATGAAGGTTTGTGGCTATAGTTACCTGCGGTAAAACCTGGGACCTTTTAACTTTAATTATGGGACTAACAAGTTCTGCCTTTTCATCTTCTTTCCTCCCTTCTCACAACCTGAGTGTTGCTTCCAGTGGGAAATACAATGGCAAAAAGAAAAAGAGAAAAAAAAAAACACAAGGAAAAAAGAATAGTCAGGCATGGTCTGGGAGCAGCAGGGAGACATGCCCAACACAGCTCACCCAACAAATGATGGTACAAAGACCTCAGCTCCCAGCACCAGCTCCAGGCTGCTAAGAACATGGTCTCCTTCCACACCACTATTCCACTATTTATTTTTTTTTTAAATTACCCATGTTCATGCTGGTTTACTGTAACTGCAGGGCTGAGGCATTCTTTCCCTTGTTTACACTCTTTGCTACTTTTATCATCATCTTTCTTTATCTGTTCTGCTGCCTGGGCTTCCTCCACCTCACCTGTGAAGGAGACTCTTCCAGAGCTTCACCAGGGTCAGCTGTGATGGCCACCAGCCCCAAGGGGGGGGCTGATGCTCCCGCACCCCACAGGACATGGGCCTCTCTGTCCAGCATGACCGGACCTCACTGGGTTGTGCTGGGAGCAAGTGCCTACCGAGTCCTTCCCAGCTATTTCACCAATTAGCAAATTGGCTTGCACGTGTGCTGGGACAGCAAGGGCAAGCAGAGCGGCAGAAGGCTGCACGGAATTGGGGTGGGGGGAGAAGCAAGCTGCGGTTTAAAAACACTTAAAACAAGACATACCACGTCTTTACATGTATTGCTTCAGGTCGGCAAATGTCCTTCCAAAATACCTGAGCATGGCTAGTTGCACGGCAGACAAATCTCAAAAAGGAGGGGGTGGAAAAAGAGACTCAGAAGGAACCACCAAAACATCTCTGCAATTTTTGTTTACCCTGATCTTTAGCTTTTAACAATATAAGCCAAAATCCCCCAAAAATGTCTCAGTGCGAGCCACTGAAAAATAGAGCAGGAGAACTTAGGTCCTGAGAAGAAAAATGCGGTGGAAGCAACTGGTCAGGAAACTAGCCCAGCCCTGGACAAACTGCTTGGTCTGTCCCTCACTCTCCAGATCTATTTGTAGTCCATGTCCCGCCCCACATTGTTATTAGGACTGGGAGATGCTTATGTTCCCCCAAAATGGAAGATGCAGCATTATCAATGTGGGATCATCATCTCTCTTGAAGCCTGCGTATATTTTGCCACTCTGACTTGGGTCTTTCACATCAGTAAATATGCTTGGCAATTCTTATTTGTGTGGCAAAAATGTAACCATCAGAACAAGTGATAAACAGCTAAAGGATACAACTGCTTTGAGAACTATCATATGACATCTGGCTAAATAACCCTCCTTGAAAGTCCTATCCCTTTTCAGTTGTAATCTTACATTTAAGGCGGTTCTAAATTTGCATTAGTCACTACAACAAAACAACTTTGACGTTTCAGCATGACAGTAAAGGCCAGTAAGAGACAACTGTCCAAGCATAACATGGGTTAACCATATCTCGATAGGCCTAGATAGGTCTATCCAGACTCCTGTGTCAAGTGCTAGCACACATGCAGTGCCTGGCGAGCCTTCGGCGCACACTGCGGCACTCAGCTCGCTTCCTCTGGGGAGGGAGCAGAGCAGAGCTGCTCTACCTCGACAGCAGGACCTGGCAGATGGAAAGACGCCAAGCTCAGCTTGCAAGTCTCTTCTGCTTTAGAACTTGCTCATGAGTCTGCAGCATTTCGGAGGTGTATCTAAACCAAACAGCATCAATAGTGCTAGTGACAATTCCAGATGCGAAGACCTGTTCTCCCTCCAAAATGCTGGCTGTGCAGGATGTGCTAACTAGGTGGAGACAGGTGTGTGAGGTTGGTTGTTTTTAACCAACAAAGGATAAAACAGATGACACCATAAGTTTATTATTATTATTCCAGAAATTACCTGCATTTGTCTCCCAGATTTTTTCTTATCCATTTCATAACAGCTACTGATTTTAGATATTGCTACATAGAATCATAGAATAGTTTGGGTTGGAAGGGACCTTGAAAGTCATCTAGTCTAATCCCCCTGCAGTAAGCAGGGACATCTTCAACTAATCAGGTTGCTCAGAGCTCCCTCTAACCTGGCCTTGAATGTTTCCAGGGATGGGGCATCTACCACCTCTCTGGGCAACCTGTTCCAGTGCTTCACCACCCTCATCATAAAAAATTTCTTCCTTATATCTAGTCTAAAGCTACCCTCTTTTAGTTTAAAACCATTACCCCTTGTCCTATTGCAACAGGCCTCTACTATGCCTTAAAAAATTAGGAAAAACCCACTGAAAGTGAGACAGGAGGGTCTTCCCTGAAACCACAGAAATGGATGGGTCCCTGTTTGCAATAAGCAGATGTGCCTTTGCTTTTGTTACCACAGCAAGGAGGAAGACTGAACGTGTTTTCTTCATCCAAAGTAAAAAGGATATAGTGATTTATTCAAGAAGTATTAGAGAGGTGTTTATCAAATGCAAAAGACCTCGGTAACACTGGAAAAAGGATGCCCTAGTTTTTAACCACACCTGTGATAACTCCCCCCCCCCGCTGTACCCTTCACATTACACATCTTGCCTGATAGTCTCGTTGAAGGGTCAAAGTCCTCCTAGGATGCCCCAGTTTGAAAGATAACAGAGGGGGCTGAGGAAAAGTCCCCTCTACAAGGGTAAGAATCAACAGATGCCTACTGCTGTGTCTGCAGGCTGCTCTCTTCTCCAGAAATACTGGGTCCTGTTTCAGGAGGAAGGAGGAGAAAGGGGGACGACACCGGCTGTGCTCTCCGTCTGTGGAATTGTGGCCTTCCTTTCAGTAGCTGGCCAGTGCTACTGTCCTGTTGTCTCTTTCTCTCATTAAATTCCCTTTCTCCTCACTTCTTAATTGTTACACCCAGAGTAAGAGACCGGGGCTTCTCCATTTTGCTCCTCCGTTCTTCCTATTTAGTTTCAGAGCTCCTGTGGACTCTGGCAAATCAGATCATCTCCACTGCCTTTCTCAGGTGAAGGGACAGCTCCCAATGCCCTCACAACACGCTCTGTGGGGATGTGGCATTTTCCGTCCCTGGCTTGAGATGTCCCTGTGTCCTCTCATCAAGCCAGAAAACAATTTATAACAAGCAAGGCAAGGGACTGGAAGCAGGTTTGCATGGTTGCCCTATATTCAAATGTAAAAAAAAAAATGTTTCTCCAAATATACAATGTCTTTATATTGAGGCAAACACGTATCTCCTAAAGCAGGTTATTAACACTACTGTAGTTTGCTTGCAAAGAGATTTGGTGATGATATGTGTGAATTAAGTCGAGAAAACAGCCCTGACCCACGGAAGGAAATAACTAGCTCAAAGTCTCCAGCTGATTTTGTTCACCAAAATGCTCCAGCGACAGGGAAGAGGGTCAACCCAGTGGTAGCCGGCCAGTAGGCTCCCTTCCAAAAAATGCATACATGACTTCCTACCTGAACTGAGTTGAGGTGACAGTATCCGTTTAGTGGAAATCGGATGACATGCGTCGAGTCATGATTCCAGCCGGCGTTGACGGAATTACACATCACGTCTCCGATTTCTGGAAACACTTCTTCTATCAATGACTTATCGCCACTCAGTGTAATCCTCTCTCCAAGATCTGGGGCAACTCGTACCACCAGGCACTCACAAGACTTTGAGAAGCGGCCACTCTCCCGGTCCTGTTTCCACCTTTCCATCTCTCCTAGCATGGGCTGAAGCTGGAAATACTTTGCTTCTTCATATAACAAACTGTAGTCCTGAAAGACACATATATTACTGTGCATAATTAAGAAAGAGGCATTGCTAATGTACCGCTTAATGTATATGGTTATTCAGGCTAATGCCGCTCTAGATCTGGAACCCTTCAGACATAGTTCCTAATTACTGTGTAGGAAGGTGTAATAAAATAACAGTGCAAGCAAAAAATAACCATCAGCCACTTGAAACAGACTGGGTATAGCAGCACTCGTGATGGGAGGGGGAGGCTATGCTTGCTCAACTCCCTCCTGCTATGGAATAATCCAGGCAAAAATCCCACTTTTCCCCATATTTTATCCCCATAGTGATGTCATAGAATAATGACCTCATTGAACAGATGGAACAGAATTCAATCAGGATTCAGAAAATTCATCACTACGATCCATTGCGTCTTACAGCAATACTAGCAGGCATTGTAACAGGTATAAGAATGTAAATGAGGGAGGCTGCAATGGTTCTTAGTGTAAAATGATTCAGATATTTGCATAATGGATTGCACATATTACTGCATTTTAAAAATTAAGTATTTTTTAATACCTCCCCATTTTGCCAACAGTATTGTTTACTACATCGTCTCAAATGCCAGAGCAGAGAGAACACATTTCCAAGCATAGCCAGTACCTAAGTAATTTACAACTGATGATCTGGAGTCTGTCTACTGCCATTTTTTAAATTAAAAAAAATCTTGTTTTTCTAGCTTTAAGAGCATAAGACCATTTGGAAAATATTTATACAGAGAAAAGCAATACATGAGTATTAGGGAAGACAGAAGAATAGAATGACAAGAGGAGACTGCTAACAGTCAATATGCCCCTGAATTTGAGATATAAACCAAATACTTGATAAGAATGGAATACCTAAATCATGCTCAAAATACTGCTTACATTTAATGTGTAACAAAAAAGTCACACAATCTATGTATTTCTAAGAAACAAGGACTGCTGTTCATTTTAAGCACCGATCTTTTGGACACTTTAAAGCATAACTGGGAAGGACACCCCTTTGAACATCATGTTGGTTGGGTGAACTTGCGAAGACTTACATTTCTAATTTCAGCACAGCTACAGTATATTTATGTGTTTAAAAGGCTCTGCATATATAATTTCTTAATATTGCACAGAAGGTGGCTTTTCCTTTTTCTGTATTTCTGATTACCTTCAGGACAAGTGCCAAGAGCAGCACAAAGCCGTGCTAAGGCTTCAAAAGAGGGATATGATGCTTATCGGCTAGTTCCAAACTCCCACATTATTCAGGTAGATCTGCCCTTGTCACACATGGGAGAAGTAAATATGCATCTATAGCAGATGATTCAAAGGTTGCTGCAATACAGCTCTTGAACTCAACCTCACACCTGTTATGCCCCAAACACCTGAAAATCTGTCTCAGATATGAGGGATAAAAGACTGCACACCAGTGTGAACTGTTCTAACCCTTCCCCATCACCTCTCTTGTTCAATCTGAATTGCTATATTTCCTATGGTGAACTAATGGCACAGCCAGCTACGTTGATACACATTCATTAAGTAACGATAAAGATCTGTTCTGATTGCAGCCACGGTCTCCAGCGCTGAATTCGCTGACACCACATATACACCCACATACCTACAAGCGGATAAACACAGAGCAGCACGTGGAGTCTGAAGTTCTGCCTCTGTAGGCTAATGTCTAACGTGGTGAACCACCACAAATTTAATTTGTTATTAAAAAGAGAAAAAAAGCAGGCTCTTCAATAAAGTTTAAATAATAAATGTGGAACTATTCTTCCCTGACTTCTCTAAAACTCCCAAATTAAACTTGCAATATGCATTCAAGAGTCTGAGGGAGAAAATAGTCGATGACGTAATGCTCAAATATTACCATGTGTGCAGTTTATTTTGTCAATACTGTGATTCCCACACCGTTCTCTGAATTTCAGCATGGGACTGGAAGCTGGAGCTGCTGCAATCAGAGGGGAAGCATAAAAGTGGATGAGAGGACAAGTAATCAGAAAAGCTCACGAGCAGTCGGTTCCAGATTGTAACATCCTTTCTGCCTCCATCAGGATCCTACGATATTTAATTTCCCTAGATCAAACATGACAAGGTTGCTCCATTATGCTATAGCCAGGAGGGGGAAATTTAATATTGATGCCACTCTAGGAAAGGCTGACAGATGCCACTTTAGCAACCCCATGCTTACTTTTGCCACGTACCTAAAATCAAACCCCATACCCTACAAGCCCCCCCACTGTCTAAAGCTCTGTTTTGACTACACGCCGGATACCTGCTTTACCAAGGTACATGCAAAACACCCAAGTCCCTTGAAATCTCACCTTGAAATCATCAGGAATGAGGAGTTTCGATGTCCTTAAAAAGTTCAAGATATATCTGAACATCTGCCCATCTCTGTCAATGAAATAATGCTGCTTGAGACTGTCGAGGACAATGGGCTCTGTGCCATCGAAAAGCCGGCCGATTCTGGAGAGGAAACAAGAGGCAAGCGGCAGGGTCAGACCAGGCTTGGCTCAGCAGCCACTCGAATGGCCCGATGCTGTAAAACCCCCTGCGCTGACTTCACCGAAGGAAGCAGCTTTGCAGTTGTACTTCATAAGAAAAGGGTTGGTTTCAAACCATGATTTAAGCTGGGTGTTTTCCAGCACGGCTTCAGAAAATTTTAAGTAGCACAGCTCTGCTGAGGAGGTGGAGGGGGAAGCAGCTGGGGCAGGAGCCTCTCACACCAGCCTTGCTGCCCAAATCCATGTCTCATGATACGACACCCCTTTGATGATTTTGGACATCTCTCTCAATAGTCCCCATCAGCAGATGCCATCCCCCCCAGATGCACCAACCCCCTTGATTGACTTCATTCTGCTTTCCGGGGGACTGCACGGCAAACCTGATTTAGTTTGGAAATTGCACTTGGGAAATGGGTTTTTTTGGTTCTTTGCTTGGGTTTTGTTTGGTTTTAAACCCAGTTCATTTTTTGGATGCCATTTACTTCAACCAGCACTTGAACAGGCACAACTGAGGGGGCAGCAAATTGTGGGAATAAGAAGCTGGGAATACAAAGGTTATAACATTTCAATGTGAGGTAACGATTAACTGTTTGTGGGAGGTATCAATTAGCACACACTAAAATAATCAGGAAAAAACCTTCAGTTTTGACAGAGACCACCCACCCACCACCAGAACCACACAGCCACCTAGAGAGCCTCCGTCAGCCAACAGGTCTTGCAACATCAACCGCTGGGCACACACACGTTTTCTAGACGTGTGCCCCACAAACCTGCTTTTGTTACAGCAACAGGAAGGGCTGAAAACTCTGAAGAAAAATCCTGCCAGTGTAACATGAAATACACGTTGTGTTTCTGCACCAGGGAGTTTGCAAAATGCTCCTGAGTCACTCGCAGTTTCCCAATGAAATTGGCAGGAGTAACTGGTAGGTTTGATTTTGTGTGCCTGTTTATACGTCTGCATGTGCAATGTGGAAGTACTTTTTGATTCTTTCCAACACCAGAACTGTAAACAAAATGGTCTCAAAATAGCTCCCTTGCAATACGTCACACAGACGCTCCGTGTGAAATACTGCCGACAACTTGGGACGCGATTTCAGAGCCTTGTCACAACCTGTTACATTCTGCAGATACTGCGTTTTCATTATCTTAATGAAAGGGCTCATTCATATGTAGTTTTTGTCCCAGTATAACCAATCTGTTTTGGGAACCAGCACAGTAAACCTCTGCAGGTTACTAAAGAGCATACAGTAGTATCACTGGGCATCAGCATGGAGCTAGGGGACCAACAGGCACTTCTATTTCCTGATCACACTCAGTTTGTGGCGTAGGTAAGGTACAGGTCTGTCTTCCCATGAAAAGGATAGAGCGAGCACAACAAACAGTCATGGCACACTATTTTTGTTTTACAAGAAGTGAAGAAGCAACCATTCCCCACACCAGTAGAAAAAAAAAACCACTAAAAACTCAGAGGTGATCAGCCCTCCCGGCTGCATGGAGCATATCCCAGGCTGAGAGACACCCCCATCCATCAGGCAGCAGAAGGGGATTGCCAGGAAAGGGTCAAGAGGCAAAAGACAGAAGCGGTTACCAAAGACGGGGAGGCAGCAGGGCTTGCAGCGGGGTCTCGGGGAACTGGAGAGGGACAGGGCTGCAGGTGACCTCACGCCACTTCACACCCACAGCCATACACCCTCCCTTCGAAAGTGGCACAGCCAACCCAAATGGAGTTTGAAGGGATGTCTGTGCCTGCAGCAGGGACCTCGGCAGTACACCCGGTAATAAGCTGAGAACAGACTACAAGTCTCATCTATTCTTTCTCACCAGGTGGGAGAGATGAAGATCAGGAAGGAAATAAAATGCCATTAACCTCAACAGGCCATTTACAATTCTGTAGGAAATGCCTGAATCAATTCAAGTCGCATGAAATCTGTAATGTATAAGGAATTAAATATATTTTGCAGGATGATCGGGTACAAAATATTTTTTTCAAAGCCATCCCTTAGAACAATTCAAGCTTTCTTCCTCGGATACTTGTTACTGCCTGCCCTGCTGCTCAAAATGTAAGCTGTGACAGGCCATATAATACAGGTTCCTGTTCACTAGGTGGATGAGCAACATTTATGTCTAATATGGATACACTCAGCATTTAGAATTAATTTTCCCCTATACTTAAGCATGTTGTCTTGGAATCTATCATGGAAATCACACACAAAACATATATATTTGGCCAAGCCAGTCATTATTGAAATGTATAATGGTAATTGGTTTCTGCAGCATTTTCCTAGTTCTAAATTACTACTATAATTACATATTTTAAACCTCTAGGCTTTTTGTCTTCATTTTATTAATTGTTTAGGAGAATAACAAGATAGTATCAGAGGATGGAGCCTTCTGACAAAACCATAATGCTGACAAGAGTGCACAACCATCAGGAGTGCTACCTGGGACCTGAAAGCCGTTGGGTCTGGGCTGGAAGAGTTAACAGAAAGCGCTGTCTTAGTGCAAAAAACCCAAGGAATTGCAAAGTCCCAATTCCCCTGGCATCCGCCCCCAGGGTCCCTTTGCAATACACAACTGCACTTTCACATGTTAAAACAGCTTTGGAAGGGTAGACCCCCAGCAGAAAGACTTCTGTAAACAAAATTAAAGCCTTTTTCCTTTTCAGATGGAAAAATGTAGATTCCAGCTTCCTTCACATGGCCTCCGGGGAAAGACTTGAGATAATAGGGGACCCAAATCTGGTGGCACGGTCATTCTCCTAAGCTGCATTTGCTACACCCATCAGGAGAGGAGACTGGGCTATGCCAGGATTTGGGAAACGACCAACGCCTTCACCCTCCAGCCTCCCCCTGTACTCCTGGGTTCCTGGAAGCAGAGCGGCAAGCTCTCTGCCGTGCCTCGCTTGGCAACTTTTCTATACAACATGATTTGAGTAACCACCCTCCCGGTCACCCATAGCTCCGGCTGTCACTCCTGCTTGGTCTCACAATGCAATCATAAATGCTTCACAGACGTCAATCCACTGGCACGAAAAAGGAACCGTTAAGTCACGTTTATTAAAATTTCACTTCCCAAGAAAACCTGAAAGATGTTTTTCCTCATCTTCTTGACGATGTTGGCCAATGACTGGCAAAGATAACTTTTTTTTTTTTTTTAAATTACAAATATGTAAGAGCTGAATGGATTTCCAAACAGGAAAGTGCTTTGAAGGAGGCTTGCAAAATAAGCTGATAATTATATGCAGAATTAGCCAAATATCAAGGGTAAAGGATAAGAAACTGTAGTCCATTTACAAGAAAATGTACTTCTGAAATATTTAATTAAAACTAACAGGCTGGAATTTTCTGTGTATCAGGAAAATTAATGTCCCATGGGTTGAAAGTGCGACCTCCAATGGGTAATAATTAATGTCTATGGCTTTAAGTATCATGTTCCACTGTCAGAAATCGAATGCTTCAAGGGTTGAAAATATCACCAGTGGAAAACTCAGCTTCTGCCAGATAATTTGGTTTTACTTTAAGGACATGAAACAGGTACAGCCACAAGCCTGGTTTTAGTGGGCAGAAAACAACTGGATATGGAAGAGATCAATATTTTACTTCCATAAAATACTGTAGGGATCCTAGTCCCCACAGACCAGCACTCCCATAGCAGTGTTTCTAGACCAAAAAAGCTAGCATAAGAAGATGACATTGCTTACAGGATTTTTCAAATTCTTCAGAAACAAGTCCTGTTTGTCAAGTATAAAAATATACTCAGTCTGCAGCAAAACTGTATACATAGTGTAAGTGTTTATAACCTTGCTTTCCCCATGTATAAATATTTATATATATATATTATACACATAAAGAGAAAGACTTCCCTTTAGGATAGTCTGCCTCAGTCAAGAATTTGGGAAAGCAGCAACAATTAGGAACAAGATGGCCAATATTAATTAAACAAGTCAACTATTGCACAACTTTCTTAACACTTAAGAAAACTGACACGGTTCTGCAGATTGTTTTAGTGGCTTCAGTGGACAGAGATAAAATTCTTCACTTCTGTAATCGAAGGGATACAAGGAACATGGAAAAGCTGCAAGCCTTGATGTTTGCAAGCATGCAGAATATTGCATTACTTTCAAACTAAGGTAGAAATAAACTTTTTTTCTCTGAGAAAATATAGATTCCTTATTATTACATATATTCAGTATATTATCTCTCATATTATCATCTTTATCAGAGGACACTATGAACTCAAAACTAACTGAAAATCTTTTGCAATAAACTATTTTCAACAGTTCTAAGCTGTCCGCTTTCCCCGCTCTCTGTGTCTTTCGCAGAACAAAAAGGGAGAACTTCTGGTGTGAAGCCCTTTTAATAACCGGGCAGAGGGAACTGTGCAGCAGGAGGAGCATCAGAGATGCCCTGGCACCTGCAATCCCATGCTAACGGTGAGGCAAGTAGCTGCCTGGGACTCCACTGAGGTCAGATATTCAGTGGCTGGCAAGGGGCTAAGCACTCATGAAAACGCATCTGTCTCCCTCCAATAATGAATTACAAGGCAAAGAAAAAGGATTTTAGTTGAAATCTTACTCACCTGGTTGGAGCCACTGTGGCAAAGTGAGTAGGGGGTTGGCCCTTGAAAGGGTAAGTGAATGCAAGTTTTACTATCACATCATTATATTTATGTGGCTAATGGGAATGCTTGTTTAACACTCTGGGGTGTGCAGAGAGCGAGCTGGAATAGGCTTTCACTCTTTTTTTTTCCTCTGTGACTTCTTAGTCCACGTTGTCCTTATTAATTTCTTTTCATTTTCTTTAACTAAGTGCTCAAAGGCAATTTGCATAAGAGCCCATTATAAATTAGATCTGCTTAATAGTATGCTCATCTCATGGCTATTTAATTTTACTTTCTTGTACGTCTAAATTATATAATTTTGCACTGTCCCCTAGAAGCTAGTACATTTGAAGAGGTATCCACACCAGGGAGAAATGCTATCCTATCCAACTGGAGAAGGATGACGTTTCTATTCTTTTTTCAGAGGACCACTTTAACAGTAACAGCCTGCTCTTCTTTTCTGAATACCTCACATCATTTGGATCCACAGTGACTGAATACCTAGCAATCTTTATAACTCTGCATAACAAAAGTTGGCTCATAAACATAACAGAACACATTTGCAATTTTCAGGAATATATATTATGAAAACCGCATTTTAACCAAATACTCTGTTGTAATCTCTTGCTCTCAGTGCTATTATAATTTGTTCTTATCTCTTCCTCCTTACATTTAATTTAAGGTTTCATGTCCATGAGTCTCAGGAATTCCTTGGCACAGACAGTTCCTACGTTATCAGAAGAGGCATGAATACAATGATTATAAAGCAAAGGCAACAGGGGAAAAATGTATTAAAACCTAAAATCTCATTAAACCTTCTATAGAAAAGATATAGGAGCCAAAATGGCAGAGCAAGAAGGATCTACAGGAGGATGTATTGAAACACCAGTTCTTATGAAAGTTAAAAGACAATGTTACGTGGCACTTTAAAGAACAGATAAATCCCTGATACTGAGTAGAAGGATGTCAAACCTTTGTGGAAATATTTGCTAAAGATTAAAGAACTGAATCATTTACATGGAGATCAAGATTGTTATTTGAGCATGGAAGCGAAAGAAAAGGTAAGGGCAAGCTCAGAGGGCTAATAAAACATTTAGAAGAAATTGAGATAGACAAGAAGTGGTGAATAGTCTTAAATGCCGAGTAAAGCATGTGAGGAACAGATGGGAAGGATATGAAATGATGAGTGAGGTGGTATCATCAGGGAATGCATCAGAGAAAAAAAAAAAAAACCCAAAGCATGGGATCTGCTATAACCTGCCTGATCAGAGGCAGCACCAGGAGCAGAGATGAAAGCAAATCAGACATATTGCAAAATGAACTAACAGTCACTGGATCTAACCCACACGGACAAACTGACACATTAACTGGAAAAGAATACATTGCACAACACCACGTAGTGCACCGTGTAGTCATGTTGCAGGAATGCTACTTATACTACAGCGAACTCCGGCTTTCTACGCTGCAGATGAGCGTGGAGATGATGAGACGTGTAACTAAATGACAGGTGAACAAAAGAGGGTATGTGGGTCACAGGAAACATTGGGGTGAATTAAAAAATGGATGGCTAAGGGTCCAGAAGTCAGTAGCAACACCCTAATCTCTGTTTACCTGAAAAGGAAGTTTTTCCAAGAAAAATAAAACCTGTATTTTTCCCGCTAAACAGGTGATCTACCTACCTAGGAGATTCACACCGGAAGTAGTAATTACACTACAAAACAGAGCTAATACAGTAACTCCCCTGATGTACATAACACACTGGTTGACAGCCTTACGGTGGGTGCAGGGTGCCCGAATGTCCAACAGAAGTAGGCCAAAAAACACAGGCTCTGTCACAGCCTTCTCCCAGCACGCTCAACCCCCATTCGCAAACTCAGGACCATCATCCACCCGGACCCAAATGGCTCTTGTAGAAATGCTGACATTTTAGAAAAGAAAGGAATAAATAGTTGGGATGGGATGTCAAGAGCTGGTGACTCACGGCCAGAAAGCTATATATGTGGGCAGATGGAAACCATCTCCCACATCGCACAACAGCAGGCAGCAAGGGTGAGGCCAGGAGAGCATGATGCCCAGCTGCGGATGATGGGCCAAGGAGTTTCTGTTTACCATATACCTTCTCTCTCTGCTCTGGTATACCAAAGAGATACAGACAGATAAGAGGAACAGGCTGCAGCCCAAATCTGCACCTTTTCACACAAGGCTGGGCAGGTAAGTGTTTTAAAAGCAATTCCAATACCGTGGCAGCCAAACCTCCTGAACCTCTAGGTTGCGTTACACGCTTCACATGTGGCTGAGACGGGTCTGTCCTCTGCTCTCCAGCTGTTCCCCCACCCCAAACCAGGATCCTCATCCCCACAATCCCCATCACTGTTGACAAAGTGAGGTTCCTCCATCTGGCAGACACCGAAGTTGCTGACACTTCCCAAGACATCGCGTCTATCCCTGACCCTCACAGGAACAATTCCTGTGCCAAGGAATTCCTGAGACTCATGGACACGAAACCTTCAATTAAATGTAAGGAGGAAGAGATAAGACCAAGCGCTCCCTCAAGCCCTTTTGCTACCATACAGACCTGTCTCCAGAAAGCTTAAGTCTTGCAGTCCCCAAATAGGCTGTTCCTTCAGCTAAACCACCATCTACAGAGCAGTACCGCAGCCCCTGTCTCCCTCGAGGACCCTGAGACACCTCTCCGACTGGCTGGCTGGCTCTCTGACTGACCCACCCCGCATGCCAAGGTAAGGAGACTGGGAGCAGGAGAAGAGGCTGCAGATACCTGCCGCCGTCCTCTCTCATCACGAGAAGCATTTTGCTTCAGCCATTCGTGAGGACATCAGGCAATGAGCAGCTACATGCAATGGCCCACCTGCACGCCTGCTGCTCCATAGCTGCAGCTTGACCACCGGTATTTTCTGCTTTACAATACCATCTCTCCTTGCTCTTTTTTTTCAGGCTCGCTCACGCACTGGATATACAGAAGAGCAGACCGCAAGCCTTTAAGCCCCACATCTCCTCCAGTGTTTGGTATCTTGCAAATAAGTACTTAAAAACTTTTTAGTTTTCCAGAGCATATCAAAACCACTTTTCCTAAAATAATTTAAACCAATGAAATGTTAAATCAATTATTCATGCAAATACTTTTTCCATCTCTGTTTTTTGTAACCAAGTTTTCTTGGCAATGATAACATTTCACAGAAAAATTAACAAATATTCTCATTGCTTGCCAAGATAATTTTACTAAGCTTGAATCCAATTTCATTGAGGTATGTTATTTATGTTTTATCTTGAGGGAAGCTGCCTATTAAGTTAGTAGCAACCGTGTCCTTTTGCTTATGATACGGTTATTACCAAGTTATCAGGAGTACCTTTAAGTTATTAGGTGCAATGGCAAATTAAGTACTTTGCGTCATAATTAGCTAATAACTTTTGAATTATATTTTAATCATGTTTAAGATGGTCAGGTTTGCTGTGAGTACAGATAATGGAGGGTAGGAGCAGAACCAGAGTGTTTATCATTCAATACCAAGAGCCAGAAAGTAGCTAAACCGGTGGATGCACAACATCCTAAAGGCCATGATAATCTATATATTCAGAACACTGAACCCCTTCACAGGCAGCAATGTAAAAAAGTAGAACTTGTGTCTCAGGATCATGTTTAAATAAAAAGCAAAAATATATTAGCTCCAACCCACTCTCCTTTAAGCCTGTCAATGTTTCTTAAAAAAGACATGTTAGCAATACCCATCTTTAAATCCCTATCAACAAACCTGTAAATGCAGATTCCACAAAGACAGAACACTGTTAAAGCAACTTAGAAAAAGCTGCCAGAGCCATTTCCCTTTCAAAAATCTGGATGTTGAAAAAAAACCCGCCCAACCAACAAAAAACCCTCAGAATGGGGGAAATTCTTTGAGGTATTCCTTCATACATCAAGTTTGCCCCTCAGCTTTCATGAATTTCATTCAAACCACTATTAGCTCTCAGTATTTCCTCTGTACCCTTGAGAAGACTCAGCATCAAAATTCCACATACAAATCACTGGAAATTAGGAAACACTCGGAGATTCTCCATGAAATCCCTTAGAAAAGTAGCAGCAAAATGAGTTCTGCATCCAAAACCAACAGATATCCCAGTTAAGCATGTATATGCTATGTAAGAACTGCTATGATATCACTAACTCTGCCCCCTTCCAGGATGTTACTTTGGGAACCAGGCATCACACTTTGTATGCCTGGAGCCTGTGCCCCTGTAAGCGACAATCATTGCAATGAAACCATAATGAATCGAGCTTTCCAAGATCTTCACAACTCTGACTACTTGGCCAGAAATCCTGTCTATGTTGTTTTGTTAACTGCTGCCTCCTCTAAGAGAAAGGACAACATGTTTCCATAGACAGGACAAGAACACACTTGCCCTTCCCTTTGCAAGAGCTGCACAAACTCCTCCTGTATTGCAGCCCGTAAAGCCAAGAGACTGTACAACTAACCTCTGCGTGCTGTACAGGGGATCCTACGGGGACTGCTTCTCAAGAGAGAAAGCAGCAACTTCCACATTAAAGCCTAAGTAAAAGCTTCTCATTAATGAATAAAATTCAGAGAGAGAATGTGCTTCTAAAACCTTTAGCTGTTAACTGTGGTGAGCCTGTGGCCCCAGAAAACACTGTCCTCCAGAGCCCAGAACGGAATAAAGTATTCCCAAACATCCTCGCTCCTCTGTTCTCAATAAATACCCATGCAAGTCACTTGCAAAGTTCATAACATCCTTCTCGAGTGCAGTTCACGCAGAGGACAACAATTCGCTACTGGTAGCTTGTGCAGCAGAAGCCTGTAAAACAGATTAACAGGTTTCAACCCTGCTGCTGAACTTGGGCTCGGACTGTCACAGGACAAATTTGCGAGGGAAGATGGAAAGGATGTTCAGCCTGCTTTTTTAAAGGCCTACAAGAATAGACAAAGGAAAAAACCCCCACATATAAAGAACGTTATGAAGGTAGTCAAAACAAGCTTCACAAGTTAAGATATGTCAGATATTAGAGATGCTCCTGCAGCTTTCATTTGCAAATCTCCCTCTCCATGAAAACACTTTAGACTCGGTCTTTAATGACCTACTGTTTTCCCACAGCACCCTCAATTCAGCATGCAAGCTGGGGATAAGCCAGGGTTGTACAGCATAGCAGAGAGTTGCCCACGGGACCCCTGCTTCATCTGTTGGAGGAGTAGGAGAAGGTCTAATGGATGAGGAAGGGCTTGCAGGAAGGGAACACAGGCAAGGCAGATGGGGGCTGCCCTGGAGAAATGAACTCTGTCCAAGCATGTGCCAGATTTCCTGCACGATGCTACCACTAAGGATGCCTGCCTTACATTTTGTGAAGCAAGAAAGTACTAGACTAAGGAATGCTGCAAAGAAAGCATGCAAGACTGACTCTTCAGAGCAGGACTTGAATAATACACAGAAAATACAGCCCAAGGACACGTGCTGAACTGAGGAGGAACAGGAGATGCTGATGACCTGTTTAGTAATTAAGCACCACATTTCTCTGTGCACAGCAGCAGGCAATCATGTATTGGAGATGGTATTAGTACACATACACCATGAAGATAACAAACTAAGGTTGCCCTGGCTGCCCTAATAATGTTCTTTTCCTATAAAGCTGACTTTATTTGCAATGAAAGAAGCTGCAAGGCCAGCTACACAATAACACATTTATTATACTTCTCTCAAACATTTGTGTTTTGCTTTACTACTTAGTTCACCTGCTCACAGATTCCTCCACCTAGACCGAAAATGGTATTTCCAGGCTAATGTCCTAGATTATAAATTCTTTGAGAAAGGCAATCCAGATAGCATGAGAGTGTACACAACAGAGGCAACGAAGATGTGGGTGTTACAAGCACAGAATTTACTATGAGAAACACAGGTCTGTACACTGCTCTTGTTTTGATTAACTCTAACTTATATACATTACAATTACATTGCTGTGATTCCTAGTGTGGACACACACATGTGCCTACAGAGAGACGTGTTTATACCCGTATAACTCATTTCCATACATTTACATGTTTAACTGCTTCCATGCTAGAGGTTGAAATGATTTAAGCATTTCAGTAACTAGGAAAATCACACCATTAACCAAATCAGTTCACACAAAACCTGTGCACTAATCAGTTAAGAGGACAGGAAAGTCCACCTAAAACAGCTTAGACAGTGGCTCTGAGCAATAAGTAGTGCTTAATGCATAGGTTAGAAATGCCAAAGCCACACCTGCACATTCTGCTGGTGGTGGGGGTGATAAAAAACACACAGATAACATTATTTCCATTGACAAACTTTACATACACAAACCAGCGGCTTTATTGTTTATTAAATTAGATGCTGTCATGGTATAATCACCCCTGCAGCCATACCAAACCTAACAGTATGTCAGATGTATTTCTGTGGAGGAGGTAGAGAGAGAAGAAAGGAAGAGAACTGAGATACACAGCACAGAAGCAATATAGCCCCACAAATAGTGGCATAAGGAATAATTAATCCACATATGTGAAAACAGACACTATAATTGCAGCCAGTGAAATCCTCAAAAATACCACATGACAAAACTAAATGTTACATCATGGTGCCTTTAATACGCAACAGCCAGGATGTGATTCAGCTGCCTAAATACAGGTGTCTGGTACCACTCGAGATGCTCTAGGGCATCTCTGGGACTCCCGAAGGGCTGAGGGATGGCACAGGAACGCACACTACTGCAGACTTGTTCTCTCCTGGAGCAGCCACAGGAGTCCAGGCAGGAACTGTGCATGGGCACTAGCTGCCTGTGTTGAGGCGAGCATATCCCACTCACAAAATGACCAGAAACTAACTGTACCGAAATCCTTATATTAAACAAAGTCTAATGCTATTCTTCCTAGATACTCATTTCAATAGAAAATCAGGCTTTATTAAATAAAAAATAACAAATTTATATGATAGGGAATTGTGAGCAATAGTTTGTAGGGCTCCTAAAATGCGTAGGACTTTGTAACGTTTTTAATTTAAGCGCTATTTTATCCTGCAACTCAGGTTACCCTCACACAGAGGAGCTGACTGTTCTTAGCTTCTTCCTGAGATGCAGCTTTACCAGAGGAAATACAGATGAGTGTCATCCAAAGTCATATTATACTGCAAGTGTGTTAGGATCCCCATTTCCTGAATGCAGGCAGTCAGCCTCAAGTGTTTTAGCAGGGTGTTGAAGCGAGCTGACTCTAGGATCAAGCTGCAGCGAATGGACAGACACAGACACCTATGGAGGGCAAGCAGCCCAGCCCACCTACACGGGACTGGATCTCATTCTGTGTACGCCTCATGCACCGCTGCACGGGCAATCCTGCAGCTGAAAAATTACGACAGCTCTGTCACGTAGCAACTCATAAATTCTGAACGCAGGCAAACAAGTGGGAAACGATCTGTGGAGAAACAGGCAAATAAGCATAACTCCATCAGTCTGGAGGATTTACAGTAGTGAGGATACATGTCTTGCATCTTCCTGGTAGAAACCAGCACAACCCAACAGCCAAAATTTCCCTGTGGCAATTCCAGGCTGCTAATAAACAAGAAGTTGCGTACCAAGCTGAGCACTGCTTTTAAACTAGCAGAAAGATGTTGATCATGGAGCAGACTACTGCTTGAGTTTGTACGTTTTCATTATTTCGTTCACTTAACTTTGAAGCCTTTCTCTAAAAAGACACAACCAAATTTAACTACACTTGGATTAAAATGAGGGTGTAGGGGGGAAGCCATTGCCTTCAGGTCTTTCCATACCGCATCTGTCCTTGTCCCCAGACACTGGTACCACTGCACAACTCTCGTATCAGTAGATTAAGTTGCAGCTTGCACTAATACTGCAAAAAAACTGATCGACAACCAACGCAGGTATGTATGCCAAAAGGCTATGACTCCCTTACCAACAAGAAGAAAAAAGCTGATGCTTTAGCGAGAAAAATCCTGAATTTCAAAGCTACAGTTTTTTTAGAATAATGCAAGTTCCAATACAGGCATTTTCAGGGACAGAAAACTGTTTCAAAAAGTTCTCCTCCTCTCTGTGCTTGCTGAAAATACAACATGTTACAACCACCTTGCATTACCCCCTCCGCTTGTGTAGCTGCTTAATACTGATACTTTTTGTTCTGTATCTGAATGTAATAAAATTTTAATTTAGCAGAAATCCAGGTGTTTTGGTAGATTTCTGATTTTTTTTTCTTGCATCACCACAAGGCATAGATATAATTGTTTTCTACTATCTTTACAGGAGATCTGCAGAACCACATTATCGAATGGTTCAGAAGCCTGAAAATGATTGGGGTAATCAAGAACTGCGCTGTTTCCTCAAAGCCGTGCCTCTCCAGAAGCCACCAGTGTTGTAACAAACAGTTTGGGGCTATGGGATGATTCCGATTATTTTCCATTACCTTCATAAAAACCTACTTCTTTAGAGGCAGGCAGAAGCCAATTAGCACAATGAAAGGAAGGAGTCTGGAGAAAGATAATGTCTTAAAACAACGAACTCTGACCATGAAGCCAGACCACCAAACTATATTCTCTTGCTAACCACCACATGCACAAAAATATGTATTTATTTGCATTAACCAAGCAGTCCTGTCATAGAAACCTACAGTGCAGTCCTTGGCCACTCACTATTGCACAACTTTTCTTTCCCCAGTGTATACCACAAGATGCCTACCAAAAAAAAATCACAGAAGGCGAAATGGACCCGCGTGCCCAGCTGTAAAACAGGAGGCAGAGAACCAGCTGCTGAGCACCAGCTTCATGATGGGTTTTAACAGGAGGGAGAAGGCACTGGAGGTCAGATTGGGCTCTGGGATATTACCACTGATACTGCAGCAATACAGTCAATAGAAAAGCAGCAAGAGGACTGAGATTGGCTTGCAGCTGCCCCTGTCAGATGCTTGCCCCAAGCCCTACTGCTCATCAGCTGGGCCCATAAGACCCACTCTATCCCTGCATCCAGCAGCCCACCCAGAGAGAGCTGCAGCTGCGGTGGGCAGCAGCAGCACAAGTACACAAGTGATCTTTGCTGCCTCTAATTGCCACCAGCCGCTACCTGCCTGCTTTGATGTTAGAAGTCCTCTGGCAGGGATGTGCCCCAGGGATTTACACTGCTGTAAGGAAGGAAGGAGTCTGCCACTTCTACGCCAGCAGTGCAAAGGCAGTTAGTGATGGCTCTACAGGGGTCAGTGAGAAGTGTTGACTAAGACTTGAGCCTCACAACAGACTGTCAAAACGAAGGGGTATTTCTCCACTGTGCTTCAAGGGCTGGAAGATCCTCAGCTAAACAATACTGAGGGGTACAGAAACAGCCAGTATATGACTACGGATAGCAGCTCAGGCTTCTTTGCAGGATCAAAGTCAGACAAGACATGTTTGCTCCTTAGAGTCTGTGAACACGGGCAAAATTAAATTCCACATCTAATTTTGGGAGTGCATCACTGGCTTATTATTTATTATCACCGGACACTTAGACAAGACAAAGAAGGAGTTTCACCTCAACCTCTGAAGCAGGGAAAGCCACAGGAATGCATTCCTGCTGGCTGAACCGTGTGGAGTCACTTGGTACCGGGGGGGACCGGCTCTCCCCTGTGCTACCCGCCCTCCCACCCCGCTCCCTCACCGCCCTGCCATGCCACCACAAGTGTTCTGTTACTAAGGCATAATAATATTAGGACAGTGACGAGGAAAATAAACTCTCTCTGCTATATGATGGATGTGCCCTCATTTCAGACGTACAGTTAATCAGCAATGTGCTACAACAAACTTGACCTTTATCAGGACTAGATTTCACTGACACTTTTTTTTTCGGGACCTCACCCCATTTATTTTGTTCTGTCTGAAGCCTATGCAATTTCTGGCTGATAAAACTTTCATAACCACTTACCTTACCCAGCGGAAGCACACTGCGAAGAAAAATATTCAGGCACGCGAGGCCAAGGGATGGAGTCCTTCCTGTGGTCCTTCATAGCAACAGAAAGGGCCCTTGGAAAAAACACTCCCAGAGGAGTCGCAGCCAAGCTGTCCCAATCGGTAACAGCCCAGCACGCCCCGGCAGAGCTTCTGCAGGCTCAGGGACAGGTTTGGAGAACAACATGACTAATTTTTCTTCTTTGAATGAGAACTACACTATCGGCTTTATGCTTTTTGCATGGTACAGAAGCCTATTATATGTTCTTCATGACTCCTAGGGCCCTTCATGTTTGTCATGTTTTCAGGACTTCATTAGTAAAGAGAAGGAAGGAGGACTCACACCTCTGATTTAGCTACTTTCCATTTTAATAGGAAATAAAGTGACCCACATGGAGGCTAAATGCAATTGAAAGTCACAGCCATACCAGCTGTTTCTATTTTCAAACCAATGCTTTGTGCCTTGTAATGATACCAGACAAGCAGTGACTTCCAGTAGCATCCTTTTCACCCCTCCTTTTGTTGAGCCTACCAAGAGAGAAGCATGAAACATACCTGATTAGGGCTTTTATTTCTACTTCCCAAGCAGGAAATTAAATGCTCACCTCGAACCAGACCTCTGCAGTCCAGAGAGCAGCATCCATTCAGTTTCAGAGAGCTACACCATTAATCCAAAGCGGAAGCAGGAAAGCGCAATTGTAGCTCTGCTGATGAGTTTATCGGGGTTAGCTACTAAGCAAGAAAAGGCCAGTATGAAAGGCATGGCCCAAGGCCCAGCTTTATGAGACAGCAATATTGGAAACTGGGAAAATGAGAATGCGTGATAAAAACTGGAGCCTCCAAACACACTTTAGCTACAGAAAAGCAGCAGTTTTTCTCCTCTCCCTTTCCTGTGAGTTAGGTCTTCCACAGGGGAAATACAAGAAGGGAGGCATCTTTCCTGCCACCATTCCCCCAGCTTACATCTTTCCTAGAATTTACCACCACTTCCCTACTTGTGTATCTCCTTTGCACCAAAAAGGTGGACACTGTCACAGGGCTTTCCTCTGCGGCAGTGTGCTGGATCCAGCGTGACTCCCTACGGCGTTACTGCAGCGGGGCTGGAAACTGCCATGAGTAGGGGTATGGCACAACACCTTCGTCAGGTTTTAGAAGGCCAGAGGGAAGATTAACATTCAGGGGAGCTCATTCACAGGAAAAGCTAGCAAAGTAAAATTAAACCTTAATATTCTGCAGAGGATGAGGACATTGTTTTTGAGAACGTTAGCAAGACATGAGAAAAACCTATTAAAAGTCAGACACTGGCATATCAGGAACCAATCATGTGGACAGCAAAATGTTTGGAAAAACTGAAAGAGGAAAATAAATACAGTCTACATGTTTGAAAAGTATACATGCTAACTGTCTGCTTTTCATATGCTTGATGGTGACTTCAGTCATATGCAGCTGTATCCACGGCACTTGGAGAACAAGCAAATCTTTTTATTGTTTCAAACAGAACACAAGCAGTTTCATATGTGACAAGCTCCAAGTATAAAATAAAAAAAAAAAAACCACCACCATTTTTCTAAAACTCTGAAATTATACTGCTAGTAAACTAGAATTTAATAGCAAAAGTGAATAAACAATAGCTTTTGAGGCTGGGGAAATTACCATCATGGTGTTATCTAATCTCTCCCCAGAAGTCAAGAATTATGACTAAACCCTTCCAACACAGACATAGCCTGAAATTCTATGTCAGAAGTATGTCCAATTGCATTTGGCAACCCTTAGTCAAGAGAGAGGCTGACTATAATTGGATGAGTATTTGAAGTGCTTCATTATTCATGTAGGAAGACTAGGTAAAAAGTGTTTTGTAGTCCCAAGACACTGGAGGGTGTGCGTTATTGGGTAATAACCAATTAGGAACGTTGACAGTGCTCTGCCTTTAGGATCACCCTGGCCAATAAAGCACCTGGGTGTATGTTGTTGTGCAAAGGCACACACCCACTGCCTACTGCTCAGTTTATTTAAGCAGACCTTTCACCAGAGGAAATGGAGGACACCCCAAAGGATGTGCGTTTGACAACTCAGTTGCATTCAAAAATACTGCTGCTTCATTCCTCCCTTTGCCCTCCAAAAATACATTTTTTTCAATAGCACTTCTGAATTATTGATACTATTGGTTATTGGAAACAAATCTGATTTCTTCTCTGTTTTATTGCATATAATCTGCCAAAGAGCAACATCCTTATTATTTGCAGCAAGGAAACACTGACAGCAAAAGATCAGCTCCTAACCACATAAACTGGTAAAAAACACCACTATGCCATTAAGTAAATACTGCAAACTCAGAACACCAGAAATCAAAGATCTTCCTTTTGTGCTAGTAGTCTAAGAAAAACATACGAATCATTAGTACAGGCATGCAAAAGACTTAAAAAACTTCAGTGTTTAAAAACTAACAGTTCTGACAGTTGCTCACAGGAACCAGAAATTCAACACCAATTCAGCTCATGATAGAGCAGTCCAACCCTTTCACTACCTCCTAAAACAAGGCTAGAATGCACTGATGGTACAAACACTGATTTTTCTTTCCTCCTTTATTTTCTTTATCATTGTAATAAAAAAAAAATCTGGAAGTTTGTATTCTGATCGAAAGCAAAGCAATTTTGTGCAAGATGCCCAACAGGGCTTTCATACCTACAAAAGAAACATTCAAAACTTTTCCTGAATGATTTGCTTGTTTCAAACATGTAAAATATGAATTCAATTTGTTATAAGGACGAACATATCAGTCCTTCTGCAGCTCTCATTTTCTGGCTTGTATCTTATTTAGCCTATCCTGTGGCACTGAGAGTACTGCAGCATTTTCCCTGAAATCCCCCAAACGCCACCTCACCCTCTCCCCCATGTATCACAGATGATGATGTTTTGATGAAGCATCACGCACGGGCCCTCAAGATAATGGATTCAATGGGATACACTTAAAAGATCATTTTTCTCTTTTGTATTGACTGCTTGTGCTGCTCTAAGACAGGAAGGGCTTTCATTTTTTATCTAAGCTGTAAGACCCTGAGGGCCCTCTAAACTGTTTAAGAGGGATCAATTTTCAGATGGGTAGAAGGGGCCCGGCAGACCTTCACAGTTTGGAATGCCTTCTTCCCCTCGGATCGCCAACAAGTTTGGGCGAACCGAAAACCAGCTCCCAGCGGAGCTGCTCTCTGGCATGGCAGCGCTTCCTACTGTTTAGGATTTGTGGTTAGCATTCGCAAAGAACTATAATTTATAGTATGCATACACAGAACAAAATAAGAAAAAAAAGTTTTGCAGAAGCAAAATAATCACTACTGCTGATGCAGATAAACAGCAATATTGCTGCTAAGCAAAGCAGTCCTTGGCACTGGTGTAGCGGCAGGAAACCATTACCCCGTGACAAGGGTTTAATACACTGACATTGTTGCAATTACATCCAGGCAACCTAACAAAACAAATTCATTGTATGGCAGAAAATATTTCCAATTCAACATTGCAACATTTATTTTTTAATTACAGCACAAAGAAGACTTTTGGGGTGTGGAAGGACGTAATCCATCATTTGCTCTGAAGTGACACACTTATGGCAAATGCTGTGTATTATAACTTTCTATGCCACAATAAGTAACTACAAGCAATTTCTTAGGCAAGGAATGCAAAGGGTTTGGGTGTGGTCCTGGGAGATGCTGCTTATCCTCCATCTCCCTCCGTGTCAGCGGGAGCCGAAGGCAAGCCACATGTTGCTGCACTGGGACTTCAATCACTCCTCCTGTTTCATGCATGTGTCACACAGCTTGTGACAGCTCTCTACCTGCAACGCGTCTCATATGAAAAGAGTTTTTACTGTTCAAATTTGGCCTGCATGAGAACACAAATACAATTTTTAATTAAAAGGGATAGTATTTTAATAGGTCACTTAAAGAACAATTATGTCTACCATTTGACTGACAGGCATGTCACATGTTAACATGAAAATGCCACTGGGGTCTAAGAGGTAGCATTAATCTTTACCTTTATAAATTGATGAACTGCTGAAGTATACCCCTTTGGATTTAACACTGCTTTGCTCAACCATCTCATCTTAGGAACAAAACCCCTGCATCTTTCTACTACTCTCCCGTTTCACCTCTTTTAATCCTTCACAAAGTTTCTGATTCACGGAAACTGAATTGCCAATGTTGCTCTCCTTCACTGAGTGCCTGTTCTGCAAAATGCAGTGGTGTGTAGAAATATAAAAGATAGGTCTTCAGTAATGAGCTTGGGTACCAGACGCGGCACAGCTGAGTTAGCTGGAAGCAGGATAAACGAGTCCAGGTGGAGCACTGCGCTATATTGCTTGGAGCATCTGAGCTAGCCCAAGTGTCTACGCGCTGTGGAAGGACTGGGTGGGAAGGTCACCGTGAGACCACTGCTTTCCTAAAGGTGTGCCCCTACAAAGCATGCCACAAGAAGTAGCTACAAGCTCAGCTTAAATGCTTTCAAACTGTTGCAGGAACACCTTGGTTCTCTGAAGCAGGCAGAAAGTGCCTTGAAAGTGCCTAGAAAATTGTCCAAATGAGGTGTAGAGACAACTGTGCTGGAGAAGTCCTACGGATATAAGCTAATGTACACATTAGAGTTGGAAATAGTTTATTTTTATTACTGATTCAAAGACTCAATGAAAGAGATCAATGAGTCTCAGAGCATCCTTCCAACTGATGTCACTAAGTGTGAAAGCATCGTCTGCGATATCTATAAAATATGCTGGCTGCTTAACTACTCAAATAAAGCTCACCATTAACAGGAGCCAGAAAACCAAGGATGTGTGGGGACAAAGGGACAAGCAAGCAAGCGGAGTGCCTTGATCAGGTCAGGTGAAGATCACTTGTGACCTCTGTGAGCTCTGACTCCTTCCAACAGAGACAAAAAAGTGTAGATGAAAAAGAAATTAAGACAAAGCAATGAGGGAATTCAGATGATAGAAGTAGGGTCAATGCTCAGAGCAGAATGGGGACAGAAAAAAAGATACTGAAGGCGCAGAAGTCAGAGAAAGCAACATCCTGAGAGCTGTAGACTAAGGGGAAAGAAAGATTGAGAACAAATGACAAAGGAGAAATAAAGCTTGCCAGATGACAGTTATGACATGACTACGTTTGAATAAACGGCAAACCAGTTAAGTTAGAGGACACATCCACGTAACAGGAACTGGTGATGTTCCCCCGCCCAGCACAGCATTTATGTGTTATTTGCATTAAAATGAGTACAGATAACCATTGGGTCCTAAGCAGTTTTCACTGTTTCCTGTGCAACCTTTGTAAATACATCCCCAAATGGCAGACTTGTATACATGAAACCCAGCCAGAAGGTTGATCATTACCAGAAGGAAGACAGACAGAAATTGGAATCTATATCCTAAAGCTCCAAACACACCCAAGAGGTGGCCGGGTGTTGACAGTAAAACTGGAAGCCAAATGTTTACTTCTGTAATTACGTACGTACTAGATGCCAATTTGCTTAGCAACTACATTGCAAATTATGAAAGACCAATGAAGTACAAACAGCTCATGTGGGAGCAGGATGAGAACCTAGTGCTAACATACAGAGGTTCCTGAGTGCAAGGACTGAGTACAGCAAAAGGCAACTGAACCTCAAAACTATGGTTCAAACCTGGACCCTATCAGGAATGACCTATAAGCAGAATGCTTCAGTGCCACCTCAGTTTCTGATGGGCTTTTTCTTATCAGATCAGCAAACCCCATAGACTCAGCACTCTTTTTTTCCTTCCCAAGTATCTTCTTGGTCAGTCAGAATGAGAAATACTGCTTGGGTGCCTTCAGCCTGGTTTATGAAGCCATGCTACTGAGTAGAAAAGTGCAAACACTACAACAACAAACTGTTCCTCACTGACAAATTTCCACCCACAGAGCTAGTATCAAGCAGCCTTTGCAATGAAAGGATTTCTCAGAGCACAGACCCTTCAACTAGTTATTGACAACCTTCCCTCTCCCTGACTTACAGGTTGATCCAACCCATACAACCTCATGCAAGCCTACTGGGAAAGGGATCTATGAACCATACTGACGATATGGATTTTCTTCTTTCGCCTCAAGAAAAATGTTTGTTACTTCAGAGGACTACTAGCCTCAGAAATAAGGAGCTGAAGCCTTTAGCTTTGTAACACTCCTGAATGTAGAAATTTATTCCCCTGAATATTTCCATCCACACTGTCATAGCCATGCAGCCATAGATAAGCATGGCATGAATCCCGCAATAAAGTCTGCACATCTACTGTCTCTGGGTCTGTGTATGTGCAAAGAGTACTCTAACAATCCACTATCTTGGTTTTGCTGTCATTTTACACATTTGAGGGCAAAAGCATTGAACAAGTAGAAAACACTGCTTTTTATCCTCCAAATAAATAACACACAAAACCACTTTTACTGACACTTAGAACAGGTAGACATCAACTCCATGGCCCCTTTCAGTGATGACTTGCCACCAGTTACTACTGACCACACAATGTGAGAACCTGCTAATCTGATCATGCTATTTCTTTCACCTAGTCACCAGCCACCAGCAACAGCAACGACTTGCTGACCTTGCACGTTAGACATATTACAGGACTAAAATTCAGAAAATACTCACTTCTACTGAGGCGACAGTGATGACTGACCTGTGGTGATCATTAATTGAGGCAAAATGAGGTCAATATATACCCTGAGTTCAATATACACACCTAGAGATACAATTAATCTTGGTTCAGCCAGGACCAGGAAATACCCCTCCGAGCTCTTTATTGACAGACGTGTGTTACAAAAGATTTCTCCTTACAGTATTAGTTGTGTAAATTTTCTCAATTTCTTGAAATAGGCAAAAAGTACACTATACTTCACAGTTTTGCTTCTATTTCCCCCCCAAGTTTGTATATGGGGTGACACCAACCAGAACAACTGTACTGTGTAACTGTACTGAGAGTCTGGTCCTTGTGAATCAACATTTCATTTTTCACTAATACATGCTACTGATGATACTAACGTCATCAGCTGTTTATCTCAGTTACTGGCATCTATAAATATTTATGCTTAGAGATAGTAATCTTTTACACTTTCAATCATCATCCCAAAGCATTTTACAAATTGCTTTTCTGTTAACCTTGGTAGGAAGCAACCAAAGCTCAAAGTTAAAACAGTTATCTTGGGTCACAGAATGGGTCAGTGAGAGAGTCAATGTATTTCCCCATCCCAAGCCCTCCCTTTGCTTTGCCACAAGACCATGCAGCAATCAAATGATGAAATATAAAAGGTGAATAACTAGATGAGAAAGCCAGGATAGGTAACAAAGATTAAATTGAGCCTCTGCCAACTTCTGCCTATTCCCCCCTGCCAGGAATGTTACAAAATACTAAAAAACTGGACCACTCACACTAACACAGCTGGCTGAGCTAGCGTATAGCAATATTGGAAACTCTCACGGAAGCTTGCTCTTTACAATTTGCAACACAATGTTTGTTCTCAAAAGTTCAAGCCTTTTGTAGTCTTTAGCTACTACAGCGTCATGGCTATTTAAGAACCGCCACCTCATGGGGCTTTAATGTTGCTACTCTAGAAAGATCACCAAATACCTCCACAGATAGAGGTGTGCCCTTCAGGAAGATGAATTCAAAAAAGGAGAGTGGAAATAAAGATATACTAACATCTGTTCTGCTAGTATTTGCTTAAAAAAAAAATCCCCAAATGCTTATTAGTTAGAAAACTTTGGATTTATCTCTTTAAACAATTAGCATCACATGGCAGCAGTTTGAGAGGTACTATGCAAGGTGAGTAGGAAACGTGTGACAGGGCTGCTCTTGTGGAGGCATTACAGAGGGAGTGAGTCCTATGCAAAGTGCAGACCTCCCCCCCTCCAGCAGACCTGCTACTGAACCAGAAGTCTCTAGCATGGTGTTGCAACCTGCAGAAGTTTGAACTAAGGGCCACGTTGGTGTCTTATTTTGGAACGGGGCACAGTCTACAGACAACAGAAACCGCCAAAGCTCTGAAACAGGTAAACAGTGCTAACCTGCCTAATTCATAGCATGTCCTTGGAGGTCCACCAAGGCTTTCTCGCAGACTGTCAAAGGCAGCTAAGGACAGTCTGGGCATTCTTCTAAGTAATTCTGTGCTCTTGATGCAAAAGAAACCCTTAGCAACCAAAAAAATGCCAGTGTCCTAAGTGGATCCAAGTGTGTGAAATTTAATTTCCCTGAGGGCTGAGAGTGAAGGTTGGGCAAGAAAACTGGGACACGAATGGATTGGTTCATATGAAAACCTGAAACAGCCCTGGGCAGAAATTTGGAAGTATTGTGAAATACCATATAAGAAGAATCCATCTTCATATGCAGGGAGTAACTCAAGATGGGAGATGTAGCAATGCAAACAGATACCCCAAAAGGTTCTACAAAGAAATATATACAAGGTTTTTAATGAAATCTTCCCATTCTATGGTGGGAATACAGGATGTGGCAATCCAATGCCATGGTGTTATGCAAATACTTGCACCAGATGACCTGGACAGAACTAATTAAAAGCCCAGGTGCTTTGAACCCATGAGATAGACAACACTGCTGATATTGCTGATATCAGAGATATCAGACAACTGATGCTCATATGATTAAAGTTAAACATCTTCCCATTCAGTTCTGATAATCAGTTGAGGTTGTCTTAGCCTGGTGCACAATAACTTTTGGTAGATACCATACAGACAGCGTTAAGGCTGAGAGATGTAGGAATGCTGACTCCAACCAAAGGGTTCGATCCTACTGCAAGATGATAATGCACTGAAAGAAGGAGAGTAGGCTGCTCAGGTTCAAATATCAGAACTAACAGGCCTGTGCTTCCTCTGCTTATAATCATAAATCCTAAAACCTCAGCCCATTTTCCACATTTTCTCTGGTGACCATCAGGAACAATGGGACAGCATGCATGTGCCTCAACTCTCAGGGGAGAAAGGCTCCTTTAGCAGATCCTCATCTTGTATCCATCTTCCCTGGAATAAAAAATTTGAGGCTGTTTCTGGGTGGTGAAAAGCTGACCTATTTTTTTAAAAAATCTTCATTTGCAAAAACAAAATAATAAAAAAAATTAGTGTATCCAAATATTTAATAGATAACTTTGTGTTGCCAGGTATCATCCTGCAGATCTGGTAACTTAAAGTAAACCAAAGGACGTTGAGAAGAGGAGGGCATGATCTAGTTCAAACCAGAATAAATTCCAAAACAACAAAACTCCTCGCAGAATAGAAACAATTTGTTTGGTCGATTCACATGGACATAGGAAAAACTATCAGTCGACAACTGAGAAACAGGAGGAACATTCTGTGTATGGGTGAATGCATCAAGGTCTACAGTCTTGGTGGAGAGAGCTGCACAAAAGGACACCTGCCCCCTCCTCAGGCATTTAAAGAAAATTACTATTTCTTTCAGCAGACTGACCTTACATTAGGTCTTCTTGGTAGGTATAGTGATTCAAATTGCCTCTTGAAGCTTAAGTCTGGCAAACTGTATTATTCAGCTGCATGAGATCATGTCTGAGGCATGGTCTCACTGGTGTCTTGGGAGAACCTGAAGCCTGTTGACGAGATAAAATAATCATATGGGGTCTTCCTTGTGAAAACAGTGGGTTCTGCCTGGTCTGGAATATAACTGGGCTCCTTTGAATTCTATGCTACTGGATTTTTAAATGAATTTGGGGGAGGGGGTTGCGGTTTAGCATTATTTCAGCTTCAGAATTTAAAATTCTAGGATTACTCAATTCAAACCATCTATTAGATAAGCTGCTTGTCTGTTGGATTGCTTCACTGTGTCAGCCTTTGGCCAGAACACAGATAGGCTCCAATTCCTTGGGTTCTTCAATCACAAGAGCATTTGAGAGAAGCCCTCAGTGGTCTTTCCATAGCAAAGGGCAGGGACCCAGCATCAGTAGCAAGACACTTTTATAGTCACATCTGGGTTTCTTTGGAGGAATGGATGGATACCCATCAGTAGGCATTTTACATATCAAGGCACAAACCAGGTTGGGGGATCTAACAAAAGAATTACGGAAAATGAGCCCTGTGAGCTACAAGTCTTTACCTGATATCATTCAAGGAACCATTTTTTAAAGTACTCTTTCCACTTCCTACTCTACTGTCCAGGAAGGAGAAAATAGAGAGGCACAAGATGAGATGCTATTGAACCCAAAAGGAGAAGGAAGAGTACACTTGCTCCAAAGCAGAGACTGCTCTATCAGGATAGCCCTCCTTCACATCAGCAAGTCACAGTGACTCCAAAGCTGCTGGTTTGGATATCACCCTTTCAATCTCACAAAGAAAGATGACTCTGGTACCTGGCCCACAGATGAAAGGTTCATTTTAGGCTTCTGGCCCTTAGACTACATGTAATACGAGTCAGAAGCCTAATGACTTTCATGTCTCAACCTGTTAGATGCTGGAGCCTGCAACCTATGCCTTGACTCATCCCTGGAGCAGTGCTCTTTCAGGCAAGATAATCAAGACCTTATTTTTCATAGACAATACTTCATATGACAGTAAGACTCAGGAGGCTTCAGCTGGCCCAAGGATATCTGTGAGACCCTGCCTTAGTTTTGATCTCATTCACATACATGATATTGGCAGAAAAAGAAAACATACAAGAAATGTTGACCAAAACCTTGGATTAACTAACAAAGTTAGTCTGCAGATATAGACTGACCAGATCAGGCTCCAAGGAACAATTTGTATTAAGGTCCAAATATTACAGGATAATTTGTACCCAGCACCCACCATATATATATATATATATATACACACACACACGCATACACACACATATATACACACACACACACCCCCCCCCCATTGGAAAAAAAAAGGTTAAGGTAAAAATTCACAGACAAAACCCAAACGACTATATCGTGATTGCCAGCTTATTGCTTCATGCCATTGTCTTGACATCCAAACGAGTTTAATAACTGCTCTTTTGAAGCTGTTAATGTTAAAAAAAAAAAAAAAATCTCTCAAGTTTTGGAAGTGGCTGGGAATTCCAGGTTCTAACAGCTAGGCTAGAAATATTCACTCATCAAGGGGTTCAAAAGACATTGTAAGAACTGAAACATAAACGCATGTCAGAACGACTTGAAACAGAATGACTATAACTCAGAGTTTGGGTTTTCTTTCAATTATGTTTGAAGAGCTTTAAAATGTTTAATTTATTAAACAGGCTTTGATACTACAGGCATAGCTTCCACTTTCAAGTGCTACAATGGCTCAATTGAATACAGAATACATTAAGCTTAAATTCCACTGCCACCATACACACTTATGAAAGACATTTTAGTGTTTCTTCACTTAAACTAATATGCTGTCCAGGTGAATTTGGCATGGAAACAGAAGCTGCATATATTAATAGCAGCAGCCTCTCATACTGCACACACACCAGTTTCAGACACCATCACTACTCCAGCTACTGAAAAAAACATTAAGTAATCACAACTCCTAGTAGCTGAACACAAGCAGGTCCTAAAAAAGTTCCCCAAAACTACAGATTTGTTTTTTGAAGAATGGTTCAAGTTTTTCCAGACATTTCTTCAATCTCTCCTGGCAGGCCTGTGCTTTGGCATGGCTTCTATTACTTCCCTCTGACTGCCCTTCCTTGAGGAGGTTGTTGTAAGAAAGGCCATGTGCCCAGCTGTTTTTTTTTCATATGCCTTTATTTACTGTTCTCTTCCTCTAGCCCTTGTCAGCTGCTAGTGTCAGAAGCACTACTCCAGTCCCACCTAAAACCACACAGGCAATGCTGCAGAGGCAGTAGTCCCAGTGAAACCCATGCTTAGAACAAAATCACATCCCATGAAGTGTGTCTTGTACCCTTTGGAAAGGCAGGTCAGAGTGGTGGGATCAAGAAACTCAGAAACTCCCCTCCGAGTGGAAAGACCATGAAGGTAACACTGCCTTCCTTTTAGAGCAGGATCAGGCAGTGAAGGGCAAGGTATAGACTAATACTGTAGACACAATCAACACCTGCTAACTGATACCCAACTGTTAGAACTACAATATCACTACAGTGTTTATCTGCCATCACCACCACGTAATATCCACACACACTATGTTCAATGCACTGTTGTTTTCTTAAAGATACACTCTTATTTCATCTAGTCTACATACACCACTTGCTCATGCATGCGGAAGTTTTCCAACTGCTTAATACTAGTAAGCTACCAGAGTCACAAATGTTTCATTCAGAAGGTACGTGAGAGTTAAGAGTCTAATTATTTGAAAAGTCCTAAGATTCTATAAAAAGTATTCAGTTAATACTGTCCTATATTTTGTTACATTCAACCTTGCCTTTACCTCAAGTGACACATTCAAGATTACATGTTGATAGTACAGGAGAGCTGTTACTGCTCCAAAAGAAACAAAACAAATACCCCAACACCCCCACCTTTGGACTTAAAATGCAGTATCGCTACAGTTTTTGAATGTAATAAACCACAGAACGGGTGCCCTGGCACAAAACCAGAATTCTAGGTGGTAGAAAGTAAGTGCTCTTTACCATCGACTTCGTTTCAGTACATACGCATCGGGATTTGCAGAAGTGCCATTTGTCTGAAACAGTGGAGCGGGGAAAGAAAAGTCAGTCTCTAACCTCCTACGAACAAAGAAACCTAATTTAATTTTGAAACAAAAGGAACTAAATTTATCATTCTAAGACAGCCCCAGGACGTCCAAGCATGAAATGGAAGAAAAGGAGTTGCCAAAGACATGCAGAACAAGCTTTTTAAAGTTACCTGGAATCAGGATATTTTGTAAGCGTGGCCAAGCTGCTGGTATACATGTGCCCACCCACATCAATGTGAACTGGTGCGTTGGATTTTGTGAGCTGTGCTGGAGTGGGGATGCCTTGATTGTTCAATGGAGATGCAGGGGATCTAGTGATCAGAGGTCTTGACATATTGGGCCGACTGTCCTGTGAAGAGATAGACCTGGGTTAATGATCTCCTTAAACACCTCACAGAAACCCACAGTCTCGAGTCAACAGCATTGTCTCATAGTCTCACCTTATGATTTTTATCTTATCAAAGCACAGACAAATATTTGGCAGTTTTTAAAATCAACCCAGCTCCAAGAGTCTTAACTGGCTAAGTTTAGAGTATGTAAAGTGGGGCAAAATCAGTGATAAAACCCACAAAGTAGAAATCACGTTCAATAAAACAAGTTCTTCCTGAACACTGCTCGTGACAGACAACCCATACCAAAAAAACCCGTCATTCTCGTATTTAAGAGGTGACAAAGGCTCTGACAGAAAGAGCTGCAGACAGAAAGACCCAGAACAATTACTATTTTCCTTAATTAAGATGACCCCAGGTAGACTTTCTGTTCCTTCCCAAGCCCTCCGTCGCTGCCGTACAGTCAGAACAGAAATACAAACCCTCAACTCCTCCATCCTGCACACTCTTCTCTCGAATTCCCAATTCACATAGCACGGAAACAGAAGCAGAAACACCTGGACTAGTCAACTGCTCATGGACTGCAGACCACTGGACATCGACAGCCTTTGAGAAAGACATTTTCCATTTAAAAGTTATACGTATGGCGACAGATGCCCCCGCGTGCCCCGCATAGGCTGCAGGTCTGAGCGACTTCCCGAGGCAGGCGAGCTCCGACAGTGGAGCGGGAGCGATGCTTTGCTGATGAAACCAACTTTTAGTCACAAAGGAAGAGATGTAACGCCAGCAAAGAGCAGACACAGCCTGCGCGCGCGGCGGGTGGGGCAGGGCAGGGCGATTTGCTGGAGCCAGTAAGGCAGGCTGCATTCAAAGTTGGGGATTAAAATAGAAATGCATTCGAGAGCGGTTTGAGACAACCCCGCTTTTGACTGAAGGAAAGCTCCATACAGGGTGGAATCTTACAGGGATGCCCTGAGAACTAAAAGCCCTTGCAAATTACTTAGTTTTACATTTAAAAGGTAAGCAAAGCAGCGAGAAGTCAGATACACTTCATCACAAAACTCTCTTTGTTCTTTCGACACGTCTTTCAGCTGTAAACATCTCCGCAGAGCCGGGCAGCAAACCTCGCAGAAGCGGAGCACGGCCGTGAGAGAGTGTTACGGGGTATTTGGACTAGCAAAGTCCGCCGCCAACATCATTTCTCCATTTTTCATGGCTGTTAACAGACTCAAACCATAAAGGCAACATGAGCCAGGTAAATGTCTAACTGAAATGATTTACAGGCCAATGTTGCACAATAAATCCAAGTAATATATAACAAAAGGCACCTATAAACCACAAGGCACTTAGCTAATTTTCTTTCATACGCAAAAGCAAGCTTAGGTCAAATACTGATAAAAACGAAGGGGATGAAGAAAAACATCTAGTTTGGGTGTTGGGGGGGAGGGTTGGGTTTCTTCTGTTTCTTTATAAGCAGAAGTTAATATAAATCTGCAGAAATACCACGCTTAATCACTACAATTGCTTGAGGAGGCGCCTGCAGCATAATGAAGACAAGTCCAGACAAAATAAGGTACACACGCTATGCAAAACTAATGTCTGCTATAAATGCTATGTGGTACAACCACCACCCAAGATGCTACTGATCTGCAGTATGATATTTAGTAAAATAATGAAGAAAAAATTAAAAACAATTGGAAAGGTAAAAGTAAGAAGGCAAGGAGTGATACAAACTGGGGGTAAAAAAAAAAAAGCACGCGTTGGACGATTAGCAGGAGGAAAGCAGCGGGTGTGAGGAAGGGAACACATTTCAGTGCTTAAAAGCAGACAAACAGTTTGAAAAAAGTAAAATAAAATCATCAAGAAAGGCTGAGACTAAAATGAAAAACAAATTCTGTAACTTGTATGAGGAAGACACCACAACCTCCCTTAGCAGGATCCTCTCTGGCAGAAAGACACAGCCCTGTTGCAATTTAGCACTCTGCAGCACCACCGAGTCTGTAATAGTTTTTCAATTGGACACATTCTCCTGTATACCCTGCCTGGGGCTGCTCGGGAGAAAATGAACAGATTTGCAGGGTTAATATTGTAGTTAGGCTGGGACCTCATTCAGCATAGCTGCGATAGTGCCGGCTGTGTGGAATGGTAGAAGAATGTGTAGCATAAACATCACTGCCAGGATGGGAGATGATAGGTCAAAGGAAACCAGTTTCCAAAAATGAGATGTAACCAAGCTGCCATTTACACAGTCTACCTACTAAAATTCCCCCCAAATAAAAACGCTTTATAATAAAACCTTTTGCGATCTTATTTCACCCTCCTCCTTTTCAACACTTCCCCTTCAAGTTACCTGCATTTATTGTGCCTCGAGAAACAACGCCCATCTGCTCAATGTTTAGGTATTAAATACAATAATGCTAACTTTGCTCCAGCCTTAGCTCACGAAGTGCATTTCCCTGTATAAAACCAGTTCACTACTGTTTTGGAGACCACTTTGAAATTAGGCAATGGTATTTCTACTGCAGTTGCCCCAGAGAAATTAAAGCAGAAATGGGATTCAGAGAACCAAGTGCTTAAAAGAACAGTTTCTTTTCTATGGCAGAACCCACTAGCGCAGCCACAGCACAAAACATCACCGTCCAATGGGTACGGCATTAAAAGACCACTCTGACATTAAACACATCAGAGTTAAACAATTGCATTAGTTCAATCACTGTATTGGTTCAGCTATGGAAAGGATAACACAGGGATAAAGAGTCTCTCTGAAGAAATACATGGCTCGCATTGGATTATTGCAAACATGGAAGTGAACAAGCTTAGGTAAAAAGTGGTTAGAACAAGGCACTGCTGGTAAATTAAGCTTCTACTACCTAAAGTGATTACAAATATAATTCCTTAGAAACAATTACAAGAGGAGAGAAGGGAGTCATAGAAACTAAACTTAATGGGATCCAGCAAGCTATCTAGAACAGCTGATGACAAAAAGGAGCAAAAAGCTCTTCAGAAGCCTTCCTTGGTGTGCTTGGTGTCAGGCAGGTGAGACTTGCACCCAGGAAGGGTTTATAGCTCAGCCATGGCTGTTCCCACACAGGAGATCATAGAGGTTGTCATCTACCTCAGGATCCGCACCAACTTTATTCACGAGTGGGACATGCAGCACAGCTAGCGCCTGCGCAGGCTGGATGGGCAGCGACCTTCCTGATCTGTCAACAGTCCGTTTTTCACTTGGCACCTTTTCTTTTCAAACATTTTAATATTTACCCTACAAAAAGTAAATAAGAACAGGAAATCCCAGGTTTTACAACAGCTCCTGTGGACCAAAATACTTCAAATACCTCGTAAAACATTTATCATTATTAGTACTCAAAAGATTCCCCCCCCCGCAACAACTTTTCAAAAAAATGAGCTCTGATTTCCAATCAGAATGAATTTACTACTGAAACTACGTACTCAAAAGTGCTAAAATCTGTGCGCTAGGCAGGTTAAAGGCATTTAGGTTGTACAAAACTTTTCAGTTTTGGTTCAGCACACAAAACCACTGCTCTATTACAGCAGTTTGGGGCTCCTCCGCTTTCTTGCTGATATTTGGAAGGAGTCTTTCAACAATGAGCAGTTCGTAGGCCCAGGTCTTTTGAGTATATCTGAACCTGCTTCTCATTTTCTGCTCTAGGCAAGCCCTCCCCTAGGCTCAACAGAAGCAAAAGCAGCCCTGCCTGAACTCCTCCCTGGGATTTACAAAAATCCTTATGATTTAGAAGTCTTTCTACCAAGGGGGATTAAGGATCATGGAGGAGGGCTTTCAGATCTCTTTTCCTCCCTGCCTTTTTCCTCTATACCACCTTCCCCCCAACTCCATTCGAGAATATTGTTAAAGAATAAGCCTTTACATCTGCGTTGAGAAAACACAGTAGCTGTAGGACTGAGATTCACAGCCATGCAACTGGTCTACCAAAGAACAACATAGGAACCACGTCAATCTTCTGGTAGCAAGTGGAAAAAGTAAGCAATATCTGAAGAAAGCAAGTTACTACAATGTGCTAAGTGTACAAAAATCAGAGAGACAGGAGGCTTCCTCCTCCCCTCAAAATATTCACTCACGTTAGACTGCTATGATTAGCAGTGGTTTCAGAAGTGTTATTTACACTCTGTGGTCTTGAGTAAAGTCATTCCAGTTCCCTTCTTAAGCCAGAAACCTCAACAAAAACCATGTCACTACAAGACAACCCGAGCTCACTCACAGGAGGACTGACATTCAAGTACAAAACATCTACCTGACTCACTGGACAGTAGGGATCATTTTGGGTTGCAGGTCAAGACATTGCTGGCTGGGGTTATTATAGCCAACATCTTCCCTGTGAGCCAGCCCAGCTCAAGCAGGAGTGTGTATATATATGCTATTTGATATACTGTAGCTCTAGCCTTTGTATCAAATTCTAAAATTATCAGATGCTCCCTGTCACAGCCCAAGCAATTATTCCTGCTGAGAAACTCAAAGTTACATATTTCAAACTCTCCTGGATTTTTCTGGGGGGAGGTGAGGACAAGCTTGTCTTACCTTGTCTAGACATTAGAAACAATAATCATGCAGTAATTTATTCTAAAGCATCAAATCTGTCTGTATTCATTATCTTTTTTTTCCCCAACAGAAAGCCATGAGAGAGATGTTTCTCCTCACAAAAGCTTGGTGCCCAGGAACAGCTGGCAACAGCAGTTAGCACACCCACATCAGCCACCTCCAGCAGAAAAGTCTCCTCTGAAGTTTGTTCACTTTATGGGGAATGAATCCAAACAGTGAACAAACTTCAGAAGTTGGAGACAAATCCCTTTTCCTTCAGTCCAAAGCAGAAATCACTCAAGTGTCATGGACAGCTATGCACCTGACTCCGAAATAAACAGCAGGCTGATGCTTAGGGTTGGTTGTGGAATGCAGGAAAGCCCAGTTCAAGTCCCTCATCCAAACCAGGAACATTAGGACTACTCTCAGATTCGGCTCCCGCACAAGCGTCCCCATTTTGAGGATGCACTTTTTCAAAACAAACATTTCATTAAAGATTTAAAAAAAAAAAAATCATCATGTCTCACCACAATGCTTAAACAAGTACCCCCCCCTTTTTTTCAATTCAGCAAAAACAGTCACCACAACAAAGAGGCTGGAGAAAGCATTTATTCAACATAAACAATATCAGTACAGTACAAACAGCACTTCTGGAAGGTGTAGCAAGCAGGCAGAGATACAGAGCTACCTGTCCAGGAAGCCCAGGTGCTTGTCCTGCTGGAAGGGGAAAATCCCACCCTGGGCACCTCAATGGGACAGCGATGCCCTCATACCGAATTCTCTGGCTATGGCCATGGTATGCTACATCCACAGATGACACCAGGTTGTGCCGGCCCCTCAGACAGAGCCCTGCAAGGTGGTCAAAGACGACCACGTGCACGACACGGAGCGTGCAAGCTGCATTTTGGTCTCTTAAGGCGTGCGTGCCTTGCAGTGCCTTCTCTTCGCCTTCACTCTGAAGAGCCCAGAAGCACAAAGAAGTGGGACAGATTTTTGGCAAAAAGTCTTTACATGTGAGCACATCCATACCCTTTCTTCTGCTTCTGCACCCTTCAACCGATAGCTGGTAACTTTCTGAGGACATGGTTGGGCTGTACTGGTGCCACTGGGTCTGCAAAACAAAGAAATAGCGCATTATTTTCCCCAGCGAAAATATGCTGATTGCACTGTCATGTTTTGCCTTTCAACAATATAATCCAACTGCTCTTTTCCTCACAGCTGCGAGCTTTAGGATTGCTGACTCCAAACATGACGAATTATGTTTATAAAGCACAACTCCAAAACAGTTGTGTTTGAGTGTCACATGAGAAACAGGCCCAAAACACTATCAGCTGCAAGTCAGTACCACAGTAAGCTGAGATACCAGGTCCCCTGAGACTCAGCAGTAGTACTAGAATTATTATTTTAGACCTCTGGAGGAAAAGCCTCATTTTAAATCCTGAATGTCTGTCAACATGTGACAGAAGGTCAAATTAATCTATGCAAGACAGTCAAATACAATGGAGAGCTTGAGAAGTAGGAAGGTTTTCTTGAGATGCTGAGGCACCCAAGCGTAGCAGACCTACTACTATACTATTCCAAGCAGCTGCTCACTCCTCCCACCACACGTGCCCTGCATGCAGCACTCAGTATTATTTGCAGAAATACATGCAGCAATACATTTTAGAAAGGTGGAGGCCACGAGGCTGCCTGAGAGAGGGGACAGATATATCCAGAGGGGTCCATCATAGCCAGGGTTTAAGGTATAGGCTATCATGAAACAAAACCTTGGCTGAAACCCTTTCCTGAAGGTGCCAGGAACCGTGTTAGGCTGTCTTCTGTATCCTGCAATAGCCCAAATACCCTATAGCCCTATAGCAGCGGTGACTGCAGCACTTACCTGACAGGACGACTTTAACTGCTACATCCTCCTTGTCCCAGAGGCACTGGCCCCGGGGTGGAGCGTGGATCCAGCCCTGCGAGACTGGGCTCCCTTGCTCCACATCCCGCACGCTGGCTGCTCACAGCCTCCTCCTCCTCCTCGAGATGCTGGTGCTGCTGAGCACATACACCCGCTCAGTGCTACAAGTGTGGGAGAGATTGTGGTTGCATTTCCTCGGTAAAACGAGCCTTGCTGGGATTTCATCAGAGCTGATCAGGACCTAGAATAAATGCCACAGGTGCAGAGAACCAAATGAAAGGCAAGGGGCTGAAGGAGGCAAGGTATTTGTGCTGGATGGAGACAGCTGCCTACCTGGAGACGCAGGACAGTTAAAAATGCCCTCGGACAAGAGCTTGAAGACACTTTGAGAATCCCAGCACCCAGTAGCCAAGTCTGCAGCACACAACTAATTTCAGCAGAACAGCTCTAACCACACCTTCATCAGAAACCGGTCACTAAGACCTTAAGAAAAATCTCTAACTGAAGAAAAAGGATTTAGGGATAAGGGCAGGAGTCAAATGAGGAGCTGTGCTTATACCAGTATGGCAGTAAAGGCGAGTCCAAAACCTGGAAAAGGTCAAGTTTACAGGGACTGGATGCATCTGCTCAAGTGCTTATAAACTTCTCTGAAGATTCCCCTAAGCCTTGAAACTGCAGACAAAAGTTTAATACCTCCCTCAAGATATTCTATAAATTTGTACTCTTTATGGAAGATTAACTCAGCCCCTTGCTTGTTTGGGTAAGCACTGCTGAGGCCAGCCCAAATGTTTTCATTTATTACATTCAGGCCCTGCAAGGAAAGCTCTCTTCTTCTGCTCTGCCTACCCATTTCTTGCTGTGCACACCCTCTATGCTTTGGTCAAGCAAGTGGTAAATGTGGCTGACACAGGACTGGACTTAAGCCCGTAATGCAAGCAGGATCTTTGGCATATATCCAAGCCATTGCACTATTAAAAAAATCCCACGTATAACTTGGGGGTCCAGCCTGGATTCACTACCCCCAAACACACACAGTTCCACTAGCCACTTTGTCTTTCATAATGGAAGACAACTTCTACGGTCTTCAGACGTGCTGATTTGATTCTCGCTCAGTAAAAGCGGCCATTTAATTTACAAGCAAAACCGGATTTGAAAGCTGCTCTCAATTACTGCACAGCACACCACTGCCCACCTGACACTGTATAATCACAGGGTGTTTATCCCAGGATGTAGCAGGCAAAAACATCCCCTAACCATGCTGGAGGACGCAGTGTTTAGACACAGGAGGACATAGGACCAAGGGTCAACAGACCTGCTGTGCTGCTTCTAATGGTGTCCTATGATAGGAGCAGACTGGATACCTGGCATTTCAGACCACTGGCTCTACCAGGAGCTTGTCTGTTCTGCACCAGCTTCTACTCAAACTAGCAATAAAATTGATTTAGGAGTAACCAAAAGGAAGCATAACTCCCTAGCCTGAGCCTTCCCTAACTGGACATGCCCAGTTCAAAATATTTCATGAGGTGTATAGCAAAGCACTTCAGTGACCTTCACTCAGCCTTCTTTATTCTCACAGGCAAAAGGGGGATCCTGCCAGATACTGCAGAAACTATAACTAGCCTGTAAGTGCCAAGAGATCCCTCAGTCTCAGCAGAGAAAGGCTGCAGTCATTGTGGACACATTTTAAAAAAAAAAAAAAAAAAAAAAGAAAAAAACCCAAACCACTATTAAAAAGATGAGCAGTCCCTGGGAAAGAGGCTGCCAGGTCTGAAGAGCCTTTAGCAGCCTGGCAGCCCTGCCCACAACACTACAGCTGATACAAAAGTCTTTGCTTCTGCTGCCCCAAGGACAGTTTCATTTACTTTCCTTTAAACCTGGAAAATAGGTCGCTTTTCTTCTCTTACCTCTATCAAACCTCAGGTAGCAGAGACAATGTGAATATACCTGTACTTCATAGGAAAGCAAGCACACAAAGGGAGTTTCACGTTTTGGCAAAGGACAGAGACGACAGACCAGTTCTTCTCCGTGCAAGGCTTCATTCATTCCAGTGAACAGCATCGCTCCAATACTTTGGACCACTTCATCCCTGCTGCAAGAGGCGTGGCCTGCCAGCACCTTTGCAGATAACGTACGTACGTACTCTGGGGCTCCATCCAGAGTCTGTACCTCCTCCCTGACAGAGGCAGCCGCTCAGGCAGCTCTCCCCAGCCCTTGGGAACAGCCCAGCACAGAGCAGCCAACAGCTCCTGCCGCCTCCGTGAGGGATGGGAGATCTCCCAGCTCATCTCCTGCACCCGTGAAGACAGGCGTGCAACAGCCACCTCCGCCCCATGCATGTACGTGGGGTTCGGACCAGGAACGGACATGGAAAGGGAGAAGGGAGCTCGGAACACTGGAATCCATCTTCCAACTGTTCCCAGGTGGACACCTTGTAGGTTGAGATATATTAATAATGTAATTTTTAGACAGACTTCTCACTCAAGTGTTGTTGCCTTTTATCCACTTCTAGCAGGCACTCTGCATATTTTGTAAGAGTCTTTACATAAGAAAAGGACAAGAAAAAAAAAACCACTCCCTCCTGGGTTTAGAAGGAAAGGACTTCTGTTTGCCAGAACCACGCTGGCACATTTGAATGCAAAGTTAAACAAATCCTTAAAGATGGTGTCAAAATTTGAGTGGGAAAGAAACCAACTGGTTACATTCTTCTCGGACGGAGTTTGCAATTTGTCCGATAATCTTCTGGTGAGAAGCAACACCAAAAAACAAGCATTGCTGAAATCTGTTTTGTTTGTGAGTTAAGATCCTATCAGTAGTACATGAATAAAGATTAACATCTTGAATTGCAGTCATATCTGAAGATTTTAAAGACCCATAAAAATGCAGACTTCAGTGGGATAACTGGGAGATCGTCATGAACTGTCAGAATTTGAGAAATGGGGTTTTATTCTTTAGATTTGACTCACAAACTGAAGAAAAATAAGCCCATACTGCCTTATTTGAAGTTAATTTACACTCCAGTTTGAATAGCACCTGCCCTTGGGTATGCTCCAGAAGAACATCTACCTTTCCACAAAGGGAGGCTAACACCCATTGTAAAACTTCCAGAGGCACATTAGATGTCTGTTCCCCCCCCAGCAATTTCACCCTTAGAAGTAGAAGGAACACTGCCAGTTACAGCCTGTGCTGAGGAAACATGAGTTATAATTTTACCCTGGGAAAATTGCTGAACTGGGAGCTTCTGGTGTGGCATAGGTCTTGCCTTCGCAATCCACTGGTTCTTTTGATTCAGAGAGGTTTTGAAAGGGTGGTGATGAAAAACATAGCCTCTCCCTTTGAATCAGCCAGCCGCCTGCTTTCCTTTGCACTTTTAAAATTTGGGTTATTAATTTGCCTAGGAGCAGAAAGAGATAATACTGACCCATCTAGAGAAGATGCGGTTTTGGACATATCAACAGAACATTATCTACTTCAGATTGAACATGCAAACAACAAAAAACCCACCTTCAGACTATTTGAAGAATTTGTATCTGGAATCACTTTACCAGGCTTAAGAAAAAAACAGGAAAGCCTCTATTAGCTCTTCCTGTCATATGAAGAGGAAAAAGGAAAGGGAGAAATTATAAGGATCCAATAAAACAGTGTCTTTGAAATGCTGTAACACACAAGAGCTCTAAGCATTCTCCAGATGTTTCTTGCAGCAACCAATAATAAAATATTCTCAGATGGAATCATAATTTTGAAGACATTGTGTCCACTTAGTAATTATGAAACTAGACAATAAAACAGATAGACAGCTTCATCTATAACCTAACTGCAGAAAAAAGGCAGAAAAGGGCTTTAAAGCCATACATTTGTAGTTACCTAATTTATGATGAAGATGTAAACAGAACTGCAATTTTGACAGTTACAGTTCAGGCTGGTAGAGAATTAGAAATATGGTGTGAAATTGTAATCTTAAATTATACATCCCTTGCTCCCATTATCAATGCAACACAACGCTATGGGCAAGAAGGACTGACTTTTAGGAGCCCTGCATCATCACTGGGTTTTCCTCCTGTCTCCCTTCCATCCACCTCCCCTCCCAGCAGGTCTCCGAAGCCAAATTTAGCAAAGCACCAACCCTATCTCTCAAAAATTATAATCTACTGAAACCCCACCAGATGGACAGAGACTGCCAAGAGGGAGGCCAGTGTGAGGAAAGGGTAAAAGCTGAACTTACTGAAATGACAGGCTTTTTGGAAGTCCTTGTTAAGACGGACTGCAATAGGGAGCGTTTACTCAGCTCTATCACGATCCCATGCATTTCCAGGGCTGGCTGGGACTTTTTCCTCTCCTCTTGTAACTCCCATTAAAATTATCAGCTTACAGATTTCATAACAAGCAGGAGAATGAAAAAGCCCGAACACTATCACGAGAAAAATCGTATTAACATTAGCTATTTCAAAACGCACGTGGGTTACTTAACACCTCGGGACAGGCGGCATAACAGCACACAGGTGCTCCCGGTGCAGGGACAGGAAACAGATCCCTGCTAAAAATACACATACGAGGCAGCACGCAATGACGGAGACCTCCCAAGAGCTCTGGAAATGGGTTATCCACGCAGCGCGTGGGACCTGAACCGAAAACCGTCAGTGACCCAGATACTTCCCCACCCCATACTAAAATCTGTCTACCTTCGGATTTTAAATCCCTCAGAGGAGTAGGTATGCTTTTTGGTGGCTGGTAGGAAGGGGCTGAAGTCCTGAATTAAGCTAAATACAGCCATGGTTAAATTCAAAATGCTCCTTCAATGCAGTAGCACATAAAGGTTTTTAGTTCGTTTTACCTCTTTTCTGGTGTTTGAGGTTTTCTTAAATGCTAGGAAGGCATTTAGGGACGAAGGGAGAAAAGGAATGGTAGGCATATGACTATGGGGTCGAGCAGCAATTTTTTTGGTTAGTGTGAAGGGCAGGATTTGAGGAAAGGAGAACACAGGATTCTGCTCTGGAAGGCAAGAAGAGTGCTTGGCAAAATGACGACCATATGGCGTATGAACAAAGCATATTTTAGATTTGGTTCATTTGATTCCATTATGTGTAAAAGATACTTTAGGATCCAGGGCTAAGAAATACCATTTGGATTATTATTGTTTTCAGACCTGTAGAGATTTCTCCAAGTAGTCATTGTAGCTCGTATGATAAAAACATCCATTTGGCACCTAATTTTAGCATTTTTTTGCCCACAAGGGTGGATTAACCCTGAATCTATATAACCATATGCTATATGCCAACAGAAGCCATCATTGCCACCGCGAACCTCATGAAGCAGCAATCCACTATCTAGCTGTAGACAGAACGACCTCTGCTAACTAGCTCAGCAAACTCCTAATTTTATATTAAAAGGCTTTTACTTGACCTGACACCACAACAGACCACGCACATAACCTTAGAACAGTGGATGAAATCTTATACAATATACACTTCTTTGGATGGCATGGCCTGCTTCTAAGTCTGTGTTTGTGCTGCTCTGGTCACTGCTAACACGCAAAGCACCAGTGCTTGAACAACAAAAGGACCTGAAAATGTTTAAAGAAGCAGAAAAGACTATGCCTGTCAACCAACAAGAAATGCCTATCTCACTTTTCTCTAGCTATTGGCTTTCATGGCCTCCAATGTGTAACACATTTCAATAAAATTGAAATGCAAGAAATAAAGACACATTAACAAACTGGTAGTACATATAGCTGTGTTATGACACAGAAACCAACAACAAAGAAGAATCACGTCGTTAGATGATTGTGAGGGACAGCTTGAAATTAAAAAGGCAAATGGCAGCTTCACCAAGAAAATGAAAGCTAAGCAAAATACACTGTTATTTTATTTTTAAAACATATAGAAGTTAAGTGAGACAACCCAGGACACACAGTCACTTGCCACAGCTGGACCAACAACCGTGGGGTAAGCATTTAGGTATGACATTTCTCTTTTGGTGGGCTGTTGTGTAACCGGGCTCTTGGAGAAGCTGGTCCTTGCCAAGAGGCTCAGCTAATTCAACTGCCGATGAGGCAGTAAGCTTTATAAGTTATCCTCATTCAAAATAATACTTGAAGAAATCTTTTGTTGGGTTGGTGGGAAGACTTCATCTAACAGAGAAAACAAACCCACTGAATACCTGGAGTGGTAATAACCAGTAAGACCATGCTGATAAGGGGAAACATCCTCTATAGGTCCAAACTGACAACTCTGAACTACAGCTGGCTTCTTCAATAGACTAAAAACAACTTTAAAGAAGGATCAAGATGACAAGATCTGGAAGTATCTTAAAAAAAAAATATATCTTTAAAAGAGCAGTTTGAGTATCAAAAGTATGAGAAGGTGTCAGGTAGATACAACCAACTACGACGAAATAATAATTTTTAAAATAGCGTGCAAAAAACCTGCCACATTGCAATAGAGGCCGGAAAAGTGGAAGAAACCATCACAAGAGGAGGAGTTGACAGGTAAAGGAGCAGATAAAGGGACAATCATACACAGCGACACATCCGGAGTCTTTAAAAGACCAATTCCAGATTAAGTCTGGGAGATAACATCTGCAAAGGATTTTATCTGGAACCAGGTAAGTTTGAGGGAAACATCAGGAAGGCCTTACAGCTTGCGTCTTTCTTCATGCTTGTCTCCTGCTGTTTTACTTGACGCTTGTCTCCCGCCCAGAGGAGGAGTGCGGGAAACCATCAGACCAGCTCCCTCCCTGGCATGGCAGGGGAGGAAAGAGCAGAGAGGCTGAAGCACTACCGTTCCTGCAAAAGGCAAGGCAAGGAGGCAACAGAAACGCAAAACGCATGTTGGGAGTAGGAAACCAGAGCATCCCCCGTTGGAACAACAAAGCCCTGCAAGAGAAAGAAAAGGGCAGGCAGAAGAAGGAGGTAGCATTTAATCGGTAAGAGTGGGGAGACACGTGGTGAAATAAAAAAAAAACAAAAAAACCCAAACACAAAACCCAAACATTTAAGTTGACAGGCTTTGGTCTCCCCTCTGGAACAAACACTCAAAAAGCTTGCCTTCAGGAACAGATGAATTGTAGTGTCAGAAATAAAAGAGTATTTGAAACAAACAGGAAAGGTTTCAGGGGTCTTGTGGTGATCGCCTAGTAGAGGGTAGCAGAAATTAACTTCAGCAACAATTCCTAAATTATAGATTTGTCTCATGGCAGCCACCTTCGTCCCATTACAGACACACTCAAGTGATCGCTTGATTTCTGCTGACCACCACCCTGGACCTGAAGAACCAAAGGGCATTAGTTTGGGGAGAGGTTTTTCAGGGGGGAGTGGGGTTGGAGAGGAAGGATGCATGGCAACATTGTTTTGTTTTTCAGCAGAAACACTAAACCTCATGTTTTCCACCCTAGCTGCCTTGCACAGCGAACTGAGCTTCAATCCAGAAAACAACAACAGGTAAGGAAGGTATGTGTGCACCTTATTCCACATATTTGACAAGCAGTGTGGAATGAGGTGTGGCAAGTGGAATTCGTAACTCCAGCCCTGGCCGGGAAAGGTGGCCGGATGCCAACCACGCCATAAAGGTCTCGTCATCTACACTTCAAGTAAGGTCCTGAGGATCCTGACACTTTCTCATATTGAGGTGTGCCACAGATACAGAAAAAAAAATAATTATATTGCAGCCACAGGGGTTGATAGCCACAGGAGTCTGACCTGCCACACACTTGCTCTAACAAAATCTCTTAACCCATCGCACAGTGACGAGCCTTACAAAGTGCTCTGCACTGAGTAGCTTCACTGAGAATAATACACTCCTGCCAACAGCAACTTCACTTGACCAGAAGCAAGCCTGGAATTTTCTAGGAGGCTGATGCTGTGGTAACTGGTGGAAGGCATCTAGTAATAAGGATGGAGGTTCAAATAGTGAGGGCACAATGAAGCAAACCAGGAGATTCATCTGGGACTAAGAAACCCAGAAGAAATCTGAATGCATGGCTGAGCTTAAGCAGTAGCAGTTACATTAGAAGTGTTTTTTAACACAAAAAGGGAACTGATGGCAGATAAACTCTCATACGTGCAAATTAGAATCAATGATGATGACTGATTTTTATAAAGTGTCTAACGATACAGTGCAAACTAATTCCTGCCATCTGAAGCCTGGCACCATTTGGTATATTTAATTCAAAAAACCCTGAGCACATTTTTTTTTTTCCTCCCCTTCTTCTGGCTCTCTTGCCATGCTGACGCTTGTTTGCATTACATCTATTTTGAGCTAAATTAAATAGGAGAAGCAGAGTTTTGATTCAGTAGTAGCAATAAATGGGGTTAGCCTGGCATTGATCTGTGTAAAGGGGCCAAAGCTAGGACTGCCAGAAGCAAAACGTGGTCAGTGAACTCTACAGCACCAAGAGTGACCCTGCAGCTGAATTCCTAGCCCTGATTACAACAGAAAGAGACTTGCTTTTCTGAACAAAGAGTATTTCAGGCAGGAGATTAGCAAGAGAAAGTCTACTTGCAACAGCAGACGGAGGAAACGTACCAAAAATAAGAACCACGGCACACTTCAGAGGATTTTAGAAAGCTTCTGAGCAGTGCAAAACAAATGCCTTCCTTGCTCTACGTTTCTCATAAGCCAGCATTAGGTCCCAATGCTGAAGAAACAGTATTTTTCTTCTGCACCTCAGTTAAATAGCTTCAGTTAGGTAGCATGCAGCAGGGAAGATGAGCCAAAACCACGTTACAGGTAGCACGCTGAAAAAGTTACCTTACAGACTAAGAACATTTGTCTTACAGCCTACAGAAAGGGAAATCATGTTTACTATAAGAGAAAAGGCCCCCTTTATAAATCATGCTTAAAATTTAGACAGCAAATTTATACAGAAGAATTTCACAATCCTTTGGAAACGTGGGTCAAATTCGCTCGCTCTCTGGGTGTTTGTGCTGTTGTGCAACACAAAACAGTGAGAGCACAGCAGTAAATCTAGCCTCATGACTATCAAGTTTAATCACAGTGTATCTACGATGGAGAACAAAGTGCCTCTTATTCCCACTGCACCGTGACCCCAGAGGATCTCAAGCCAAGCAGGGTCGGTTCAGGCCAGCGTTTGGAGAGATGCCGGCAAAGCACTGGAATTGACCCCTCCAAGGCTGAAGCGAGCTCGCACCTTGCTCCCAGCGAGGCCACGTCACACAGTAGCAGCACACAAGGTGTTGGGCGCTCACAGACATCCCTATCAGCACCTTCAACCACTGCTCCCACCGCTTTGGCAGGTCCGCCGGCTATTCACAAGTCCTTCACGCAGCAAGAAGCTGTTGAGAAGTGCAGCTCTGCCAAGTGATCAGAGGCTGCTGAGCAGCAATGCTTCCTATCCTCGTTTTTTAATTTGTGACATTTGGGTGGCACCAGGCTGCGTCTCCAGAGCTCACCCTTGCTGGAAACCCTGAGACAGGCCACTTGCCCAGCGGTGCAGCCCCACTCCTCGTGCTGGCTTCACCAGGAGCAGTGGGGACCTCACCCCCCCTGGAGCAGAGAGAGAAAACCAGAGAATCACTCATCATCACTACTTAGACTTTCAACCTATTTCTTTTCCACATTTTACAATAAAGGCTCATTAACACAAGCATTTCCTTAAAAACAAGGATCACAAAATACTGAGCCATGTCAAATCCTTATGAATGAACCATTGAAGGTCTTCAGCTCATTCTTCCCCCACAAAGTCCCATAATGGATTTTTGCTTGCTGCTTTACCAAGTAGGAAGGGGCGAGGTGGGGACCCACAGAGGAAAGGGAGGGCAATTTAAAGAGTCTGTCAGTGTACTGACAGCCTGCAAAAAATTAAGTCAGAAATCTGCAAGACAGCACCCTGGTTTTTTAATGCCTCTCATTTGTCTTGCCACTCTTATTACAGGGTTGATTGCACCCTTCACTTGAGTTTTGTGGTGGTTGCAATGTCAGAGCATGGGACATGTGGTTGTCACAACTGGGAACTTGCTGACTGATTTATGTGAACTTACAAACCCACAAAACCAAAAGATATTTGTTATTCACTTACATTCTGAATGTTCCTTTCACCTCTCATGGAATACATTTCGGGCAAGTGAAAGCTTATTTCTAGTTCAAAATTCGGCTTCCCTTCTGTAGAAGGGAGCCTAAGCGTAATACACCTTTGCTATGGAAATCACCCCACAATATCCCCCCTGAACAGCTCAAGGTTAATATACCTACATCAGTAACAGCATCTCAAAATTAAGTTGTCATTTTAACTGTTTAGCGGGCATTGAGACATCTCAAGTAGATCGGTTCATTATTAAAAGTGGCAATTATTATAAATTACACTCTTCACAAGAACAACAGCCTAAGCTTTAAATACAGTATGATACCTGTCTGATCATTCCCTTTAAATGAGGATAGCTGAGGGCTCACTCACCATCAAGCAGCAAACAGCTGTGCAATTTAGGACTACTCTTTTCCAACCACTCCTCTCCCCAAGGCTACCACCCCCATAGCAGAGCTGGCAAAACAGACCATATGCCCATGCCTCCCATGTTCCAGTTCAGACACCAAACACGGCAACTCAAATTGCTGGTGACGACGACAGCACCCAAAGAATAATAATCCCTTGACCAGGGTTTGCTGTAGCTGCTGAAGCACAGGCATACGGTACCTTTTGCTGACTCTGCAAGGGAGCAAAAGCCTTCTGCAAAGGAGGAGGGCAGCCGAGGGCAGCAACATCAAGCTAAGATTTGCCAGGGCTTGTCTGTCAGAGGACAAAATCTTGCATTTTAACCATTTTTGGCACATTCAACATTCGGTATTTTCAGGAGCTTTCTAGGATGTTTATGAAACAACTGCAAGGTAGGCAACTAAATTGATGGCGGCACAAAGAATGCCTTCCCACATTCCTCTCCCATGCTTTACCGTCGAAATAAATGAAGATGAAGTTTATGTTTCTCTAATTACAGTTTGTTAAAAGGAGAACAGGTTGTTAAGTTATGGTAAGAAGTCCGTGAGCCTGTACTCTGCTTTGAATACCACAGCGATGTAGATTTTACCAAATAAGACAACCGGTCAAAACATTACTCAGAAGGAATCCACGCTCTGGTATCATCCAGCATAAAACAATCTACCTTTAAACTAGTCACATTAATCGAGCCAATCAATTGGAAATTGTTCTTATGAGAGCTATTTTAACATAGGTGACATTCAGAACACTGTCAAGTTTCAGTCATTTAATATTAAATACCAAAAGAGTAATATTACACATTTGGTTTATGAGATTTTTGTACCATACATCATCTGCTATTTGCTTTTAATCCTGCATTTCCCCCATTAAATACTTACAGTATTTATATAGCCTTGTAAAACTCTAGTACAAAAGAATAAGCAACAAGAACTTTTCCCCGTACATTACTTACCAACTTAATTATGTAATGTAATGTGAAAGGTTTATGCACACCAGCTGGATCTCATTACGGCTAAGTTTCTGTCTTTTTAAAGTGTACTTTATCTGGAACATTGAAGTCACTAAGAATTTCACTTAAAAATATGTTGAGCTGGCATACACACAAGTTTATACTGCAGGACGCTAACTCATTAAATAGGTTCACAACAAGTCAAGTTTGTGGACACTTATTTCTGAAGTTTAAAATGCATCAGCTAAATTTAAATATTTGAAGCCAACTATGGATTATTGACCGAACGCCTCAGCCTAATTCAGTCTCTCTCTCCTAAGTGTCACAGTAACCAGAGAGATGCTACTCCTTGTACAGTAAGAAAACTAGCAAGAAAAACAAAAAAGGAAGTTTCAAGAGAGCATTGGTATCACCTCCCTCCTGATCAGTGCTAAGACTGAGAGGTGCACTGGCTTTATATACCAAGATCCATCTAAAAAGCAGGCGTTTCAGAGCTGCGAAGAATTCAATAGCAAGACCAAAGAGGTTATTAAATACCCAGCTGAACCAAAGCAAACTTGTCACACACTTTGGTATTACCAGTTGAGAGATTCCTGTTCAATCGTGAGGCAAGAATTGCGGTTTAATAAACGCAGAGAACAAAACCAAGCATAAAAAAAATCATGTGCAGTGATTTTATTTTTGTTGTATATTTGACTGTAATTACTGTCTTAAGTACTTTAATTGCCTGGCATCTCCTCAAGTGCCTTGCCTGTGGGGAGGGGAGGCAGGGCAGTTTATAGTTTGTTATTAATGAATGAAGTACAAACAAGTTTACCTTGTCTGTAATCAACATTTCCATCAAAACAGTTTGAGAGGAAAATGCAAAGGGGTCCGTTCATCCCACAGACCCAACATGACTGTGTTAATATCTGCTTTTTAATGATTAATGTCCTTCTGCCACATCACTTACACCTCAGAGGGGGACCTAACACCTTTAGAAGACCCACATGAGAAGCATCATCTACTCGCCCATTCCTGTTCTCTTCTACAGACATCTGCTCTTGGCCACTGATGTGGGGATGGGGTACAGGGACAGACACCCTTCAGGTCTGGCCCCATATGACCTTTCTTGCATGCATTCTAGGTGAGAAAAGGGGGTGTGCACTGAGGGGAAATATGTTCTGCTTTTTGCAAGCAAATCTGCAGGGTCATTTACAATTGCTCTGGAATGACATGCATCCAGCCCCTCTCAGCTGGAAATAATTTTTGCCTGGAGTGGAAATGGAGTGGAGGGAAACAAGAACGAGTGACAAAAAGAAACCCTTGCAGGATAAAATAAAATATACTCGCCTGCTTCATTAAGAAATGATTAGACACAAGAAGCCATCAGTAAAAGTCAATGCAGTTATATGAAGATGGTTAACCCAGGAGGATGGAGAAGCAAACTGCTATTTTTCACGATTAGTGAAAAACACAGAGTACGAATTTGGCCATTAGTCTTGTTTTTCCACTTAAATTGGTACAGGAATCTGCTACTTTTAGATAACATCGCATTCACAGCCCAGCAGACCATCCAGACAGCAAATGCGCCACGGGCAGAGCGAGCTTCCTCACACGGCCGTCAGCCTGTCCTGATGGTCAGGAGCTCACCTCTGGGGTGAGGGCAGCTCTGCCCCTGTCTCGCCACTCAGGATGCCCACAGGAGTGACAATTAGTGTCAGTTCCTGTGGCCGCCTCCGCTGTGAGGATACTTGCCCACTAGGATCCAACTGAGACCACTAATTTTCAAGTAAATCACAAAAAAACCTGCTAACGACTTTCCATTACTACAGATGAGAACTTTCTTCCCCCACCCTCTTTCAGGCTAGATTGCTGGTGCAACCAGATTAACATCTCTTACCAGCTTTCTCAGTCAAGTAGCCCATCTCCTCCTTCTGCCCTTTAATCAGCTGGCAGACCATCTCCAACACTGCCATCTCCTATCTCTTGAAGCACAACCTCGTACTCTCATGGTATCGCCCTGCTGGGAGGCAGACGGAGTGCTTCTCACTCCAGGGAGGCTTTATGTTGTGGTGGCCACTTCTCATATACTTTTTTCCACAGTAAAACACAAAGCTTTAATTTTCAAGTCTCAACAAAACCAGCATATTTGACAGCGCCTCCAAAACACAATACTACCGCTTTTACAACAGTGCTTCAAGCATCCCCCTACCATTGCCAACGAGTAGATATTGCTGATCAGATGAACGCTTCTCCTTGAGTAAGTTTCTTATAAGGTGCATAACCATGTATCTTGATATGGCCTCATATATAAAAGCATGGAAGCAGATGCTGTAAATACTGATCTGAGGTCTCCTACTCATTAAGATGCATAGGCAGAAACTTGATAGAAGAGAGAACTGAAAAGAGCCTGTATAGAAGTTTAAAATATGTTTATGAAAAAAGTGGAGTACAGTATGATAGCAGGTTAACTTCTTCTCAAGAATGGGTTGCTGAAAGCTAGCATCCAGCCATCTACCACCAGAACCAACAAGAAATTCCTGACTTCTCAGTGCTATGACCCTACATTTGTTTCTGTAGGGAAAAAAAATATTTTGATTAAGCACACCACTGAGGCATTTAAGGTTGTCATATATAACATGAACTGACTACACAAGAAAAATACAGGCATTAACGTACAGAATAGACTAGCATACAGAAGTCATTTTGGATGCAGACAGCTATTCACGGAAATAATTCAATAATTCTAGTATTCCACTAGGAAACCGCGAGTCAGATAAACATGGGAAAAACAAGACTCTCCAACTGTCTCCTCTCCTCTAGACCCTGTAAACCTCCCGTGTGCCCTCCCATCACACAGTGGAACTGTTTGGCATCCAGGCGGGATGAAGCTGTCTGTGAAAGCAGGAACCCACCAGGGTTCTTCTCAGAAATTTTATGAAGCAGCTTAAAGATTAATGGAGTAGATGACTAGTTTATACAGCACTTTGATCAAAAACATGTTTTCCCAACTTCCTCACTGAGTTTTAATAAGATGTGAATGGGAAATTGATCTGGACACTTTAGTTTACAAGGAGTATTTCAAGTAGCTTAAGGAAACTAGTTTATTGTCCACTAGGCATAAAAACAAACACAATGCTTATAGGCCATTTTACCACAGCGCTTCCAGTGGATTTCTTTTGGGATATGTACCCAAGAACTAATGCTTACTCTGAAGCAAAACTCTACAGGAAATCACTGGTTTAAGTGTCACATTTTTTAAGGTTAAGGGAAAAATCTTTAGATTTCAATTTCCGTAAGCGGCAAGAATACACTGTACTTAATTTACATCATACTCATTTTCTTTTAACTAAGTTGAAAGTTGAAGAAAACCAAGACTTCCCCTCCACACCTCACTGTTCTTTTACATTTTCCTCTAGCATTTTTACTAAAAAGTAGAAAGACCCTCTGGGTCTATCTTTTTCTTGATCAAATCTTGCTTCAGTGCCTACCACATTCGTTATTCAGCGTTAGGAGAGAATGATTTTTTTTAATCCTAATTTCCTCCTCCAGTTTTAGCTCCTCTTCAAACAGGAGCATTATTTCCCACCCCTTGAATCCATCAAACTAATCCAGCAGAAGCACACTGGTATACAGAAATTAATCTAGTTTCTAAACTGATGTGCTACAACAAGATGGTTGGTGATGTTTTCTGACCCTGCTTTCCCTCTCCTCCTTATTTTCCATTTCAAATTTTTTCCAGATCTTTTTCTTCTCACAAAATTCTTATGTTCTGCCTTCAAAGTCCTCCTAGCACCATTAACACCTGCTTCCCAACCTCCGGATAGGTTGGTAAGCTCATCTCTGCTCTCCTGCCCTCCTAAAAAACCTAGTCCCTTCAGGTAAAGGAGACAAGAGCTATTTCAGACCAGCGCCATTAATATTAAAAAGAATAAAAGCTTTTCAGATTGGGGCTTGTTTTGGAGGTTTTCGGTTCTATAAAGAATTGGGGGGGGAAGACATTTCAGTTTTTCCTTACAGCAATAGTTTCCTTTTTTTGAGGAAATCCTGAGAGGACCCAAGGAGCCCAGAGCCACGGGGGCTGTCAGCAGCGGTGCCCAGCATCCCTGCGGTGGGGGGGCTGCACGGTCGCCACTCAAGCGGCAGCATCCGTTTGTGCTGGAGCCTGAACCCACTCCCTGCAGGGATGGGGCGGCCACCCAGGACTCAGCCACCCCACGCACCCAGCGAGGGGCCGCTGAGTCGCTGAGGCTCTGTCACTGGAAACCTTCACAGAAGAATGCCCGAAAGACACCACACCAGAGCATTTTACAGCAATTAATGGTGGTGAGATCACAACCCTGCAGCAAAAAAAGTGTCCAGTGGAATCAGCCCAGCCCTTTACAGAAATAGAAATACCTTAGTACATTAGAATATTCAGCTAAGTTACCGAGCAGGGGTGGGGGGTGGGGGTGTTTTGCTTTTGAGCAAAAATTTGGACAATGGGCCTTGTGAAATCTCAAAAAAAAAAAAAAAAATTTATCTGCTAATATATCTTTTCCTGGAAAGATATAGATTTGACCTGATCCTTTGGTATCTCTCAACAATTAAAACAACACACATAAGTTTCTGAAAGTGTCTGCCGTATGTTTTACGTGAGTGTAGCAATTACTACCATATCATTAGCCTGTACTGCAAATCTAGCCTACTATTTATATTCATGATCCTGAATATATCTATTAGCAGTTTGGAAGTGAATATACCATACTGAGGAAAACTGACTGGTTAAAAATTCCACTTTAGCACAGGCATGAGGAATCCTTTCCTAATGAATTACCATAGTAAACTTTAAAAAAAGCGTTGAATTATCCTCCTCTGTACCACAGGGATACTTTTGCCATTTACACAGTAGTGTAGTGCTACTTCCATACACCAATGCATTAGCATTTCAATTAATACTATGTTTAGTATTATTGAGTCCCTGTACATTTTAAACTCAATACCCATTTTGACACATTTGTACTTGCTAGTTACAATGAACCTGGCTTTTCCTTAGCTTTTTTTGTTTGGCATTTCTTACTTTTGATACTTTTCAATGCCTAAAAGTGAAGGGAACAGCTTATAACTAAAAGTACTTTCAGTGGAAGCATTTGTATCCAGACACTACTTAAGAGATATCAAAAAGCCTCACGACGTTTTATTTAACACCAGCTGGCAAATGCAGGTGTATTTAAAAAATAATGCTTTTTTAAAAAAAAAAAAAAGCTAACTTGCAAAGACTTCTAAAGAGATAAAACCAGAAATAAGGCTGCTTTAGAAGTGTGTCAAATACCCCAAAAGGAAGGCAAAACTACAAAGTTCTGACAGGATATTAAAGTTGTTTCTGCTTTTTAAGAATAAAACCATAACTGTGTTACCCATACTGCTTTGGATTGGCAGCAGCTTCAGAAAGCTGATTTTGAAGCAGTAAGTCTGACACTGAAACCGTGTTAGTCTCACTCTGCCTGTTTTATTTTCAAACAGTACTTGGGCAAAAGAACCAGAGTCAAAGGCTGGGGGATTTGCATTGCCATCCCTGCTAAGGAACATAAATTTTTCAAGTGTTTGTGCTGGAAAGCAGTCATATTCCTACCAACATCAGTCAGTTTGAGAGAACTTACTTCTCACGGACCAGAGCTTTGCATTATCCCTTTTGCCTCCAAGAACAGTTACTTTTCCACTCCCAAGTTTGCCAGTCACTGATTAGTGTGCATTTTCAGAGAGAGAGAGAGAGTGTGTCCAGAGAAACTGTATTTTCAAAGAGAGATAATCAGCAAGATACATTCTTTAGCATTACCAAAATAAAAGATATGAGAAAGTGTAAAGTATACTAAAAGACTAAACAGTTCTTTCTGAACTGGTTATTTGCCAAAACCCACAGGCTTAGAGCATCTTATTATTTCCGCCCCGCTGTCTAAAAAGCATTTTAAAGAATCAAGTAGAAACGTGAACCTGGTCTTGCAACGGTCTAGGGAGAGCTTCCAGAAACTAGTGTTGTGATGACAGGAAAAAGACAACATGTTTTCTAAACCCAATATGGAAACTAGTACTGATAAATTTGATAAAAGCCTACACAAAGCATCATCTGCCAATCACCACAAACGTGCTGTGTAATAATTTTCTAGCTAACTCCTGTGATAAACAACTGCAATCAGTATCGCTGTCGTATCCACGATGAGGGGAAGGAGCAAAGAAGCATCCTTTACATGAGCGCTGCTAGTCATAAAATTATTAGAAACACTGGGAAACTCTCAAAAAGGCAACCAATTCAAGCACGTTCCCTCTTTATCCGACATTGCCACACCGTTCATACTACAGCCGTAGGTCTGTCTGTTACGTCTGTCTGTTACGACATCTGTGCTCCCATTTACACTTTACAACTCGTCAACCTAACTCTCACAGTTAATTTGGCATCAAAACTATATGGGTTAATTACAGCACTTCAGATGACTCGCATACTTCTGAATGGGGCGATTTCAATACAAGGGAAGGAGTTTATCAGGCATGTCGCAGGTAACAGCCAGCCCTTCTAAGAAGGGAGGAAGGAAGGAAGCTATTTCAGCCCAGTTCACCTTCCTCACTCCTCCTCTTCCCCACTCCTCCTCTTCCCCACATTTCAGGCACAAGGAGAAAACAGTCTCAACCCAACCCAAGCAGAACTGAGGTGAGGAGGGCAACATGACCGGATTTCCCCTTCTCTTCCGTGCTAAACCCACATACCCTGTGTTCCCACCCCCACATCGGCCAGACACACCACATGCTTCCGCTGCTTCTTCTCCAGGGGAGCTTTAAGCCAGAGGACGCTTGGTAATTAACCACTGATGGTTTCCTATTGCGCCCGAGAGTTTCGGTGCTGTTCCTTCAGGTGCACCGCAGACACCTCATCCATGAAACGAGAGCTCACGCCGGCAAGGTGAGCACAGGCTTTGCCACCGGTAACCATGTATCAGAGTAAGAGCTCAGGATGACTGCACTGGACCTTTAAAGTCAAAGCATCAGACACAGCATGCTGTCCTTACTTCAGGCCAACCTTTCCCTGCCACTTTTGAAGCCTACTAGAAACACATGGAGAAAAATCAACAACAGCAAAAGAAGCAGCTATATATATCGCTGTGGTGAGTAAAAGCTCAGGATTCAGTGGAAGGGTGTTGAGAAACCGCCCTTGAAATTTCTTCAGCAATCCTTAATTTTAAACACACATAAATGGACACACAAAAAAAGAGGAGCTTAAAATACAGTGGTATTTTAGGGAAGTCATTCATTTATGCACTATATTTCTGACAGATACAAAAGTATTAGCAGCATATACAGGTGCCAATTTGCAGGGAAGCCTGAGAGCTGTGGCTCCTTCATTAGAGCTACCAAGCACAAGAGTCCCAACTACACAGCCTCCTCTTCCTCCCACTTCCCATCCCAAAAAACAAACTAAAACAAATGACAGCATCATCAGACCCGGTTCCCGGGCACTTTAAGGAGGAGAGAGTGAAATGAAGCACTGTGCTAGAGATAAGCCCAGCTCAGAAATCACTCCAGCACCTCCACAAGATCTTTGGGATAAGAAAACAGAAGGAAAGCAAAAATTCATCCTGGCACCTCACCTCCCATAAAGAGATTTCTGCCCTCTTCCTTTTGCAAGGACAAGTGCTCCAGCCAGAGTTACCTGAACAGCACCTACCAAACAAACTATCTACCCCCCATGAGCTACTCCCACTACCAAAAAAGCTACACTCAAACCTCCTCTCCTAGCCCCACCTTAGGGAAGCTTCACCAAGGTATTTATAGTCCATTCCTCCCTGCAGATCACATCAGCTTTGTCCTCCTGGACTCCCATTGTTCCCCAATGGAAAACCATGAGACTAGTACAGGAGAAGCATCGGTTCCGCACTGCTGCTGCCACTGCTGGAAAAGTTGCGATTACCCCTTGCCAAAAGCTAAATGATAGCATTATCCAGGCTACGCTACCCAGTTGAAGTACAAGAAACTGCAAAACACATCAGCACAGTGTACCACTCAGGCTAGTACATGAAGCAACTCAGAAGTCCCGAGGAGGTGCTCGCTCAAGTACCTATGCACAGGACTGTGCTATACGGAACAAATGTGCCCTAAGCATACAGTGAAAAAAAATGTTTTCATATATTGGTAAAGTGAATAGGGCTTAAAAATTTCACTCAATTTCAATTTAATTAAAATGATCTGTCCTAGCTGCAGAAGTGTACAGATACATACAACAGGCAAGCATATCAATTAACTAAGAATTTACTGGAAATGTATATACTGCATCTATGCACTACAACTTTGATTATTTCCCAAATTAAAAATGGCATTAAGAACACATCAAAGGCACTTGCCCTCATTAGGGATTAAGTCCTTAGCAAGTCTGAAGGTTTTCAGATCAACTAACTAAAACTGGCTGAGTGCAAAAGCACATGGATTTCTAAAAGCCCGTAAGAGCCATTTTTCCTTGTAGATAATCCCCCCCAAAACAACCAGAACTGAACTCAATCGTGTGTCTTCCAATGTTACTTTTAGATCAAGGTATTATGAGAAGTTCCAATCCCTTCCTTACTCCCCCCTCAAATGCCCGGAAGAGACTTAGAAAGCATTCCCTGGAAACACGATTATATATTTTTACTATCACAACACTAATAAATCTCTTCTACATCAGATAAAATGCAGTTACCAACATGTGTCCCTTGAATCCAAAATATGATAAAAAATTATCTTGCACATACATATTTGGCTACATGCCCTTAATGATTTCCTTCTGAAAAGAAGGGTGCATTTATTGCTTCAGAAACAGAAAAGCAAAATAATAAGAAAGAAAGGACACAGGGAAAAAGATGAACAGAAGGGCTTCAAAAGTGACTGAAAATCTACAACATCGCTAATTAGGTTCCAGCTTCTAACACAATAGTGGGTGTACCATGGTCTGTTATCAAGTTTATAGCCAAGGGCACAAGACAATACAACCCCACATTCAATTTAATTACAGCCTATGGCTTTTGCAGTAGTGGTGTGTTTCAAAGGGTTTAAGCACTCATTTATTTCTACACTGTACATGAAATAAGGCAGCTCACTGTCATACAGACTCACCAATTAGACTGAAGAGTTTCTGATCTCTTGCTCTCTAGAAGGAGAGCAGTGGGCAATGGCAAATCTTTTACAGGATAATCACAGAAGACTTTTTGTTAAAAAAAAAACCCCAAACTCTGCTGCCTTTAAGTTTGTGCATTTTATCTTTGATGTGCACAGAGGAAGAGTACCAACATAGTCATTTCAGATTCTATAGAATTTAAAAAAGTGTCAAAATACAGCAGTGCTTCAATGATGCTGGTTTTTCCTCCTGATTGTACTAAAAAGGTCATCTTCATTTGAGTTATACAAAACCGATCACCTCTTGCATTCTTACCACCACTGAAGGCTGGACCAAGCAAGTTCTCTGACTAGCTCACATGATGCAACTAAAAAAAAGGAGTCTAATTTCTAAAAAGTAGAAGTATTTTGAAAATTAAAGTAATAGTGGAAGAAATCGTCATCTGAAATAGTTACAAAACTTAATACTTCCAATATATCGTTCCAAAGCAACTAAGAGGACCTACAAAGACAGTATTAGACTTTAAACTTCACAACCACAATTCTAAATGCGTGTATCGAAACACCATTCTCAGATCATCTGCGGAATACTCTTCTGAGTCACCTCAAATCAACTCCCTCCTCAATAGCTGATCCAAAATGGACCAACTCCAGTCTAGGAAAGAAAAACAGTTCCTTTCATCCCTTTCAGTGCATGTACTGCCTCCAAAGCTGTATACAAGATCGCTGAGCCTAATCTCTATTCTGCTTTTCTTGCACTCATCTTGGGAAACATTCACATGCCTATCAAACTTCATGTTAGTTATAAGGAACATAGCCTGGGATATCCTACTGTCTTCAAAAAAACCCCCATCTCTGTTCAACGATCTTTAGAAGCATTCAGTTACAAACAACACTGACTTCCACTGAAGAAAGCAATAGCCAGAATTCACACATTTCGCTATGGAGACTGGTGAGAAAGCTGTCTTTGGGGCCCATATTTGACAACCCTGCTACCCTATCCCCCGCCTCCTGAGGATTTCAGAGCAATTTTGATGACTCTCAGGTATAATAGGTCCCTTCTATGGTTAATCACTTTCCACATCTGTAACCTAGTAGAAGATGAAAATCTTCCCCATTAAAAAACCCACAAACAACAACCAAGAACCAAACCGTAGCCTCTAAGGTAGGTACCCTTTCTTTAACTGTAGGTTAAAGTTCCTTTAACCCTCACACCAAGATTTTAACCTCAGTGCTTCTTTTAAAAAAGACACTAAGCAAATCCTGGATTTTCTTGCAACCTGGGATAATCCATTAATCAGAGAGGACGGCACTAACTAGGCAGTAGGGCAGCCAGTACTAACCTCTGAAACCAGATCAACTGAAGTACTGCCAGAAGAACTAACAAGGTATTTAGCAGTCATCAGTCTTAATAGCTACTGTACTTTAAGCCTTTAAGATAGGGATATTGCCCCATCTATTATCTGTATAGAAATAAAGCCTAGCATCCTAACACAGCCATCCTAAGCATCCTTCCCTGAAGCTGAGGAGTTCTCCTGCCCTGTATACTTGGAAAGCACCTAGCGATGATTCTCATCAGACTACTATAAACACTTGTACAGAACAGAAGCCTTTTTTGTGGCCATTTTATGGAAGTGCAGGATGTTCCCAGATCAAAGATCAAGCAGAAACATTCTTATCCACCTCCAAAAACAAAGACTAAAAAGAGCTAGACTAACTTCTTAGTTACTTTGATTTGTTCCCAGTTGCGCCTGCTGCCTACTTATATTTGTCATGTGCTACTGTTTTGCCTTCTTTTGCGAAACCTGCAGTCAAAACTAGATTTCTGGTTCTGGTCAAAGTAAGCCCTTCAAAGACAGCGTAAGGCAATGAAAATACATGTGCCAGATCAAAAGAAAACAAAAAGGGCAGCTTTGGATTTAAAGCAGGAGGAAAAAATGTTTAAGGATACCCCGGAACAGCCAAGACAAATGCACGTGGGTCACGTTTTAACGACTGCGTGTTTGGCAGATATCTTAATAGCCGATGAAACTCTTCGCAAGCAGCCCAGAGAAACCCAGCTGAGTTAGAGAACCAACATAACAGAAGCATTTTCAAGTGACAAGCAACTCTCCTCACCCATGGCAGAAGCCAATCTATTTTCCTAGACCTATTTTGGGGTATTACTACTGTACTAAGTTCAGCATGTACCAGACCTATAAATGTCAACAGCTACCACCACATTGTAGCATCAAAAGCTTAAACTTTAGCTATTGTTCATCTTTCAGTAACACGAGAGATGAACAACAGCCAAATTACATCCCTCTGTCATCAACTTGAACTGAAGTACTGCTGTCAGTGGCAGGAAAATTACTACACTTCAGAGCAAATAAGGACTGAAAAGAAAGTTGTGCCATGATGGCACAGTGCAGTATGCTTAAAATATACTCTATAAATGCTGCTCTCAAGGCTGCAACCTAAAGCAATAGTTGGATCAAGATGAACATTTAATGTACCTTTCCTTAGCTCTGGAGGAGGCTCCTACAAACCCAGTGTTGAAAAGACATCTTGGGGCTAAAACAAAAGATGGGTGCAGCCACGAGAGAAAAGCATAAAATTAACATCCTTGCTCAAATTCTTACACTTAAAGTTTGTAGTCAGTGCAAATTGAAGACATCCCATTTAGTGCCTTCATTTAACCTTTTCCATACCTTGCTTAATGCTATCAATGCTATAAAAGAGCATACGTGCACAGAGTATAAAGATGCTACAAAACCCACTCATCATGCCACTATTTTTTCACCAGAATATTGCACAGGTCCATGAGGGCAGCAGAATCTGTCCCCTGGAAGAATAATTAGAAAGGCAACCAATAAACCACAAACTTATGACCTTCATGTTTTCAAGGAATCAGTAATATTTGTCAACAGCGGAATTTAGTGTCACATTACTTGATGATATGTATTCAGTAAAAAGGCCTGGAAAGTCTTTGTTTATAATTAAGCAATAACGATTGAGGGCCAGGGCATTTCCTGGGGATTAATGACCGGCTGGGAGAGTCGATGGCTTGAGGCAATGCCTTGGGCCATTAACCCCAGCCAGTCATTAATTTCCCCAGGAAATGCCCTGGACCTCGATTAGTGTAACTATTATAAAAGGAGGCTAGGGAGAAAAAGTTTACCATTAACATTCTCCCAAGGAAATCTATTCCACAGCCAGTATTTTTTCATTTTGTCACATCCCAGAAGAAGTGCGTAAGTTAAAACTGACACGAGAAGAATTGGCAATTAAAAAGAAGAAGAAAAAAAACAAAACAAAACCAAAACCACAAAACACTTTTCCTTCTCCTAAAGACTTAAATTAACGAGTTTTGTAGTGAAGGCAAGATTCAGCTACAAAAGTGGCTGGGCAGCTTGTTTAGCTCATTAAGTTGTGAAAGGAGATGAACATTTCCATATAATTACTGAAAAAACCCACACTGTCTAGTATCTTTGCTGATTGCTCATTTTCTTTCTTGATACACTGAAGAAAACAGCACATGCCTGTGTACTCTATCATCTATTTTAGATATTCCTCCCTTTCTCCCCATAGTCCGCCACTAATGAGAATTACAGCTCCGAATGCTTCACGTAGGAAGCGCAGCTCTGCAACAAACAGTACAGCAGCTGGGTTTCTCCTCGCCTAAGCTGTATGCAAGTGTGAAGAGATTTGTGGGCCCGGGCAGAGATCAAGCTCTCCAGCCTGATGACTGAAGGTACCAAGACACCTCATTTAACAGGTTAAAGACACACATAGTCTGTTACCACTAGCTGGATCAGAACTGCTCTGCCCAGTTCCCTCTTCCCCTTCCCGTACTCATGTGCGCTGCTGCTCTAAAAAAGTTAAACCACGCCTGAAGTTTCAAAATTACTTTCAAGGTCATTAAAAGCAAGGGAAAGAGGAGTCTAGGGTTAAGTACAGCGAAGAGCATTAGCTTATACCTGAAATAATGAGCTAGAACAAAAACATTATCTGCACATAATCAAGCCTCTAAGCCATTCAGAGACACCAGATACACACAGCAGGAGATCAAACTACAGTACTCCACTGAAGTGGTCCAAAAAAAAAAAACAAACCCTACGAGAAAGGAGAGGTCACAGGTATTTTAAAGAACATAGGTGCTTATGCAGGCATTCACTGGAAGCCTCCTTCTCCCTCCCTCCCCCCAATTAGCCTTCAGGCTGGTTGATTAGCTGGCAAACTCTTTGAAAGGGTCAGTCTGTCCAGAACTGGTATTTCCACTTGGGAAACAGCTCAGGCATGTCATATACCTGTGCTCACCCAGCGCCACGATCTCCGGCCGACGGCTGCGATCCCTGTTATTACTCGACACAAGAATGTCAGAGCGGTTTTGTAATCGCGTAGGGCAGCCAGCAATAAAGTTCTTGCCTGAAACACGGTATTTTATGGGGCACAACGTAACTGCGCACGCTTTATAGATTTAGTTAGAATGACTTCCAAACTTCAAGCCAATTGCAGAGGTGCAGCGAATCTTTAATTGAAGTAATTTAGCTCCAGCACTCAAACACCCAAAAGGAAAGTACTTTTTGGAGGGGACAGGGAGCAGGCATCAGCACGTGCCGGCACACAGCAGAGGGGGTTCGCAAGGCACGCATTAAGGCACAGCTCAACAGTGCTTTTGACAAGACTGCTTTACCTCAACGAAACACAGCTAACGAACTTGGGCTCGTTCCACAGTTAAGCTGCACCTAAACCCGTTTAATTGTGCTATTACTGTATATTTCGCCACTACGGTAACTAACGCAACTACAGCCAATTTGCCTTATAAAAAAAAAAAAAAGGAAAAAAAAAAGAGGATCACTGCCAGGAAACAGAGCTATTTTAAATAAACAAATACAAGATGAATGCAATTGCCATATTAACCCTCTTGTTAACTTCTGAAGTTTAAAATTACACCCTCATTACTAGTGTGTAATTGAGTATTCTCCCAGCTGTTTCCTGCATTTGAGGTTATTCAAATAGTTCATTAGCACATCAAGAACACCACATACACTAATGATACCTGATGCCCTTATCTACTATTGTGGCCCGACTTTCATAACTCGCATCTCCCACAAAAAGAGAAAGAAAAAAGGGGGGAAAGAAAGAAAAAGGAGGGAAAGAGGGAGCCCCCAGGGCTGAGCTGTCTGTGCTGCTGCCAAGGGGGAACATGGCAGCACCCGGGCACCTCTCCAGTCTGACCCACAGGCACGCAGCAAGCGGCCACTGGACTGGTGACAGGGGGAAGAGGCAACTGGGGGCAAGGAAGTTGGGTAACTCGCGTCCGGGCTCATTGGGACAGTGAGTGTCGCCCCAGAAGCCACCCCGGGGCCGGCAGTGTGCGTCAGTGCCCAGCCTTGGGGGAGACGGGGGAGAAAGGAGGGGTGCAGTGGGAGCTATGTGGGATGGGGTACAGGGTTGCCACCTTTTTTTTTTTTTCTTTTTTTTTTTTCCTCCTTTCTTTTTTCTTTTTCCGGTTACCTGTGTGGGGGAAACAATAGCAGGTGAAACTACTGTGGGTGAGGTGGTGCTTCTGTGCCCATTGGCTTCAGGGAGGAGGTGAGGCAGGGGGTCGTGTTTCACTGAGACCACCACCACGGCAGGCGCGGCAGCGTCCAGGGGCTCAGCGGGGCGGCGGCAGAGTCTTTTGGGGGAGGCAGAGGGCCCACAGGCATCGCCACCAGCCGCAGCCCCCGCCGGGAACACCGCCTCGTAGAGGGCCCGCTTGGCTGGGGCCACCGCGGCCGCTTCTGCCTTCACCGGCGCGGCGTCACCGTCTTTGGGCAGCACGTAGGGGTTGGTGGCGGGCGGCCGGGGCCGCGGCCCGCCATTGAGGGCAGCGGGGGTGTAGCAGCCCCCGCCGGCGGGGTGGTGGAGGAGGTGGTGGTGGTGGTGGGGAGGGGGTGGGTGGTGTGGTGGCTGCGGTCCCCCCAGCTTGGTGCCGATGCCAGCAATGCTGTTGAGGGTGGCGATGGAGACGGCGCCGATGCAGTGGTTGGTGTAGGTCTTGGAGAGCTTGGCCGCCTTTGAGAGCATCTGCATGCGGGTGCCCAGGAGGTTCTTGCCGATGGCCTTGTTCTCGTACCAGGTGATGTCACCCTCGCTGCAGTGGTCCCGCGGGCGCTGGAAGAAGGCCTTGCAGAGGGGGTTGCGCTTGGAGAGGTACTTGACGAAGCTGGCGTAGGGGCAGAACTCGGTGCCGGTCTCGTACATGCGGGGCAGGTTCTCCTCGTCGCTGCTCTCCGCCCGCTTCTTGCTCCAAGAGGACGAGCGCGACTTGTGGTAGGGCCCCAGCGCCTTGAAGTAGACAAACTTGCGTCCGTCCTCGTCCACGGCCAGCCCAAAGGAGTCCTCCTCCAGCTCCCGCTGGTTCTCCCGGCCCCGGGTGCAGAAGTACATGCAGGTCTCGAACCAGACCTTGTTGAGGAGCCCGAAGGGGCTCTGGGTGCTGAAGACGCTGCAGGTGTAGAGCTTGCGGAGGTCGGCGCGGGTGATGGCCTGCTTCTGCACCACCGGCCCGGCGCCCTGCTCCTCCAGCTTGCGGATGACGGCGGCCAGGGTGAGGTTGGCGGCGCGGAGCTCGGGGTCCTTGGTGAGGTCGAGGGTGCGGCAGTAGGGCGGCTCGTTGAGGTAGCGGTTGAGGGAGCTGCGGATGCTGATGAGGGAGGACTTGGAGTAGAGCTGCCCGCTCTTGGAGCGCGCCTCGGCGTAGAAGGAGCGCAGGACCCGGCAGAGCGCCCCCTTGTCCATCGTCTCGAAGTCGGGGCTCTGCGCCTTCTCGCTCAGGTACTCGCGGAAGATGCGCACGGCGTAGCGGGTGGCCAGCCGCGTGTTCTCGCTCAGCCGCGCCCGCTCCGGCCGCTGCAGCAGCAGGGCCGCCTCCAGCTCCGCGTCCTCCGCCGCCCCCCCGGGGCCGCCGCCGCCGCCGCCCCCCGGGGCAGCCGCCGCGGCGCCCCCCGGGGCCGCCCCGACGCCGCTGCCGCCGCCGCCGCCGCCCGGCGTACGGCCCGGGGCGGGCGGCAGCGGCTCCGTCTCCTCCTCGCCGTCCCACTCCAGACCCATCTCCTCTTCCTCCTCCTCCTCCTCCTCCTCCTCGTCCAGCAGCAGCCCCCCATCGGCTCCGTCCTCCTCCTCCTCGTCCCCCGTTATCTGCACCTCCTGGATCTCATCCTCCTCCTCGCCCTCCTCCTCCTCGCCGGCGCTGCAGTAGCGGTGCGGGCGGGGGGCGACGCCGCGGCCGGGCGGCCGGTCCCCCGCATTGTTCCCGCCGCCGCCGCCTCCGCCTCCCCCTCCGCCGCCGCCGCTCCACTCTCCGCCGCCGCCGCCGCTGCCAGGCATTCTCGCCATATTGCCGTCTCCCTGCCAGTCCTCGGGCAGGGCGCATGCGCTATATTGGACCGCAGCGCTGGAGCGCTTTTGTGTTTTAATGACCTTCAGCTACCGGGAGGCAAAGCCGGGCTCTTAAAGGGGCCGCGCTCTCAGTGGCGGCGGCGGGGAAGGGGCGGGAGGCGTTGGGATGGATGGGGAGGAGGCAGAGCCGCGCTAAGGGGGTACCGCGGGGAAGGGAGCGGTACTTACCGCGCCCGCCGCTCACCTCGGGTCCGTCCCGTCCAGCAACGGAGATGGGCGCCGGGGGGGTGGGGGGGGAACCGCCGGGCCGGGGCGTCCGCCCCGGCCCGGCGGTTCCCCCCCCCCCCCCCGACAAAAAGCGCACTACGTCTGTGGAGCGGCTCTTTCGGAAGGGACGGACCGCCACCACGCAGCTGGGACGGAGGTCGGCACGCGTCGCGCCTCCTCAACCCTCGCCCGTCCTCACTTCACAGTAACTTAAAAACAAACAAAGAAAAAAAAAAAAGCCACCCCAAAAACTCTGGTCGCGGCTGTCCCGCAGCACCGCTCTGCTGCCCTCGACGGGATGCTGGCGGGGCGGACCCGGTCCCCGCCTGCGGGACCGCCGCGGCATCTCCCGCCGCCGGCCTCGCACCTTGAGCCGGGCGCCTGGGATTCGGTCGAGGGGCTCGGGAGGAGATGGACGCTCGGGGCTTTGCATCCGTGCGGCTTGGAATCCGCCCGGGAAGAGCCAGTCGGTAGCCGCGGCTCTCGCTTGGCTTGCGGGAGCCCCGACGAGGTGGGTTGCGGAGAGGGAGAAATTAGGAGCCTGGGAGCTGACGGGCGCCCCGGGCCGCTCTCTAGCTCGCTGGGGCTGCAGACTTCAGGGCAGCCGAAGGGCACTCGGCCCCCCGTGCCGCCGCCGCCGCCGCCTCTCAGGGATCCCAGCTGCTTCCTCAGCTACCCCCTTCAGCGACGGGGCAAAACCCGAGGGAGACTCCCGCAACCGCGGGGTACGGAGCCGCCGGACCTAGCGAGGCCGCTCCGCGGGGGCTTTTGCCGCGGGGAGCCCCCCGAGCAGCCCAGCGCGGGGAGGGGGGGGAGCGGAGCCTCGGCCCTGTCCTCGGCCGGCGGGGACCTCCCGCTCCCGCCCGGCTCTGCTCCGGGGAAGCCGTACCCAGCGGCACCGCAGCCAGCCGCCTCGCTGCACACTCCTTACCCTTCCTTCCCCGGGAAGGGTCGTTCACCGGGCAGGAGGGCACAAGCCCTGCGGCCGACGCACCGCCGGGGAGGGAGCCTGTCCCACGCGGGACGGGACAGGACGGGCCGGGCCGGGCCGGGCCGGGCCGGGCCTCACCAGCTCCCCGCCGACAGCAGCCGCGCTACACAAACCAAACTACCCCACAACCCCCCTCCCCGTACCGCCTAGCCGGGCGATTTCTTTTATTTGGTACGTTGAAATAAATATTCATTACGACTACTGGCTACATCTGAAATTATAGCCTTAATTGCAGAGCTGCTGGCCTGAGCTACCACATTTGCTGCTTACTCATCCGTAGGCAATTGCTCAGCGCCGGGCCCCGGCCGCGGTGGTTACCTCTGGGAGGGGGGGCCTCGGTGCCGGTACCGGAGGCGGGCAGCGCCGAGCCCCGCGGCCGCCCCCCCGGGACGGAGGCCGGCGGCCACCGACGGGGCGTCTGGGGCAGCCCCAGCCCTCGACGTCCGGGCAAACGTGGCATCCCATAGCAGGGATGCGCAAATTGTTCAGCAAATTAGGCCAATTCGAAACAAATAAGCACTCCGGGAAGAGAGCCTGCCACTCCCAGAAAATAATTGAAAAGAAACCCGGCACTGTTATATTGATGTAAGCCTGGAGTCAGTACACGGAGGTCAAAGTTGTTGCATGCACTAAAGAAGTTGTGCTCGCTCTGCAGTTTGAGAGCGGATTATGTTCCCTCTTAGGTTGATGGCATATATATGTATATATATTCTAGAGATTTTTTTCCTATGCACATAAAGAGGATATAAATAACATTTTTTTTGCCCCTGTCATATGCTATCTGCAACCCAATCCTGAAACAGTCTCAAAGACCTTCCAATGATGGACCAGATGCTGAAACAGACAGCTAAAAGCAGCAAGACCTTGTTGTGGTTAAAATCTAAATGCCCCAGACAAACTCCTTTTAGGAGCTATAACAACCACCCTAGAAGACAAGAGAACTGCAGGGCTTGCAGGATACACCTATTCTGCGGAGATCTTTTTTCCTTTATTGTTCCCATAAGTGCTAAAAATGACATGATTGGCATTAACCTTTGAACTTGATTCTGTCTTAAGATCGTAGAAGAGGTGAAGCCGCTTTCTTTTTTTAAGAAGAGCTTTTCAGAGCCACGAGGGCAAAAGGTAATTGAACGTTTGTTTTTTTTTAACTTTAAAAAAGATGAACACCAGGTTGACAGCTTCTGTACTTGGATGTTCATTTAATCACCATTTCCTGATTACAAGAGGTGAACTATGTTGACAGACTTGGAGATGAATACGGAGCCCAGGATACTAATATAAGTATAAAGGACATACAGAACTTGCAGTGAGGTTGGAGGGGAAAAACATATACGGAGCATCCATATTACACACATCAATTGGAAGCACCTCAGCAGCCAGGGGGAATTCAGAGAGTAGCAAGTGAGGTGTTGAGCATGCTGCAGGTGCCCATAATTGGGAAGACACCCGCATAAGGTACATACCTGTATAACCTATATGTATATATATGTGTGTATGTGTATATATACATATGTAAGTTAATCACATATATGTTAACTTACCTATCTGTCTACATTCCTAAAGATAAGATTTAGCCTAGTCAGTTGTATTCCAGAAGTTTAAATCCTATTGTTCAAGCTCTCAAGTTAGACAAGGTAATCGAACCACATTCCGAAACTGCCAGAGTTGCACAAGGTTGTCTAATGCAAGTTGGCATAATAACATTAAACTTACATCCACTCCACCCTCCACGTCACTAATCAGACTCTTATCCTTCCGAGAGCTCCACGTGGGCATAGACAGCATTCTCCCTTAGGACTCAAGGTTTGAGGCTGATTCTTATATAGGTCCTGTCCACACTTGGAGAAGATGTTTTATTTCCGCTGTCAGTAAAAGAAGATGTAATACCCACAGAACACTAATAATGCACCTGCCCCGCTAAGGTTGCAACCCTAGACCAAATTATCCTTCCTTTTCTATACTTGGAGATCAGTTCATATGCCACAGAATTAGCATGTCAGGTTAAGAACCAAAACCAAACCCCCTTCTCCATGAGTCAGTTGGTTTACAATAAAGGTAATGCTTGTAACCGTGTTACCAAATAGTTTCAGGCCTTTCCTCGCTTGTTTTTTAAGCTACTCTTCCCCCTGGCCCCTGGTCTTGCTCCTGGCAAGCACAGAGCTTGCTAGAGCCACGCTCTTTGACAATCTGACTATTGTGCTAAAGCTCTCCACAGCCTTATTCTCCTTCAGACTAACACAGGCTACTTCTCCTGTAGCCTCTGTAAGTAGTTATTTCACTTACAGCCACCTAAGTCTTCCTGGTTTGGTGTTTCTTGGGAGGTTTTTCATCATGAAGCTTCACTAGGAACTAAACCGGAATATCTCCAAAAGCCAAGAAGCAAAGAAAATCCATGAACTCATTTGCTCCCTGGGATCCAGTCTAGGCATCTAGAAAAGATTTTAAAAAAACAGTGCTTAAAACAAGCTTGTTGGTTAACTCTAAGGCTGACCGCATGGCATCTTTTTAAGAAAACAGCTTTTTCTCCATGTACACCTGTACTGTTAGTTTAAATGCAATAAACGTGTTTGTAAAATGTGTTAATATGTTTTCTAAACACAAGATATTTTTGCTGTAGAGGCAGGCTATGTGGAAATTGGTATGAGAAATCCATATTGACACTATAGAACTAGAAGGCAAATAATGCTTGGGACCCCTGGAAAATTCACTTAGGGAAAAAGCATGTCCTAGAAATTCTTCTCCCACCCAGAAACACACAGTTTTGAGATAAGCTTTTTTAGCATTTCAGAACTGTCACTTCAAAATGCTAATTCAATTTTTATTTTACTCTTTTACTCGGGTATACGATATTTCTAGTTGTTTCATTACTTCTTGATACTAGGGGCAGCCAATGCTGCCATATAATGTGCTATAATAGATTTTAAATCTCTTTTATTTAAAATTTTCTTTTTTAGATTAGCGTCTCCTGTCTGCACAGCAATGAAATGGCTTTATATAACTCAACAAAGGAGACATTGATTTAGAAGAGTAATGATGTATCCATCAGTGCGAAGTTGCAGCTGTTCTTAATGAATTTTAAAATACAAAAGCTATTTCACCTCTTAGATTGTCATATTATGAAATGTTAGTGGTAGTTGCACATATCAAAGCACCAGCTACTACCGACACGTTGTGAAATGTGAAGGCAGCATCAAACCAGCCCCCTCACGAAGCTCCACGGTGCCAATTGAAAGCATATTTCCGAAGTACACTCATATTTTTTTTCCCGCAGGTATTTGCTGTTATTCACTTGACTGCTTTTTTTTTCTTTTACAAAAGCAATATTTTTGTTGCTGAGGCCATGATTTATTTCCCGATTGCTCCTTTTTCAAAACAAACCAGAGAAAACCTGGGTCATCATCTTTGTAAGAAAGCACGCGTTTAGTGCTTGGCAAATTAAAAGTCAAGACTTCGTGAATCATCGTTATTTTCAGTGTCAAGCAGCTGGAGCTTTTTTGCTTCCAAAAATATAGAAGAGCTATGTTGTCAGACAGCTTGGAGAGAGGCAGGTAATAAATTGCATTGCACTGCATAAAGGTATTAAGGGTCTTTTAAAATGTGTTGAAGGTAAGTTGCCAGGAGATATATTAACATTTTATTTAGCTGTGTTTCGGTTTATGTTTGTCTTTGCTTCTATGGTGATGAGGGCACTTGAAACAAATTGGCTGGTCTGTGAGGCACAGCAGTACCTGGTTATAGTTGCTCTAGCAGTTGTCCGGTTGTTTCTATGAACTACTGACACCGAGCAACGCAGCATGTTAGTGGCATAACATTTATCCTCTGTGGAGAGAAAGAGCTCTTTCCATTCAGGCTGACAATTTAAGTTAGTTTTTAATCCTTCTCAACCGGGCCCATAAATTCTATGTGGAGATGAGGGAAATTCAGGACTAAGCTAGTAACTCAAGAAAGGAACCTCCAAAGAGACATCCCTGTGCAACCACAAAGCCTTGTTTATAGGTGTTGTAGGTCTGTGTAAGTACAAGTTTTCACTTTATACAGTGTTCTTAGTACTATGTAATAGAGCATAAATTAATGCTGTATTGAATATGGAGTTCTTGAAATCCTATTTTCCGTTCATAACCTTCCAATAAAAATTTATTTTGAACTAAAAGTTCAGGCTGGAAGTCACAGTGGGCTGGATGAAGTCTAGAAATGCAAGGAGAGATGACTGGTTATATGACAACAGGGTCTAGCTGAGAAGGCTCCTTAAACATTCCTTTAAGAAAAAAGGAAGAAAAAACCTGAGTCCTTACAATTTAACAAACAAAAATGTAATGTAATGAGACTCCAAAGAAATGCACTTTCTACCTTGTTTCTGTACTGTATGGACTCTATCTCTTTACTTTTTCCATCCCCATTGCACGACCTGAAGTTTCTGTGTTGCCACGAGGTGTGCTGAGCGCTGATTCCCGCGCAGGGCCAGAGGTAAGGCTTTACACCCTGCAAAACTTATTCACGCCAGGCTTTTCTCAGAGCTAGGGGTCCTCAAGGGACAGGGCAACAGCTGGCCTTCAGCACAGCCTGGAAAAGGGAATCTTCCTCTGACCCTCGGCTAGTGGCTTTAATGCCTCTTTATACCATGAATTCACTGTCAATATACTTTTGTTTTGACTTAGTGACTGAAATAAACTGATTATTCCCCTTTTCTACCAGTATTATGTCTGTGTCATAGTGAATTTGGAAATTCCTTTTCAGGTATTTATGTAGCAAAAAACCCAGCACCAATGGCCTGTCTACTTGGATTTTCTTTTCTCAATTGAGTTATCTCAGCTGGGTTGACACAAACCCAGTTTAAGCAACTTTAAAACTGGGTGAGTTCAAACGAAGCCCACAGAGGGTGCAACCATACTGTTAAACAGTGTCAGAGCCCCGCTCAGGCTCTCACCCAGACCCACCTTTCTGTTGCTGAAACAGTAACTTACAATTAAACACAACTCTTCAATTTTTGTATGCCTCCCGTTCATTCTCCCCCATTTTATTTGATATGATGTTTGCAAATCTGACCTGTGCAAATTTTGCACCTATTTTCTTTTAAACCATCATCTGGTCATGATGTTTTCTGGCCCTAGTAATAGAATGCCACATTCCCTTCTCACGGTGTGAGATGCTAAAGCATCTCTAGTTATCCTGTGAGATCTAAACATACAGAAACTGTCTAAATGAGGTTTGCATCACAGATCACACTAACTTGTACTGCAGCATTTGAGTAGAAGGGAATAAATTCATAGGTCATATGGAAGAAGAGTACAGGGATAAAAAGTATAGCGTGTTTACCTTCAGCCCCCATCACGTCCTTTATCAGAGCATGATTTGATTCATATCAAGAAAAAAAGTAGTAGAACATGTGGCAGAATATGAATAGATAAGGAAAGTTTGCGTGCTAATTTTGATTTGACTGGTCCTTCATGCAAAAGCACTTTCACAAACTAAATGTTGCTAGTGTATGTGATTTCATGTAAAAACTGGGGGAAAAGCTTCAGGGTATTGTCAGGACTTTCGTTTGAGGTTTAAAGCCAGAGGCCATGGAATAAAAGAGACCTGAACGGTCTCTTTGCAGTTTGCACCTGTATTTTAAGTTATAGAGGGTAAAGCCTGGAAAAGTAGAAAAACTGAAATGATTCAGAGGTAAGATAAAGCAAGCTTACAAAGTTTAGTGAAAAAGACTGGATGCATTGGATGTATCTCTCTTGTTTTGTCAGTATCCGGTAATAACTAAAACAGATGAAAAATACCTTCTAACAGTTGGTAAGCATCAGTTAGAGCTTGGCATTTTAAAAAAAGGAAACCACTTCTGCAACTGTTGAGAATGCTTAAGTACAAAACTTTTTCGTCCATCCCTGAGTTGTACCTTGCTTTGAATCGCCTTGCCTTTTTCTATCCATGAAAGATTAAGCTGGCCTTGATTCAAAGTTTCCTTATTCGAAGATCAAGTCTAAAATTCAGTTTCTTTTCACGGAACTAGAAGTGTCATCAAATAAATAAAAATAATTTTAAAAACCCTCAGAGCCAACGCTTTGCACAATCATGGACTGAATTATTTATTTACAAGCAGGTAGTTATTTGCTAGAAAAGACCCTGGTTTTTAAGGTCAATGAGCATTGTTAAAATAAGCAAGAAAAAAATTGTAAGCTCTTCTTTTGCCTTGGACAAAACAAGGTCACATTTGCAATTTGCAGTGCACGATCTCTCCATTAGCAATCTTGGCAAAGGTTTATCAAGTTATTCTGAATAATTTCCTCCAAGTTATGAGAGTGTCACTTGGCCTGTTACAGGCCTGTCCCTACAGTTTACTCTGCTGTTTACCTGTGTTTTGTCAGACTCATTCTTGCTGATTGGTGTCAAAGGAAAAAAAGCAGTTTTTAAAATCAAAGCTTCAGTGTGGAAGGATATAAAGTGTGAAATCCAGACCCATTGCTTTCATTCTGGCTTTAGTGATCATAGAAACCTGCTGTAGGGCAGGACTAATCTGCCAGAAAATTATTATTGAGCCCTGGTAACTCAGATATATGTGCAGACTTGAAAATGTTGTTCTTTGTGCCAACTCCAGGTCCTACAAGAACCTCACATGGTATCCTCCACCTGGCTCAGAAATATGCTGCATTCCACCATAAAGAGGAGGAAGTTTGTTAATTCCCAGGCAGCTGTGAACAATTTAATCTCTTTCCAAACAGCCCGGCATCCTATTCCAATTGCGAAGTTTCTTGGGGGATGGATAGTTTGAAGAGCTGGTAAGAGATAATAGAGCCTTTATTTCAAGGTCATTCCTACGGATTTGGCCTTGACAGTAACATCTTGATAACAGGATTGCCAAATCTCCTAGCCTCATGATACTTAGTGGGTTTGGAGCTTCCTCCTCCATATGCTGGAATAGAGGGGCTGAAAATTAGTGTTTGGAAGACACATCTGAAACTTTTAAGTACTGCTCTGTAAAAACTTGGAAATCAGGTGGAGAACCACAGTTTTGTAATTTTAGGCAGAAGAAATCCCTGTGATTTTTAAAATAGACGACTTCTTCTGAAGACTGGTGGTTGGCACTCCTGGGATTTCCCAGATAAACTTGCCTATGGGAACTGAGCTGGTATCTTCGTCTTCCGGACAAGTCTCTAAATTACTGACTTCTTTTCCTCTCAAGATTTCTTTATCAAAAAATCACCATCCAAATCCTGTGCAAGCCATTTTTGCCACCTCTTTGGCAATATGTTTAGAAGAGTCAAAGAATCACAAGGAACTACTTCAAGAAATTCATATCCAGATTTCTTCAAGTTCTCAGAACCAGTAACTTTGTTCTGATTATTAGAAGGTCTCTGCATTCAAAAACTTGTACAAGTATTTAAGCCAGCTGTACTTCTAAACAGGCTTGCACCTGATATGGTTTCCATGGGAGCTGCTTAGTGCTTAGCCACTTGCAAACATGGCTGCTTATGTAGATAATTAAATTAGAGTTAGTGAACACAGTGTTCTTCTGAAAACCTGACCTTTGGTCTTTCTGGTACACTGGTAGAAGAGTGAAGGAAAATACATCCTTTCTGTGCTTTACATATTCTGTACCACAATTTTTTTTTCCTCTAAAACGAGCTAGATGTGACTTTCAGGATACTTCTACCAAAAGCTCCCGCTATTTCACTGCATTTTCAGCAGTTACAGTTGGATTGTTCTGCCCAACTCTAGATACAGCATTTAATCAGCTTACTTCTATTTTCACTGGAGTTCCCAAATTTTAAAGCTTTTCTTTTGTTCAGCAAGTTATATTGGGCTTGGCTTACACTAAAATGTTTAGTAATATTCTCTAAGAACTAGTTTTATGCTATCAGAAAGTACTGGTGTTTAAAGTACTTGGGAATCTCAGTCATACGTGAAGCGGAGAGGCAGAATTACAGGAGCTTTGTTTGTGAAGCTAAAGGGATCAAAGTATCTGGATTAATTTGTAATGTTTTTGGGACGGGCACTGTATTTGAAAGGAAGTTCTACATTAAATTTGTTAACCCATCCCTTCAAATGAGCTTGTCAGACCCCAAACAGGCAGGGATAGGATTTTGTCTTCTGAATTCCAGTTTGGCCACTAGTGCCTGGGCTAATTAGCACCAGGTAGAGAGAAACCCACACGTTGCTGAATAAACTAGAAAAAATCGGATGTCCCGCTGAGGTCAGCAGCACTAATTAGCACCCACAGACAGGAAATCTGCTTGAACCTGCCTGCTGAGCTTCCTGGCTTTGGCCACATCCAAAATCTTACGGGAAAATGATTCTGATGCTGTATCATGGCAGAAACACGGTGGATCGCTCATGAGCTAACCTGTCCACCTAGGATTTTTATAATAATTCTCCCCTACTGGGGTTGCTGAAATATTGTTGTACAGAGGGTACAAGTGCAGAGGCTTTTTGGCCACCCAACAGATCAAGTTTGCCCCTGCAGCGGTACTCTCTGCCTGGCTCTTAAGCTCTGTGAGGTCCAAGAGGCCTGGTACTACTTTGGGAAGTCATGTTGAGAGTTTCAGCTCTCAACAGTAGAACCAGTAACACACAGAACCTACACAACCACCTCCACTTTAGGGAAGTCTGTCAGGTCTTCATTTCTTCATGCTTTCTGGCCACAAACTCTGAGCTTTCGTGAAGGTTCTCCCTAATGCCATGGACAAATGCCGCTATCCCCTTCGCTGTCCTGCTCAGAAGTCCACCCGAGGGACAGGCTGCTGATTTCTGGTTTTGCGCACAGTCTCTGAAGGGCTGTCACATCTCTTAGACTTTATCTAGAGCTGGGTGACTGTTGTTAAAACAACAAATATAGCTAAACCAAATACTTTTTCAGTATTTTTGGATATGTTAGTGGAGCAATACCTCTAAGCTTATAGTATTTTTACTTTTTTATCTGCTGTTCAATAAGAGAATTTTGAAATAAAAAAGAAGACTTTTCACCCTCTGAAAGCTTCAGAAAAGTCAAACAACATTTGTCATCATAATTTGAACGTAAGCACTGTGATATTTGTATTAGGCAAGTCTCCTCCACATAGTACATCAGTAATAATACATTTTTTTAATGAAAGGTGGTAAATACTGGCCCTAGAGTAGTTTCTCAAAATCCTATGCATAAATGATTATTTTAATAGGCAGTAGGCAAGCTAGCATTTGCCTATATGAAAGGTTTACCCTTCATTTTAACCTCAGAGAGAGAACCATTCCTCTCACTTTCGTCTGCTTTGCAGAGAGGGCATGAAACAACCAAAAAAATGTTGTGAATGTTCTACAACTTTGGATATGTTTTAAACTGGAATAAGAAACCAAACCAAAACAAAAAATCACCTAGCTGAAAATAGACTAACGTAAATAAGGAAACAAAAACAGTTAATAAAACTTCTGGCTTGGATGACACAGGAGTTTTACACAGTGCTAGAAGAGGATCTCTTCCCTCAAGTGTATCTAAAATGTCACTAAGTCAACAGAACAGTACGCAGAAATGGGCAGTAATTGTATTGTATTGGCATAACCAGTTTGAAGACACTTGGCTGGGTAATGAAGAGGACACATTTGTCATGTGGAAATTACCTATTACTACAAAGCACCTGTTATCCAATACTGCCAAGTACTTCAAGAAGCACCCCAAAAGCAAGAAAAGAGAAAACCCTGAATCTAAGACCACTGGTCGCACCTCTTCTTTTGCATTCTGCTGTGAAGAGTATCCTTCTGCTCCGGGCTGACACAGTCTGGATTGACTCTGTTGAATCTGCCACAGAGCAAGGCTTAGCGAATAGACTGGGGAAAGGAGAACTCAGTCACAGCTGTTTGCAGTCATCTGAGAGCTTGTGGTGATCCATGCCACGCTGTTTGTGCTCGCTGCAAAATGTATACACCTTGGGAGAAAATATTAGTAATCTGGGCACAAGAGCTAAAGACTTTCCGGTAGAATAATCTGCATCACATATTTGGCTTAGTTTCCTCATGGAAGAAATAGGAAGCCCCCTTGCCCTGTGTAGTCAACCATCATTCAACTTACTACTATATTTTTAAAGGACATCCTCAGTAAACAGCAAGGATGCCAAGACTGCTGCTGTGCCCTAATGATATATGGGAGACCTTAATGTTCCCCTGTTAATACAGAGCTGAGAGTCATGAAGATTTTCTAGGAGAGAGCAGGAAGTCTAGAAAATCTCCCATCATGTTTGCAAAACCAACAATATCGGGGGGAGCTCATCTTGGATTCATGACCTCCAGCCTGACACATGATGACTTGCAAAGTCATAACAGATAGAAGTACAATTTTGCCATGGGCATTCCTCTTGAATAAAGACACACCCCCACTCCCCCCCCCCAGAAATCCAGACCAAACAGATGGCTATTTCCTTCATTAGCATCCTGTCTTGCTCCTTTTGAACAACTGCCACAGCTGTATCAGAGAAGATCTGATACCAGGATGTCAGGGCTGGGCTCATTAACCAAGGCAATTAAGCTGGAACAACGGTGAATGACAGCAAAAGGTGGGGGGCTGGAGTTGGACTACAAAAGAATATGAAATGGTTCTGAAATTACTCCCACTCAGGTTGCACTTTCCTCCAACAATCCCTGTGTGCCCCCTAAGTCTGTTGGCAATTATCTGAACCTTGACAGCCCTAAAGCCATCCTGTTGTCAAACTGTGTGCAATTCATCCTATACTTTTCTGAGAGGAGCATTTAATAGAAGAAGATGTGGTCTGGCTGCCTGCAGTTTCTTCCCATCAGCAGTCCCAGTGGATAGAAAGTCATCGTGGGAGCATTCCTATAGCCCTGATCCATCTATGATCCTTGGGCATGTACAGGCATATTCGTGAGCTCTATACCTGGAACAGGTGAATGCTTCTCAGTAGCACAACTAAATTTGAACTCTGCTGTCCTAGTGAAGGGGCAGTGGTGGACAGAGCTCAGGGCCAGAGCACATTTGACACAGAAAAGGGAGGGACCGATGTGACAGAGCCAGAAAAAGGGTGCTGTAGAACCAGACTTCCTTCATCCCACAGCTGACAAGAGGTGGGATCTGACTCTTTTCCCTCCCAGCAGTGACTCTCCCTTGGTGAAGGCAGCAGCAGGAGCAAGCCTCGTTTTCTAGGGCTCTGGCATGGGTGATGTGGAATTGGGGCCAGGGCTGGTTTGTTCCTCAAGGCAATCTGCTGCCCTCAGTAACTTCTGCGTTGCTAGAGCCTCAGGTCAGCTCTGTTCAAAACCTCCAGCAACCTTCTTTGAAGTCAAACTGCTGGAGTCACAAGCAAAGCCTAAGTAAATTTGCTGTGCCTGCAGAGGCAAGAGAGGATTTCTCCTGGGACACTGATAAGGACTCTAGTCAGTGGTGCCAAGCAGCACATATCTTGCAGAGGTCATGCAAGCGTTGCCGTTGGCAGACATGGACGCTTCACCCTGAAGTGGAGGCTGAGAGTGAACAAGAAGTCTGGTTTTAAGGCACACCAAGGCTTCTTGCATTTGCCTTTTTTGCAACCCTCAAAGGGGTACAAAATCTACTAGTTTCTCTTTGTTCACTCCAATTAAAAGCAACTCTGGAGAAATTCATCTTAGGCCCCTTCTCCTGGTTTTCCTCCTTTGATGCCACTCTTGGCAGTCCAGTCTCATGCTGATAAAATGGGCTGATAAATGTCCTGGGCCTGGTGCTATTCCTTCTGCTGTTACTCTTCTGCGAGAAACTCCCTAGTTTTTCCCCTCTCGCTTGCACATTGCACCTAGGTGACGGAAACCCTGCATATCAGTCCCAGCTTGGGCAATGCTTCCTCTCCTCATCTGTCCTCCGCTCTCTCCAAATCACCTCCTTCTTTCTCTCATACCCTCTCCTTCACCACCTATTCTTCCTTCGGGAATGAGCAGAGGTACGTGCCCAGCTGCCTGAACTGTTTCCTAGATTTCTGTTAGTGGGATTGGGAAGATGAAAGACAGGGAAAGGTGGGGCAGAAAATACACGGAGCTGATATGCAAAGCTACCCTGAACACCTCTTCTACTATCTCCTCCTTCTGCTTTATCTCTTCTCCTTTGCAATCCCTTGAAAACTGGCAGGAAAAAAACTGCATGCCTGTCAGCTTCAAAGCAGAAGAGAAAAACCCCTTCCTCTCTGAGCTGTGATTGTATCTCAGGATGGATGACTTCCCACACTTCTCTAGGAGAATGCCTGTCTGCTCTGCTGAGCATACAAACAGCTGAACAGACAGCGCTACTATCTGTGGGAAAGACAGGATGATCATCCCCCTCTTTCTCCAAGTTCCTCCATTTTTGTATAACCCCGCCTGCCTCCTCATAAGGTTACAACTTCTCACCTTGACACATGGCACAAAACAACCGTGATGCTCTACTCAAGGTAGCACCAAGTGCTGCAGTGGTCTGCCGGTACTGGTCTCCCTAGCCATGCATAGGGGAATCTCTGTGCTTTCAGCCACGTGTCCTTGCAAGTGTTTGGGTACAACAGTGCCCAGTCCTTGCCAATCTCAGGTAATCATGACCAGAAGATATACCCAAACAAAGCATGAAGAAAGAGAAAAAGCCTTGAATATTTTTTAAAGAGCGTATTTGGGAGTATTCACCTAACTTCCGTTTTTGAGTTTTCAGATTGCGTTTGTTTTCAAGTCCTGTTCTGCTTTCCTCTTCTCCCACTGCCCTATCCATTCACCGTCCATCCCAAACATAAGGGGTAAGGATGACCGTTTCTGGCTTTGAAATCAGAGAATCTCTTCATTCCTGGATATGAGGCACTGGGAAATGTACTGGGAAGTGAGGTGAGGGAAGAGGCTTGGCAACCCAAAAAAGAATGCAATAAACGAGTTATTTCCTTTCAAAGCATTAAACTCCACACCCTAGAGTTACTGGTCTTTATGACAGCCTAGTCAAATAGAAAAAGACTCAGAAAAGCAGAGGAGAAAGGTCTTATGTTTCCAAACTGATGCACGGACAAAGTGCCAAATGATTGCATTTCTTTCATTTGCCACAAACTGGGTTAGCTTTGAGCTTGAAGGAGAGAGAATAGCAGGTTTTTAAGTACTGCTTCTGGGCCTGGCATCAACACTTCTGTTGCCATAATGTCAGACATCAGAGGCAATACACACGAAAGGATGCAGGCCAATGCCTAGGCAAATAGAAGTGGGAAAGAAGGACTGAAAAATACATGCACGTGGCAGGGAAGGAGGACTCCATCCCCACAAATGTTTTGAAATTATAACCTCAATTTCCTGCATTTCAGCAAATAAAGTCACTTCAAAACAAAACCAATGAAAAAAACTCTCTAGAATTCTGTGCAAGGTTAATTTGCCAGAGGCAGATTTTGTTCTGTTAATTGCCATTTGCCATGTACCAAAGCCACAGTCCCCAAATGCTCTTGTGTGTTTCCCATCAGGCAAGCACACACATGATTAAGAACATTTGAGCAGTCATCCTTAGAACTGTGAAAAAGATAAACCCTTAAATGAAGGAAAATTAGTCTTCTCAGCCACAGAAACCATGGCCTCAGATGCTCCTTCCCCTTGCCATCTACCAGGGCTCCTGAAGGGCTGTTGGATAACTGGGGGTAGATAACTGGCTCTGGGGACAGACTATGGGATGGAAAGTGCATTGATGGAAAACATCCGAAACTTTGATTTGCACCCTTACTTGGGGGCTCCATCGAGAACTTGGAGCAGTTTAGAGACATGTATTTGGCACTTCTCAACCAACCTCAGCTGTCAAGTAACTCCCTGATTTGTTCTCTTCTGCCTCATACTTCCACTGTTTTTTCTTCCTTCTGTTTATTTTCAGACCATCGCTTCTTCTCTGCCCCCTCTTTCAACTTGTATCACCATGACCTGGAGAATTCATATGCATTGCCTGGTGCTTTTCTTTACTTTCCCTTGTTCTCTCCAACACGTCATCAAACATAATTGTCATGAAGAAAATATTTATCTCAAGAAATTATAGCAATCTGCTAATCAACTAGTACATGACCAACTACAGAACTCTAAAAGACCTCCCAAGTCCCTTCCATTCTCTGTTACTAGGCTTCCTTTACCATTTCAGGACTTGTCTACCCTTGACAGTTTTACTAATGTGACTGATTAATGGAAGAGCTTTCATTTTATATTGGCCAACAATTGTACTGATAGAATCTCATCACCGTTATCACAGTTGCTGTGAAGATGACCTACACAAGCCACCTTTCTGATGAGAACACCACCACCCAAGTGCTGTGCAGCTACAAGTGGGCATCACTTCTTTGATCTTGGATATATCATGGAGGCTGCCTTCCATCTTAGGAATTAGAGTGACACACTACAAACTTCTGTATTACAAAATTGTGTGACATAAAAAACTTCTACCAAAGCACACAGAATTCAGTGTTTAAAAACCTCTGGTACCTGCATTTCCACAGTGTTAGACAGCACTAACATGATACAAGCTGAAATGGTGAGGTCGCTGCTCCAATGGGAGCACAGTAATGAGGTCCAATATCCACAAAGAATTTGCATTCATATGCTATTGTTCTGGAGTCAGTTAATGATTAACACGGGTTAACTCCTGTGCCTTATGGACATAATATCAGTGTTTCTCTAAAATGCAGGGATACACAGATATACTGTAGGGATTTTGAAATAGATGATGTTCTTTAAGACTACATAGTGGTAAAAAGCAAAAATCTTACAGATTATTAAAAATGTGTATAATTCCTGACTTTGCTGGCAAGGACCATTATTTTACATGTAGTGCCTTGGTATTTCAGGTCATGCCTGCCTTGTGTGATCCCATGTGCATGCTGCAAACAAAGAGAACATGATAAGGCAGCAGGAACGTGATTAAGCTTTGATCAGAGGATGGATCCTGACTCCTATGTTGCTGAGAGTTTGTGGCCACCAAAAAGAATATTGTAAGTTTGCTCAGCAAGCTAAGGGTGTGACATTAATGCAAGTCACCCAACACTGGAGTCTTCCATATAGCCACATCTACAATAAAACCGTTTCCCCACTAGTTAGATTAAAGCCAGCATGGCTATGCTTCTTCTCCTACTGCCACATTTGCTTTTGCACTTAATGATCTAATCACATCCCCTTTTTTCTACAGGGCCTTTGCCTCATTCAGTGCCCAGGATGGATGGGACTCATTGAATAGGCATCTGTAGTCCGACAGTTTGTCTGCAGATTTGCCTGGAGCTGAAGATACATCCTTTGATTCTATCCCTGGCTCGGCCACAAAGTTCCTGTGTTATGATACTGGACTAGTCACTTCAACCAACCAAAGTGGGCACCAAGAGCTGCTTTTTTATACTGTGGGTGCCTGACTTGAATCACTTGAGATCTCATTTGTGAAAGAGCTAAGCACTCATTGCATGCAACTGGGACAGAATGCTACAAAAATGCTAAATACTCTGAAAAAGATAGACACTCAGCAGCTGAAACTTAAAATCAGTAGACAGTTTTAGCCATGATCTCCTTGGACTTCCTTTCCTATATGCAAAATACTTCTTCCTGCATGGGCACAGTGTGACAGTTACAAGCACGTCTTTGGGAAATGGTATTTTTGAGGTTTCAAATCCCCATTAGGATGAAAAGAAAACCACTCAGTTCTGAGGGGAGGACCTCTCATACAGCTTCCAGGTGTTCAGGTTGTCCTATACAGTTGCTCAAATCAGCAGACTTTTGGCATTTCTAGGTCATTTGTACATTCGGTTTAACTGAGAAACCTTTCCCCATCAGGATTTCATCAAAACTGAAAAATTCCAGCAAAAAGCTTCAGTTTTGACAGAACTTTTCTTGTCACACAACTACTTTGTACACGTTTCCTGTCTGGGCTGCTGAGACTATGGTAGGACTCTCTGGGAAGAGTGTACCAATCCCACTGTACAAGTTTCTGTTTCCAAAGTTTGTTGCTCTGGGTGAAGTCAAACTAGGCTTGCAGAGGCACCTCTTTCATCTGAACTCTGCTGTACCAACTACAGATGCTCCACAGCTCCAGGGGAGCTCACCTGGCTCAGGTCATCATGCCATGTTACAGACACAGAGGGTGACCAATCTCCTTGGAAAGCCCAGTAACTCTGGGCCATCCATCCAACCTGCAAGGTCTTCAGATTTGCTCAGAAGGGTACGCTGCTTCAGTCTTAAAGTAGGCAATTGGTACAATAAACCATCTGAATGAAGCTGCCACCTATGTAAATGTCAAAGCTTTATACCTTCTTCACATACATATGTCCCTGTCTACACTACATCTGAATCTCTTCATCTTTCAGGAACAGACAATCTCTCAGAAGAGAGATCACCTGCCCTTCCAGGCCAGTGTCCAAGGGCAGCAAGGAGCACCTTGAGTGGCTGTATTTACTAGGCGCTACAAAAGCAGGTGTAATCAAAGCTGCTCCAAGGAGAGAAGACAGTCATCCCATGCCTCTTGGACTCCAGCCAGGTATTTCTATATCCATTTTCAGCAAAGCTTCCCACCCTTTGAAGACGGCAAAATTTAGGCAAGACTATTAAGAGAGATGGAAAGGTTTCAGGAGGTTGTGGCAGCAACTACAGGCTCTGCTGTCTGGGTTCTGTGCACATCACTTCTAACAGGGATCAGTGCAATCTGGCATTTAAATAATGTTACCGTGGGAGCGGTTCTTTTCTGCAGTGTGCTACAGTTTCTTGTGTAGCATCAAATTTGGTATCATTTTGACATCTGGTCTGTGGCACTCATCCATCTGTTGTAACTGAGTAGGTGTTGGGTGGGGCTGGCAGGAGAGGCTTGTTTAAGTGTTTGTTTTCATCCTGTAGAGGAACTGCAGAGCCAACTCAGTAATTAATTAAATACTCATCTTTAAAAAAAAACATGTGTGTACTAATAGTCTAAAGAAATTGTGAATAAGGCAGCTGGTGCTTCTCACTGCTGAAATGTGGAGACTTTGTTCCCATTTCTCCTTGGTTCCATGTTCAGGAAGCCTTCCCCATTGGGCTGGCACTCTGGTTTCTATTCCTGACTCAGCCAAATGCCTCCTGGCTGAATTTGGATAGGTCACTCCATCTTCTGTGCAGCAGTTTCCCTCTCTTTAAAATGCATCCAAAGCTAAACACCTCTTTTGTTATAAACTTTGAAATCTGCTGATAAAAATTGCAATGGAAGAGGTGACCATTATCATTACTATCATTATCTTGCTTTGTGGTTACTCTATTCAAATAAACATTGTTTTAAATTAACCTTTGGTGTCATCTGCTCATAGCAAAAGAGAGATTCTCCTGAGCACAGTGGAAACATGTCCACAACTTCCATGGCTGCCTCTCCAGGTAAATCTGTGTCTTTTGGGAACTTGGTTCTCTCATTTCACTCAGAATAGAGCACAAAAGCACTTCTATCTGTTTAACTGCCTACCCATAACCTTTCATAAATGCATGGTGTACCAAGCAACCCTTTCCTCCTCCATGTGTGACTAGGGAATGCTCCACCTGCTCGGTTTTAACTTCTGGACAGACCCTGGTATTCATTTCTTTGCCTTAGGACAGTGACTGCTGCTGTTCTGCTTGCCAGTCTACGGGGACATAGTTGCACTTTCTATCTAGCAATCAGTTTTACCTTGCTCTGTGATCAGTTTACATATTGAAGAAGTTATTGATAGCACTTATTAATGCCTTCAGCAGAACATTTATTTGCAAATGTAATAGATAACCAAGGAAGCAGGGGAACTCCCTACGCATAGCTAAATATAGCAGGTTTTGTCCAGTGTGTCTAATCGTGTGAGGTTCTGACCACCTCCACAGAAACCCTGGCACAGAGAGGGATGCTTGGAGCAGCTTGCAGATTGCTATTTTGTGGCTGGCAGACACGAATGCCAAATTCATTAAAACTCAGAATATATTTAAAGATGTGCACCCACCTATGGAGATTACATGATTTGCCCTTGAGAACAGACGAGAAAACTGTGATCTGGCTGTTCTCTTTCCTCCCTTTCCCTTCTCACATACACATAGCAATAGGTGTTACCCTAGGAGTCTCTGTAAAAGAGTTTGTGGGAAGTTCATCACATATGGAATGCTTCCTATTTTCTGGTGGCCCCTGTAAGGCCTGACATCTCGGCACTCTCACAGGTTCGTGACTTTGCACCTAAGATTATCAGTCCTGTTAGACAAACACAGAAGTCAAATACTGGTCTTTCAAATGCAGTTTCTTATAAAATACTCTGTAAGAGCAAGAACAGAAGCATCCACTGGGGACACTGATTAAAAAGGACAAAATGTGACCTTCCTTTTTTTTTTTAGCTAAATAACAAAAAAAATCAGTGTTGGCAATATCACTCTGAAGTCACCTACATTTTACCTATACTGTCACTCTTTACTGCCAGGGAAAGGTGGAGGAATTAAATTGATTTTATTTGTAGATCAGGTTAGGCCGAGACGTTTTGTATTATTATTTCTTAGCTTCCAGACTAAAGCACATACTGTATGTTGGAACAAAATTCATCTTCCATTTCTTCACTGTGATTTGTGTCATAGTAAACTTTTAGTTTCTTCTCTAAATTATTTCCCTCTCTGCAATTTCCTCTGGTGACTCTCGGACCCTGAAGTGCCACTAGCTGCAAAATTACAAATAGGAGTATTTTGAACTCTAGTCATTCACCAGAAACTCATAATCCTGACATCCCACAAATACTGTATTTGCCGTGAGATGAAAGGAGCTTATTCTCTGCTTTAATCATGTCCTATTCATTTCCATAAACCAGAATTTCTCCCTATTCAAGCATCTCTCCATTTCTTTCTTGCCCACCCCAGGACTGACAAAATTTCATATAACCCGTACCGAACTGAACATTTTTCACTAGTAATTTTGCAACAGAACATGGCCACTGCAGGAGTAAGGGAAGGCAAATACACAAGAACAGTGAAAGGAACCTTTGAGTTACAAAATTTAGTCATTTTTAGGGACAAAAAGTATGCAGGGACGAGTACAGTTCTTAAAAACGGATCATAGCTTTGTTGTAGGGCACTAAGTCCAGTCTTCACACAGCCTTCTCTCCGGTCTCTCTCCCAAGGACCAGCCCGGGTGAATCTCACTGTGCCAGCCCATGCTGGGCAAAATAGCATTTTCTGTCAGTTATGTCCTGCATCAGGGGGTTTCCATATCAAAATATAATTCCTCTTATCAGCTTTAGACTTGCTGGCTTTATGTTTTATTGTATTTCTGATCTTTGTGAGAACATTGCCCTGGCTGTTTCAGTTTGCAAAGGTAGGGAAACACACAGAAATAGGCAGGAGTGATGCTGCAACCAGTTCTGGGCAGGAATTTAGAAAAGCTGAGTCTTCCAGGAATAACACCAGTTTCTTTGTTACAAACTAACACTGCCACACCAACCTTTTCCTAATATTATGAAAGAGTAAAATGAAACATATAATTTCTTTTCTCCACTGTATTCTTTGTATCACCTACCTTTATCCTATTCTCAGTTTTCTCCCTAAACAAACCAGCTGTCGCACAGCCAGGCAGTGACTTTCCATCTTTCCATGCCTCTCTGTGCGCATTTTGGGTCCCCTCTGTGTTTAACTTTCGTTCAAGAGGGTGACCAGACCAGTTCACTCAGGCCAGAGGCTCTCTCCTTGCAGGCCAGGCTTTGTACCCCCCTGGTCCTGGGCAGCCCCCCAGCCCAGGGTGAGGAGCCTGGCTGTGTGACGGGAGCCCCCTCTCACTGCCCGCTGGGTCCCAGTGCTGCCTGGAGTCTCTGCAGCTCTGCCTTCAGGAATCGGGCACCACAGTCTGCCCCTTCCACCACTGCTCCGCTCTCGCGTGACGCGTACAGTAAGGCTTTAAGAGGTTTTTCATAACCTGATGGTGCATGCAGAGAACTCAAAATATTTATTCTCACGCTTGTCACTGTCTGTGTTATCAAAGTGAAAAATGAACGTCATCTTCCTCTTCACATAACTGTATTTGGGTCCCCAAGTTTTTCAGTCTTGTCTTGCCCTGGGTGACCCAGGGGACAGACAATTTTTACAATGTTGTTACCTCCAAATGTCCCAGCTTATTCTTCTAATAATTAATCAAAGTTTTAAAGATCACCCCTAGGGTCTATTTGTGGGTATTCTACTGCCATCCTTGCTAACCTTTCACTCTTTGCTCCTGCAACACTTGCTTGCTTTTGTAAAACAGATGCTAGGGCAGAATTTTGCATCTCACCTCACGACTGCTAGATTTTATTAGTAGCATCTGTGAGAAGAGTTATCAAAGACTTTCTGAAATGTCCTCTAAAATTTATATTAAATGGTTGTGCATAATCCATGGCTTCATTGAGATACTTCAAGGTTTTTTTAGGAAGTTAAAAAGGCATGCTTTTCTGTTACTGGATCAGTCATGCTTAGCATTAAGCTTGTGTGCAGATTTTATAACTCACTAACTTATATTTCAACCTTTCTTTTTCAAGTGGCTGAGATGATCTTGATTTTAAAGTAAAATACATGCCATGCTCTATTGATTTGGTATAGCAGAATAGTCTATTTTTAAGGGAAACTTGCATGATTTTGTTAACAGCTATCAGCCTTGATTGATGCCATCTGCTCTGGGAGGTTTGTTACTTTAGCATGTCAATCCTGCAGTTTCTCTCCTGATACCTGGATGTTTGACAGGCCCCCATCTTTAGTAATTAAATAAAATATGTAGAGAGTGAATGTATTTCCAATCAGTAAAGACTGATGGGAGGATATAACATAGTCTCTGCAGTACCCTTGTCATTTTTAATTGCCCCTTTGATCCAGGAAATCCACTAATTCTCTTTCAGATGTTTATATTTCTCATTTGTTTGCAGAAATGTGTCTGTTTGCACTTGAAATTTCCTCTCAGTCCTCCTGTCTCCCATCTTTCATTTTTCCTTGCCAGTTTATGTTCCTTTCTTTTGGGTTAGCCAGGGCTAGATTTCCTTTTCCCGAAGGTTACCTGTTTGGTTCATCATACTGTGTTTGTTTTTTCTTGCCTTCCTGCTTCCTTTTTGGTTTCGGGGTATGCATACCTTCTGTGATGCAATTATGGTATGCTTAAGTAGTTCCATGTTGAGTCTAAGGATTGTAATGTCTTCTCTTCTGACTTGTTTCCTTCTCTGTACCTCTTTCCAACCCTCTCTTCCCTCCAAATCCAAGAAATTTAAAGGATTATATTTTAATTGCAGTGCAGTTTAAGTGTTAGCTAGCTATTAGATTTCTATCTCCACCCTAGGAGGCTTTGTATGATGTTTTGCGTTTCTTGTGTTTTACTGTGGTGGGGGATATTTGCATCAGCTTCTTTATTTAAGACTGGCACAGACCCAAGTCTCTACACTTCTAGATACTACATGAAATGCAGTTCTGACACAAACAAGCGGCAAATGCAATTTCAAATAAAGGTCCTGCCAAGGCACTTTGAAGGGAAATGACAAATTCAGATTGGTCAGACCATTTGATGCTGGAGCATGCTTCAGTAAGTTCAAGGGCACTAGCTGGGTTTTGGAAAAAAGCTGGATGTGTTATCAGGCTGGCGCTCTCCAGGAAGGGAGGAGTTGCTTGGCTTTTTTTACACCATGATCCTGTTTAACCATGTTTGCTAAACAAGAAACTGGGAAAAGAGTTAAGAAAAATCCTGGTTTAAAACCAAGAGACACACATGCTTTGTTTTAGCATCTCCCTGCCATGGTAGGACAAGCTGTTTCAATCAGTTTCAAAAACCATACACAGCTCTGGAACCTAGAGGAAGAAAAGAGGCATTTAAAGGAAAATGCCAAGAGCACTGAGAAGGGGGGAAACGAGAGGATCAGGGAGGAAAGAAGTGACATCTTGCCTTCTGCTCACACATTGAAAGCAGGAGTATGATCCGTACAGGAGGTAAAAAGGGGGAAAAATGAGGAAAGGGTCAGGCAAGGCTCTGAATACGAACGAATGGTTTGCATATAGAGGCTGGCCATAAACAACACCAAATCACTGGACTGCAAAGCTGCAACTAAATCCACACAGGTCTAACTCAGAGCGGGGGACCTGGGAGTGTTCCTAATCTGGATGCCTGATCCAGTCCCATCCCAGCTCTGCTCTGGGCAAGAACCTGCTTCCCTTCCCCGTGAGCCAGCGTGGCAGCCGGGTGGGAGCTGAGTGTCCTTCAAGCCACATCCCTGGTTTAGACATGGTTTGGACATCTCGGGAGCACAGCAGGCATATGTGCCACCGCACCCAGCGGAGGTCACTTCAGAAAGAGTGTCACTGAGTTCGGCACAGTGGTATGGGGCCTATCTGGCTGTGGCTAACTGGAGTCAATGGAAAAAGCGTCCTTCCTGATGTAAGTGCAGGACTGAGACCTGCATGGGAAAGAAAGAAGGAACTTCCAGTTTTATATTAAGTTCTCTGTGGCCTTGGCAGTAAGGCAACATTACATTCACTTGACTTTGGCTTTAAAAGGAGATGTATAAAAGAGAATAATAGCACCAACATATTTTTAGGGCACAGAAAATTAAAAAAAAAAAATATTTTGAAACTGACCCTTGGCAGCCTGTTTAAAAGAGCTTGAAACTATCTGAACTACACAAGGAAAAAAAAAAGAAAGAAAAACATGCCCACGAGGGCTGAAAAATCACTTCAGTAATAGATGACTTTTAACTTTACATCAGAAAATGTTTGGCAGGCATAATTTTAAAGTGTTAAGGAAATGTGTGTGATAACTGCTTGGGTGAAAGAGCAAATGTAGTCCACAGTGAGATTTAGCAAATGTTCACATAAGCAATCAGAATCTGGAAGGGCCAGCTGCCCATGGAGAGGGGCAAAGAGGATCACAGCTCTAAACTTTGAAAATTTAATGAAGTCCACTGATTTCTCACAGGAAATTTTCTTTGAGCATGTTCATGTGTCATGGGAATGCTAGTGAGCAGAAGGCTCTGACAAAATGCCAGCTCTAAGGCATAAGGGAAACAAAACCCTCCAAGCCCCACCAAAGGCCAAACCACCCTTTTCCTCTTTTAAAGCTGCAAAGATTCTTGATGCACCAAACCCCTGAGCATCCTTATGTGTTATCCTTAATCACACAAACAGGCCTATTGACATAATTGGGGTTATCAAGAGAGTCTTGTAGGATTGACCCCTTTTCAAAGAGAGCAGAAGAGCACCAAACTTCCCAGGGCTTGCGTGGGAATGTGCTCAGAGGCTTGAGCCAGCCAGCAAAAGGAGCAGGCAGTGCCGCCTGGGGTATTCATGGTAGCAGCAGCTGACTATCTGCTTACAAAAGGAAAGAAGGACATCAAAGCTAAAAAAGGAGGTACAGGGCTAAGAGGATAACAGGCAGACAAAAAAATGCAGTTTAAACCAGAATTTAGTTATCCTTAGTTTTATGCTACAAATATCTAAGCAGCTTGCTTTTGTTATTATGCTGGAGTAGCATCCTGTCAAAGTGTATTCTTTTAGCACCTTTTGTGGCACAAGATGTTTTAAAAAAAGTAGGTTTTATAGTCCAGACACCTCAAAGATCTCCCACCCCATTGCTTGAGCCATGACCGTTTTGCAGCAAGTGATGACATTCAGGAACGCATTTGCTTGTGAGATCCCTTGGAGCGTGGGGTCGTGAGAGCAGCGCACACCCAGTTGCAGTGTTGCAGGCTCCTGTGTGCCAGAAACGACAAGGCACTGAATGACACACCAAGGCAGTGAGGTGCCCCAGACCTGAAGCGGGCTTTTGCAGAGTGATAGAGGTGCTAGAAATATCTAACAGCCAGGCCTAGCTGAAAACGTCAGAGAAGGGAACCAGATGGGTGAGTCTTAACGTTCCTTGGTAGAGTCTTGACAGGTTGTGGATAATTAGTTTGTTTAGACTGGAGACAAGCCAGCAATACCTTAGTCTTGATCCCACATGTGGGAAGTATGAGTGGGAGTGAGGGGTACCCAGCACCTCCCAGGAATGGGCCATGTCCTACATGTAAAAGGTTGGAATTTGATTCTGTTTTTCACTTTCAGCAGGACTGCGCTGGCTTTCCAAGTCCCCAAGGACGCATGAAATCCATGTGTCTGTTTGGCCTAAATCATTTGTAATTCATACTTTCCATATGAAGTTCACCATAAAATAACAAAGAGAAATTACTTAATTGAATTTGTTTGGAACCCAATATCAGAGGAGTGTAACAAATAGAAAACAGTCAAGCGCCATACAATCAAACAGTTAGGGAGAAGTTAAAAATTTCAACACACATGCAGCTGCCTTGTGGAGAAACAATCGAAACTACTACATTTAATATGGCTGTGCTTCTATAATAATTTCCATCCAGGCGTGGAGAAACACTTAACATATTTTGCTTGGAATTTCCCCATACCGTTTCCTGGGACTAAAAGGGAAACTGTGGATCTCTGCAGCTGAGTGATTAGCCCAAGGTCATAGGGCAGGAGATCTGGAAGCAGAACTTTGGACTCTCGGTGATGTACTTTAACCACAAGACCATCCTTCAGTCTCTTTCACACTGATGACTTTGGAACTAGCTTTAAAAGATCCAGTGAGACGCAATGATGGGAGTGCTAGATAACTACACTAGATAGCCAGAGGCAACAAAAATGATTAGAGACATGTGGGGGTATTTCTAAACAAAAAGATTAAGACCAGAACTATTTCATTTAGAAAGGAAAACAGTAAAAGATGATAGAATTGAGGTACGTAAAATAATGAATGGTGTGAAGGAGAAATCAGATGCCCTTCATAAAACAAGAGGGCACCTAATGAATTTAAAAAGGCATTAGCTTATAAATGGATAAGGATATCACTCCCCAGCTTATCTCTATGCAACCTGTGGAACTCTCAGTTGCAGGACATTGATGTAAATAGTTCAAGAAGATTAAAGAAAAAAGGAAAGATTGTATGTAGCCAGTAATAAATACAGATTTTTGAGCCAAGGAAAATACTTCTTCAAAGCTACGGTTCTCCCCTGAAGGAACCACCTCTTTCCCTGAGAAAGAGTTAACTTTTTTTATTCCTGATTGAGTCTCACCTGCCTGAGTGCAGAAGGCCCAGCAAAAACTGTGGCTGCTTTCTGATATGTCCCCAAAACAGGAACACTCCTGCCTACACATTTCTCAGGAAGCCTCTTCCTCAGAACGCCATCAACAGCCTTAGAAATTCAGTTTTCTGCTAATAGTAAAAATCATGTCCTCATTTTGTCTCCAGGAATCCCAAGCTGTCTTTGTACCACAGAGGCCACTGTAAGGAAAAGCTGGAGGATATGGAAGGTTGCACTGTCTCGTTCTTTTCCGCTCAGCTCACATCTGCAGCCACCTCCAAACTCCACTGCTTCTTTCTCTCCCTTTCCCTCTTCCTCAGCTCCCCTGAGCTCCCTTTGATAATCAGGGTGTTAATTGTCCTCTGACAATCTAGCCTGCCCTTTTCTCATTTTCTCCTATAATGGTCTTCATGCCTTCACCTACAGCCACCAGCTGGTACAGCTGCCTTGATATCACCCATAAGGCCCCCTCCAATACAGATGGCAAGCCCGTCTAACCCCTTTCCAGCCATACCACTCCCAGCGAAACAGGCTGCTATAGATAAATGGTGCCAAATTTGCCTGGCAAGCTAGGAAGGTCTGTTTACCTTGTGTGAGTGGTCCTTAGTACATGGATTATCTTTCTTCAGTGTTTAGAAAAGTGTTTGGTATGATGGGTACACAAGTTACAGAAATTATAATGATCCTCTGAATTATTCAGCACTGGTCCCCGGTGCTGAATGGATGGACCATCAATCACTCTTAGGACATCTGAACTAAACCTCTAGGTGAGTCTTGACTTATTTAGAAAGCAGTACAGTACACCCTGGGGAGACCGGCATTGGTATTTTTGTTAAGAGAGCCCCATTTCATTCCTTCCCCTGGGTCTGGGTGACCACGGCACTCCTACCTCCCTCCCCTGATGGCTGCGTTATCATGCTGACGGGCTTGTACTCCCTTTGTAAGACGCGATACGCACAGCACCTCTTCCATCTAATGCTACTGCCAAGTTCGGTTCACACAGGGAAATAAAGCTGTTCTTATTTCATACGAGCACTTTGCCTTAACTTTGAGCTACTTTAGCAGCTCCTGGATACTTTGGTTTCCAACAGTTATTTGTATGTTCTCAATGCCTGCCACTCCTCTCCTCTCTTCCCCCTGCTCCTCTGGCAACACTGATAGCAGGAGCTATTATTAATTACTTGTTGAATACCTGCAGTGCTCTGCTGCAGCAGGAGAGATGGTCCTTCCTCACCAGGATTTATAAGCTGGGTATACAAGTAAACTAGCGCACAGAAAGTTTGCCAGGTGATTGGATGATGAAGAGGGTGTTTTTAAGTTAATGTTTGTAGAAGGTGGGCAAAAGAGAAAAGGGCTCTTTGTTCATGTTTCTTTGTTAAATCTCTCCTCTCCTTGTTATAGAGTATGATGAAAATAAAGTGAATGCCACTAAATAAATCAGAGGAAAACGGTAAGCATTAAAGGTCTAACTTGGAAAAAAATGAAGAACTATAGAAACAGAAATAGTTTTGCAGCTGGAACTGAGAAGAAATTATGAATCCTATCTAAAGGGCAAATCGGCAATTCCTCCCACCGACAAACACTTACGCAAAATTTTCACTGATCATAAAAACAGACATTGACTGAGGATTTTTTTCTGTGAAAAATTGAGGTTATTTTTTTCATTTTTCTGTCAGGTGGTCTTTTTCAAATTTCTATTTAATGAAAATTCAAAATAAATAGTGGTTTTCAGGTGTGAGAAAGGTCTGGTTTCAGTTTTGTAAAAGATTCTCAAATTGCTTTTTGACAGATTTTTTTAAATATATACTAAAATGTATTTTTTCTTTAAAAAAACTAAACCACTTCTCCACTGACAGAAATGTTGATGAAAAAACTGAGTCAACGGTAGCCTATTGGGACTGTGCAGGTAAGGTCACTGAGGTAAAGGGTTGGCAGTGCTTTTTTTGTAAATATTCTCCAAGCAGCCCAGGTTTTAAAGACATACCCAAAGCAGAGTATTGCCAAATTCAAGGTCTCACTTTCAATGCTGAATCTTCTAGATATTGTATCAGAAATTGTTCTTGGAAGCTATTGCCCAAACAGGGCCAGTTTATGTCCACATTTATTGTCCTTTATCTTGAACAGTTACTTGTCTTTTCTCTGGGATTTACTATCTGTGTGTATTTATAGGGAATAGTCATATCTCTTTCCAGACTACATTTTGCTAACATGGACATTCAAGCCTCTTCTAATCTCCTTTCACAGGACAGACACTCCATTCCTCGATCATCCTTCTAGTCACGGTTCCACCTTAAGTTCACCTTTCTCAAAGATGGATACTCAGAGCTGCAGACTGTGCTCTAGATTAAGTTTCACCTGTGCCTTACACAGAAGTATTAACACTTCCTCATGTCTGCTGGAAATACTTTGCCTGAGACAACCTCCCATCATTTCTGCCTGACCAAATGTGGCTTCACAGTTCTTCCGTGAGAACTAAAAGCTATGACAGGTGAGGTCTGGCAAAACCTACTACAGCAGTAGGAGACAGTTTTGTCCCCACGCCAGCTGCCTGTTTGATAGAGGCAACCACAATCACAGAGTCAGGAGTGGGGAGCACACGCCTGAGCCTACGTACTGCCGGTTACAGTCCCGCATGTTAGCCACCCTGCAAATCATCCTGAATTACACCAGTGAAAATAAAGGAAACCCCATAGATGCCTATACTGAACCTGAGGCTTGATGCAGAACTGAGTCATAAATGCTGGCTGAGGGGGAACGACCGCAACTGTAAAGGTCTCGTTTGACAAGCGGAAGCAGAGTGAGCCATTAACCTGGGTGAGACAGAACTCATTTCCCTATCATCTTGGGGCAAACCTGCTGCACGGTGTTACTTTTGGGGTTTTTTAAAGGCTGTTCCTTATTCATGAGTGCGCTGGGCAAGGAAAACCAGTTGAGTAAAAGCCACTAAATAATTTGTCAGGATGAGTTGTCCTTTGCCCCAACAAGCACTTCTAAGGTTCGTATCCCTCACCTGTAGACTTCAGCTACATACAAACCACCTGCAAAGCCGCATTTGCGCTAACCTGCCAACCACATCAAACCGGTAACTTCCATTGCCAGTGGGCTTAGCCAGCCAGATGAAGAGCTATCAGGAAAAGGTTATCAGGTGAGCCATTCATTTCATAAACATGGGCTTACAACAACTGAACATGCAACTGCATCAACTTTGGTTCAGTTGGATATGGGATGTTGTTTATTTGATTTCTGGATCAAAAGCATGATTAAATACACATTAGAGAACCCAAGATCATTAAAGCTACAACTTACATCATCAATATGGAATGTGCTAATGGCTTTCCCATACATTAAGATTTTTTTTGAAGGTGTTATCAGCTAGGAGTAGTTACTCCCTCCTCCTGCCTATAGACATTCTCTAAATGTATATATATATATTCAACTTAATTTACCAGAGAGGTAGTGAAAGAAGAGATACCTTTGCCTGCACAAGTAGTAAAGGTGGACAAAATAAAAATGAAGATGCGCATTTTATATTTTTCTCCTTCAAACTGAAAAAGATGAAGTTGTATTCTGTGGAAAGTAGGACAACAGAAATCTGTATTTTAACACAGAAAGGCAAATTAATTCTTTGTGAAACAACACAGAAGTCAATGGCACTAAACCAGAGATGAATTTTACCCAGGCTGTAAAAAGAAAACGTAAGTGCAATGCAGACCAACAGAAAAGATTCCATTTAAAGTAAGAATTATGTTTCTGTCAGAAAAAAAACAACAACTAACTAAATTTGTTTCCTGGAAGGAGACCCAACTTGGCTCCGCTGCAGCAGTGTAAAAGGATCCAAAATAAGTAACAGCAGGCATCTCTGCTAAAATTTGCTTCTGATCGACATTATTTTTCCTCTGGTACCAGAGGAGAGTTGAACACATATTGCAAGTAAGTGAGGCACAGTAGTTTGTTGCACAGAACATGAGAAAGGAGGCTAAAGCTCTGGCATTTAAAACTCGGCTCAGCCAGGGAGTCAGTACGTGGTCTTAAACAAGCCACGTACACTCTGTGGGGCTAATTCCCACGTAAATGCTTTCTATTTCAGACATACAAGTTCAAATTGGGGAAGGGGGGGAATAGTCTTAATTACACCCATGTTCTATGTCTGCTTCCCCACCCATTAAGATGTGGGGGTCAGACCGTCACTGCAAGGGGTGTTGACACCATTGAGGGACTATCAGCTCCCTGAAGTATCTTCATCTTACTAAATCCAGCTGATGACTACTTACACAAAAGCAGGAACTTTACATTATGCTTTAGTGGCGGCAGTTTGTATATACCAGCACACATTAATAAATGAACAGTAAAGTACCATAATCACAATCTGTGCATCTGTGTCTGTTTTATGATATCCTGAAAATGTTTCTAAAGTAGTTGGAATACAGAAAGCAGAAATTATCATTCCTTCCCAGCTGGGCTCATGTGAAATGCTGTCTGACTGTGACTGGCAGATTTGATATTTTGTTAATTGTGAGAGACCCCACTTTGAATAATGTACTCACATTTGTTATGATCAGTAAGTATTTCCTTTCACATCGCATTTTCTCCATACATAAACTTAATCATAATCCAATGAAGAGCCTATGTGAGCAAGACTTACATGCAGCCTTTCCTCTATGGAGGGGAAAGGCTGGCTTTTTTGTATACGATAGTCATGCAATTTTTCATTTCTGCCTGAGTGAGATCCACAATGAATGGAAGTCTTCCTCATGCAAAATCATTTGTTCTCAGGTTGTTCCGACCTAAAACTGAAGGCTTCATTCAGAGACATCCAGTAAGAAGCACTTCTCAGAAACCAGTAACAAAAGCTGCACTAGACATGAGGAAATTTTTCATTAAAAAAAGACAATACCAAAAACCAACTAGGGAACTACGCTGATGTGACGGATGAAATTGAAACGGGGAAAAAAAAAAAAGAATCAAAAGCCAACATAGTCCTCAAGTTTCACAGTAATTTGTCTTTTAAAAATTAGACGTACACCAAATATTCCCCCCCAAATCTTGCATCTAATTCAGTCATGTTCAAAATGGAATTTAGTTGAAGGCAGCATTTCTAAGGGACAGAGCAACACCTAAGGTCCGAATCTGACTTAAATCCAGAAGAATTCCACTGAAATCAATGGTTACAGCAGTGCAAATCAGCAAGAGATCTAAATCTGTCCTAGCTGATTCCAGATCTATCTTTTATCTGCTATATGGCTTTAGGCAAGTCAGTGACCTTCTTTTTATTTCTCAGTTTCTCCATCCGTAAAATGGTGATAATACTGCTTGTAATACACGAAGACTGGGGGGACTAGTTAGTTCCCTAACATGGTCTGGATATGAAAATTGCTGGGGATCAATAATCTTCTCCATCACCTTTATTGACTCTTTATGATCATGATACTCAGCTTTTTGCTTGCTTGCATATTTCTCTCTTAGAAACCGTGAGCCATGGCCTGGAATCCTTATTCAAGTTTTACGCTCTTTACTTCCGTGGCAGGATTCGCACGAGAAAAGTGAGCACGGAATTTGGAACTTGGCCCCAACAGCAACAAACTGCGAGGATATTTCAAACAAAACTCATAAATCACTGCATGAAATTAATCCCGTTTACGTTCGGTTTTTTAGAGCCCAGAGGAACGTGTGTATTAACTGACCCACTGATGCCCAAACAACAAGGGCACAAACAAAAACGTCTCAAATCCTTCTTCACCCTTACTTGAATAATGTACGCTGCGCCGATGTTTGCAGCAATGGTCAATGTTGTTCAAACAGTGAAACGGGGGGGGGGATAAATACAGAACCACCCAACCTGAAAACACCCTAACGTCTGACAGCTCTGAGAGGGACCTCTAGCGTGTGCTAGAACGTTTTGTGTGGTGCTTGGGGCGTAATTAATACACCAGAATCACCGCAGTCATTTCGAATAGGCGAGGGGAAGTTTCGCCAAGCGCCTGCGACCGGCGGGGCAAGCATCCTTCCGCGGGCGCTGCCGAACCCCACCGCCACCCATTAAATTGCCGCTTTTTTATTTCCCGGACTCGGCGCGCGCGCCCCCGCGCGCGGCACCAACTTCCTCGGACCCGCCCGGAGCTTCCCCGCTGCGCCCGCCGGCAGCGCGCGGCCCCCGGCCCCCGCCGCCCCCCGCCAAGCCCCCCCCCCCCTCGGCGCTCGGGGAGGGGGAAGATGAAGGCGGAAAGTTGGGTCTCAGGCGCAGCCTTTCCACCGCGCTTGTGACAGACAACAACAATAATCACTCAAGCCACCAGCCCCAAAGCCCCCGCGCCCGGCGGGTGCCGTGCCGTCCCCCCGCCCGCACACCGAGCGATGCCTGAGGTGCACCGGGGGGGGGTTCGGCCCCTTCCCTCCCCCGCCGGCCGGCGGGAAGAGCCGGAGGTCTCTCGGCAGCCCCCGCCGCCGAGAAGGGAAAAGCGTTTCGCCCACGTTTAATTTGCCCGAGCGATCCGAGGACGCTCGGTGCCCGCAAGGCACGCTCAAATAAACTTGTATCTCGCCGATTGGAAACAAGCGGCGAACGGCTTTTCTTCTTTTGGCTTTCGAAACGGCGGACGCGGCTCCCTGTCCTCCGGGACGGCGTCGGACACCGGGGGACGGGGCAGCGCGGCCGGTCCCCGAGGGGCGGAAGGGGGCCCGCCGCCAACGGTGGCGGCGCCTCAGTCGCCTCAGCCCCCGCGGCCGCGCGCGGCTGGCGGCAACGGCGGCGGCGCCTCAGCCCCCGCGGCCGCGGCGGGCCGGCGGGCAGACAGGCGGCGCGGAGGAAGGGCGGCCGCTGCCCCGTGGCCCCGCCGCCTCGCCCCGCCGGCCGTGTGGGGGAAGGGCCGCGGGGCCGCCCTTCCCTTCGCCGCCCCGGCAACAAAGGGCGCCGCGGGGGGCTCCGGAGGGGGCTCGCCGCGGAGGGACGGCGGCGCGGGGGTGGGGGGTGGTGGTTGGGGGGGGGGAAGGTGGCCTCCCGCTCGCTCTCTCACGCACACACACACACACACAATGGCGGCCCCCTTCTGCAGCCCGGCGGAGAACAATGCCAGCCGCGCACCCCCCCACGCGAAAATACACAAATTCAAATCAAATAAATCCCCCCACCCCCCGCGCACACCACCCCCTCAGTCCCCCCCCCCTTGGAGAGGCGGTGGGGAAAGGAGGAGCCCCCCCCCCCCGCCCGCCGCGCTGCTTCCCCCCCCCTCCCCGTCCCTCCCTCCCCGCCTCCCCGCGGCGCTGCGCGGGGGCGCGGGTTGCGCGGAGGAGCGCGGCGGGCGAGGCGGCCGCGCCGCGTCCCCGCGCGGGGTGCGAGCGCCCGGCACATGCGTGGAAGCGAGCGGCGCCCGAGTCCCTCCGCACCCTCCGCTGCAAACAACAACAATCCCGAGCAGCCCTTACCTGGAACATCGGAGCCGCAAAAGTGTCCCTCTTTTTTTTTTTTTTTTTTTTCCCCCTCCTTTTTTTTTTTTTTCCCCCTCTTTCTCCCCTTCCCCCCCCCCCAACTCACACTTCCGATATTTCTCTCTCCCGGCAGCGGTCTGCTCTCCTCGCTACACCAGAGAGAAATGCAATAGCTTGGCTAAGGTAGACAGAGCAAAATACAGAGAATAGTTGCTCCAGGGCTTTGAAACCCCTCAAGGCAAGGATCAGGATACAATTAGCTCATGTCTCTACCTCCAGTCTGAATCAATCTCCGAAATAAAAGTTAAATTAAATTAACTGATCACACGGGCATAAAATTGATCTCCTTCGAAACGTGCATATAGATAGATATATATATATCGCGTGTATTTTTTTTTTATTTTTTTGGTGGAAAAAACAGTCTCATTCCAGCCTCCAACTTGCTTTTTACTCTTCTCTTGCACAGAAAAGCTGATTTTAATCGTTGTGATTAGTTTTGATGTAACGTTTCCGCGGGCGATTTCTGCAAATGGATGGAGTGTTTCTTTGCCAGAAGAGGGAAAAGCAGCAGATGATGATAATTATAAGGATTGTTGGTTGTTTCTTTCTTTCTTTCTCTCTCTCTCTCTCTCTTTTTATTTGTATTTAGATCTGTCTCTTCACTTTCCTGAGTTGACCTGACATTGCCATTGCACTAAGGTCGCACAACTTGTTGATTAGGATCACCTCCCGTTTTGATCGAGGGATATGTGATAATTTGGCAGTGGAGCAACACATTTTCTGTTCCCTTGGCTATATAACTTCCCAAATGACGTGTATAAAAATAAGCACATGGAGTCTGCTTTGCCCCAATCAAGTCTGAATCAATGCCTGGGGGTGATACACAAACTCATTTCAAATGTTCAACCATGCAGAATTGCAGAAAGATTGAAGGAGTTGCACTGCATTTTTTATTTTTATTTTTTTTTAAAGCAGCAAAATTAAAAGAAAACAAATCCATGTAAGCAAATCCAGGAATTTACCGCTTAGGTTCATGTGACATCGCTTGCAAATGCTACTAACTTTCCTTCTCCAATTATCCAATTGAAATGGAGCCTTGCCTTTTTCCTATTCTTCAGCTGGGAGTTTGCAGCTCCCTTCTCCTGAAGAAAACAAAACCGGGGATAACCAAATAATTTACAAATCTTGTTCTTGATTAGGGTTGCCTTATTCTACCATTCTTCACCTCCCACTCCACTCTATATTGCTTTGTGCAAAGCTACTGTGTATAGAAGCTGTATTAATTTGTTGTTGTTAGAGTGGGCTATTTTGTCGTAAACCCATGGGTCACCTCCCATTAGTGTCACATCCTCGCAGTATACTTTTGTGAAACGGTATGTTTCTAAGCACTTCACAGTCCATTAATTCAGAGACTTTGCTGACATTTCTTATGAAAAAGACCAGGCTGTGAGGCCAAAACTGCCCAATAAAGCCCCTGAATGGAACCAGACATGTCCAGCGAATACCTACAATTAGCTTTTTATTACATGTTTTTGGTATTTTAAAGAAAGTAATGCAAAATACAACAATCGCCTTTTTCTCCTAGGGCAGTTGCTGCAGCCTAAGGAATGACTAATTCTCTTGCTTAAAAATACATCCAACCCAATACATTCTTTTTGTCCTTCCTCTTCTCTTTATAATAACGTGGTAGGACTTCTCACGTAGGAATCGCACCATTTGTGAATGCTTTGTCATTGCGATATAACCAGCATAAATACTTTAGGTTAATTAACCAGGAATGGCTGACAGAAATTAAAAGGAAAAACTTTAAGTAACCACACACTTAACATGCCCCAAGAAACACTCAGTATGGCTTCATCCTCAAATTTTATTTTTAATATTCTTCCAAAAACTAGTAGCACACAAGAGGAAAAACTCCCCTCAACCATTTATGACTTCTCCAGCTGGGTTTGTGTGGAACAGGGTCATTGCAACCCTTACTAATGTTATGCAGCTTTAGTAACAGAGTAATTTTTAAGTGCTTGAAGCTGGTTTAATAACTTATAATAATAAAGATTCTTATGGTTTGTCAATTAAAAGGCAGTAAAAAAATTTTCAGTTTTCCATCCAGATGAAATGAACAGTTACAAGTTCAGTAGACCTGTGTCTTGACCTAACTTTATTTCTGTCTTATAGTGTGTCACCGCAAAAATTGTTATGGCTCTTTGTATGTGACTGTTTTAAATGCTTCACTGCTCTTCTCTTTCTAATAAATAAATAAAGCAATGCCAGCAGCCTGGCACTCATTAGTGACCTGTATAATCCAGAGGAAAAATATCAGTAAAGGAACAAATTTTAATTTCAAGCTTGCAAGTGGCTATTATGGAGAAAGGTGAAGAAAAATAGCAATGTAGCATCCTTTAAAAATGTGAAAAATATCCTTGTGCTGTTATTTTACCTGCAGCAAAGAGTTTATCAAATGATGTCAGCGCTAGATAAGAAAAGGTGTATTTTCCTAAGAAGTAAGAAAATGTATTTATTACCTCAGGAAGGCTCATTTGGCAAAACTTTCATCTCAGAGTCAGAAAATCATGGGCTTAAGTCTCACATCACATTCATGGGATAGGGCAAATGCCCACTGGGGTAGCTACAGACCATTTGGGGTAGATGTCCACTGGCATATCATGACGGGTCTGCAGCCTGGTCCTTCCCTCTACACAGTGGTCAAAAATAATAAACACACGTGAATAAAATGGAGGTATTCTCAAAGAAGCTGATGTTCAGTGCTACACTGAAGTACTATCTGCATCTCTTTTCACATGCAAATTAAGCATTTCCATAGTACTTTCCCAGGAGAGGAGAGGAAAGACCCTGGCTTTGCTTATTCTTCCTTCTCACAGCTTTCAGTATCCGCTGCCTTCTTACCTTAACTCAGGCCTGAATTTACTACTGGTGTGGCCGTACTGTGATCTAGGGTTGAATTTTTGTCATCAGGAGAGTTCACAAGAGATCAATATAACCCAAAAGGGCTGTCACATATATCTAAATAAGTTAGCAAGGTTTACCTTTATTAACTGCTCGGAGGTAATTTGCATACAAAGGAGAACACATTAAACCAAATTCTGTTCTGTTTTACTTGGAGTTATCTTTTTTTAAACAGGTTTACATAAAACTACATTGTGTTTGTGCATTATGAATATTTTACTGATACTGAATAGCAACCTTAATGAGCTCAAACTGAGCTCAGTATTTGATTTCTGAATTTTTCCTCAAATCACCTGTTCATAATTAGCCTGTGGAAAACTATAGTGGTTTTGCCGCATCATTGTCAATGTTAACAGTTTGGAAAATTGCAGCTTTTGAAGAGGCAGGTTTTCCAACGGCTGCAGATCATATGTGTCCGCTTGCTAAAGGGCATTATTTCTGATTTAGCTGTAATACTGTCTGGAAACAAATACAGGGGCTCTTCTCAGGAAGGCCCTCATGTCAGCTTGACCTTCTTTTGAAAGTCCCCTCCTGCAGTTCCATAGGCTTCATGTGTGCTGCAATCTTGTTTCAAAAATATTACGAAGAGCAGCTAAGTGTGAAAAGAAAAGCTAGCAACAGTTGTCTGCATTAGGTGTTTTCTAAGTAAGTGGCTCTTTTTTCTTTTTAGAAAAATAAAAAGGATTTTACATTGCATTTGAACGGGGAGATTTATGAACACGGTTTCTCCAGATTTGTTTTCCCCAAGGAGTGTTAAAAATAATGTATTTTTTCTGTATTACCAGTAGCATTTTGATGCTGTGTTTGAAGAAATAGATTTTGTTATTTAACTGTGAAATGGGTTGAACTGTGTAAACCATACCAAACAGTGAAGTAGCCTAAGCAATAGCATCCCTTCTGCATTTGTGAGAATAACAGGGAATCAAGCTACAGGTCTACTGTAGGAAGGTGGCTGAACTAACGCAGCAACAAGTACTTCTACCCTGTTTCTAAGTAGTCCTTGTGTACCACTTGCACTTATGCCACATATGCCACCCTTTTGCTTTTGGTTCCATATCCCGCTACAATTCCTGTTTGTGAGGTTTTGTCTGTGTTAGGCAATGCAAATGCATACAGAAACAGAAGTAGTGATGGATTTCCATGTGGATCCCTTAGCTTTGCCATCAGCTGCCCAGATATGACAGTTCTGCCTGCCAGTCACTGTAAGAAGAGGTGATGTCTCTAGGTCACAGCAACAAAATCTCTTGAACTCTGAGCTCACTCAGTTGTCTGCTTCAGAGAATAAGACCAGAGTCTGTGGGTGGCCGTTTTAAGGAGAAACAGCATCACTGGAGTAGGACATGAAGCTCATTTATCTAATTTTATCATTGGTATGAAAACTCCCAGATTGAACTAGGTTCTTCTCCAGAAACATCAGTTTTTAGTATACCAGAATCTCCTGGGAGTTTCTGGGTCCCTTGTGAAGATAACGGATGATCTTACAGACTGTATGGGTAATCAAGGGATCACAGAGTAGCTTCAGAGAAATCCTCTTGTCAGGTTTTTGGGGCTTGTCCTGGTTTCAGCTGGGATAGAGTTAACTGTCTTCCTAGTAGCTGGTACAGGGCTATGTTTTGAGTTCAGTATGCGAAGAATGTTGATAACACTGATGTCTTCAGTTGTTGCTCAGTAGTGTTTAGACTAATGTCAAGGATTTTTCAGCTTCTCATGCCCAGCCAGCAAGAAAGCTGGAGGGGCACAAGAAGTTGGCACAGGACACAGCCAGGGCACCTGACCCAAACTGGTCAACGGGGTATTCCATACCATGTGACGTCCCATCCAGTATAGGAACTGGGAAGTGGGGGCAGGGATTCGCCGCTCGGGGACTGGCTGGGTGTCGGTCGGCGGGTGGTGAGCAATTGCACTGTGCATCATTTGTACATTCCAATCCTTTCATTATTGCTGTTGTCATTTTATTAGTGTTATCATTATCATTATTAGCTGCTTCTTTTCTGTTCTATTAAACCGTTCTTATCTCAACCCACGGGTTTTGCTTCTTTTCCCGATTTTCTCCCCCATCCCACTGGGTGGGGGGGGAGTGAGTGAGCGGCTGCGTGGTGTTTAGTTGCTGGCTGGGGTTAAACCACGACAGTCCTCTTCCATGGGTGTCTTTCAGAAGCCTTCAGCACCTCTAAATCCCTCTGCCAGCAATGGGAGCTTGACATGCTAAGACCTCTAGCAAATCATGACACTTGTGGATAGGTAAAAAAGAAGGGCTTAGGAGATTGCCTTTGAGCATGCAGGATTGAAAATGTGAACCCTGGTGTCATTGCCTCCTATGTGTATATGCATTTATAATGTACTTTGGGAAATTCTCTGCATTTCTCTGATCTTCTCTGCTTCCCTCTTCCCTCCCCAGTTATTTCTTCCCCTGAGAAGCACCCCCTCAGCTTGCTTGGCGATTGCAGAGGCTTTCTGAGGGGCACAATGGGATAGTACCATGCTGGCTTTGTTTGCTGCCTTCAGACATTCGTTGCACAGAAAAGTCTGTCTCTCTTTGCCGCAGAATAGGTGGGAGAGGACCATTCTATACAACCTGTGAAGGCAGAGAGCAAATCAGAGTCCACCTCTGTTCCTGCTATCTTTTACTTTGACTGGATTTCCCTTATGCACATTTGAAACCTCTCCTCCCATTGCAACCCAGATGTTTTATTTGGATTAGTCAGTATGCTTTGCAAAAGGACTAATGCACCCTTAAGGTCACTATAAGCTTTTCTGAGCTGGATCGTGTGAAATACCAGCAGGGTTGAACATGGAAGAAACTTCAGTTGGTCTAACTGTTCAGATAAAGCGTGCAGAATTCAGGGCATAACTGATAATGTATCTCATGAGATTGTACAAATTGCTCTAAGATCGTTCCAATTTAACTGCTCAACTCATTCTAATTAAAGACTATGCTGAGGAAAAGAGGGTAAAGCGTGCATGCGCGTGTATGTGCGTGTATGTTGGGGGAGAAGGGAAATCGGTAAGGAGAAAAATAAGCATTTGATTGACTTGGTTTTGCTATTTTATATTCCAGTAGCCTATAACAAAAAACGTGGTTTCTAGAGGTAGTACAATCTGCCTCATTCTCATTTCATCTATTCCAGAACCACTCAGTTTTACTTCATGGTCCTATTGCCTGAGCCAAAATTGCTCATGAGAAGCCCTATAATACAATGGAAGTACCTTAAGGGCACCATAGAAATTTATGTTAGTGTATCTCTTTGCACATCCTTTGCATGTCAGAATCTCTCTGCTTTCCTACCTATAAAAATTATTCCCTGAGCACACCTATATACACAGAGACAATAAGCAGAGGTATTTGGTGTTGTTAAATAACAAAACACACCAACAACCTTCCCTCCTGGATTTTTAACATTAAAACCACCATTCTCAGAAGGGTTACTCAACTGTACCATGAGTTTTCAGAGAGAAAATGGACATTGATGTTACAGTACTCTCTTTCAATATAGCTGTTATTTCTAAACACACTCTTCCAGAAAGTGTGAGATACCAGCATGATATGGTAACAAATCGAGATAGTTATTTGATGTATGAATTTCTACCCAATAAGCCATCCTATTCAACTGGGGAAATATTTCAAAGGGATACACAATATAGCTGCAAGAGAAACTCAGACTGTGAAATCTGGATTTGTGTCTGTGTTTTGAATAGCCCAAAGTCTTGGAGTACGTATATTGGTCTGGGATTGTCAAGCAGCTGATCTGGATAAAGAAAGGGGCAGATTGTAGAATTTGAACAGGGCTATTAATATATCCACCCTTCAGAAACAGTCTGTTCCAAGGTTTTAGACCTACAAATACTGCTTGTAATGGGTCATCCACAGATTTTGGAACCAGACTAATTTTCTAGACTCATTGGAGATCAATTGTATCTTTTAAAAAGGATATTTGAAAGAGGTACTCGCTACCCTTCTGCTAAAGAAGCAGCAACTGTCTGGAACATTCCCTTTCCAAAACAAAAGCGTATTATAGTTTGTGTTATATTTCTGTGCGACAGAAATTACCCTATGCTTTTGTATTGGCTTTGTGTGGCAAGGTTTTGGTAGTGGCAGGGGGTTACAGGAGTGGCTTCTGTAAGAAGCTGCTGGAAGCTTCCCCTGTGTCCAACAGAGCCAGTACCAGCCGGCTCTAAGACGGACCCGCCGCTGGCCAAGGCAGAGCCAATCAGCGATAGTGGTAGCGCCTCTGTGATAACATATTTAAGAAGGAAAAAAGTTGCTGGGACAGACAGAAATGGCAGCCGGAAAGAGGAGTGAGAACATGTGAGAGAAACAACCCTGCAGACCCCCAGGTCAGTGAAGAAGGAGGGGGAGGAGGTGCTCCAGGCACTGGAGCAGAGATTCCCCTGCAGCCCGTGGTGAAGACCATGGTGAGGCAGGCTGTCCCCCTGCAGCCCAGGGAGGTCCACGGTGGAGCAGATATCCACCCGCAGCCCATGGAGGACCCCACGCCGGAGCAGGTGGGTTCCCGAAGGAGGCTGTGACCCCGTGGGAAGCCCGCACTGGAGCAGGCTCCTGGCAGGACCTGCGGATCTGTGGAGAGAGGAGCCCATGGAGCAGGTTTTCTGGCAGGACTTGTGACCCTGTGGGGGACCCACGCTGGAGCAGTGTGCTCCTGAAGGACTGCACACCGTGTAAGGGACCCATACTGGAGCAGTTCATGAAGAACTGCAGCCCGTGGGAAGGACCCATGTTGGAGAAGTTTGTGGAGGACTGTCTCCCGTTGGAGGGACCCCACGCTGGAGCAGGGGAAGAGTGTGATGAGTCCTGCCCGTGAGGAGGATGAAGTGGCAGAAATAACATGTGATGAACTGACCGTAAACCCCATTCCCCATCCCCCTGTGCTGCTGCAGGGGAGTAGGTAGAGAATCCGGGAGTGAAGTTGTGCCCAGGAAGAAGGGAGGGGTGGAGGGAAGGTGTTCTGAGATTTTGGTTTTATTTCTCATTACCCTACTCTGGTTGATTTGTAATAAATTGAGTTAATTTTCCCCAAGCTGAGTCTGTTTTGCCCATGACGGTAATTGGTGAGTGCTCTCTCCTGTCCTTATCTTGACCCACAAGCCCTTTGTTATATTTTCTCCCCCCTATCCCGCTGAGGAGGGGGAGTGATAGAACGGCTTTGGTGGGCACCTGGCATCCAGCCAGGGTCAACCCACCACAGCTTTCAATGGTATGCATGAGCTTTCAAAAACTGATGTTGCTAGCTTCTCTTTGCTCTCTCTTTGTAGAAACAGGAATCCACAGGAAGCAGCTGTATTTTTCTGTTTGGAATAATTTGGAGAAATCCACTTTTAAATCAATGATGTTTTTCTCCTAGCCACTTCTTGAAAAGCAGCAGTTTTTCACCTCATACTGATTTTACATCATTGTTATTTCCCAGGTTTGCAAGGAACTACAGGAGCTGGGCTACTCTGGCCATACTTGATGGATGAGTTTATGCAAAGGAGGAAAGGTGCATAAATGTTAAGCTACTATGTGCTTTGCTCTTGGTTCCATATGTAGCGTATATATCACAGCTGCAGTTATAAGGGCAATTTTAATGTTTGAGTAATGTTCCAGTACCTTGTTTCATACAAGAAACTTTTAGACACTGAGCAGTGATAGGCAACAGTAAGTTGTTGGGTAGTGGTAGGAGGCAGGGGTACGAACCTTGCGGCCTCATCACAATCCTTATTTGTTCATTTCCTGGTCAAAAATAGTGGCTTGCCAGAAGCTCATTGATATTTTAATCCATGCCCTGCTGGTCCTGTCACAGCTGCTAGGGGGACATGAAGGGACCTACAAGTTTAAAGAGGATTTTAGTTGACTGCCTGTGAAAATAGACACAGTCATCTCCCAAGGCAGAGGCTGCAAATGTCTGCCAGGGAAAAACGCCCATCTGGCAAAACTCTCCCTCTCATGCCACAGTCACTGAAAACTACTGTGCTAGTTCATGCAAAGGCAATACTCCCATATATACCTCCAGGCAACCTTTCTCCATCCCGACCAGCATAAGACAGATGTTGAGAGAAGTCCTACCTTGCCAGCCAACCTCCTGCTAGCCTGCTTTGGGTTTTGTTGTTGTATTTCTTCCAGTCTTCAGTCAGCTGGTAAGCGACTGAACAATGGAGTGTACATGGTAAAGGGGAGCCCCTAGAAAAGAAAGCACATGATGATCACCAAATATAAATCCAAAGACAGTTCAAGGAAGGTGGCACAAAAGAGGCATCTCACAAGTACGCATCGACAAGCGAGCGTTGCTGCCAAGGCCATGTCTATGGTAGGAACACTCCCCTGACAGATATAATAGCAAACAGTGCTGGCAAAGAGTCAGCAGCTCAATGTCGCTGGCATAGTTGCTGGTGCAAAGAAAGAAATAGGGCTCCATGTCAAGGCAACTGACTGCCTTCTCCTCTCTCTGCAACTACACTACCTGTACACACAAATAGCTACTACGAAGTGAAAAACGACTACTGCAGATGCACTCACACTGGCAAAACTGGCTTATCCCTCTGTGTCGTGCACTTCTCTTCCCCAGCAGAAAATGCAGAGTTTTGCTAATACAGCAGCAGCCACCTTCACTCTTCTAACATCAGCCAACAGAGAAAAGCAGTTTCCAAAATGATCAGGAAAGGTCACAAATACTGAGAAAATGTTCCTTCACCTTTGCCTGGGGATTTGCTGCCACTTACCAATGGCTTGGCTATGATATTGTCTCTCTTGATTTCCCCCTTAGTTTTAAAGGATGATGTTCTCAATTTGCCTTTTTAACTCAATGGCCAGCTAAACCACCCACACTGATGCATAGCACAGGAGCAATCCTCTCTCAGTTATTTCTCTGTGCGATCATAGAGACAGACATGGAAACACGCTAGTTGTGACTGTGCAGCAAATTCAAGCAAAACTTAAATCAGAGTAAAATCAATGAGATCACAGAGAAAACCTTGCCAATGTTTATTGCCTTACATTTGTCCAAGATAAATTTAATTTGATCATCAGTCATCCCCAAATTCAGGGTACACCAATGCTTTTTAATTCGTCTCAGGCTTCTCACAATCCTCTTCAACTGCATGGGACAATGAGTACCGTCAGCAAGTGTCACTCACTCACTGTTTATTTTCCGCTGCCAGCTCACTAAGTGCAAATACTTGCTGAGAGAGGTTTTGGTGTCCCCTTTGGGAGCAGTCCATTCTCCCTCCTTTCTCACCAGCACCTACAGCCCAAAACCTGAAGGATTCCAAACACCCCTGGGAAGTTCCTGGGCTCTTTTGACAGCTGTGGGAGGGGAGTTGGTGTATGCAGCCTTTTTCAGGAACAAGCTGAACTAAACCAGGTGTAGTCTGTGTCAAGGCTGGGTTAATTTTTCTTCTGGTGTTTATTTTCTATAGCACGCCTTAGAATTTATTGGTCATGACTTCCCAAGAAGCTGAGTGTCCCTGCTTCCCTGGGAGAATCGGGTCAATACTCTTTCAGCTGCTTTACAAACATTGACTAACTAATCCATGCAACACCCCCCAAGATAGGAAAATGAGGCAGAGAGATTATATGACTTGCCCAAAGCCACAGAAGGAGTGTCAGGCTTATTATGAACAGGGCATATAGATCAAAGGAAATACAGTGAGAACTCAGTAGTTCCTGTCTCCCAGTCCGCGTTTTACAACAGAGAACACTACTTTTCTACTGTACAGCTTTTACAGGATTTTTTTAGTAAGGCATCTTGTCAAAAGCTTGAAGGAAATCCAAATAAATCATCTGAACTATCCTATATTGGTGCAGATGACTTACATTTGTGAAAGGAACTTGCGCACTTGCCAGCTTTCAGCGAGAAATGATGTCGTAAGATCACAAAGTCACAATCTCTTTCTCAAGTAAAGTTAGTACAACTCTATGGCCTTGGCTATACAGCTGCAGGATTTTTTTTACATGTGTTTTAAAGCTTCTATTCTTAACTAATTTAGTTGCAAAACTTTACTAACTGGAAGATTTAAGTTGCAAACTTCCTTGTAATGAATGCTTGGCTTTTATAATCATAGCACTTCAGGGAATGAGGAACTTGCAAGTAGATGTGTACCACACACCACCCTTCTGGATTTTTCAGAGAGTTACTTGGTGCAGTTCAGTGATTTGTATGTCCCTTGAAAAAATAACTTTCATGCCAACTATACTCCTTGTCAAACTGAAGTCAATAGCAAAGTTCCTATAGATTTAAATAATCCACGTTTGTACTTCTAATTTCTATTTTGATCTCTAAATTAATATTACTGTGAAGATCATATCACAGATCCAAAGTGTAAGTTTGTGGAAACAAACATACTGCAATTTCATATTACTTTTAGTACTGGTAACAAATATGTTGTGTTACATTTTTTTCAGGTTTTAAACATTACCTGGTTTTACAGGAACTCCTTTACAGGAGTAGTAGTACTGACTACTCTTCTGCATATATCTGTATGTGTGTATATACACATACATATCTCTATCTGTGAGCAACAGAGTCAAAGCTATGCACAAACCCCTTACTTTTGCATTTCCTAAATTTTCAAATGATGAGCTATACAATCAGTGCTCTATTCAGAATGGCTTTCTCCTACTGACTTTCCTAAAACAATTTTTTTTTAAGAGAAAAATGGGAAAATTGGAAAGACTGCTGGGCAGACTGTGGAGACAATTGCAGGAAGATATGTAAATGCCATACTCTGAAATTGCTGGGTTGGATCACAGACTGCCCGAAGGCTCTCTCAAGGTCCAGGTGCCCGTCCCCCTGCTCGGCCATCGGGTGTTTCTGGGTGACTGCAGACGGCAGCCATTTCTGTACACAATGGGATCGCCAGTGATGGGAGGTGACCTGTTTCCTGACTACCATTTGGAGACGATCTCATCTTCTCAAAGGGTGTTTTCTTAATTTGACTTGCTGGATTCTGCTGTGTAATGGTATTTGATTACTTTTTAATGTTTCTGTTTTGTATGGGAGTATGCCAATCAGCTCCTCCTTTGAGAGACTGCTCATAATAGCAACAAGTTCATTCACCGGTTTTAAGAGTTTTATTTTGCCTTTCAGCCTGCTAAAATTCCCTTGCATTCTTAAACTTTACACTCAGAAGTTTTTACTCGGACACTATTTTCTGAAATCATACTGTCAGCGGTCTGACTTAATTGGTGAACATTTACTCCTCAGTTCCTGTGTCAAGTCACTGAACTAGCTGAAGACTTAGGCAGAGACTTAAGTCTCATTAAGTACAATGATATTTCAGCATGTGTTTAAATGCTTTGATGAACTGAGGCCTAAAGCCTCCATATTGTTATTACAGTAGATTAAGCTGGCAATTAAAATTTGTCGTTTGGAAAAATGAGTTATTTCAGACATTGTTGTTAGGATGAGCATTCATTTCAGCATACTTGCTACCATGTGACTTGACAGAAATGCATGTTACATTCCCCCAGCACAAAGCAAAAATAAACAGCAGCAAAAGGGAAAACTCTTGTTTGTGGGGATGCTGGTATTTCCAGAACGTCTGGATCACATGGTTTTGGAAAAACATCTCTCCCAACCAGTCATGTATGAATGAGCAAAATAAGCTAGGAGTAGGTAAAATAGTTGCTGTCACTGCCTTATTGATTTTTGTAGGTAATTCTGTATCAGATTACCCTTGACTGTACCAAAAGCATTCCTCTTAATGTCACTTGCTACATCATTTGAGCATGGAGTTTGTAACACACCTAGATTCATAGTCTCTTAGCCGGGGTGGTTAAATAAACACAGTCCCTACCTGTTTGGTGTTTTGGTTGGTTTTTTTTTTTTAGTTTCTTAGTGCCTGGTTATACAGGCTGAATGCCTAAACCCTTCAGTTTTATTTAGTTTTGGTTCTGCTGAGCTTCATTTCAGATTTGAGAGGAATCCAAAAGGTAGGCAATGCTGTGCAACCTCAGGCACATTTTGGCACGTGTTGGCACATTTTCCAGGACTCCCGGGGACTGCAGACCCCCTGCAGACCTGGGCAGGCCTTTCGATCCTTTCTACCTCACTGGGATGGGAGGTTAGCCAGCTCACCTCATTTCCTAGTAATGTAATTCTTCGCTTTTCTGCCATTCTTCCTATCTGGAGAGTGCTGTCTTTTCATTATTTAACTGAGTATCCTGAGCAGCAGTTGTTGCCTCCTTATGTTTACCTTCCCGTGTTTACAAATGGCATAAGCTGAAAACAGCTAAAAGGTGGACGGACAAACAGATCTGAACTGTGTGGGTGCAGACAGTAAGACAGGTAGGTATAAGAAGGAAAATTTTGCTCCTCTTGGATGAATTTGATCAACGCTTCTTTGCGTTGGCCTTTTGATTCGTTACACTGACGCCAAAGCCTTTAAGAGAGAAAAGAGGTCTCATCTGATCACGCCCAGCTGACTTCAGCAGTGATTTTTTTACTAAAAGTCGACAATACCTTTAATTTTGGATAACATTTCCCTTGTAAATGAGATTAATACACCCAGTGTGAATGTGTAAGTGTTGCTTCATTCCTCACTCCCTCACTGTCACAGCTACACTGATGACATCTTCCAGAAATCAGCAAAATCATCGTGAACTCACTGTGAAGATTCACATGGCAGAGAGCTAATGCAGTGAAAGGGCCAGCAGCATTAGTTGAACTCAAGGCCCATGTATGTCCACAGAGACTTTGCTTCCATGGAACTGTATAAATAGTGGTAAGGTGATTTTATTTTTAGGATGCCAAAAATAAAAGTAAGATCCAGCTACCTGGTAAATGCTCCCAGATAATGACAAGCACAGGATACAGTCCTGCAGGATGGAATAGCCTCATGCCTGGCTCATGTCAATGACAGCACAAGGTTATCAGCACCATCAGCTGTCACTAAGCACCGGCACGATCAAGCCAGACAAGAAGGCATTCTTCTCTTGGTGTAAGAAAACAGCTCCGTGTACATCGTGGAAGCTTGCCCCATCAGATGCCTGCCACTTTTGAGTGCCCATTTGTGTCTTCATCACAGATATTAGGGTTCAAATATGAGTTCTCATTTAAGCGTGACCATGTGAAATGACAAGGAGAAACTCCCAGTGTCACAGTTATCCCACTGACCAGGGACTACAGCATCAGAAATGCATGTTTATGGCTTGCTTCAGAACAGAGCAGCAAGAGAAACCAGACTGGAAGTAAAATCTTGTAAACACAGAAAAATGCAGTTAATGTAAGTATTGGTTTGAGTTGAGCTGAAATCTTCATTCCAAAGGTTTGAAATCTTTTAATCTAGTCCTGCTTGAATTCTTAGTCCTGAACCATCTCTTATGTTTTTAGCATTGAACTGGATGAAATAGCTCACAACAAATTAAATCAAAAGTGTTATAAAAAAATGAAGTTTCCATAAGCTGCTCCTGCTCTTCTGGACCAAAACCTCAGGAGGCATCAGGCACCCTCTGTAAATAAGAAGTCATTCATCATGGAGCTTGCTTTTACTTTTATTTTTGGCATCCTAATAAATAAAATCAATTTAACATTATTTACACAGGCACACTGTAAATGTAATGGTCTGGGCTGATTTATTTCATCTGAAGATCTGTCCCATTATTATTTGTATTAAAAAAATCAATGTGGAAAGAATCCTCACAATTCTTGTAATTTCCCCAAATGAACTTAAATTATGAAGGGGGTGTGTGAGAGGAATTACAGAAGGAAGGAAGAATGAGTATCTTGATAATTAGTCTTGTCCCCCTCCCCCCATCCAGACTATCCTTAACATTACTTCTTTTACAAAATGCAATATTAAAAATCCCCCAAACCAGCCTGCCCTAATCATCCAGTGGAATTTACTATACTGTGACTGTGTAGTTTTATAGGGGAATCTACAGTGTGATCACAAACCAGCCTTGTTTTGTCCTAAATTTTACGGCACAAAGATTGCTTGGAGGAATAACCCCTTTTGTCTGGCACATTGGAGCCCAGATTGCCATGACTGTGGCTCATGTTTTGTTCATGTGTATACATATGTATATATTTTCACTTTCCGCTCTTTTTCATTTCTCTTGGAGCACTGAGGCTTGTGTATTTGCTAGTTTTAAATTTCTGCAGCAGGGGAGCTGAGGAATTTGCTTTTTTTTTTTTTTCGTTTGTTCCCTGAACTCTTCTTGCAGTTTAACAAGTCAAATACAAAACACAGGGGGAATAAACATCCACATGATGGTACTGTGCGTGATATCGCATCATTGATTGGATATACTGCATTGGAACATCACACAAAAGAGCCTGTAACGAAAAAAATTCAGTTGCCTGGAGCTTTGAGCTTTCAAATTAGGCTAAAGAGGTTCCCCTGATAACCAGCAGTGTTGAAGCTTTCAGTATTATTTAGCTGCCCAGGCATCAGTAATGGTTTTCAGTTAGAAGGGCCTGGAGACCTAATGCACCGGTAAGGTAACCCACCTGCCCACTCAATACTTTGGGATCAAAAAGCCTATCTAAAAATCTTCAGTTTACCAAGCATAACTGAGAGCGAATGCGACTCTCCCTTCTTCAACACTATCTCTGTCTGTGCAGCCTATTTTGCATCAAAAGATGCATTTGAAAGTAGAGATCCCTTAGAGCTAAATATTCTAAACTGACAGAAGAATTTCTAGTGGCACACCAGCCTAAAGCCATATTTTTATGAGGACATCACTTTCTATTTCTAAGCTTCAGTATGCACTCATGCTTCCTCATCGCCAGGAGCCATGCCACATCAAGTTGCCTCCTCCCAGCTTTTATGTTTTTTTAATGGAGTCCGGTTTTCTGCCTAACTTACGGCTATCTCCCTGACAAATTGTCAGACACCTATGTCACTAGGACGGAGGTGTCCTGGTGCAGTGCAAGCCAGAAAGGACATTGTAGGTGTCATTAAAAAAATATACGGGACATCTGTTTGTAAATCTGATTATTCTTGAGAGTTGGGAGGGATTTAAAAAAAACAAACAAACCATGAAAAAAGAGACAATATCCAGTATTTAGTCCTTAAGTATAAGATATGAACTAGCAATGGACAAGAGTTTTAAGTTCATGGGCCTGATCCTGTATTGCTTGCCACCTCCCAGCACTGCTGTGAAGGGGAGCTGTGCTGGACCCTTGGCACCAGCAATGCTTTGCACGACTGCCCTTGGGTTGCAGTCTCCTTGGGGCAAGGCTCCCGACTCCTTGTACATCTTATTCAGCACCGAGCAAACTGCTTGCACTTAAATAAACTGCAATCACTTCAGTGTCTGGCTAGAGCCTGACAAGTCATACTGCTGGGTTTAAAGAAATAATAATGGACCTTCCTCAATTTCATACCATGGGAAAGCACTGCTTTTACAGTAATGAAGCTCATTTTTTTCCCCGATGAAAAGGCATCAGGATTTAGCTGCTCCCTTGCGGTGCTGGGGAGTTTAACATTCGCTAAAATATTCTAAAGGACTAGCACAGGATTTCAGTCCTAAAAATTCCGCATCCATCAAAGAAGGTAGGAATTTTTATGTTAAAAGAAGAAAGATGTGCTGTTATAAGTCAGCAACTTAAATGCCTTTATCTATACAGCCTGCAAGACATCTGCAGAACATTCAGCAATTAAATATGCCCCCAGCTGAACAATAATGTTGCTGCTTGGTCTGCATATAAATTAGAGTGAGTTAAGGGTGGGTGTTCAAGCTGGGCTCTGTTGTTGTCAATATCCTATGCCATAAGCTGCCCTTGAAATCACCCTGAAGTCTGCACAGGGCACTTGTAAATGTCCCAGCCACACATCTCTTCCCGCCTTGCCCCCATAAAACAGCACAGATCCTTGAAAGAGGGATAAGTACTAATCATTCATCATCTTAGATAGCTTAGATTGTCTCTCAGCCTGCCAAAGTATGCCTGTTTGGGAGGTACAGAGGAAGAAGAAAGAGGGCACGGAGTATTTCACCTCCAGGTCCCTGCTCCTCATGAGTACCAAGCCAAGCTGGGAGCAGCTGGAGAATCTCACCTCCCACCCCAGCATCAGGGTTATTGCAGAGGTGCCACCATGCACAGAGGTTGGGTTTTAGGCTGCTGAACACTGCAGCTTCCCCCGCTTGGCAATTTTGGCTGAAGGGCCAACAGACTGTGTTCTCTCCCCCCAGCAAATGGCTTGTCCAGCTGTGGTTTGCAGCTCCCAGGCAGGCGTATGTGTGTGCCTGTGCACACTAGAGGGGCTGGAGAAAGCCAGCCAGAGAGGTGCTGCTTTTCTTCCACTGCATCATTTCTGAGGGTGACTAGAGGATGTTGGCACGCCCAGCTACCTGTCAGATTTTTATAGAAATACATCTTTTCTCTAGTGCCTTCTGTATAAGGATCCCAAAGTATTTTAAAGATGTTAAGGTATTTCATGAAGCTGCTTTAGTGAGGAAGACAACTTGGGGGAGGAACTGTAGGTGCCCACTCACAGGTATAGCAGCAACAGCTGCAGTTGCTCAGGTGATAACAGCCCTCACTCTGGTCACCGGCCTCTCTTCTCTCGCAGAGGTCACCCCTTGCAGGAGGAGAGGTAGTGGGAGAGATGCCTGTCCATGCCTCTGTGGCTCCTGTGGGGGCTGGTGCAATGGTGTACATCCATCCTCATTCCCCAGGGAAGCACAGGGAGCTGGAGCAGGGAGGGCACTGGCACACAATGCTTTCTGTGCCCCTGCTCAGAGGCAGGGACAGGGAACGTGGGTGGAGAGCTGGGGGGCACGGACATCCGCAGTGGCAGGGGAGAGATTTGCGAGATCTCATCTTTCAGGACCCCAGGCATAAATTTCTTAGATGGCTTGCGCCTTCCTTATGACTGTAGCACCTCTTTGCTTACATTAAATTGCCTTGAGATTAAAAAAGGGGGAAAAAAAAAAGAGCATTTAACTTTGCCTGTTGGGGCTTATCCTCCCACAGAGCAACAAAGGCCACATTCGTTTCTGAGAAAGAGAAACACTGGCTTGCTCATTGCTCGCAGTAGTAACCTTGTGTGGATAACCTGGAGAGTACAAGAAAACACATAGCTACGTGGCACAGCACCTTGCGTGTTAACTGGGCTCTGGCACATATGGTTTTATAGTAAAAAATCCAGTTGGAGCTCTGTCTTCTGGGCAGAGCTTTCCATGTCACTTCTCAGCAGGAAAGAGCTACTTATTCTGTGCCTTGAATCTAATTTGAGCAGCACCTTTCTTTATAAGCACTACAGAGTATCTGTTTTCTTTCAGCAATTTTATGGCAACAAACAGCTTATACCTCTCTCTTTGTCAGCTTTTTTTTTTTTCCCCTTTTTTGGGTTATTTGAAAAGAAGCCCTGAGTTTAGCCTGGTAAAAACAGCACTTGACTTGTTAGAGGTGATATAATGGGATAAAGGGACTTACAGTATGCAGGGTAACAGCCCTGCATGTCTTGGTAACCATATAAGCTTCTGGGAGAAAAGTACAGAAATATCCAGAAGCAGTAAATATAGTAAGGTATGCATAGGGCAACTACAGACCATTAGCTAGGGACCCATAATGGAACATTGCCATCTTTAAAGGCATTTTTGTTTCTACAATTTTTATGACAGTTTTATGGCAATTCTGTAACTACTGTACTTCACTGCTTCACAGTGATTCCTTTTTATCTCTTGAGATTATTCCAGGATGTTAGGATGTAATATATGGAGAGAAGAGCAATCATTGCATAGCAAGCTACACATAAAAGAGTCATATAATCAATTGCTCTGATGTCATAAAAGTCACAGTCCACTGATCCGATGTCACCATGATGGATTGGGACTTTTAATGCTTCATTTATGGTGTTTAAAAAAAAGGGGGAAAGGGTGGTTATGTCAAAACACATGCCATTCCTAATGTGGCATTAACAGAGCTAAATGGGATGCAGTGATATTTATTTATTTGACCGCAGAAGTGTGATCTAAGTTCTGTGTTAACAGCATAAATGTGGCTACTTCTGCGTGCTTTCAGAAACCAGTAGGCTAGGGCCAGGAGCAATGAATATTTACTCCAGCTGAGGATCTCCTCCGATGTTTTAATTAATAATAAGTGAACTAAGGGCTCAGCCATGACTTTGCCCCAGGTCAGGGGCAGCACATGGCGGCGCTATCCAAGGAGCAGCCTGGAAGACTGTGGCTGGTGGTGTTGCAGTCTACTCCTGCTTCCCACATGGTTTGGAAAAGGAAATACCCCCAACATACCCTTCCCTTGCTTGCAGGAACCAGCACATGGAGAGAGGAAGAGGAGCGGGGGCTGGAACAAAGGTCTGCAAGTATTGTCATGGGCAGAGCCGAATGGACACAGCAGTCACGCAGAGGTGGTTCTCCTCCCTTCACCGTGGTCTGCAGCCAGGGAAAGCTGTTTGAAGGGGAATATGTCATGGCCCTTAGTTTCCAGGTGAGACAGTGCAAGATGGATCATGTGGGGCCATAGGATTCAAGGCATCCATAGGTCACATACTGTTAGGATTTAGGACTAGAAAACTTCTGTTTCAGTTTTCACACTCCTGAGGCAATACGGCTGTTGGAGGAGCATGGGCTGGTACCATTTTTGTGGTCGCTATGTGGTGAGGAGAGGAAGTATAGTACTTTTTCAAGGGAGGAGCTTGAGGCTGGCATTTCCCATCCTGACAGTCAGCCATGGCTCTTTACTGAAACACATCAGGTGGCTGTTTCTGCTGAAACTTTTATCAGGCTGGTCTTTGAAAGTGTCACTGACAGGTTTCAGGGTCTGTGCATGCTGGGGACACGGACATGTGCATGGCTAGGGACAGGTCGTGAGTCCCAGAAACTGCCCTGGGCCCACAGGACTTGGTTTAATTTTGGCTCGTGTTAAGAAGCTTTTCTTTGCAATGGAGAGGACTGCAAAAATGAAGTTACTCTTTAGCATTTTCATACCACAGCCATGAAATCACTGCATACATGGGTTATGTGTAAGAGCACCACTACCTCAGTTTGCAATAGGCATTCGAGTTTTTGCACCTGGCTGGACTTACGTCTGGAAAAAAACAACTTGAGTCATTCCTGTGCAACAATCTTGCTCGTCCTGGTTGCAGTTAAAAGATGATCCTTGTCACATTGCCAGACAGAGACATTATCACTCTTCTACCAGTGCTACTCTTAGCTCCCCTCTCCATCCCCTCACCTCCTCTGCTCTCCAGCCTCTCCTTTACCTCTGCTTCTTTGCCCGTAAAGTCCCCTCAGCCTAAAAGTGTCCCTCCTGGCTCAGCAAAAGCGAACAATGTGCCCTTGGAAGAGTTTCGAGCACGCTCTCCAGGGCATATCAGCCCAGTGCTGGAGAGGGCCTGTGGGCTCACAGCCAGGTAACACCAGGCTTCCCCTCCACAGTGGGAGGGCGTGTGGTCCTGCTCAGTGCCCGGCGCCTGCCAGCCTGGGAACAGAAGATCTCGCTCGCAGAGCGGGATCCTCTGACTTCGCTCGGAAACCTATTGTGGGTTCCCTGGACAAAAGCGAAGAGGTTTATCTTTGTGTTCTGGCACTGTGAATGAATCCTCTGAGGCTCGGGACCAGGGCTTTCGCTGCCACCAGAAACCCCTGACAGAACCACTGCCTTGTGCTGCTCTGCATCTTCCCTGTTACCCAGACCATTTTCTCCTCCTCGAAGGCAAAGTTGGAAAAGAAGCCAAGGGATCCATTCCAGATATCTGTACTAGCGCATATTTTTTTCACCATCATTTTTAAAGTATCATACAGTCCCCTTCCTTCATGTTGAAAGCAGAGTAAGAGAACTCCAATTTCATGCCCTCAGGCCTGAATAAAAGAATAAAAACAACACAACATTTGCATCTCTTTAACAGGCTCTGTTCTAGAAGTCTCCATGCAGGGAAAAAAAATGGGGGGAAAAGCCCCATCACTCCAGGTTAAATGGAGCCGTTCAGAGAGTACTGCAGGAAGGAAAGGCAGAGAAGAAAATTATTGTCATAAATGACCTAAGAATTCATGGCCTTATGATTGCAAACACAAAGTCTAAAAAGGTTACATTCTCTTGCTTCTCTGCCTACCCCCGATATCAATGAACATCAGCTAAAGGTGGCTGAAGAACCAATTTCATGCATCTACTGTAGAAGGAAATGAACTGAGCCAAGGGCAAAAATAAAATTATACAAATGTTATTATAGACTAGCCTGCTTCTGTCCTAGTTTAATTCAAATTTCAGTGCTGCAGGCTTTGCTGCTGGCAGTAGCCTTCCTGAATAAATCAACATTTGCTTACATCTAAATTATTAGAGAAACATGTGACTTTGTTTATTGTATAAATTATACGCAAGGTTAAAGCATTAACTGTTCAACGGGCTTTGTGCAGCCACACAATCACTTCCAGCCCCCACCCCCTCCCCAACCTTTCTCCCCCGAACACCATTTTGAGGATGAGCCATCCAGGGAGGGCTCTGTGGGGGCTACCTGGCAGGAGCGTGGCTAAAGGCACAATTTCAGTGCCTTTTTCTCCATTGTGCTGCCCCGAGGGAAATCATATACTGCCATGCAGAGCACACAGGGGATGTAAAGCACCCTGGTGCTGGCCGGGTAGTGCTTCAGACCTACTTTGCAGGAGAGTTTATGGCCGCAGGAGGTGATGGGGAGAGCAGCCTTCAGTGCCTAGGCACGTTTACAAGCAGGAGGAAGAAATCTGCTGCTACCAGGACTGTTGAGATGGGTGGAGGGGTCCCCTCTGCTTGCTGGGACCACAGCAACCCAGGGGCTGGGACCACAGCAACTCAGGGGCTCCAGCGAGCTTGTGTGTGCGTGAGCCCCTGACTCCCTGTGGGTTTTCCAAGCTTCATGGTAACTGCTGCTGAATTTCAGCTGGGAAGATGCTCATTAAGAAACCTAAGCAGCTTCATTGCTGTGACCACACACGTCCCAGCCCTGAAGGAGCCAGGGTCTGGTGGAGCAGCCCACAGGGCAGCCAACGGCCCTGCGGCCAGAGCCCTGTCCCCTGGCTGCCAGCTCTGGGTCTGTGTAGTAACAACTGGTATGGTCTGTGGTCCCTCCCAACTGGATTCATTTTCCATAGCTGCTTTCCTTACTGCTCCCCAGATGGTAAAAAAAGCAATTTGTTTCCCCTTGGAAATACAATCCTATTGCAAAGAAAAGCACCACTGTAAGTCCTAAGCACTGCAGCAGTATAACTTCAAACTGCAATATCTGGGATTATTGCTGCAAAGTATTGAAGGATCCTCTTTTTAAAAGAAAGGAAGCAAAAAACCCAAAGGAGCCCTTCTCCCCCAAAGCCAGTACCGTCTCATAGACCAGTTGGTACTGTGCTTTTTGTCAGAAGTATATCACCACATAGCAGCTGAGTAAATCTTTTCCACAAAGGTATCAGATGCCACTAGCTCAGGGTCTAGGATATGGAATCCAAATATATGTCTCCTGGGTTCCTGCACTGAAATACTATCAGGAGGTTACTGTGGCCAGACTGAACTGAATATTTTATTTACATTTCATTTACACTTACAAATTAATATATACTTTCAGTGCTGTTAAAGGGCCATTGAACAGAGCTGTAGTTTTATATTCAGCAACAGGATGTAATTTCCCTATCAATAAAATTGTTGTTTGTTTTTCTCTGCACTCGATTATTATGGAAATTTCACAGTTTCTCAGTTACAGTGATGTCTAGTGAAATGAGCAGGCCACTTACGTGGAATTTTTTTCAAGTGTCCTTACTCTTTTCCATTTATGCTAATGTTATTTCATGCTAATAGCAGACTATATTTTGCTTTGATACTATTAAAACCTGGCTGGCTTGAGTAAAGGGAACATTTTTATAATGCTTTCTGGAAATGATCTAACACAGTAAAACCATCTCCTTCTTTAAGAGTGTGGTTTTGGAGGCGATTCTGCTTCCCCGCCCTTCAATCCAAAAACTGAGAAATCCTTTAGACATAAACTAATTTCACTGACTCCTTTTCCTATTTTCGTTCTTTGTAAATGATAACTTACTGTGTAATTTAGCTATGCTGCAAGGAGCTCTTCTTCCAAGAGGAATTCAGGAAGCGTATATTGTTTATCTCAGCCTGTGAACATGATGTTTACAAATCCCATTACCAAATAATGGGATTGGAATTCCTATTTCAGTTTTTATGCATCCTTTTGCAAAAACGTGCCCTCCTTCTCCCTCCTGAATAGCTGAGATCTTCCTTCTCCATTAGACAGGGCTCTGCGTCGTGATAACCTGTCCTGGTTTCCTTCCTGAGTATTGCCACAAAACTCAGCGGGGCTGTGCCTGCAGAGCCAGAGCATGATCGTTAAACACGAGAAATTCACCTTCAGCTTGCAAAGTAAACTAAAGTGAACTCCAGCTCCATCACCTGAAATTTATATCAGATCCATGAGATGGGACTAGCTGATTGAAAAGACTCAGTGCAGAAAATGTAATTAATATTTAGGCATTTCTAACTACAGAGTAAGGCTGTCTTCTATAATTGCTCAGTTTATGCCTGCCTTTGGAGCCTCCCACCCCAGTGGCATTGAAAACAGCACTGAGGTAAACGGGTTCAGGTTCCCTGTGTGCACCCCACTGGGGAAGGTGTCCGTGAATCCCATGGCTGTTTTGGGGGAGATGTCCCAATGCAAGCTAAGTCTTCCTTGGCCTCATGCTGCTGCCTCCGAGCTCTTACACCAGGGATAAATCTGGTGCAGCGATGTCTTCCCTCAGTTGGAAAATTTGCCTCGTCTGACTGACAAGCCTGGGCACTGAGGTCAGCTGGGAGGACTGGCTGAACAGAAGGCTGTAATGAAGACATTTTCTCTCTCCTGGCTGACCTCCTACAGCCGACAGATTTGAATAGCCTCTTCTCCAGCTGACAAAATGAAATACAGGCTAATGGAGATCAAAAGCACTTACCATTTATCTATCTAGTTATTCATAAAGTCCCCCATCACCATGGTATCTAAAAGCCTCCAATGAACTAGGGAGAGTTCCCCAGGGCCAAGAGCCTCCAGTGCTTCCTCACAGCAATCAAAATTGCTTCCTGAGGGGTTTTTTTTTCCTTCTTTCTCCTACTCAGAATTTTTATCCATTACTGCGGATCATTGTGGGGATTAAAGGGAACATTGAATCAACTGCGCAAAAGGCTTTGGCTGAATTTGCATACACTCTCGGCCAGCTTCAGTGATCTACCTTCTGATCAAAACACTTATTTTAAGAGTAAAAAAGTGGCTGAAGAGAGGAATTAAAAGTTCCCAACCACAATGTCCTATTTAAGAGGAAACTAACAGAGACAAGACTACCATTTTAAGACCGAGACTAGATGTGTTTTACACACCGAAAAGACAGGTAGAGTGCATGGATGAAATATTTTTACAAAAAGGCACAGAACTTCCCAGTGGGAGTTTTCTCCTTCCTTGTGATTTGCGCAGTGCTTTGACCGTCAGTCACGCAAAGCCAATACCTCAATGCTGATAGTTAGGGAAACAAAATGCATGTTAGGTGAGTGACTTGCCAAATGAGTCTCACTAGAGATGGAGGCAGTGGCAGGTGGATGTTGGTAGAGAAAGGCGGAAAGATCATCTGTTGTAACAAAGGATTTTAAATGTTTTGGTTAGGAAAAAAATATCTCTGAATGTGTTTCTGCTTGGTTAGATGTTGTCCTGTTCTGTACTCATTCTGCTCTCCCAAGTACATTGGACCAAAGGAGGGCTGTATGTCATGGTACAGGCACATAATGCTGGGCTTAACACATTTGTCTGAACACCGGGGGCTTGTGCCATGGGAAGCGTGGAGAGCCTGCGTGGGCCCCCAGCGGCCGCTTCAGGCTCCTGCCGGCCATACCTGCTGGTTGCCCCAGCCTTGTCTAACCCACCGGCATCTCGGGGGCATCAGCCCACTCTGCAGGCAATTGCATCACACCACTGCCTCAGCAACTCCTCTCTCACCCAACTTTGGTGCCAGCTACAGTGAGCAAAACAGAGATGTTAGCATCTGGGTGTTTGCCCACAGCATCAGTAAATCCTGATCTTCTCCTCTTATTCTGGGCATTAGGTTTATAGCTAGAGAAGACCTGACAAGGCCAATAACATGCCTTTGGAATCCAACCCTCTGTCTTGGCTCAAAAGGCGACAACTCGATATTATTGAAATTCCGTCTAAAATCTTCATGTTTGCCTGCCACCAAGCTTTATAAGGCATAACCCTTTAAGCTGCTGGAATTAATCCCCCTGCATAATCAATGCTATTGAATAAATACAGTACTAACTCTAGCAATTTTTTCCATGAGTTTTACAACATTGAGCATTTGTCTTAAAAACCCAGCTCCTGAAGGCATTGTTGCATACAAATTTCAAGACATTTTTAGAGCAAGTGTGAATAAAGAAAAAAATAAAACCAAAAAAAGAGTATTTGTTTAAAAACATTCCTATAATTTTTACACTAACCTCATGATTTCTCAAAATCTGATTCATGATTTCTGAACCCTTACTGCTAGTGTTACTAAAAACATCATGGCATAGATTTTTCCAAGCAGGGACTTTAGCTTTACACAAAAGCAAATACATGTTCGGGATCTGATATCAAAAGCCAAACTGCAAGCAAGTTTGGCTTTTGATTTTCATCTGCAGTCTGTTCTTTCTGTAGTCTTCCAATCTAAACTAAAAACTAAACCCAGGACTGTTGAGGGACTGCAAGATGGTTATCAGGTAGGACCAACTGATAAACAGCCCACTATGCCTTGACATTGATGCTACTAGTTTCTTTTGAGACTGCAAGCAATTTTTTTAATTGGTCTTTGCTCTGTTCCCTACTTGTTAGCGTCTTTTTACATCACTCTTCCACTTCTCATCGATATCATGAGACGAAATTCTTTATTGTTTGAGAGGTGCTGGGATACTTCAGTGATGAACATCCTAGAATTTCTATTAACAAACTATGAAAAAATTTAGTCAAGTGATGCCAGTGTTTGCTTCTTCTGATTCACATTAAACAGTCAATGATTTATCAAGAACTTGTTAATTAATAATGTGGCCAACCTGATGATTAAAAAGAAACCCAAAAGCAATGGAGAGGAGAACCTCTACTGGATTATCTTATGGAAAACACAATTAGGCTATAAAAGCAAGCTAAAAATAAAACTAGTTATCTTCTTCATTGACCCCAGGCAGTTGCAATTGGATAAAGCACTCTTCAGTTTGTTTCCAGCAGTTTTGTGCAGTGTTGCTCTATGATAGGACTAGCAAGTGCATTCTGCTTGGAGGAAGATTCATCTTGGCTCTGTGTGTGTGGGAATTTTGAGTTCAAATGAAGTCTTAGAAGAATCATATTTCAGGTGCCTACAATTTTATAAACACAGAGTCAGAGAGAAGTGGTTGCTGTCATAGAAGTACCTTCTTGTGCCTTTATTTAAACATTTGAATGGCATGAGCTATGGTACAAGTCATTAATGTGACAGGGCAGAAAAACATGGTTTAAAATAAATCTGTCCTATCTGTCCTTTGTTGCCCAGGTGGTGGCAGGCATCCCTTTATTTTGTAATTTGGCTCTATAGGACACTGAGGTAGTGGAGTTCCATTTTGGTGGACCACTTTGGGTTTTTATCACAGAATTTGCTTTGTCATTATAAATATATTAAACTATTTTAAGTTTACACCAAGAATGACTGCAGTAAATGCATTAAAACTATACTACATCTGTCAAGGAAATAAATCTAATGTCTGGTGAAGTATCCTTTGCTGGTTCATTTGATAGTCTTTAGTCTCATAGCTATTAATTTACAAAATTCAGTAATTCATAGTGGGGCTTCCAGTAGCTAGTGCTAATTAACCAAATTCTGCCATATGTGTAAAAGCTTATTGGAATGCTACTCTGAGCCACAAACTGTTCTGCCCACATCAGATATCACACAAATCGTGCACAGAGCAGTGCAAAGGGTAATGAGCTCCGGTGTCCTGTATGTATAAACAGTCTTGATTTTTTGGTTAGGAGCATAATGTTCTATCACATGAGAAACCTGGTCTGTGGTGTTAACCTTACCTAGCTCAGAGCTTAGGAGCATCGCAGAGGTGATATTTTCAGCCTTGGAGGGATAATGTATCATACCTGAGCACCTTGTTCACAGCAGTGCTGCAGTCCTGAAATAGGCTATCATCACTTCTCGGGGCTGATGGCTTTGTGCTGCAAGGTAGCAGTGGCACCTAATACTGTGAGGTGAGGGGACGTGGGTGTGGAAGGACAGAATTTAATGAGGAACAGTACTTTGCAGCAGTGCTTAAAATTCCTCAGGCTTTGTGTCCCAGTAAGCTCTGGGTAAGTGAGGATAGGCACAAATAGCTTGGACTTTCATATTAAAGAAAAAAAAAAGAAAAAAGTGTTTATATAGCTTACAATTATGCAGGGATCATTCAGGGAACTTTACTTACAAGTGTCTGCAGTGACTGCCTCAGCAGTACATAATTACACACAGCCACCCCTAAAGCAAGGCCTGTTTTTTGCTCAAGCTGGCACACAAACCTAAACCCTGCCCTACCCAGGACAGAGGACACCAAGTGGCAGTACCATGGGACACATGCCGTGAAGTCTCCAGTTCTCTGCCCTCCTCTGTCCAAGGGCATTCAACCTCCTCTCTCATTCCTAGTTGACAGGAGCCCGAAGGATGAGGGTCATTGAATTGGCTCTCCCTCTTGCTGAGTCCTCCTCCATCCAAGGGCAGCTCCAGCTGGGCAAATGACCTGCTTCTTTTGTGGCCAGCTGTTAAAAAAGGAGTACCATGATCCACTTGGGACAGGATTCCAGGCAGTGAATCCTAAATTTATGTTAACTGTATCTTACAACAGATTAAATACCTCAGCCCCTGGAAGAGGCAAAACTGAAGATACACCTGTTTGCCCAGAGTTTCATGCCACGTTGCGCTAAGCCTGAGGAGGCTACAATTACATTGCAAAGTGCATTGACTGTTTTGTCTTCCGTTACGAGGTGCCTAGCTTTTGTCAAGCACTGTGTAGTGTGTTTTGACACAAACTATTGCAGTGATTGGGCACTCAAAAGTTAGCTAATAGCAAAAAACATCATGCTGCCAGAAGAAGTTCAAGATATCTTTTGTGCCTCTAGATGTGGAGCTTGAAGCAGCCCATAAGCACGTGTCAAGAAATTGGTTCAGCACCAACAGACAAGTGTGGTACCTGATATGCTGGTAGTGCAAGCTCAGGCATGATGCTGCAGTAACATGAACATAGCTTTCAGGCAAGCTGACTTGCAGGAGGGAACCGTGTCTGTGCTTACCGATGACTCTTTGTCGTTTCAGTGGGGAATTCTACCCCAGGTGATCAGGCTTGATTTTGCCTAGCTAGGAAAAACGACAAAATCCAAATCCAACACATTACGAATATGAGAAAAAAATGATTGCATGGCTTCTATGATGGTCCACTTCAGGGGCTTGGCATCCCTTTTCTACAGCCATAAAACTAGAAACAGCAGAAGTGGATGCCAAATCTAGACATCTCCATCCTTGTTGTAACTACAGAGCTTCTAAGATGTCCACAGGATGCAGGGATGGAGGTATGTATCAGAAGCATAGGTGGTTACATGTGATTAGGAAACAGAATACACATGGAAGGATGGTCTTGTACCTGCTGCTGGTGCTGCTGACTGAAGCTATAGGTGCATGTTCTTTCTGCACTGAACAGCACAGGTTGAAGGTGTTCCCATCCTAGTTGCTGGAAGTTACTACTCCTGCCATGATCCAGAGAGAGCTCCCGGGCAAGGCAGCTGGGTGGGGTTACACAACTAAGGCAGGCAGTTTTGCTAACTGTCTAGCTTGAAGCAGATGAGGAAGGGCTTGTGTGCCCTTTTCTTGGCAGAACTGAGCTGACAATGCTTTCTAGTAGGAGCATGGTAACCCCCAGTTAGGAATGATAGTCTTTGACAGGCACAGCTGTTTGCAGAATCCATGACCTAGTATGAAAACTTCAAGTGTCACTGGAAAATTAGCTAGACAGTGGCAAGCATAGTATTTACAGATAGGAAAAATCTAGCCAGGCTTTTAGGTATTAGAGGGCTATGGCACATGGTACTCTGGCAGCCACAGGGCTGCAGGACTTCTGGCTCACATCTCCCTCCTCCAGCCTTTCCCCACTTCTGCCTTCCAACCTCCCCCAGAGGCAGAGTCAGCTGGAAGGGTGACCCAAGGGATGTCCTCCCCCATGCTGGCATCCAATGTGGTCTGTCCAGCAGCAGAGCTCAGCAGCTCCGATATGAAAGAGAGCACACACACAGCCTGCAGTTTTGGCTGCCTGCAAAAGCAAGTGCTGGCCCTCTGCCCTGGCAGCTGGAATGCAGAAGTGCAAAGTGAAAGGAACAAAAGCACTGCTTCCTTTCTCTCCTCTTTATCTATTTATTCAGTTAGTTAATCTAGTTTGGGATGCTGTCTGTTCTGTGGGCAGCCTGTGTCATCCTCAAGCTGCTGTAGCCTTGATTAAACCCAAGTACTTTAATAAGGAGAGAGCTATAGCTCTACACGGTGGTCCCACACTGTGCAAACAGCAGTAGGGAAGTACAATTACACATAGTGACAGATGCAGAGCTCTAATGTAGGTGTTAAACCCACGTGCTGCTCACAACGCAACAGGGCTGGCTTAGCCCTATGGCTTTTCAAGGTGAATGGGCTGAAGAGCTGGAAGTTGACAGAGCGCATGGATCTTTCATGACAGGTCTTAAAAACCAAAGTCACACCACCTTTGGTCTGAGTGGAGGTTTACCTGGGAAAGTTCAGCAGTATTTTTTCCTTTCCTTTCTGGCCCTTCTTCCCAGAGGTGAGTCCTGGTTTTGTCATAATTTGGGCAAATTGTGCAAAAGGGATTTTGGCAAGAGCCCACTTCAGGTAGGTAAACAAAACAAAATGAAAGATGGCTTTATCATTGAATTTTGCATAAGATTGTGTTCAAATACCTTGTAAGAGCTGAAGCATTGACCTTCGTGGTTTCAGCTCTCCTCTTTTACTGCATCTTCATTCTGAGTGGATTCCTTACCGTCAGCAAGTCTGAGATCCATGAACTTGAAAAGGATAGCAAGAGGGAGGGAGAGAGGAAGAGGGAGAGAAAATAAGCTCAGAGATAATTTTTTAATCTCTTGATCAGAGTCTTTCCAACAGAGACATACACAGGAGTTTCCACTGCATTGGCCACAGTTAATGAGGCTGCAAGGGACTTTTTCCCAGCAGGTGACAAGTCCATTTTTGAGTGCTCAGCAGATGACGTTAGTAGCATCACATACTAGTTCCAGCCTCAGCTGCCTGCCTCCCTTTCAGAAGCTGGGCTCGGGAGTGCTCTCCAGCATGGCAGCTATGGCACATATTCAGGTGACTTTCTTCTCATCGATTAAAGGGCTAATGAAGTAAGGCTCACTGTAGCTGAACAAGCCAGGTTTTTCTCCAAGGATCTGTGGTGTGCACACAAGGAGAATGAGGCGAGGGGTGGGAGCTTTTAGTCTGAGGGATACAAAGAGTTTTACTGGCACAAGTACAGCTGTGGAAAACAGAGTGTTTATTGTTTAGCATGCCCATGTTTTACACACAGCCAGGGAAGTGCTGATGAAGCAGTCACACTTGGGGGAAGGGGAGGAAAGAGGATTGTTTATTCAGTAGCAAAATTATAGAGCCACAGACAAACATTGCTCACGCCTTCAAAAACTCACCACCGCTCACAAGGCAACATCTGAGGTCATCTATTAATAGGATTTATGCTACTGAGCAAGCTGTCTGGAGAATACAATAGAAATTAGTTCCAGGGCACCTTTGCTTCCTGATACTTTTGCAATCCAAACAACAAACAAAAAAGTCAAGATTACTATCTATATTTCTTTGAATGCATAAACTTCTGTCTGAAATTTGGCTGAGGGTAGGTAAATGCCATCCAACTGCATTTTTTCTTTCAGTCTGCTTAAAAACAGCATGAAGAATTCCTCATTGGCTTTAATAAAGGTAGAGGGAAGGGAGTAGAGGAAGGAGAAAGCAGCCTTCCAGCTACCTCAGCCAAGCAGTTGGCTGCTGCCCAGGGCTGTGAAGGTGTAGGTGCAGTAGGCAAAGCCCTGGTGATAGGGTTCCTGGGATGCAGCACTATCTCTGACCCATCTCTCACACTGCCTACACTGCCTGGAATGCTGCAGCTCCCGCGATGGAGCTGGAGTCAGGACATTCCTCCTCTCTCTCCCTGCCCTCTTCACTCCCTACAGAAAAATGCTTCCATATAGACCTTTGCTACAGTTAAAGAACTGCCAGGCACATCTCTCTGCTTAATTTTTTTCCCATCTGCTGAAGTCCATAAATTCTGGATTTCTCTGTCTCAGTGTGTGCTGGAGGGGAAGGGGAGGCCACATGAAACAGCTCTGCTGTTTGTGCCCTGTGGTTATGTCTACACGGCCTCCAGCGGGCAGATGTGGGCTTGCTTTGCCCGTTCTCTGGGATGAACCAAAAGCCACACACAAATGTTACCTTGCTGTGTGTCTCGGCTGCCTCCAGCTATGCAGCTTCCCGCAAAGAACCCAGGGCTTGAACCCTTGATCAAGCCCAAGATTTGATACCTCCAACAGATCAGTCCTCTCTCAGTGCTACAGCTGTGTAAGGAGACCTCATCACTGATACTCGGAGTGGGTGAACAGAAGTTTTGAGGGAGATTTTAGGGCTGATTCTTTCCACTGAGGTGGAAGGAATTGGCACATAGCAGAAGGAACAGCTTCTGGACCTGCTGTAGATGTGTGATTTTTGCCAAAGGACAGAAAAGGTTCCTGGATCACAGCCTGAAGGCTCATGGAGAAGGTGCACAACTGGAAATACACATTGCGTCTCACATCATCCTGAAAAAGCTGTACCACAGACATTACAAAAGAGGAGGGTATAAACACAGCAAATTGGTGGTTTGTGACCAACACAGGAAAGAAAACTAGGAGACATTAAAGATAATGTTCTTCAACATTTTCTTCAATGGTCTGGAATTGCAACATCACTGCTGGCAAAATTTGTAGACAACTCTAAGTGATAAACAGCAGTGGAGACAATTACATAGCGACTGAAATTTCTTGGAAGGATGGGCCCATTTAAACAAAAAGCATTTCCGTGCTAAGAATACAAGCTGTACCTGAGGGGCGTGGGAGGTGGTCCATAGGGTAAGGCAGGGGAGGCAGAGAGCGCTTAGACAAGGAGCTGAAAATGAACTCCCTGTGGGACCCTGTAGGTCTACACAGGTAGGAGCAGGGAAGGAATAGTCTTTTTCTGAAAGCCTTGATGAGACCAATGCTGGTGTGCTGCTCGCAGACCTCCTGTTCACATGGTAAAGGGGAGGTGGGAACAACTGAAAACAGCAGTGAAGAAAGTCACAGAAATAAATTTTTGTGCTGTGGTGTATGAGTACGAGGGCCTTGAGACGGAAGAAATACTGGCTACTACAGGGCTCCTGAACTAGTACTGATGGCTGAAGTTGAAACCTCACAAATTCACACAGGAATTAAGTGCAGGTTCTCAATACAGAGGGTGATTAAACGAGAAGTAAGGTAGCCAGGGAATTGGTGGGGTTTTTGTTTCTTGGTATCTTTAAATCAAGATAAACTGGGGAATAAATTACTTGAACAAATATATTTTTTCTTGTCTTAAATCTGATGAATCTTTGATCCTAGATGAGTCATCACAACTTGTGAGCATAAGGGAACACGCTGGTTTGTGCTTACTTGGAAAGACAGTGTATCTAGGGTTTAGGGTCTGTTGCTCCAAGTAGATGCACACAGATGTTTTGATTTTGTAATGGGAAAAAGGCAGTTAAAGGATATAGGATACAAGATGATCAAAGCCCAAGTGCCACAAAAATAGCACTGATTAAAATATACTGATCTGAGTGCAATGGCAACAGCAGATTCTTCATTATAAAGGTAATGCTGCTAAAACTTTTAATGTTTGCAGATTTCTCTTCAGTTCTGCTAAATGTGGGGCACTGAAAGCTTTCTGTTCGAGGAAAAGATCTGTTTCAATTGCAGGGAAATAATCACTGCTTCACCAATTTCCTTACCCTCTTTAGAGCTGCTGTGGTTTCTAGCACAGATTTCTTCTGCCAATTCTGCCCAAGTCTGTTGTGATTTTTGATGCTGAAGAGATAACACTGCAGATGATCTTGAAGGTCAGATGAAGGTAGAACTGCAAACCAGCATGACTTCGCACCCAACTGCAAGCTGATTGGGAAGAAAATAGTTGCAACCGGACAGCCTATGTCCTGCTAGCCTAAACCTCACGGGGACAAATGCCTTTCTCCATTTAAAGGGTTAGCATTGCTTACTGGAACTGTACAAAGAAAAGAAATGAAACCCCCTTGTGGGATGTGATGTTCTATTAGCTGGTATTACCATCTTTGTTTATCCACTTCTATGCCACAAACCCTGAACATGTGCTACATGTCCTTAGGCACTCATTGGTTAATTTACTTGTGCAGAGTAAGGCAACAAAATAGTAATAATAAATTAACATAGTACAACTGGAACAAAGATACTCTACAAAAATTCTTTCTGCTTTTTTCCTTGGTGTTTCCTCTCAGCCATAGATATAATATAAAACTACAGGTGAGAGTACGGTCTGACACATTAATAAATCTTATGAGAAAAACTAAATAATTCATTAAAACAAATTAACGAGTTAATAAGAGCAGAAGTGAGTTAAAATACAATAAAATATTATTAATACATCTCAGCCTGTATCCAGAGCCTGTTTAAAGTGAATCAATGCACAATTAATGGGAAGCTGAGCTCCAGTTTCTGTATGATTATGTATAGGGCCTATCATGCAATATCACCCAATCTGCAAGGCGTTTAATCTCTTTAGCACTTCTGAAATGAAACTAAATGTGATCTGGACTTCAGGCTGCTCAGTTAGTGCAGTGATGGAAGTTTTAGAAATAAGAGAAAGTGGTAGTCAGAAAATAGCATATATTTTGTGGGAGGACTCTCCACAGTCCTCTCCTCCCCCAGCTGCAATTTCCTATCTTCATAATTTTTCAGTTTAAATAGAAACAATTGCTTTTGGACAAAAATGTCAGAATTCTGTATTAAAAAAATGACCATTTTAATTGTAAGAAAATCGTCACACATTTGTTTTGAGTGGATTGTTAGACCTATTATAACTGCAGCATTGATTCATGAAGTTTTCATTTTTTTTGTAATGAGATTTCTGTGGTGGCAAAAAAATTTGAACAAAGGAGACTGTTCTGGGAGAAAAAGCTAAAGGCAATTTTGGAGGCCAGGAAAATGAACTATGGTACAAGCCGCCTTAGATTTGGGGTGAGAGCAGAGCTTGAAGGCCTGCTGAGTGAGCCCATTTATGTGCTATCCAGGGAATGGTGATTTCACTGGGACTTTCCAGACTTGGCATTGAAGAAGCTGGTCCCATCACTTTGAGCTTTTTGCACGGTAACAATTTGACATTTTGAAGTAGATAACTGTGGGTTTTGTGTGACTTTAGTTTATCATGTGTTTTATCTTTACCACATAGGTAAATGATCCAAGAACTCAGAGAAATTCCTTATTTAAATAGACATAAAATACCAGGTGTAGAATAGAGTTTGCCCCAGTGAGAAAACTGTCAGATTTGTCTCTGAAAGAACTGATGGTCCATTCATGAACCTTTCTTTTGAGATAGGTGCTGCTTTTCTCAGGGGTAAGGCTGGCCTTTTGTATCTCACCAGTGCTGTGGTCTCTGAGGACTTTTGTAAGAGGTAGCACCTGGATTTTCTTTTTACTGTGATCAGTATTGCGGAGATCAAAAAGGCAGTTGTGGCAGCGGAGAGAATTGAGGTCATTGAGTTTTCACTGCTGCAGAGGCGGCTACAACACGAAGGAAAGCTGAGGCCAAATCTTGGTTTCAAAGGTTTACTGTAATAAGCAATGACAACTGCAAAGGCATACCCTGCCTTGCAATGTGATAACTTACTTGCCTTTCCCCTAGCTATGAGCACGGTCCTTCCTGACTGCCTGATGTTAAATACGAGTAGCCCAGCTTGGAAGGAAGTGCAGCAGACACCTCTGGACATAACTTCTAAGTGAAACATGTGGTTCAGCTTGGTGAGTTGTGAGAAACAGGCAGCTCCTGAGAGCAGAGATGTAGGGGTAGGGAGTGTGGGGATAGGAGCTTACAACTCATTCGGTACACGTCACCAACACCTTCAGCACCAGAAAGGTAGTATCCCCAGCAGAGCTGATTCAGAGAAAAACCAGGAGCCAGCATGCTTTCTAGAGCGATCTCCCAGCTTCCCTTCCCTGTGTCCACCCTGGTTTTATGGGGCGTATTTGAGTGATGTCAGTGGCTTTGCCATGACAAAGCCCCAGATGCTGCTCTGGGTGAAACTAATCTCTGTGGAAGCTGAAGTTAGAGAGGAGCCATGTCACCTGTGCCCTGTCCACTTGTCACGCTGGAAGGAACTAAGCCACCTTCTGGATAGGTGTCCGCAATGGATGCGACAACTCTGCTCTGGATGTGCCCAGCTTTTCAACGTTGGCCATACAGACACTTAGATGTCTGACTTTTGGATAGCTGAGGAGTTCCTGCCACCTGTCTCCAGCAGCCTGGAGATTTTTAATACTGCCTCCCTCAAAAGTCCAGCTTTTAACCAAGGGCTCGCTCCTTATTGTGCACATTGAGTTGGGGAAAACAGAAAAACGAGCTGGGCATTTGACGTCTCTTTTGTAATTTGATGTCTCTAGGGGAACTATATGTTCCACATTACAGTAGTACTTGAGTTCCTGGCTAATTAATACTAAGATATGATGGGACCAGTTTGAAACTCTCTTTGGGCCACCTTGACATCAAAAGTGCAGATTCTGCCTGAGTGGGAAGACAGGACTTCCCCATGCAAGGCAAGTCCTGGTCCCATGTAAAGGTGCTTTACGGTTTCCTTACTTGACTCAGCCCTATGGAAACTTCCAGGGCTCTCCAGGCCCATGGGAGGGTCTCCCCTCTGCCTGGAGTTCAGCAGTTTTAGGGCTGTAAGGGCAGGAGGAGCTGCCAGAGGTGCGGACCTCCCTGCTGTTGTGCTGACGGGGGCCAGTTTTGTGGCAATTTTATTTTTTCATCCCATATTTGGTTTGAAACCTTTATCTGGGTTAGCCTTCCATCCTGTGGTGCAGATGTTCAGCAGCCTGCATTCTTTTCAAAATAATGGGTTATTTGCAGGACACCGATTGTCCCTATTTAAAAGAAATAACCCCTATCCTTGAAAATGAAAAAGTATGCCTCTCCTACTCTGTCATCTCTTCTAATGCATTGCGCTGAGGGTTAAAGGCGTGTCTCTGTCTCCTCCCCAAATGTCTTTATTAATAGCTTTCAAGTATTGGCCTCCTTAGGCCATGGGCAGATGCAGCTCTGGACATGCTAGAGGCTGCATAGCACTCAAGGAGATAAGACAGTTTAGTTTAACACAGCACGAATGATTCCAGCCTCAAGTCCCAATCAAAGAGATTTACAGCTGTTTTAAAAAGACAGTAATGTTGACTTGACTGGTGAAAGAATGCATGAAACCACTCTCAATAAAAGGCCTGGTTTTAACAAGTAAATAAATGTTGGAAGCACAACATACGTAACTTGATTATTATTTTGTTAAAAATTGGCGTAGTAGCCTAATTATAACGCACCAGCAATATTTGTACTTTTGGAATTAACAGTCAATACCCCACAAGAGAGACACGTCCTTTAGTTAAAACAATTAATAAAACAGACAGTGAAACAGATCGCCTTTGTCACCATTTAGGAGCAATTTAATACACTCTGTCCCTAATATTTTACGATGTAGAAATCCTATTCTCTAATTTCCTTTTCAAGCCTCTATCCCAAAGGGCTGTTAATTTGGTCTTTTCTACTTCTTCAATGTAAGAGACCTTGCTCAGCACCTCCCTGGATCAAGCCCCGGGAGAGGCATTAAAAGATCAGAAGGAGCAAGCCACCCCCCTCTGCAAAGGGACAAAGGCAACCCCACGCTTTGTGAGGGGTGGCTCTGCGTCGATGCTAATGAAGTGACCATCTGCAATCTGCATCAAATAATTATAAGTTGCCTCCCCTGACTGCACTCCATGTGCTGGCACAGCCTGGTGGGAGGCGCACCGTGGGCTGCGGGCTGCTGGTGCCGCGGCCCATGCACGGGGGCAGCGGGGGCTCAGAGGAGCGGATGATGTTTATCCCTTCACCATGAGGCACGCAACCTGCTGAGCAGACAGGTGCTGGCTGTGCTGATGTCCATGGGCGATGAAGCCTGGTTGTCCTAGTAGCTGACATCTATATCTAGATCTATCTGGATTTTTAAACTGATACAACATGAAGAATGTCACTCTCTGTTACTGTATATGTGTATCTTATGGATATCCTTTAAGCACAATGCCTTGACCATGTCTGCCCTGCTTTCTTCAGCTGATGGATTTTGCCATTGTAGTGGGCTATTGTTTTCCACAGTTTTTTTAATTTATCCTTCAGTTCAAATGCTTCTGGACATGATTACAGTTAGAGTCTTTCCCCGGTACTGTAACAACTCCATTGTTTCTCCTTATGCTTTTAAAAACTTTAAACTTCATCGTAATAAAGCTCAGCTATTGAAACCAATGGAAATTCTGCCTTGACATACAGAAAAGCTTTAGAAGGAGCCTACTGCGCTAAGCATGCTTAAACCCTATTGATGTCAGAGGGAACAGATTACATTGCATATACTACAGCACTACAATAAGTTTAGTGCTTCCTTTTTTCTTCCTTTTTTCTGCCTTGTATCCAGCAGCCTCTCTGCTGGTATTAAAAAGATTTTGTTGACTTTGCTTTGTCCAAAGTTTAAGTAAAGTGAACACAAGCCTTTATAAAATCTACCTCTAAAAATATGTTCCCAAGACATTCTGTAAAAGGCAAGGATGACATATATTTTTACATCAATGTACTTTCTTCTGTAGTATTTGAGACCTTGCTACAATAGCACTAGAGCCAGTTAGAGAAAAAGACTGTGAACAGAAAAGAAATCCATTTAATTGAGTCTTAGCTGTCTTTCTCAGAAGAGGAAACGATTAAACTGTATGTTCAAAGGAGTTTCAAGAAAACATTGTGGGCATCACCCAGGGCAAGATCAGCAAGATAGCTCTGATCTAGGCTTTGGTCCATTTTAGGTAGGCAGCATCCTATAGCAAAGGCTTTTCTGTTCCAGACCAGAGCTGAAGACAGAACAGGGAGGCAGGAGGGTGTTTCAGGTTTCAGCCTGTTTCTGTTTAGTTGCAGTCCCTTGCAGTCCTGCTCCTCCCATGGGCTGGCCTGGAGACCCGGCTGGGGCTCATCAGGGGGTGCACTTGTCCCCATCTGCCTCTCCCCTCCTGGAAAAAACAAGGCAAACATTTTCTAGCAACACTGGTGGTGACAGCCTTCTAGCACCATGGATTGTGCTTTGCTTGGAGGTAGTGAAGTCTTGGTGTGCTGATCAGCATCTGCCAGAATGCGTTTATGGATGATGGGGCTAATGGGACAGTCCTCCCCACTGTCAGCACTGAGCAGGCACAGGAGAGGTGGTGACAGCTCTCCGGCTGTGCAGCTCCCCTTCCTCACACGCTCAGGTCGCAGCACAGCTGAATCCAGGCCCGAGCATTTCGTGGTTTTCTAGCAACAAGCCTGCACACACAAGGAGGGGTAACTCCAGGCAAGTGTCCCTGGGAGATGGTATCAGGCCCCTTGCTCAAAGCAGCTTTGTGCTGCGCATCATCGCATACAATCTGATACATCAGTCTTGTGCTTGTGCTTGTCTTTCGTACCACACCCTAATTCTTCCCAAGTCTTCCCTTGCCCACAATATGGTATCTGGCTGACATACAGGGAATTACAGGAACAGAAATTGCTATGGTATGTAGGAATAGTGGGTAGTCTGTTGGGATTATACAGACATTGTCACGTGCCTTTAAAACTCAGTTTTATTTTCTCCCTTCAGGCTGTTTTCAGCATCCTTGATACCCTCATAGATAAATAAAGCTGGCAGAGAGACCACCTCAATAAGCAATGAAGTTTTCATTTCTCTAGTAATTTGGCTGACCCTGTGCAGGCTTGTCCACATGTTGTAGATGCTCAGGTAAGGGCTAAAATGACGGTGAAGACCTTGTGCCGGTTCTTTGCGGTGGAAAAGGCCACTTTAAAATTGCAGGTAACTTAGGGCCTGGGGCACACTCCTTCTGCCTCTAGGATTTCAGCTGTCTTCCTAGGGCTCCCTCCCTTGGGACCTGCTTTTAGGGCTTTTGCGCGTAGCTGGTGCCAGAGCTGCATTGCACCTGCGTCACAGCCCAGCCCTTACTGAGAACAAAGAGAAAAAGATCACCTTTCCTTCAAAGGAGGTTTTAAAGTAAAATGAGTGGTTTCAGCTGGCAGGAGGCAGAACTTACAGACCTGCTCCCCTCGTACCTGCCCAGCCGCCTCTCTCCTTCCTCCTTCCCACCATCAAGCAGATGGAGGCAGAGGGGTTGTGACTGAGAAAGGGGGGAGGAAAAGGCTTTGGGGAGGGTCCAGGTGGGTAGCCAACACTGGGACAGAGGTAACAATTTTAAATTGCTCTTTGGACAGAAACTCAGGTATTATTTGGGTTCTCCAGCCCCACTGAATGACTGGATGCTGCTGCAACAACCGTTCTTCCCCACAGCAAGTCCTCTTGCACCAGTATTACTCAAGGCCAGGTCTACCATGAGCTAGGTGGGGGCTCAACAACCTGTCCTTACATGATCAAGAGCACATGCCATGCTGATCAATACCCACATTCCTCTTGTTCTCCCTTCCCTTCCACCTTCTTTCTTATAAATCCACCCCTGTGACACTCACAGCGTAAGGCATACCACAATTTTTGAGTAAAGATATTGAAATCTGTTGTTAAGGGTAGTTGTGCTTCAGTGTTCCTCATTTTTGATGTGGCTCAGATGGTGCTAAGCAGTACCTTTTTGCAAAAGTATTATTAACAATAATGATTTTCAGAGGGAGCTACTAATTTTGTATGAGCATGACTGAAATCAGCACATTAACTTTTAAAATAAGAAAAATCTGAGAGTGGCATATAAGCCATGGATCAATAGTCAGGGTATCAGGCTTCTGAAGGTTCAGAAAGGATGGAGAAGTAACCCAGAAAGTGATAGAATAAAACTACCTAATATTAATTTTGAGAAATATATAGACCTAAAACATACAAAAAAATAGTTTGGCCTCTCATACCCTATGTTCTACTTGTACATCAACCTATGGGGAAGAACATCTGGTGTCAACCAATTTAAAACATGAGAACTTATCTTTCAAAGGTAATTTTTTTGTTTTTGTTTTTAAAGAGGTATCTATCATTATCATTAACAAAGGAACTATACTTGAATAGCAATATCTGCCTCAAAGATTTGCAAGTCCTAATTCAATCCATTTGTGTTAGTGGAAATATTTCCAGTGACTTCAGTATGCCATGGATTAGGCTCTTGTTACAATACTTGTCTGATCAAGAGCATTATGCTTCAGGCACCGCTGCAACAACTAATCCTTATGTGGCCTTCTAGCAAACAGAATTATCATGCTAGTGCTGGGCTAGACAACCTAAATGTTGTGTGGAGGGGTAGCTGGTAATTTAGGGTACAAATCAGCAGAAAGAAGCCTAGCAGCATGTTTACCACTCTAAAGCAGCCTATACTAGGTGGAAGCAAAATGCAGAAAAAGTAGGCAAGGGCTGGATTTGCTAGAAATTGGTTCCTCTTCTGAACAGTATGTACATTTTTTTTGCTTTGATCATAAAACATGAGCTCTGTCTTGGAGCTGGGTGTCAGATTAGCTGCTTAAGACACCCATGTCTGGTCTTTCCAGTTTTGAAAAAAAAACGCAGGACTTTAGTTGAGTGTTTTCATCCTTTTTTGACTTACAGAACGCTACAGATTTTTCATTGGCTCCAAAGTGAATGGAAACCTGTTGAGAAAATTTGCCTTTTTGGTCATTTTTCATGATGCCACTAAAGTAGTCTGTTGATATCTACGTGTTCAGGTGCTAATCTACCATCTAACACTATGTCCATTGGCATCACAACTGTTTTCCCCCAGAAACTCCTCTGACCTAGCCTGCTTTCAGAAGAGGTTCAGGAACATAAATCCTGGTTAAAAAAAAAAGGCTTTTTCTAACCTGGAGTTAACCAGGTTCATATCTGATCCTTTAAGCCCTGCTTTTGTCTCTTTGGTGCTTGCTTGTCAGTTAGCTGAGCTTGTCCTGCTTACCAGGAACCATTCCTTTAGTGGGGAGCCTGGACACCTGCTTAGGGATTGGAGGTCTAATGGGGCACCTGAGAATGGCAGAGAGCAATTCTAAGCGTAAACCCTGTTGGGTGAATTTTGTCTTCTAGACACTTACGTCCTTAGTAAGGTTAGGTAGCAGCAGAACAGATTTGAAGAAAGTACACAGTGCCTTTAGATACTTAAAGAGGCAAAACTACCTACTTTTTCAAACAGCCCAAAGCCACAGATCCCCAAACATATTAAGATTTGTGTCACAAGAGATTATGGCTCTGTTAGATAGAGTAGCTATCCAGGATCATTCCCTCAGTCAAAATGGATTACCTGCATGAAGGAAGGCTGTGGTATTGGAATTGGATCCTGCATATGGATTATTTGGCAGCTGGTGGCTGCCCATGCACACATCTTTTTGCAGAATGAGGCCTCCTATAACCTACAATTTACTGGCACCTCACTAGGGAAGCGTCTGCTGTGTTAGACAGCTCTTAACACCTGCAATGTCAAAAGAAAACCATTATAAATGGAGAATATGCCATCTGCAGTGAAAAAGCTTTTTATAGAGCTAACTTGTTACTTATTTGGGGCACTTAAGATGAAAAAAACCACAGTTAGAGAGAGTTCATTCCTTATAATGGACTGTCAAAGTTGTCGGAAGCTCTGTGGCAAACATAACCAATAAAGAGAAAAAGCTTAGCAGATTGAAAAAGAAGGTTAGTAGCTTTTCTACAGGACTTTGTTTTTTTTCCCCAGCAGAAGTCAGAGATACACAACCAAATGTTCAGAAATAATTTTCGTTGAGGATTTTGAGGGTATCACTAATCTCTTCCATGTTAACACATCCTAAAACCGGTTGTACCAATTAGTCAAGGGGAGTGCCTCAGATTTGTTCTGTTGAGCTGCAGTATAATATCTGGCATTTACTAACAAACAGAAAATTAGCTTTCTGCTTTGTGAAGTATATTTTTCTAGAAATAGCAAGCTCAATAACAGGATGATGAGGTCCAGCTATAAATCCAATCCTAAAAATACTCTCCCGTTCTCTTAAAGTGAATTTAAATCTTGTGAAAGGTTAGGGAATGCCAATGTAAAAGAGCAAGAACATTTATTCACCTTCAGGTGTGACAGCAAAACAGCATCATCCCACATCTGCATAGCCAGTAGAGGATCCTTCCAGCCTGAATGAGCCAGCTTAGTATCACTTTTTCCATGATTACTCCATCTTTACCTTGTCCATTGAGATGGACATCAAAGGTGCCAACTGAGCCAAATGTGTCTTTGGGGGATGCAAACATCTGTCTTCATCAGGTGGGTGGTGACTGTCAGTCATAACTGGTTCAATTCAGTGAACTCCAGGAGAATGTTTTATTCTTCTTAACACACAAGATCTCTTCATGACACCAAATGTGGTCAAGGAACCCAAATGACATCCTCCTGAAATATCTTCAGTTATGTGAGATATATGCATACACTCTTCTACCTAGTGGGAAATACTGGCCATTTTATAGTTTGTAGCTGTATCCCCTGACTTTGATGTAACTGCAGGAGCTAGCAACTTATCTCCAGATATCTAATCTGCTGTTGGTATTGATTGATTTGCCTCCTACTGCTTCCTACAGTTTTATAAACATCCATTTCTCATTCACCCTCTCTGCTACTAAAATTTATAAAACATAGACAGCCTTGGTGTTTCATGAGCTGTAGTCACCACACACCAAGCAGGAGTTTGTTAGCCAGGTCTGAGATGTTAGTGCAACACAGAGAGTGCCCACGCTGAACACAAAGAGGCAGTGGCAGCTGGGATAACTGAAAGTCAGACTGAGGCTTATCTATTGGGCTAATATCCACCTTCATAACAGCTTCTTCCTATTCTGGGAAATTATGAGCTCCACAGAAACAGATGAGAAACTGGCCTCCATTTCTTTCCACATGCAGTTTTGCACGAAAACGATGCAGGCTCATTCTGCCGTATTAGGAGCTGATATTTTTGTAGATAAAAATTAGAAAGAAAAAATCAGAGATGCCATTTATCAAGCATAAGGGAGGAACTAGAATCAACAGCAACAATAATCCAACTTTCCTACATCAGCATTTGCATTTTTTCTCTCCAGCAGATTTTCACAGAAAACATGTTACTGTGATCTGAGAATTGTCAATTTTTTTTTGCCAAACTGTGGCTAAAAGTGAACCCAGCATCTTTCATGATGATTTGTTCCTGCCTGGCCAACAGTAACTCTGATCAACACATTCTGTGGTCAGGAAATAACTGAATCCATTGAGTGCTGTCAGGGATATACAAATTCCATAGAATCATAGAATCATAGAATCATTTCGGTTGGAAAAGACCTTCAAGATCATCAAGTCCAACCATTAACCATGCCCCCTAAACCATGCCCTGGAGTACCCTGTCCACTCTCTTTTTGAATACCTCCAGGGATGGTGACTCAACCACTTCCCTGGGCAGCCCATTCCAATGTCTGACAACCCTCTCAGTAAAAAAATTTTTCCAAAATTCTTATTTTCCTTCCAGATATTAAGAAGGGATCAACTAGGTCTGTCTCAAAACATTTTCTTTCTGTGCTCACAGAGAAAAGAGTGTGATGGGCTTTAACATTTCAGGTTTTTTTTTTTCCTTTTTTGTTTTTTTATCTATACTCAAAAACAATTAAGAGACTGACGACGGGGGAAAAAATCTGAAACAACCACATGAACTCCTAATGACGGTAGTAAAAAGAACAAGAGATTAATAGAAAGGGCTCACCCCTGGTTTATGCCTTTATAGTTTCCTCTAATGAGGTACAATGTTGGGTAACTGGTGTCATGTGTCGTGTCATAATGCATCATATTCATATGAGGGTCTGTCATGTCACAGAGAGTAATAGGAGATGACAGATATGATGAAAGACTGTCAGCCTAGAAATCTTTTTTTGAAAATTTTTATGTATAAAGTTTTAAAATGTATAAAATGTGCTAGTGGTAAGTTAAAAGGATAAGGAGGAGAGAAAGGGGAGAGAATGAAAAATAGTCTTTACAAGACAGAAAGCAGGCCAGGGCAAAAGGCCAAGTCTCAGAAATGTCACTCAGAAAACCAGGCAAGCTGGATCCCTGTCACCTCAACCTGCAGGATTAGCTTAGCAATAACACTGGAGCTGCTCAGAATTTGAACCCTAACTTTTGGGACTATTTAGAGTAGGTACTAGTTCAATCCATTAATTTTTGGTTCAGTCCACACCCTGGAAATTTGGATTCAGTTGTACATTCAGGTTGCTAATTCCCTGCAAGTTCAGGTCTCAGAGTCCAGCTCTGAACAAAAGATTTCATGCTTCCCTGTGCCAGGCCAGAGCTTGGCTCAGGAGAAGCTGTGGGGGAGGAAGGGTGCAGAGTCATCCTTCTACACCTGCCCTAGGGCCTGGGGCAGGCAAAGGGCTCGACCAATGCAACTTGAGGCACGTTCACACCTGGCACTTATTATGGTTTCTGTGTATCCTGCATTAAGTGATCTGCAGCCCCTATTGCACAAGTAGTGTGCACACAAGTATTAGCAACTGCTGACTAAGCTGCTGCCATGCCACACTGCTGTGTTTCGACATACACGCCAAGGAAATCTGGTTGGGCACCCCACTGCATTGTTCTGCTGCTCCATGATGGCCTGCAGGGAGACAACACAAGCTGTGACTGAGCTATACATCTCCCAGTGTTCCCCCAGTTTCATCCCATCATACATCTACTTTGTGTGAGACAGCCAATGCCATTTTCCAAGTGGCACCATGGATGAGATGCTGTTGAGTGTTGCAGTCCTCACGGTGATGAATACAAATAGGTGTGGGTTAGCATAACTACCCTCAAGCTGTAACTTCTTGGCTCAGGACACCTCTGGCAATGCCTGAAATCAAGAAGATGTTCCTCTGGGATTTTTTTTTCTGGGGAGCCCCAACTTCAGACCCAAGTCAAGATACTGCTCTCTTCGGGCAGGGTGCTGTTGCTGACCCTCAGGGCCACAGTGATGGAGCAGCCACCACAGGCTTCACTCCATGTGCCAGATGCACATGGCCATCCTCACCTGGAGACTTGTACCATCCACAGCACAGCTTCAGCCTTTGGAGAAGACTGGCTTACTGTCTGGGTAAAGACCTCTCACAGAGTGTTTGGATAGAAGGAAGGAGAATTTGCCATACCCACTGTTACCCGGAGGACTGAAGGACACATTGAGGAGTCTGATATTGAAGCTGATGGGTGGCAAGAAGTAGATGCATCTCATTGTAATAACTCAATTTGCTTTGCAGAGCTTTGGTAAGCTTAAGAGTGAGACTTTCTGTGTGTTGAAGAAGGGAGGCTGGAGGAGGTACTGAGCAACTAGAAAGGAGGCTTCCATAAAATGCCACCACTGCTCAGAGCACACAGGTGGGAATGTGTTGTGCTGCTATGATACAACTGATGATGTCTGAAAACAAGGCACGTTCCTTTGTTTTTGGCTTTGATCCTAAATCTGTTATACGTGCTCTTTATATGCGAGTTCAACAGTGCACATATTACAGTTCATGTAGGGATTTTTGTTTACTTTGTCACAGATTTTATTGCACTAAAGGCTGGTGTTTTAATGAACTGCTTAGGATGTGGAACCATAATCGTAGAGATGTTTTCAAAGGTGCTTTAACTATAAATAAAACTAAATGTTGTGAGCAGTAGAAAATATGAGAAACAAATAACAAGGCAAAATTGAAATCTCTATCATCTTTATTCTAAAGATTTCAACATGATTATTTTTATTTTAAGCTACACAATGCAGAGAAGCAAACACTTTCAGGGTTAAAATTATGTTTGTGCAGGGTGCTCAGGAATGTCCTCTGTTTCTAAAGGTTTGGGGATATTGGGAGAAGGACGTGTCTCTTCCAGTAATGGGAGTAAAATCCTTCTCAACCATACTCAAAATTGTATATTTTTATTCTTTGCAGCTAGCAAATAACCTGTTCCTGGTCACTGTGGCAAAAAAGGTTCATCCTAGTCTCTGGAGGCATCCAACACAGGGGATGGAGCACAAGGAGCTTGTGACAAAGAACTTGACTGAATGTGAAGAAGCAACACAGGTTCTGTCTTAACATAGAAATTATAGTCTGGGCAAAGGGATGTTGTCTTTTTCTTCTCATTTTTCCCCACCAGCATCTGCGGTATGGTGGGTGCTAACACTGATTTAACACCTGTCTCTATCCTCAACCGGATGAAAGGGGACTCAAGAGATTACATGTCCGAGGAATTCGCCTGTGCATTCCAGGGGCGGCTCACACAATGGTGGGAGAGGCGGCCGAATTGCCAGGCAGGGTGCCTGGGGAGGATAATGCCTCTCATCTCAGAGCCCCAGGTGTGGGGGGTGCTGCAGAAAGCCAGGTTATTTGAGCATCTTTACCTTAAACAATCTGTTTGCAGCACTTCTGCATCAACACAACGTGTGCAGTACTCTGCAGTAACCCAGAGGAGCAGGGTGGGTGGTTGTGAATTTATTTAAAGTCCTTTAAAATAAGTTTGGAAGAAAGAGGGGAAATATTCTTACGGAACAGTCAGGTCTCATAACATTTCACATTAGCTCAAAGCTGAGGGAACTAGTGAAGCTGTGAGACAGAAATTATCTCAGCGCTTTTACTTTTCTGTACCTATTGCTGCGACAGAAGTTCTTTCCTTTCAAGCTCCTAATTAATCTGTATAATGCCATTGTTCTTCTAGAAGTGGAGTTGGCAAAAAATGGTTGAAAAACAGAGCAGGAGAGACACAGTCCAAAAATTATCATCAAAGGGTGTATAACTGTGCGTGGTTGCTGACACTGCAAACTCATTTAGCTATGGTATGATAGTTTAGAGAAGAAATAGATGGAGAATATACGTACTCCCTGCTTTTTGAACTACATGTATTGAAAGCATAGCAGTTAGGAAGAGGCTAAATCAACATGGCACCATGCTGGCTGTTCCCTGGAATAAGGTGTTCCTGTCCCCTGCAGCTATAATGCATCAATATAATACTATGAAATCAATAGCTCAGGCCTGTAACTGTAAATCTAGTTAAGGTGGTATTTGTATTAAGCACTTCACTATTATTAAAGTTTACTATTGCTGCTCTAAACTCTAAGGCAAACTTCTACTACTCCGCTATTTATGTCAGCTGAACTCTCCATGACCTGTAGCCTAGTTAACTCCTTTTCATATTTACCATGTCACTGACAAAAAGATTCTTGTTCTATGGTATGAATAACCATTCTTGGTACATATCTTTCCAGTTTGTATATTTATTTGTTACTTTAAGGAAAATCAAAGAAGATTCATCTTCTATTTGTTGTCATGGGTGCTATTGTGTTTTTCTTCCCCTTCTGCTTATAAAATAAGGAGATGGAAATCAGGGAGCAGTTCAGGGGTTTTGTAGTCAATAAATGGGGTATACATTTTGGTAGATAATCTTTCTGTCAAGTGAACTTGTCCCTTTCTCAGCTGGTGTGGCACTTCTATGGAAACCAAGACATGAGAATATGATAACTTTGTTTTGCTAATTAGTAGTAATCTTTTGTGTTTAATAAACTGAATGAGCTGAGTCTGATTGCCCCCTCTTCCTTCTATTTACAATTGATTTTTAATAGTCAACAAGATATATAATATGACATAGTCCCCTGTAAAGCTTGGGTTTATTTGGGATTCAGGTAATGCCTCTTCAGGTGTTCATGGGGGATTTCTGGGTTCCTGTAAGCCATTAAGTTAGCTGGGTCAACAAAATTCTGGGATTACTGTTTTCAAGAATTGGCTACACAGAGGCTTTAGCAGCTGGGTAACATCTCATGAGGGTGTCCCTGGCACAGCTGAGGATGTGCTGACAGCCTGTTAGGGTGCCATAAGTACTTAGTAAAGCATTGCAGGACAGTAGTGGGAAGCTAGAGCTGACTGTGGAAAAGGGTGCCTTCACACCTGTTTTGTGGAGGGCAGCTCATACCTCCCAAGCAAGCACCACCAGCACCATCCACTTCAGAAGTCCAGGCCTCTCGCATAAAAGATTTCCCGATGCTCAGCTGCCTTGACAGAGCAACTGTAATGCTCAGTGTTTCATCTAGGGGACCAGACCTATTCCTTTATTGCAGCTTTTCAGAAGACATAGTATATCAGAAAGACCTGCAACTGTAAATTCTGCACATGTGTTCAGCCACACTAGAATCAGACACTTCTATGGGACCCACTTGTTTGGATGGGTAAGGATCCCAGTTTCACTCTTGAGAGGAAGTATACTCCTTTCAGAGTATGAAATCGCTGACACTTTTTTGATGATCATAGAATCATAGAATCATTTGGGTTGGAAAAGACCTTCAAGATCATCGAGTCCAACCATGCCCTAGTTAGCTTTGGAAGAACATTTCCTTTACAAGGAAAAATGGCAGTTCCCTTTCTTTGGGCCAACAGAAGAGAAAAACTTTACTTGTATGGAGAAGTGAGTAAACCACGTGCTCACTGAGATTTTAGACCCATACATTTGATGTGTATGTGTCTGCAGAATGATGTGTAAATAACTGAGCAAACATTATCCCTCCAAGGCAAAGTTGTGGTCCACGACACAGTTCTTCACTCGCTTTCCTCTTGTCCACTTGCGTGGAGGGTTTATTTTGGCAGGCAGCGGGTGATACAGACCATGGTGCCATCCTTAGCCCTTCCATCTCTGTCGCCTTGTCAGAGGTTGTTGTGGTTTAACCCCAGCCAGCAACTAAACACCATGCAGCTGCTCACTCACTCCCCCCACCCGGTGGGATGGGGGAGAAAATCGGGAAAAGAAGCAAAACCCGTGGGTTGAGATAAGAACAGTTTAATAGAACAGAAAAGAAGAAACTAATAATGATAATGATAGCACTAATAAAATGACAGCAGTAATAATGAAAGGATTGGAATGTACAAATGATGCGCAGTGCAGTTGCTCACCACCCGCCGACCGACACCCAGCCAGTCCCCCGAGCGGCGATTCCCAGCCCCCACTTCCCAGTTCCTATACTAGATGGGATGTCACATGGTATGGAATACACTGTTGGCCAGTTTGGGTCAGGTGCCCTGGCTGTGTCCTGTGCCAACTTCTTGTGCCCCTCCAGCTTTCTCGCTGGCTGGGCATGAGAAGCTGAAAAATCCTTGACTTTAGTCTAAACACTACTGAGCAACAACTGAAAACATCAGTGTTATCAACATTCTTTGCATACTGAACTCAAAACATAGCACTGTACCAGCTACTAGGAAGACAGTTAACTCTATCCCAGCTGAAACCAGGACAGAGGTTGTGAGAGAGAAGTGGAACCAGCCACAGGTTTGATCTATGCATTTGCTTCTGAACTCTGGGGCACACAGTACTGTAATAAATACCTCACACAGCTAGACAAAACTGTCATACCATAGCAACACATGTCAGGAAGACTACTTGTTCTAGCAGGAGTTTTCCAATGAAACTGAGAAATACAATCAGTGGAACTAGCTTGCAGTATCGCCTCTCTCCAACTAGAGCAGCAAACCCTGCCCAAGGGGACCTGGACATCAGAGCCATTGAGGGATGGGTTGGTTCTGAGGGGAAGATTCTTCACTTGGTCACCCTCCCCCAAAAGCATTTTAGTAAATAGAAATTGTTAGAAATTGACAGACATTGTTTTGGGTATTTTGTCACTGTTCAGCTAAGAAAGAGAAAATATGAATCAATCAGAGAAAGTGCTTTAGAGAGACATATATGTTTATGAATAAGCCTAGTTCCTGCTTTGCACAGATTGCACTGCAAAAGTCGCTGATCTAAACCTGAATATCACCTTCAGAAAAAATCAGTGTAGTAAACCAAATCATATAATTGTTCTCTCTCTGTTTTTCCTTCTTTTTCTCTTTTAACATTCTGGCTAAAATATATTAATTATCTTAACTTCCCTGTACTGAAACTAGGGAAATATAGATTATTTCAAGGATTCCAAACCATCCAGAGTTTATTCTTGGATTCTGCTTGGGGAGAAATATTTCACTTTCCTATAAGTTTATACAGCCAGAGACAGTACCTTTCTCTTAACTGTTTAGACATGAAGTATACATTCTGTCAATTAAACTTTAGACCAGATTGTTAAGTGTTATAATTCAGTATACTTTCACTAAGGCTATAATGGTTTATTCCAGTGCAGCATCTAATGCATTGCACAGTCACCTTTGAGATAAATCCATAGCACTATACTTCTGTTAAGATTACACGTAGATTCTAAGGTGGGCAGAAGAGCATTGCACTGATTAATACTTTGCAATGTATTATAGATCTTGTTCCAGAGGGTGTTCGGCCTGATCACTCTGCTCCCATCTGCCAAATATGAATCACCACTCCTCAGTGGAAGTGCTTGTGGGAGTCAAGAGTTGCGCATGTTGCAATGAAGAATAGACTCTCCTTCTTAGACAGTTTTATAAATTCCCTCTCTATGCCATAGCACCTAAACTTGTTTAATATATTTATCCTTGCCAACATCCCAGAAGGTAGGAGAGTGTTATCTTTATGGAGGAAGAATTGAGGAGTAGCGACAGCAAGGAAACATTCAGGAAATCTAGGATGGAGAGCAATTAAATCCCTGTCTCCTGGGCACGTTCCAGAGCCAGGTACTCTCTCTAACTATCCTAACATCCTTAATGGGTCACATTGCTTTTAGCAGCAAAACTGCAATAACTTTATATGATCCATCTGCTTTTTATGGGAAGAAAGAGCTTCATAAATAGCATGTATTCACTAGATTTATCTGTGGCTTTTTTTGCAGGTGGGACAAACATAGGTTTAAATGAGTTTCAGAGTATTAGTGGAGCCAATGAATATGTACTTTTCCACCAGTTCACAAAAAGATATTGCAGTTGAAAAATGTGGATTTTTCTCCATGGTCTCTGAATTATCTAACACAAGAGAGTCATTTGAATCATTCACGTTTCTAACAACCTATGTTAAAGCAGGTGCAAACCTTACCCTTTTGTGGAAAATCTTCCTGCCAGGAAAAAAAACAAAACAGTGTTAGCATTTCCAGCAGCTTTCTGACTGCTGCCTGGCAGAGGGCAAGCGGAGCAGCATTCCGTTCACTGGTTGTTTGCTGAGCTGAACCTTCCAACAGTACAGGAGCTATGCTTTGGCTCTTCCTCTCTCATGTCACGTTTTGAATAATATGGCCAATCACCAAGTCCTCCTGCTCTCAGTTATTGGCAGCTTGCTCTCCTGGAGTGTAGCTGCAATCGATCTTTGGAGCAGAACCTCAATCTGAGGCTCTTTTATTGTAATACACTTCCTACTTTATAACCACACTATTATGAGAAAAGGGAGGGAGAGACAGAGAGAGAAAAGGAAAGACTTTGCGCAACTCAAGCAAATTCTGTCCAAGAAATAATGAATACACAGGCAGATTAACTGTAGATTAATGTGAAAGTTATGTATGTATCTTGACATTAACTATATATTCTATTTCTCTCTTACATGGTAATAGCTTTTTAAGAATTTCAAGGGGAAACAAGTCACAGCTACCTTGCAGAAATAAATCAAGCTTGTCTTCCCTGGGAATTGTGGTGGCAAATGTATAGATACCACATGCTCTTTCAAGAAGACTTCCCTTGTAAATACATGAGTTCTGCACCACCAAGGAAGAAGAAGATTCTCTCTCTCTCTCCTTACCTGAATGTGCTAATTGAGTCACAACAGTGATTTCAGCTACTAGAAATACTAGAAAAGAAATACAGTCATGTCATTATTTTCTATGCAAAGGCAATTTTCTTCCAGAATTTGGGATATATCTCTAAGGAGGTGGTTCTGACTGCTACTGTCACTCAGACAAACACATATAGGCACATATTTAAAAGAGCTTTTGTCTAACATATTTTCTTAGCTGGTGCTTGGTAACTGTTTGACAGATTAAAGACCAAGAGAGAAAGAAAGACTCCATGAACCCAAGTATGCAACACACATGACAAAGCCTGGGTTTGTCCAGATAGAAGAGCTGAACTAGCTTTAGGTTGGTTAATTTAGCATAATCTGTTCCATTAAATTGATACAGTTGTCAGGCTCTTGTAATAATAGGTGCCCTGAATTAATTTACATGGTGATGCCCAGGCAGACATTATAGCATTTGGTTTATTTGTGAGGTTCCTTGCAAGACAGAGGAATTGATACATATCTATCTACATGTGCATCTATCTACGAATCTATCTATCAATGAATCTATCTATCTATTTATATATCTATACATCCCATGCTGTCTATGGAGAACACTAAAGACATAAAGAGGAGAAAAAAGGACAGAATTCTTCAAATTAGCAAAGCAAAACAAGAAATTCTGTGTGGTTTTCTTTAACTGGCAAGGCAGATAGATAGATAGACAGACAGCTAGCTAGCTAGAACAATCTGAATGTAGGGGGCTTCAGTTTGTTTTTTTTTTTAAATGCCATTCAATGTTTCGATGGAAAGTATGGTAGTAGCACTTTGGTGACCAAACCTGTCCTAATTCTCCAAGAAAAATAGTCCAGTGAGAGTCCCATTGAGCCTAAAAAGAGTTTTGCCTTTAATTTTCAATCAAACCGTGCTCAGGTTCAAATTAAATACTTCCTAGGCTGCCATGTAACAGCCTGATTTTGCTGTCCTTGGTGTCAGCATCAAAATTAACATACACTTTACTGTAAGAAATCCAGTTCAAAGGTTGAACTGGAGAGGTTCCATGTAAAGCAGTACTTTTGCCATTAAACATACTTTAAGAGCTACATTAGGTGTTCCTACAGCTTTGAGTAGAAGAAAGCAGAAAGGGCTAATTTATAGTGTAGAGACATTGCTTTTTTTCTGCTCTGTGATGTACAAATTATACCCACTCACACTCAGTGCTTTTCCACATGGGGAAGGTAATGCACAGTGATGGACATACTAGGCTCCAAGGTGGTCCTTAGTGACTTCTTCTTTGAAAGCAGAGGAAGGTACAGGTGGTACTAATTGAAATGATGAATTGACAACATAATATTTTCCAGGTCAGTCATTGCCTGTTTGCTTGCTCCTTTTTGAACACCACTGGCCTCCACAACATCTCTTAGTGATTTCCACAGTATCGTTATGCTTTGCAGGTTAAAAAGTATTTCTATAAGTTTGCTTTAAATCTGCCATCTGATCATTACTCAGGCTGTTTTATAGAAAATATTGAATAATCATTCCCTGTTTGACTTCTCTGTACCATCCATGAGTTTCTACATCATAATTAAACTGAGTATTCAGATTTGACCATTTATTCCGCTTTTCTTCTTTGGCCTTATCTTTTCCCATCATACATGCCTATGTAACTTCATTCTTCGACCTTTCCCAAATAAAGCCCATCCGTCAGCTCTCCCCTCCTCCTCTGAAGTGTAACTTTCTGTCCCCTCACCAAGCCCTTGCATGCCAGTGCCCAACAAAGCCAGTCCTGGACTTGTACCAGCTTCCAGAAATAACTCTTCATTGCCCAGTTTGCCCTCAGAACTTCTAAGGAGCCTCTTCAAAAACTTTGGAACTCCTCTTGAGACCAGGTTCTCCCCTTCCTACTTGCTCTTTGCACTGCAGGGAGAAGGATAACTTCAATCCCACACCACCCTTAGCATCCTGACTCCTGGCAGCCCGACATTGCAGTTGCCCTGCCTAGCCTGGGCTCTGTCGAGAGATAGGTATTCGTCTCTGTGTTCACCCAGTGAACTCCAGCCTGAGCTGGATCCTTTAGTTCTGCTTGCTTCTCATGTCCACAATGCTACAAGGCAAGTGTTATGTCTCAAACAGCTACCACAAAGGAAAAAAAATTACTGTGGGTAAGAAAGGTGGAGAGACACAAAGGTTATACAGAGTTTTCCTAGAGTTTCTGTCAGCCCCTTGGAGATTATTATTACTCCCCTCTCCTGCTCCCATTAGAAAGGCCCATTCCCACGGTTTGCTTTGTCATGTACCTGTTCCATCATCTCTTTTTCCATGTAGAAATGTCCAGACCTATTTAGTCTCCCTCATTTTGCTTTGATTCTTCTCAGCATCTCTCCTCATGTTATCATATCCTTTTCCAAAGAGGTAACTAAAATTACCAGTAGTAATTAAGATGCAGACACACCATGCATTTATATAACATCACAAGGATGCTATCTATTTTATTTTCAGTTCCTTTCTTAATAATTCCCAATGCACTGTTTGCCACTTCACTGCCATGGAGCTGACTTTTCAAAGCACTACCCATAATGACTTCCAGATCTCTTGCTAGATTGGTAATAGCTAATTTAGAGTTCATCACTGTGTATGTAGTCATATAGATAGTTGTTTTTTCTCCTTCATGCACCTTACTTGCATTTATTGACATTTCATTTGTGATTTTCATTGAATTTCATCTGTGATTTTATTGCCTCATCACTCAGTACTGTGAGATCCTTCCATAGCTGTTTGTAGTCTATTGCACATTTCAGTATCCCAAATAATTCTGTTGTCTTCTGCATACTTCCTTGCCTCATTTTTAACCTTCTTGTCCAGATTACCCTTGACAATTTTGAAATGCACAGATCCCAGTACACGTCTTGTGGGACCACCCTGGTAACATCCATCCATCATGAAACATCATCTTTTATTCTTGCTCTTTTTTTCCTATTTGTCAGCCAGCTTTTTATCCACGCCAGGACAAATGGACTTTTTTCAGTAGCTCAGTTTATTTGAATGCTTGGTGAGGGATGCTCCCAACAGATACCTCCATTATATCTTTCCAGCCGTCCTTGAGCTATATCTAGTAAACCTGTACCCTGTGGCATTTAGGCCAAGTGCCTGGTACTCCTTGATCTCTGGAGATATGTAAGGGTTGAAGAAGATCATGAGCTGTCATGGGGAAGACTCTCTGGAGTCTCAGAATCATGGTGATATTGCAGGGTCACAGTGCCACCATACAATGCCACAAAGAGACCAAGAGGCCCACAGGGATTAGATCCCTTAGACAAGGTAGACAATGCACTTCAGGACATGGTTTAGTGGGCATGGTCGAAGGTTGGACTTGATGATCTTGAAGGTCTTTTCCAACCTAAATGATTCTATGATTCTATGATCCTGGTATCTCTCCATCCCCAAGCACTCATCCACACTGTGAAGAACTGAATGGCTTTTGGAGCAAGGTACCAGCAAAGATTTTAATTTTGTTTTGGCTGTGGCTGGTGTATTGGAGAGTGCTGCTGTTAGAGAAAGTACAAGTAATTCTAAGTCTTAATTCATAACTCGTGAGGATTCACTCCTGAAGCCTTTTGTTCAGTATACAAGAACCTGATGGAAATAAGTCTGTAAGATTGAGGGGAAAAAAATAATTTCTATATTGTATTTAGGCACAAGTAAATGGGTGACTCTGAGTCTTTATTTTAAAGCATATGAAAATTTCTGCAGCTATGCTATCAACATATTTTCCCTGTGCAAATGCCATATTTTTTTTCCTTCTACTAATGAATTAACAGCCCAGCTCAGTCTTTTCTGAATTCTTTGTACCATCCATATGAGACTCAACAGTACAAAAGCCAACACAGTTTAGAAGGAAGATAAATTATTGCATGTGTTGAGAGCAATTGCAAGGCAATGTGAATTACACGTTCTAGCTGCTTTGGACCTCTTTGCCAATCTGCATCATACTGCAGAAACAGCAAGTTTTAAATCCGGGTAGGATTAGTCTATTATTTTAATGCCTGTTAGATATTCCCTCTCAGACTGATTAGTTATTGTCCCTTTTTTGAAGCAAAAAATTATTTAATCCAAAATTTGGCACATTAAAAAAAAACATCTCAAACATAGTCTCCCACCCTGCCTCAGCCTGTCATCCATGTCAGGATTCATAAGTATAAACATGTTTAAATGTTTAAGTGAAACAGGACAATAAAGGACATTTGGCCAGCCTTCTAGGGCATATAAACCCAAATATGGGACTTCTGGATAGAAAAAACAATGGTTATATTTCACTTAACTTGACCTTTTAAGATGCCAAACTTTTTATATATAAAACATCTTTGTACGGTGGAGCTATTCTCACTGTGCTTTTCTAACATGTGTAATGTTTTAAGTGAGGTCCTAGATGAAGGGCTGGAAGAAGTAAACATCTACAGCACAATCTGAGTGCAACAACATGCCACATGTCTTCGCAAAAATGTCCAACAATGATCTTAGATTAGGCTGGAATTCCCAAACCATTTTGATTAATTATAATTGCCTGCATGCATTAGCAAGGAAACCTCCCTTCTAGATAAAATGCAACTGCATGTTCTGGCCTGGTAACCCTTCCTCCAAATGTACTGGTACAGCTTGGAAACAGCCCTTCCTCAAAATGGCATAATTTTCCATAGCTCTTTTCCCTCTGGGATCGGCAGGGTCAAAAGTGGTTGGAAAAGTACTGAAAATGCTATTAGTTTATTTTTTTAGGGGGGAAGCGGTCAGTGGTGCCAGGATATGACTCCATTAGTGTTGGGTTTTTTTCCTGTGCACCTCCAGAGACATATGCCCAAATGATATTCTACACAACCACCTTCTGAATTTTGTCGGGAAAACAACATAAGCATAGAGGGCGAATAATAGTGTCAGTAGTGAAAAACATGCCTCGGCTATTTGTGTACTGGGCCCAGCTGTACATCCAGTGAAGGCAATGGAAAAGCTTCTATTAACACAGGGGCAAGCAGCTCAGGCCTCAGAGTAATTCCTAATATCAAAGTGAATTAAATACTACCTAGTATTAGTAATAAAGAAACATGTGACTCTTGGGGAAAATTCCCAATGCCCTTACACCAATTTATAGCCCTCTCATCACCAGGCAACTGATCAGAGAGAGGAGCTCACCTGGCTGGAGTTTCAGTGGCTGCCTGAAGCAGCTACTGGTTTCTGAGAAACGCTGGTGTTGAAGATATCTCATATAGGAAGAAGGGAGATAATTTTCATGGGCTTTGATTTGTCTGCACCTGTGTTTTGATGTATCTATCTAACCAGTTCAGAATCAAACAAATCTGGGGCTGAACTGCTGGAAAATTGAACCTAACTCCCTTGAGTTCAATGCCCTACCTACGAGGCTGGTTTTCATTGCTTCAGTGAGAGCTTTGTGTCCTCTGGGTTTGACTCCACATACCAACTTCTTTCCATATAGGTTTCTTGCTAGAGTCCTATGACTGATATAACTTAGTCCTCCCTTCACACACTTCTACAGCTAAGGTATACTGGGATGTACTCTAAACAGCTGCACCCATATGTGCATACAGCATCAGTGGCTGTACGGTAAATAGCACTTGCAATTATGCTGCATTTTATGCTATGGGAGCATATAGAGGACAACGGTATGGACCTGGCCTGTCATTGGCATGCAGTGTATGAAGACAAGCAAGAGTAGGACAAATAGGGCTCCTGGCTTCAGGACGGGTAGACTACTCTGGGTCTCAGGTTGTGCATCAACCACCACAGGTTTCCTTCTTCCAGCAATGCCTATTTCTTCTCTATCGCTTTGTTGCTTTTGCTGAGGCCTCAACTTTTTAAAGTAAGAGAAGAAGCAAAACAGACTTTTGTTGAGAATGCCCTTGAAATAGTAGTCAGAAAAAAATTACATTTAAAAATATGTTCCAGCTGTCTAGCATTTGGCCAAGGTAAAAGCTGGCCTGGGCCCCAGAGACCTTTCTCTTTTTAGTCACACAGATAGTACCAACAACTGTGCTGGAACTATTTGCACAAATTAAGGCAATAGGGAGCTATCTCAAGCTCAACCTAAAGCTGTATTTTAACATGTTGCTTCCTCTGTATGTACATGTATGTACTGTATACCTTTCAACTTGGATAACTGTTGTTACTATAAATAGATTAATATAAACTCACCATCTTGGTGCAAGAGACTTCACGCTTCCAGTCTTTTGCAATACTTTTGCCTGCAGCTTCCTGCCTCACTGATTCCTGCTTCCTTCCCACATTTTATTAAAAAACTACTTTTTTTTTCCCTTCTGCTTATAGCTTTTAATTTCTCTCTATTATTTAATGCTGTAACTGTTGAATTTTGCTGGGTGTTGCAAATCATACAGCATAAAAACCTTCTGTGAAGTTTGGACTAATAATTTATTGTCATCCTCAGGGATACTTGTGTTTTTCCTTCCCATAAATGAATAAAACCTTTTTTTTGCTCCTTTCATATAAAAGGCAACATTCTCTTGTGGATAAGACCTGGGAAATTAGGGAGACTTTAATTTCTTTCTAAGCCATTGACTTGCTCTGACCTTGGGTGAGTCATCTGGACATTGTGTGCTTCTATTATCCCAGTGGTCAAAAGTGGATATAAAACCCACATGTATTCAACTTCTCACATGATTGAGATATGTGGATGGAAAGCATTAGGCAAGTGCTTTGGGTATCCACTAATTTCCTTTTAAAATCTGGTTTATTACAGGACTAAACAGTCTTATTTTAAAAACATTTAAGAAGAGATTAAAGAAAAAAAACGGAGAACAGAAACTGAAGGCCACCCAAGTCAATGGGGAGGTGCACCCAGATTTCAGCAGGTTTGAAGCAGGCTATCAGTGCCAAGCATATTAAACAGATACTGCTGTAGGTCAAACATTCTATATCACAATATCCACGGTCCACATTACTGTAGGACTTATGTGATCCCAGACAAATGGCCTGGCTGAGTCCTTTTCCTGCACAAATCTTCACTGAATTAATGGACGGAGGGAACCACCTATGGTTCTCTTTTCATGATCAGGGCTCTATTTTCCTTCCAACACACTGATTGGAGGAATGCCTCTTTGGAAGAATCTGAGTGTTTAAATATCCCAAAAAGCAGAAACACTGTAATTCAGAGACTCATTGTTTTAATTAGAAAGCGCTGAAGAGCACACTGCATCTGCCTTTAGCTGAGCTATTCTTTGGCTCTTTGTTCAATTCTCTGGATGTTCAGTCTATGAACATTATAAGCATGTGTGTCCTTATCCTTACTTTAAAAGCTTGTTTGTGGCTCATTATGAGCTATTAGGGAGCACACATCAAGCACTTGTTTTGGCAGGGATACAGGAATTGTTTCACATTCTGGCAGGAACAACTCTCTCCTACTGAACACAAGGCTTCATGGTTGGATCTGCTGCTCCATCCCTCCTCCTGAGCATGCTTACGTTAGAAGAGCACCTCTTTGAAGGACAATATGGCAAGGAGTCTGTCTCAAAAGGTCAACTGTAGCCTTAATGTGCAAGGTACTTTTCCCTTACCCCACTTTTCCAAAAATAAGAGCACAAAAATCACTTCAGTGCATCAGAAATTCAAGAACTGGAGAGAGGTGTAGGTATTAGGATGTAAAGGTGTTGTCAGCAGCCTCCAGGCATGGGAGAAGGCCTGGCTGAAAAACATTACAAGTGCAATGTTAGGAAGCTTACGTGTGGAGTTTCTAAGTTAGAAATTTTCAGGCAGGACCTCGCATATTAAGGTGCTTCTCAGACTGACAGCAGGTAGAGATGACCAGAGACCAACATGAGCACTAAGCTATGCAAAAGCAGTTGTCACAGTTCTTACATGCTCCTTCACCTCTTGCAAATTGGACAAGCTCCAGAAGGCATGGAGTTTTGTCAGAGAACTACCATAAAATCTTATGAGCTTTGGCTCTGGTAACTGCTACTTTTTTGGCTAATATACCCTACTCAGAGTATAGATACCTCCCAGATGTCTCCATATTCCCCCCAATGATTTGCATTTGTGGTTATCCTCCCCGTGTCCCAGGCAGAGACTGTAGTTTCCCCCCTCTGAAGGCGGTATGATGTGAAAGACTAGCCTGGCAAAGCAGAAAAAGCCATGCTCCCTTCCTAATCATAAAATCATAATCGTAAAATTACCCAGCAGAAAATAGTAAAAATGTATTAAGTAGCCCTGGTGTAAATTCTTGACAGTGAGTTTCCTGAGGGCAGAGACACTATCAGTGCTGTGTGTATGTCTGGCGACCAGCCCAGGAGAGAGCTGATTCTCTGCTGGGATCCTCTAGCAAAGCGATAACTTCTTGGAAGGCACCAGACCGTAACACTCCAGCTCCTCGAAAGTGTTACTCTCAATCTCGTTGGCTGTGGAGGCGGCTGAGGATGTGGGGGATGCTGTTTGAGACACTTGTTGCAGCACGGGCGATGAGACTGTGGACGTGGATGGATACAACCGCCAGCTGGAGCGGAGTGAGAAGCCCCCTGGGGCAGCCCAGAGCTTGGGACAGGCTAATGCCACCCGGCTGCTCACCGACCCTCTCTGATGGCCAAGAGGAAAAAGGAGGACGGGGCCGAGGTCTTTGCTGCTGCCTGGCGATGTGCTGTGATTGCGGAGTTCACACCTTGTGCTGGAGGAGCTGAGCTGGCTGGTGGTATCAAAACTTCAACTGTTCCCTCAGCAGGGGTTTCTGTGCACCGCGTCCCTGCCTGGGCATCCGTGGTGGTACTAGCTGCTGTTTCAGAAAACTGTCTTGGCTAGGGGACCCCCACCTGCTATAGCTCAGACAACCACGTAATAATGTAATAAATGCAGGTAATTCTGAACAACTTTTTGAAATCCCCAGACCTTGACTGAAACTCACTTAAGCCAGTTCCTATTAACTTCAGCCAGATTTGAAGCACGCACTACAATATTATTTTTAAACCTGTAAGAAAGTCATTTCAGCCTTAATGTTGTTACAGACACAACAGAGAAAGGCATTAATGCCTTCAAAAGCTCCCAGGTAATTTACAGAAGCTGCAACCAAGGCAAGGAGCTGAGCACTGAGAGACAAATCTGATAACTTGATGCAATACAGGTTTGTATCTGTTAATCCAGCATTCATGAACTGCTGCACTTTGTCAGGGATGACTTCTGCCCAAAACCCCTCTGCTGCCCTCCCTTGTTTCTTTGCACTGGAAAACATTGCAAAAGCTACATACAGACTATTCCCTCCACACGCAGGCAATTTCTGTGACCAGTTCAAACTCTGGCTTTGTCCCGTGGCTATGTCTCAAACGTAGAATTAATTTAAATTGGTCTAATCTCCCCTTTGCATAGTTTCTGGTCATTTTGAGCCATGCCATTCTTGGAAGCAGTTGAAAGGAGCCTTGCTCCCTGTCCTGGGGCAACCTGGCAGCTGGGAAAGGGGGTTTCAAAGGAGGACAGCACCCATTTGGGGTCAGGCACCCCCAAAGTATTTTGGCATGGCAAATACTTTGTTCAAATTAAAAAAAACCCAACAAAAACCCAAACAACAAGCAGTTTACCAACAGGCTAAAAGGAGACTTGAATCTGCTTGAAGAGGCGTGTTTAGATGAAGTCCTGTATCACACTGGTAATTACACAGACCCCGTTATCACAGTAACTCACTGGCAGGTGAGAAATCCCGTGTAAAATAATTACACTTAAGACCACATACTTATCTAAGGCAAGGCACTTAGTAGCAAATGCTTAATCCTTCTAGCTCAGAGGGACAAACTGCTCTGTACTGGGGAAAAAATGCAGATTAAACCCAAGGAAGCCACACATTCACATATGCAAGCCTAGTCTGAGTAAATAAGAAGCAGGGCTTAGACCCATTGCTGGCTGAAAACAGCTATGCATAGAAAACAAGCACAAATGCTTTAAGTACGTGTGTGGACTTAGAAGGGTAGAGCCAGAAGTTAGACAGTAGGGGAGGGAGGTGGGCTGCAGGTAAATAGGCTTGTCAGGAGATTAATTATCTGCCAAACCACACAGATCCTTGTTTACAGTAAACAGCCAGTGCTTAATATTCAAGTCATTCAATTTGCAAGAAGACCTCCACTTTCAGCCTAGTGTGGCAGGCACCAGAACCTCCTAAGCTATTGGCTGTTTTTTTAAAATTCTTAATTTCAACACCCCTTGAACAGAGATAAATGTAAACAGCAGGCAGAAACTGCCCTCTCTCCAAAACAGTAATGTTCTCAAGAAATGGCTGCAGAACATATATATATTGCCTGTGTTACTGGAAGAATGTAAGGAAGAAATCCGGCCCTCCCTTTCTGCAGTTTTCCCCAGAAGAAACTTAGGCACAGAATTAACACACAACATCTCTTCAGATAATTTCTTAGGTCCAGGGAAATGGGGAAAGCTTCTGTAAGTATATGCAACTACTTCATTTAGCAATCCTTGAAAGACAGGAGCAGAAAGTCCACTTTGATACAAGGTATTAGAGACAGATATTCAGACTCCTTCCCAAAATACATGACAAGATTTGCGATGTGGCCTGTGTGGAAATCAGCATTTAGTTTTGGTATTTATTTTTCTGCCCAGGCAAGTAGCTGGTTTGTGGGCTCATCTGCTGAGTTTGCACACCAGAGATGCTCATCAACCGCATACACAACCAATTACCTCTCTGTAGCAGCTCAGTTCACAGACGAGCCTGCAACTGATGGGCAGGCAGCACTGGAGGAAACTACTCATCAGTCTGGTTCTACAAGCATGGCTACCACACGCTCTGCTTCACTGACGTATTGTTCGGCTCTTTCTTCTTTTGTTCTTCACATCTCTCAGTATTCAGATGCTCACTATCAATTTGATCTAGAGTCATTCCCTGGAGGCCATCAGGTCTGCACACAAAAGGTGATGCATTCAAACTTCTCACCCAGCTGTAAAACCTCTCTGTGCATTAAGGTTGCCAAATGGCATACTTTCACAAGTGTTGTGACTTTGGAGAAATTATACTTCATTGCAATGTGCAAACAAATTCCTCAAGTCTGAAGATTTCAGACCAAAATCTTCTTTGAAACAATGCTTGAGCCACTAGATGCTGCTGTTGGTCACCATCAGTTGAGAGAGTGCTGCTCAAACTACTACCAGCTCTCTCAGTGTTATAGAGGGCAGAAGGATGCTAGATGTGATGTCAAAGTGGAAGGTCCCACCCATTCCCCTTCAGCTCCCAGAGGCCAGCAGTGGTAAAAATGAAAAGGAAGATGTGCCCCATGCCTTATCACAGTTGACAGCCTATTGCACTTCCTTCTGCCAGCCTGTCTTCCTAGTGCAAAGGTAGTAGAGAAGGTGGAGTTTCTTAGGACTGGAGGCAGAGGTAATAAGAAACAGCTTGATCTCAACAGTGTTAAGGGGCAGTCTCCAAAGAGGGGAAACACCCCAGCCCTCCATCAGGAATCAGAGAATCTCTTCACTGTCTCTGGTGGATTTTACTGAAAATTTTTGTCCTCAGGAGAAACTAATGCAGGAGTTAAAAAATAATAGTAATCCAGATGGCCAAAATATAATGAGGTTTCAAAGGAAAGTAGAATAATCCCACAGGATCCTTTGAGTGGATATCCTGAGTTTTCAACCTGCAAGCTTTGCAGTATTGATATTCTGTTAGCAGATCTCTAAGCTTTCTAGCTGTTTACTCCCAGCTAATCAATGTCCAAATCTCTGGAGTAGCTGAGAAAGCACACATTTTTGGTGAGATAAATGATATCTTTATCCCAGTTTCCTTTGTCCTGCACGGAGCAGTGCAGTAGGACAGAGGCACAGGTAAGACTTTGTGTGAATATCTCAGAGCAAAAACATTTAAATGGAGACTGAAGATGATAGCAGCAAGTATTTTGCTTGCAGTTAACATAGAGTGTGCTCAATCTATCAGTCACTGCCTCGTTCGGACTAGATATAAGGAAGAAATTTTTTATGATGAGGGTGGTGAAACACTGGAACAGGCTGCCCAGAATGGTGGTAGATGCCCCAACCCTGGGAACATTCAAGGCCAGGTTGGAGAGGGCTCTGAGCAACCTGATCTAGTTGAAGGTGTCCCTGCTCATTGCAGGGGGTTTGGACTAGATGACCTTTAAAGGTCCCTCCCAACCCAAACTATGATTCATGCTGCATCATGATTCAGGATATAATAATATCCCTGTGTACTCCACCAAGCCAATGCCACTCTTTACCAATGCTACCACTAATAATGCTGGACCTCAGGGCTCCTCAGGTGGAAATGTAGTAGCAAAGAGAAGCTGACTCAGGAAATGAGGCAGTGGTTGCTGTGGGCTGCAGCATCTTCATCTCTGCCTTTTTGTTGCCGAGACAATATTTTTTCAAAGTACGCACAAGCAAAGCTTCCAGAAGAAGCCAACATCAAATAAGCACGTGGAGAGCTGCTTTCTTCTACCTCTGATCAAACAACATTGTCAGAAGATGGAGAAACAGCACTGCCAGTAAAACAACTTTGTCTCCATGCCTCATCAAAATGCATCCAGAGGAAAGCAACAAAGCTGGTGAAAGAGCTGGAAGGAATGTCCTATGAGGAGCGGCTAAGGACTTTGGGTTTGTCTAGTTTGGAGAAAAGGAGGCTGAGGGGCGACCTCATTGCTCTCTACAGCTTCCTGAGGATGGGAAGTGCAGAGGAAGGTGCTGAGCTCTTCTCCCTGGGATCCGGTGACAGGACATGTGGGAATGGTTCAAAGGTACATCAGGGGAGGTTTAGACTGGACGTTAGGAAGCATTTCTTTACTGAGAGGGTGGTCAAACACTGGAACAGGCTTCCTAGGGAGGTGGTTGATGCCCCAAGCCTGTCAGTGTTTAAGAGGCATTTGAACAATGCCCGTAATAACATGCTTTAATTTGGTCAGCCCTGGAGTGGTCAGGCAGTTGGACTAGGTGATCGTTGTAGGTCCCTTCCAACTGAAATTATTCTATTCTATTCTATTCTATTCTATTCTATTCTATTCTATTCTATTCTATTCCATTCTATTCCATTCTATTCCATTCTATTCCCAAGCCTTGGTATGGATGTTTCCCTGCTTCTTTCAACCCATCGCTTCCTGAAAGTGTTTCCAGGAAGCAGGCTGGAAGGTCCCATCTGGAGATCAGATGCACAGCAAAGACCCAGCTTTTCTATTCTGCATGCTCCATTTGGTACTTCTCAGCCAAAACAGGAGAGACTGGGGAGCTGCTGGGCAGGAGGACCTGGAAACGTGGTGCAGAGCTCAGCAGCTGTTACTGAAGCTGCGGACTTTCGCCGTGGGCAGAGTTCCCCAGGTTCTGCATGCTGGATGATGGACCTCAGGGGAGCATGTCTTGCAAAATGAACACCAGAGTGACTCCTTAAGGACCTTTATTTAAAAAAAGAGATGACCTCTGTGTAAATGAAATTCTTGTTTACAGCACAGTGCTACAACTCTATGTGCTAATTTTCGTAGCCTCACTGGCTACTAATAATAGCCATATTATAAATACAGATGATACAGAAGATATAGAAGATACAGATAATATAGATAATAAAGATAATAACACCCACTCACCAAGATTTTACAAAGAGCAGCCCTGACATTTAATTGTGTTATGCTCCCAAAATACAGAACTCAGCAAAAATTAAGTCCATACAAGTGTAATAGCTGTACATAATAAAGCCAACGTGTGCTCCTAATCTGTTACATTACTGCTTCTTAATTACTCCAAATGTTTCATTAACTAAGGGTGACAATACTGTAATTATATGTAAGTCTTTGCATCTGTTGTCACATCTCAGATATAGAAACTGCCTCCTCTGTACACATAAAGGGACGGATATCCATAACTGGGGTTATACAACTTAATATTTATAGAGAACGTAAAGATGATGTGAGATGTGCCTGAGGACAGGCAAGAACCTTGATTTAAAAGTATCAAACAAGCATTTAAAGCAGTTTAATGAAGGGAAGAATAAGTCCAAGAATACCCTAGTCTCCAATGGGCCTTGAAAAAAACAGAATGAAAACCAGGTGCATAACAGGATTTTTGGGCACAGTTTCCACTCGTGATGCTCTGTGAGAGACCCATGGGAGGAGGAGAGGGACACTAAGTGCAGAGTGTCACCAAGGGCCTTGGAAGAGACTGCTCCCCAGCCTTTGTATCTGCAAGCCATTTCACTGTCTGTCCTCACCTGTAGCACTTTCTCTTTCTTGTGCTATAGCGTTACAATTCTGTTTCTGCAGGCCCCGGGGCAAGGCTTGTGATTATGCACAGATAAGTGAAATTTCCTTAAAGTTATTTCCGGTGCAAAGAAGAGAAAAGTCTGAAGCTGGAAATCAACAAACTGGGTTTGTATTTACAGAATGCTCATTTGTCTTTTACAGAGGGGATCAGTCTGGCTAATATTCGGGTTTCTGCAGATGTTTCACAATCCTCCTGGGTTAAAAGTCGGCACATTGGAATGGCAGGAGTCGAAAAGATGTTATTTAAATTAAAGAAAACAAACCAACTCAAATAGCATGCAAACTGAGTTTCATTTTACTACAGAAGTGAAAAACAGCCCCCAAACATGTTAAAGTATACAGGACCAAGTGATTTACTCTAAATACTGCAACTGATTATGAGGTTATACATTGGCATTTTATTGAGAGGGTGGGAGGAAGAAAAGTCATTATTCAAATTCTCATCTTAGCTGAAAAAGTCTAATGTAACAGTGCAACATTCAAAACTTTTGAACTGAAAAGTTCTTTTTTTAAATTGATTTAATTTATAACAGTAATTTCTAACCCACTTGTTCCATTAAAAACATGCAATGTCTAGGAACTCAGGTAGCAAAAAGGCTTTGTTCCAAGTTGGTAATTTGCCATTAAGAGTCTTGTAAAATACCAGTTTTTCTCCAATGACAGAGGAATTGTACTGTTTATTGAATAGGAACACCTCATTGTTGTGTGAGTTTGTAGAATGCTTTTGAAATTTCCTCCAAAATACTGATGTGTAGACTTTAATCAACAGAAGCAGCTCATGCCTACCCTGGGCTTTAGGGTCTGCCAAAACATACTGCTCCTTCTTCCCGCCATGGCACCCAGCAGAACTCAGAGCTCCCCATGCCCTTGCACAACACTGTGGTGCTGCATCATCCCCATTTCCCTCAATCTACTGCTTCAGTAATATCCTGTCCCCAAACTCTTCCATCTGAAAGCCATTCCTTTGGTGTTCTCATCTATTACTTTGCAAGTTTTCCATGTATTACATTCCTTTTTCTGTGGGCCTCAGAATGAAACTTGTAAATAAGCACAATTTCATCTCCCTATTTTCCTCTCTTCTCTCAGAGTGCTCATCAGCTTGCTACCAAGTAAAAGGAAACTCCTTCACAATCAAAAGAAAATGGCACCATCATTGATGTTGGACATCAAATACTGGATGATACCAGCTGTCTGTTAGGAAACTGTCACATCAAGATAGCCATATAGTCAGCACCCATCTATATTCAGACGTTTTAAAGGGAGACAGGATGAGATAGAAACATGAGAATCCCAATAATTATCAGCTCTCCAAATGATCTCCAGAACTATAAGTGAATAGATCCCTCCCACAAAGTCATACAGATATATGCTGTGTCCTAAAGTGGGTGGTGGAGGGGGAATAAAGATTTTTGTGACATGCATGCCTTTGACAAAGGTTCCTTCATTTTTCTAAGAAGATGTGTTTTGCTACCCAGGCATTGCTCCATTATGGGTGTAGAACTTTATACATTTACTATAGCCCCAATTGAAATATTGTATACAAATGAGATTTCACGCTCTCTTTCTCTTAAAATTAATTTCATATAGAAGTTGCTTTTACTTTTATTTTCAGCAGAATCAAGACTTTTATGCAAATTGCTACCTACTTACAATAAATGATTCACTAAATGGTTTCACTAAAGTCCGGGTAAACTGACTTTAAAACAGTAGTACACAGTGTCCTAGAAATAAATACCTTTTCTTCTGTCAAGAAGCTGAAAAATCAGGGGATGTTTCAGCTTACAAATATGTATGCTACTATTGTTGATTAGCCAAATACAAATTAAACTCACTTACCACCTAGCTTAAGCAGGTGGGGCAAGAAGATGGAGGAATCAGAAAGAATTATCTTCCCTAATTTATCTGCACCTACACATATGTACCGACATATACTAACAACATAGTTAGCCCCAAGACCCAGCTTATATCACTCTTTGAGGCACATAACAGAAAAGAAAAGAGAATGACTACATGACAAACACAAGCCAACTTTCCTGAGCTCCTAAAGGCTGTAGCTGAGGATCCAGCAGAATTAGTGCCAAGCCATTATGCACTAGCTGCATTTTTGCTTACATTAAGCCAACCAATGCTTTGGAGAGTAATATACTTCTATCAGTCATTCATACCATCATAATGGCAGTAATTTAACTCCTTTGGGGTTTCTGTAAGATCTCTGCAAAAAAGCAAGTGGAAGAAAGTCTATGGCTGCTGCCTTAGGCTTTCTGTGGGTGTTAAATACATGTAGGCAACTAGCTGACAAACCACATATTCAAACTAGCATATGCATATTTATCTATTTTACTCAGGTTTGCGTAGGACTGGTTTTAACTTGGTCAAGAAAAAGTGTTCTCCCTTCTTCCTTCTGTTAGTCCTACCTTATTGTAAGAAAGTAGCACCCTAGACTACTTGGTGGATGTGGCCTCAAGAATGTCAAGAAAGAGAGGGGGAATATACACACCTACTATGTGTATGTACCACTTGAAGGGTCAGATTCCCAGCATGCCTCCTCTGCACCTGGTGCTTTTTAGCCCAGGAAAAAGAGTACTGTTTTCAGCAGCTCCACTACACCATCTCTTTATTCTCACATTAACTCCTGTAGTTAAATTCTCTCAAAGACAGTGGAGTTGGGTGGCCACTGTCAGTGGAGAGACTGAAATATAAGGCAATTAGCAGCAGAACTGCAGTCTCTGCACCAGGATCTTTCCAGGAGCATGGCAGAAAGGAATGATCCTGCACACCCAGCTCCCTGCAGGAGTGGGTGGTCACCACAGGTAACCCTGAGATGGGAGATGCGGCCACAGCTTCGGGAGCAAGCATGGAAGAAACCAAGCCTCATGATCACGTGGTAGTCTCTCAAGCCATTTTTGTCATCTCTCCACAATTATCTTATGCTGACATAGCACCGTGATGATAAACCATCAGAAGTATAGGGGACTGGAAAGGTAAAGGACTCTCCCTCCATCCCCAGGGAATCAGGAACTTTAAATTACTGGAGTGTACTTCTCAAGTTCACATGTTCAGGAGTCCTACCTGGACTGAGAGCAGACGAAGGTGAAAGTTGTTGTTGTCCCACTGGAGATAAGAAAGGAGCCCTGGCTCCTACTCTTCATTCTCACCTTTTCAGGAAGGTTTTAATTCACTAGGTATTTGGCACCTTGTTTCAGTCTTTCCTTCCCTATCTGCCCTGGGCTTATTCTAGAACCCAGGCAGCACTAATAGCCAGGACTCATGTATATGTGCCCCATTTTATTGTGTGCTGAGACAGGCTCTGCAGGACACCCTGCTCATGCTTGCACTGGATGTGATCAGCAGTCTTTCCAGCTCTTCAGGCTAGCAGTGACCCGTGCCACCTTGCTTCCCGCTGCAGTGGCAAGAACAGCTCCTGCCTCAGATTTAATCAAGTCATACTTGTTCTTACCTCCCTGCTGCTCCTTGGCTGCTCCCTCTTTCTTGTTGACCCCAGCTGGCCCTGTGAATCTTCAGCAGGTGCCTCTTTGCTGTCCCCTTCTCCTTTTCTTCTGTTCCCAGCCCTCCCTTTCCCCAGTCCCTCCCCTCCTCTTCTACAATTCTGCTCCAAAGTATAGTTAGCAGTATACATACAGAAATGAAGATAGCATTTGCTTTTGTCTAGCATTTGTCTACCTTTCAACTGATGTAATCTTTTCAAAGAGAGTTACTGAGTATTATGTGTAATACACACCGTTACTCCTAACCCACATGGAATATCTAACAGAATGGATCCTCAAAATAAGATGTGACTTGTTGCTGCCTGTTTAATATAAGCAAGCATTTAATAATTATTGAGCAGTTTTGATGCTGGAATCATTTTATCAATATTTTTCCCCATGCCTTGTATTTTTATATATATAGCATATATATATATATATATTTACAGGGAACTCAGGGCCAAACTTTTTTTCCAGGTGCAGCCTCTTTGACGAGTAGAAAATCAATCCTGCTAGTGGTCAAAGCTTATTCTTGGCTTCTGTGGATGTTTCTTAAACTTCTTGTTTTCCAGTATCTCTTTCAAGTCATTGGATTAATCATCACAAACTTTCTTAGACTTTCTAGTTCTGATTCTTTAATTGGATCTCTCCCCAGACATATTCCATGAAACTTGCAGTAACTTTTGCTCCAAGTGGCCTTCCTGCTGTGTTCCTGCCTATCACTCCGGTACGGATTGTTCAGCAGAGGTCCTCTCAGATCTGGAGAGTGTATACAAGCAGTCAAGGTCTGCTGCGTACTTACTGCCTTGTACTGGCACCCAACCAGAACCTGTGGTGCTCACAGCTGCTGCACCTTTTTTGCCTGCAGCACATTCTGAATTAGCATGTACTGAAAATATTCATTTCACAGATGTTCAGCTTCAAATTCCACTGTTTAGAAGACAGACTCTATTAGAAAAAGAGCAGATTTTAAGGAAAGAGTCTTCCCATGGACAAGCGGAACTTTTCACCAAAGCTCTTACTTTGCTTTGTTTTTGGAGTAGTCTTTGACACAGCAAAACATCATTACCTGGAAAAGTTTATTTAATTCATATTAATTGTTGCTGTGTGTGTCTTAGGTTATGCTTACACTTGCACTCAGTGTACTAGCCCTGAACTAATTAGATCAGCCACAGCAGAACCAGAGCAGGGTCACCCACCTATATTACAGCCCATATATTAAACTTAGGACTGCTGTGGTGGGATGGCTACTGATACCCATATTCTGTATCCTCAGTCTCTTGATGCCCTTCTGGTATAAAATCCTAAAATAACTGAATTAAATGGATTTTTCCCATTGATTTCAACAGAATCGGAATTTCACTTCTAGTTTTTGTTTTGCCTTTGGTGCAAGGCAACAAAATCTCAAAGTAGTCTGAAGACATCTTTCTCCTTTCTGTTGCACAGCATAAATTTTACTTTTACCTTCATCACCAGGACAGACATTACCAGGAGCTATCCCTTGGACAGAAGGAACATGAAAAGAACTGCAAAATTCTATCTTGATGAATGCTTCTGAGGAATATTTTCAAATGTGTTTTTCCTCAAGGTTGCTGCTTCTGTGTGCAATGGTTGTTCATTTAATTCAGACAGCACCTGTCTCTGATCATTATTTTTTAAAGAGTTCTAGTAATCCATAAACTTAATCTAGAAAAGAAAACATTGTGTTGCTAAAATACTGTAGTGGAATTGCTCCTGTTTTGATTACTCCTTACTAAGGTGCACACATTGAAGCATTTTCTTCACTAGACATATATAGTCTCTTCTGCGCCTTGCTGTGGTCTCCCTCCTCCCTTTTCCTAGTTTTGCAGATACCTTTTCTTTCACTGCTTCAGAGTTTCCTTACTGTTCTTACAGTGAAAATTCCTCTAATATCAGCAGCTAATATGAGCAGCCTGGAGTTTAAGGCCACCCAGGAGCAGAAATTCCAGAACTTCTTATTGTTGTAGACTATAGGAAGCATCACGAAAATCACGCCTAACATGGTGCCCTTTTATTTAACGCTCTGTCCTAGCTTGGATTGTGGCTCTGAATGCCATGAGGCACCACGGATAGATAGGCATGTAATGCTGAACTTCCTCTGTCTGGAGTTAAAAATGGTTTATGTTTGTCTTCTGCTGATGGCTTTTATGCTCTTCATCCACACACTACACATGATACTAAGATTGGCACTATTTCCCAGCTTTTTGGTGGTGAATATTTACCATGAAAAGGGCACTTGACTATTCCAGAAATGAAAAATGCAGCCACAAATCCTCCCTTTCTCTTTTAATTAGGAATGCTGGCATGGACCTGCTGACCTCTGCCTCCAGTGTTCCTTCTGCCTACTAGAGTGATCACTGGAGTTGGGAGTTGGGTCTCTGTCTCAGCCATGGTGTCTTCAAAGGCTGTGGGTGGCCCACCTTCCTCTTCTCCTCTGGGAGCGCATGTCCAGCACTGTCAGAGGATCTTCTCTCACCAGTCTTCTTGGGTTCCTCCTATTTTCTCTCTGTCCTGTGGGAGAGGAGAGTGAGCAGGTTCTGGCTGGGTGCCAGCACAAGGCAGTGACTACACAGCAGACCTTGACTGCTGTATACACTCTCCAGATCTGAGAGGCCCTCTGCTGATCAGTCCTTACTGGAGTGATAGGCAGGAACACAGCAGGAAGGCCACTCGGAGCAAAAGTGACTGCAAATTTCTCAGAGAATAATATCAGGGAGAGATCCAGTTAAAGAAGGGACTGAGTGAGCATCTGTGTGGGTGTTTGGCTGGTGGCCAGGGTCAACCCACCAAAATGGTGGTGTGAATAGCACCCTGGTGCTATTGTATGATGTATAGGTAATAAAAACAACTTTATGTTTTTACTCATTTGGGTTAAAGAGAAGTTTTTATGCCTTGGACTGTCTTCTGACTGAACATATAACGAATTGCAAAAACTCATGGAGAAAAGAACAAAGGAAATCCTCTTGTTATATCTGGAACAGCAACCCTTTGCAGCTGTGTTTCCATACATAATAAGATTCACTTATTTTGTTACTGCTGAACCTTTAATTCTTAGGACAGAAGAGATACACAGCTATGGATAGAATACACTGTAATATTTTACAAACCAGAATATTTTAATTCCTTACTTTTAGGAAATGCTCTGCTGTGCTCCAAAGTAGCAATGTTTCTGCTGTTAAACTGCTATGAACCAGCCAAGTCACTACTGCAGAGTGAAATAATTATATATATATACACACACAATTTTCCCATGGAAGGTCTCTTCCATGCATCTGGTGGGGGGAAAAAAAAAAGATGCGAGAAGAAAATTTTCATGAATTAAGCAGAGTTGTAAGACAATAAAAAAATTGCTTTCATCATATTTAGCAATTAGGTGACAGTTTTCTTAGAATTACTGAGACCAGAAAGGAGTTTTCCACCTGAGCGAAAGCTGAATATTTAAGTTCTGTCTCTAGAGATGCAGCACACCCATAACTGCAAGTGTTGCACTGCACTTCACTGTTCACAGCCTGGGACATTGTGGGAGAATTTCAGTGTAATGACTCATTTGGCTGTGACCTGTGATGGCTAAGGAATGGTCCCACCCTCCTCTTTGCCACACCTTACACAATGTGGTGTAATCTACTACAGAAAGATGTGGTGGGCTGCTGGAAGCAGTGGTTAAGTCACTGCAGCTAAAAAGACCCGAGATCAACTATTAACATGCATTAAATTTCAGTGCTAAAGTTTGCGAATCTCTAAGAAGTGTCATAAGCACACAGGCAAGCAGTATTTCCTGAGCTCTGAATGTAATTTTCCTTTCAACACTCCTACAGGCCTGGCATTTATAATGTTTCTTTTGGTACTGAAGTTGTGGATAGAAGAATGCAAGAACGTCTGTGCATATTTAAGATATTAATCCCAGATTATTTTAAAAAGTCAGCACTTAGGTAACATTAAAGAAGAACGAACTAATGAAGTGGTTTGGTTTTGGCATTTCTGGTCATGAACTAAGCATGCAGCATTTGCGTTTCTCCTCTTAAGGATGGTGATTCTTTTCCAATGGGCAGATACAAAGTAATCCAGTCATTTAAATATGAGATAATTTTATAGATTTACACTCGGATTTACATGCAGCTCAAGTTCAGTAGCTGTGTTGGCTGAAATGATAGGTAATGCACTATTACTTACAAAAGTTTTGAAAAACAAAATGGCCCACCACCTTTCTCATCTGATGCAGTAGGTCTCTTACAGTGGTTTTGAGAACTAGGGCATTTTAAAAAGTCATACTCCTAATAGAGTTGAAGCAGAAGTTATCTCTAAGTACAAAAACACAACAGCATTTATTTCATTGAATCCAGCCAAGTACTGATTGCAGTTAATTCAGTTATGCTGACAGACTGATCCCTGACAGCTTTCAAACTCCACAAATAAAAAGCACTAACTTGTCTTCTGAAGCCTCCAAACTTGTCTGAAACCTATTCTCTTGCCATTATCCAAGTGAGGGCCCTCTTTAATGTCTTACAGTGTCAGGAGTGCTGTGCTGGACCCACCTTTGTCCCCTAAGTGAAGCTGCAGGCACTGAGATCTTCAGAGAGGGTTCCCCAGTATGGGGGTTCCCCAATATGGGGGAAAGCGGGAGAGTCAGGATTTACTGAAATTAGTTCCCTTGACACTCCAGAAATGCAAAGGAGTCTCTTCCTCAGGACAGTGTGAGGAGGTGACACGTCCTTCCCTAAGGAGGGTGTAACACTCTTTTTCCCTTCCCACCTCCATTGCTTTCTGCATAATCACCTGTTTTTCCTCACTGGAGCCCCAGACACAAGCATATAAGAATATTTTTCATTTTCTTTGGCCTTGGTCCACTGCTTCAAGTCCTTTTGCAGGTTTTATTGCCAAGCTCTCACTTGACTGATGTCTCTCCATTATTGTTCTTCCTGTATGAAATGGGTTCTTGTAGGAGTAGTTGGCAGGCACTGGGTGCCTGGATAGCTCTGAATTGTTTGATACTAGAGGTAGTGGGTATTAAACATAATTAACCTCCCTTCCTCCATCAGCCTTTCCCTTTTACCCATCTAATCGCACTGGTGGTGTATTTGCGTAATTCAGTTACACGGTTCCTGCTATGTATCTTTGTAAGCTGGTGTCTGGATGAGGCACCATCAGAAAGGGCTGTTCAGTCAACCAGGAGACCACAGTGGGCAATCACTGTCCCTGGCCAGACAAACAGGCTATCTGCAGCTCTGCTGAACACTGATGCCGACAAAGGTTCAGCTGGGTTACAGCAATTTTTGCCCTAATCAGGATGCTAACTCTAAGGTTTCCCTAGCAACAGGAGCAGTAAGTCCAAAGTGACATCTTATTTCTACTAATCTTTTATTTCATTTTCAGTAGGTAATTGCAGGTAAAACCTAAAGCAGCTGTTCCAAAGCAGGATGAAGTGGTCAATACATTTCATTCTGCTGCCTGCAAATAGGAGTATATTAGGAAACGGTGTCAACAGGCTTTTATCTGAGCCTCTTAATCTGTGTATTAATAAATATTATCCGAATAGATAGGTGCTCTTTCTTTGCAAAATTATGACATACACCAGCAATGAAATTTCAGTCTTTTCAATTACACGACTAAATAGAAATGCAGCTCATATTACTGAGGCTGAGGTATATCATTTAGATAAGAGACCTGAAAATCAGATTTTTATCATGTCTCAGTAGCACTGTGGACTTCCCTATCACTCAGGTGGTTTCATCCCTGTTACTATTAGCAGAAAGAACAAAAGAAAAAGGGCTATTTAATTCCCCCTCTTCTTTCTTGCCAGCACTAGCTAAACAGCACCCTCAGTCTTTGAATGCTGTAAAAAATTTGGAAGGAGCAGTTAACGTTAGATGGGAGACTTACAGAACGTTTGCAAACATCTGGCAATAATTCCAGGAGTGAGTTGTTATAAAGTGAAGCACAGCACTGCTCATTCCACATTAGATCAGCTCTCTGTCATGCAGTTGCTTTGCAAAGGGAGCACTTTACAATATCTGCACTGCTTCCAATTAGTTTCTTGGGAAGTGTCAGGTATAGATTGAAAGACTGTGTCTTGCTCTCTGGGTGATAGCAAGCAGTTGTGATTAGCAGCTGTGCTAGGGCTAAAAATCTTAACAGACATGTGAAAAGGAGATAGGAAATTTTTTCTGTGTTGTCCTTAGCACTGGAACTCATGTTTCTTGCTAGGACTCTAACAAAGCTTGGCTTTGTCTGAGGTATTTGACTTTGGTAAGGCAGAGGAAGCTTTCATGAGGAAATGACATAAAAGACACATAAGGGTCTGGTGTAAGCAGTTGTTACTTTTCAGAGTATTTAATAAGCATGCTCTTTCTTTTTTATGAGAGAGAGATTTTGTTTTGAGAGGGCAAATGAATCTTGATAGTCTTGATACTTCTCTTATGTTCTCATTTTGTAGATTTTTCCAAGGAGTAGAAGCCTTGGTGCGGTGATTTAAAAACTGAATCTAAAGACAAAGAGACAGAGAAGCAGGGGAAATCTTAGTATTCATCTTGCCGCTAGCTAAAATGAGGATTTTGTCCAAAACTGATCTCTGCTAATTTAGTTAGCAAAAGACAAAAGAACAATTTTGCTTTATTGGTCACTGGTTTGCAATTAAGGATGAGTTTTGAACTTCCTGAATGCTATTCAAAGGGATGGAAGAGGAACAGGGGAAAGAGAAGAGAGGGCAGGGAGTAAAGGACACAGAGCTTTTAGTTCTGATCATCATGGTCTTCCATGAATAGAAGTAGCACATTTCAAGCTGCTTGCTGGTTGCTTTCAGCAGTGGCAGTCCCCTCCGGCATTTATGTCTCAAACACTCCCTTTGGCTGCTCAGCCTGAGACTTAATAAGCAAGGACACAAGCTACTAACAAAAGAAGAAATGTTCCACTTATTATTCAATCTTAGAGCAATACTTAGAGCACTTTCTTTGTTTATTTAACACAGGTAAATGTAGTGCAGGCAAAGCCAAAATAGCAGATACATCAATCCCACCCGCAGAACATTTTTCATACGACTCTCAGGCATACGCCCGGGTCCTTAGCATAACCAGTGAGTAGCTGCCTGGAGTCTCCCCTGCTAAGGATTCAGACAGTCTGTTTAGTTTGTCTGAAGCTGCCCAGACTTCCTCTACCTATCTTTTTTTTTTTTTCCTACACATTTGGATTCACTCTCCAGTCAATGCATTCTTTATCCTTATAATTTCCAAAGATTTCCTAGCATTTCATATGAATTTTTTTTATTGGAATGAAATCCATTCTTTCCTAACCTTTCCATCACAGAGGACCCTGTTTTACATATCTGTCAGTATCCTCTTCCAGGAGCTTCATCTGGACACTAAGAGTCAGGTTAGTCTTTCCAGCATCCAGTTTTCTAGAACTCTGATCATTCTCATTGCTCTCCTGTGGACTGTCTCCACTTGGCCTGCCTCCTTCTTGAAGTTCAGTGCCAAACCTTGTAGTAGTCTGAGTTTTTTTCAGGAGTATCATGAAGAAGCTTTCTCCCAGTTGCTCAAAATCATCTTTTCCTAGAGGATGCTCCAGCTGGAGTCCTGTGGGAAGCAAACTGCAGGGTCAGCCAGCTCATAGAGCTTGGTCTGTGGGGCCCTCTGCAGAAACTAACAGACCCTGCAGGAGTCAGGTAGGCTGCTGAATGGTCCCTAATGCAGCCAGTGAAATTTGCAGTCTGTTGTATATATCAGCACTGATGCTAGGCTGTACTCATTTTACAGTGCCCTGCTTAATTGTGTTAGCTAGAGAGCCGTCACTGTAAGAGCAGAGCAAATGCCCATGATGGGCACAGTGAGGAGGCAGAGGAGAGGGGAAGTCAAGCATATTCCTTGTTTCTGAGCACTCCCAGGGATGGATATGTGTACAGGGGAGCCTCTTCCCCAGGGAACTGGTCCTGCTTACAACCATATGAAATTCAGGGACAAAATAACTGGTCTCTCAGGAAATTTAGCCAGTGGAAGCACAGGCAAGCAGCTACCAAAGGACCTTTGTACTCTCTAAGGTCATGGGTAGAGTCAGACTTTTCTCACAAAATTGTTTGTACATCCATGTCTCATTTGGGCAGAAAAGGGAAACATTCCAATCCGAAGGAACAAAGACTTTATTTGATTTGCTGGTTGCCGTCTTGAAAGGGTCTTGTCAGCCTGACTTTTGCCTAGGGGGACAGAATTGCCATGGTGTGAGGCTTCCAGGCAGATGGCTGGAAGCAAGCGCCGGGCTCAGCGCCTCCCTGTCAGCCCAGCTGTAGCTCCCAGATTGGAAGGATCTCACGCTCTTTGCCTCTAGGTAGAAAACATGAATGATAAGAGCCTGCCAGAAATGTCAGATCCCAGCTGTGTGACAATTCCTCCCCAACACAAATTTAAAATAAGAGTCAGGTAAAATTGGAAATTTTCAAAGAAATATTATCTGATGGACAGTTATTAAAAGGGCATTTTCAGCAGAAAAGAATGACATCCTTTCCACTCTGACAGGAAGCTGCCAACCATTTCTACTCGCTCGTGCCTCAAAACCTTTCAGTTCTTTTCCAGATGCTCTTTTCTCATCCATGAGCTGTTGGCTCTGCTTCCCTCTTGCGATCCCTCTCCCAGCCTCTCCTATGAGCCTCACCCTGCTCACTTCACCTGCCCATTTTCCCTGCTACCCTTTCACCTCTCGCCAGTGCTCCTCTGCTTTTCCAGCAAGAGAAAAAAGGGAACGAGCAGCAGAACTTACCAACCAGAGATACCTTGATACTAGTGCTTGCAAATGATAGCACTGCCAGCTCAGTGATGCCAACGTTCATGTTTCTCTCTTGATTCTTTTGCTCTATTCAGAGTTAAAATTTGTTAGGTTACTTGTACTCCCATAATTATACAGTGTCTTGCATTTTGACATTTCAGCTTCAGCAGGAATCTCTAAATCCACACATAGTTGAACAAAGGGAAAGCGAGGAGGGAAGGCAAGGAGAAAAGGGAACCATAAGGAAGCTGTAGCTCTCCACTACTTCTGTCCCAGTGGTATATGTTTTCACAGGGCTTACACGGTCACAGCTGCGCAAGCTCTTCATCAGTACACATTGGTACTGGATCTTGCTGCTCCTAGACTACATAATTCTATTAAAAGCAACATAACAGTCATTTTTTTTTAAATGGGGCCTGCCCTTTACCTCCGTCACATTCTCTGGGAAGCACGTTGCCAGCCCCCAGACCTGTTGTACAGTTCCTGGAGAACCTCCCCACTGCCAGAATGTGCTTACAGCTGGGACGTCAGGGTTCTTCCATCACAGCTACACCTTCCTGGGTACTCCGTCTTGGTCGGCTGTAATTTATTGCCAAAACCATGGGCAACCTACTGTCTACTGACTGCATGTCACTGTTCACATCCATTGACAATTATCGATCGGCACTTAGGGAGATGCTGAATGCCAGTGCTGTCCTGTCAGCTCACCAGGAACTCAGCTAACATCCTGAGATACCATAGCATTCATCACGTGTGCTGGTGCATCTGCCTGCTTTTCATAATGCTTTCCAGCGCTAATGCTCCTGGGGTGGGAACCCTCTTTAGTAGGGTGAGAAATAAACCCCCAAATCCTATACGCAGCCTCTGTGGTTGCAGGCGGAGCTGGGTGCCATACTTTTCCTTCAGATTCCCTCTAAATCTAAATCAGCTTCTCTGGGCCCCCTGCTGACATCTTCAGTAGAAATTTTTAATGTGTGCACTGCAGGCCTCACCTTCTGTATTTCTACATCTGTGTCTGTATTTATGTGAGGTCAAGTAACGTGACATTCAGCTGGGGAGGCAAGTGCTGAACACAAATAGTGTGTCGGCTGGCTCTCGCTCGGGGGTCGGAGGGGTGAGCAAAGCCAGCACACGAGCATCGTTTCCTTCCCCTATACATCCAGCTTCCCACAAACAATCAACTGCAGAAGTCACCACTTTCTGCCAGCTAGCAATACCCTGTTACCAGTAATTGCAAAAGCCATTAATAAAAGAGGGGAGGGGGGGAAGCAAGACACAAAAGGGAATAAATACTGTACATAGCCAGAAGGCCTTTCCCTCCCACACATATGATTCACTGTTGTTCCTTGCCTCACATGGGAAAATGTTGTCCTGCTGAATATGTACCTTAAAGGCAACTCTGCCTCAGAGACATCACATATGCATATTGATAACATGCACTTTGTAGTGCCTAGAGATGTTTTTAACGAGGCTTGCTGAAATGTACCAACAACTTTCTCTCTTCTCCTTCTGTGTGCCACAGATGATTTTTAAATGTGTTTCCTGGTGGTCTTTATCCCCCGTGAGAAAGCAAAAGGATGGCACAGACAATAATTCAGGATGGCAGGAGAGGGGAGAAATGGCCTTCCATCCTCCCCAGTTGTGCAGGCTGGTGTGGGCCCGGGGACCCCAGTTGCCTTGAAACCTTCACATAAGCTCTTGGGTTTTTCCACACAGTGACTAGAGAGGCACACCGAGCGCCGCTTAACCAGACTATTGGTAGGAGGCCAGGAGAGAGGCCACTCTGCCAGCAGCGGGGTGGGTGCAGAATCACTCCGCACAGGTCACCCCGTGGGGCTCACGCCCCATTAAACTCCACCTGCCTCTGCGCCTCTAGTTAACCTTACTACATGATTGGCAGAAGACAGGTGAAGCTTTCTTGTGATCTCAAGGTGGTGGGAAGAGCAGTGACATGTACACCCAGTCCTTCCAAGCCCAAGCTTCCAGTCTTCCTTTGTGTAGTCTTTTTTAACTAACACTATTCAATTAATACAATTTATTTTCGACATCTGCCTCATGTTGTCACTAGCAATTAAAATGGAGATTCAGAGCCATTAGAAGCATGGCCACAGAAACACTGAAATCCCACACACCCTATTCTGTCCTCTGTGGAATAACTGGTACTGTTGTACCCAGAAGATGCTTTTCTGGTCCCTTTCTACCACTGAGAAGTACCTATAGTTGTAACTCTACTGCATTTGTGCTCTGCAAAATGTTACACTGATGAAGTGCTGAAGTGTGTGCCTCTGGAGAGCAAACCCATAGCACTCACCAGCACGCCACTGTGGACATTTACTGCTCAAAGCTACTGAGAAAGGCGTGTTTGGTGACAGGCAGGCAGCAGGTCACATCTGAAAACAGGGGGAGGATAACTTTCCTTGCCCAGGACTGCATTCAAAGGAGGGCAAATGCACGGCATGATCCACATACATACCCTAATGACCAGCTGGCTGGGGGGGATACTGCCAGTCATCACCGGTAGTGCATCACCTGCTTAGTCTACCCCTTCACATACCTAAAGCAAACAGTGTGTCTATACTGCCCTTGAAAGCATTATATAAAGATATAGGAGCAAACTTTAAATAATTTTGTTCAGGCATTGGGATCAGTTGTTTGCAGTGGAATAAATTCACAACAGTGCTGCTGTTAGACTGTCCTCATCACCTGAGTTAGTGTCCTGGTTTCATCTGGGATAGAGTTGATTGTCTTCCTAGTAGCTGGTACAGTGCTGTGTTTTGAGTTCAGTATGTGAAGAATGTTGATAACACTGATGTTTTCAGTTGTTGCTCAGTAGTGTTTAGACTAATGTCAAGGATTTTTCAGCTTCTCATGTCCAGCCAGTGAGAAAGCTGGAGGGGCACAAGAAGTTGGCACAGGACACAGCCAGGGCACCTGACCCAAACTGGCCAACGGGGTATTCCATACCATGTGATGTCCCATCTAGTATAGGAACGGGGAAGTGGGGGCAGGGATTCGCCGCTCGGGGACTGGCGGGGTGTCGGTCGGCGGGTGGTGAGCAATTGCACTGCGCATCATTTGTACATTCCAATCCTTTCATTATTTCTGTTGTCATTTTATTAGTGTTATCATTATCATTATTAGTTTCTTCTTTTTCTGTTCTATTAAACCGTTCTTATCTCAACCCACAGGTTTTGCTTCTTTTCCTGATTTTCTCCCCCATCCCACTGGGTGGGGGGGAGTGAGTGAGCGGCTGCGTGGTGTTCAGTTGCTGGCTGGGGTTAAACCACGACAGTTAGCTTGTTTAAAACTTGTTGCTGTGTCCCTCCACTGGGGCAGCCAGGACAGAGATGGAGGAGAGGTGGAGGGACTGTGTGTGGCCTCATCTCTTCCTCATCAAGGGAGACAGTTACACTGGGCAATGCTAATGGGATGCTGTGAAGCCCCCACACTCCCTTTTTATCCACAGAAAACCCGTCCCACACACTTTCTTAAAATTTTGGTCTATTCTTGCTTTCAACTGCTAAACCAATGCAGGTAGGGTGCTTTAAATACCTTAGAAACAGCTGCTGTGATGGCTCATAGATTGTGATATCATTCCTGATTGGTGGTGGGGAGAACTTGCTTAGAGTGATAGTTCTAGAACTTAAATATAATGATCCACTCTTGCCTGAACCCCTCCACTTTAATAAAATCAGTTACTATAAATCCTACAGCTTTGTGTTGTGGGCATAAATCAGATTTATCTGTCCATTATAGCAGGGTATTTTCCTCTTATCTGAGAAATCTTCATGTTGAGCCAATTTAGAAAACTAGAAAATTTCAAATATAGTTTAAAAAGACAGTATCCTTCCTTCCTTCCTCCCTTCCTTCCTTCCTTCTCTCCTTTCTCTCCTCTACAAAATTAAGAAATGCTTTCCTCTACTGAAATTAACCTTTGGATTTCCATCTTTTACTGTCTTGTCACTGCAGATGACATTTTGTTTTCTATTTGTACCCAAATCCATAGACTTCATTACTAAAAGAAAGAAAATTTGTAGACAACCTCTGATAAATTATCATAGTCAGCATTGTGAATGAACACAGATCCATTATAATACGATTGTCACAGCAAAATATCTTTGGAAGAAAGCAGATCCTTGCTTGAAACAAGCATACACAAGTAGAACACACACAGAGAGGCACACTCCAGCCTTCATTTGTTGTAAAACCACATAGACTGCTTCTAGTAAAAATAAAATATTAGATAATGATTAATCTGCAAAATTTGGTGACGTGTGTGAGGCACCATACCACCACATGGGTTTGATCCCAGGAGACATCATCTCTCTGGGCCAGGACTCTGAATAACTGTGATGTTTTCTGGAGAGAAGGATGCTCTGTGCATATTGACACTAACAAGGAGCTCCCTGGGAACTTGTCAGGGGTGTGAATGGTTGAAGAAGTGGAGCCAACGCAGTGCTCCAGCTCAGCCGAAATGCCCAATTACCCTCAATGTGTTTGAGGTATATTTTCAAACACCATTTGGCCCTGAATTTTCTCTGCTTTCTTCTGCTTAAATTGAGAATAGAAAAGGATGGTTTTTACCATGATTTTGTTAAGAAAAGCTAGGTGCTCAGTTTCAATTTTGGATAAAGTCCTTCAGTAGACTATGTACACATATTCTGCAAAATGTACTTCAACTCTCATAGAACATACTCATTTGAGTGTTATCCAGTATCAGCTCGTTTATATCCCTGCAGATATATGGAGAGTTTCCCAGCCTTGAAAGCAAAAATTAAGAGACTAGAATTGGCAGCTATTGGCACTCATTTGGGTGAGTTTTTCCTGTTCCTTGCACAGGTCTATATTATTTTTATCCTTTTAGAATTCATTCTTTTATTTTGGGGACCGCTGGAGGGGAAGCTAAGGAAGAAAACCAGAAGCCTTAAGGTAATGACTCAAGTAAGAGTGTTCACGCCTTCATTTTCTATGTGTGTTAAAACAAGAAGGGAAGAATGAAGGCAGGCAAATGCAGTTAAGGAAACTAGTAAATGCTCACTGAAAGCCGCTGGCAGCAGAGGCGAGAGAGGGGCGATGAGCTACCTGGCTGAGACACAGCCCCTTCCTTCCATCACTGGGGTCACCAGTGGTTGTCACACAGGTCCCATCCCAGGGAAGGAGAGGGGTGAAGGGCTGTGCTTTGTGTGTGAGGGATGGCCCCCACAGGCAGCAGGTGTACGGGCAGGGTGCAGGGGAAGGCAACCAAGAGGAGGACTCAAGAATGAAGGAGGAGTTTCATTGAGAAGGATGGGGGAGGGTATGACGAAACAGAAGGAAGAAGAGGTATTGTAAAACGAGGTCTGTTGGTAAAGGACAGGTGAATGTAAGCTAGCCATGAATAAATTCACGCTGGAAATTAAGACAAGTTTTCTAGCTTTGAGACCTGTAAGCTCTCGAGCAACCTTCTACTTAGAGCAGCTATAGAAAAAACACTTATCATAATGTTAAGAAAGGTTGATGTGTTGGGTAGAAAGCATTATGTTTTATAGTTACCAGAGACAGTAAAGGACTGGGCTCTGTAGCCAACAAGATCCTTTCCTGGTCTGTGTTCCTACTTAAAGCAAGCATTTATTTGCTGCATATCAAGCTGGGGGTATGTGAATGAACATCTCAAAGGCACAGAAACCTTTCTGTTCCTCCTAGAGCTTCCCCACCAGCAGTCTCCTCCACAGCACAAACCTTACTGTAAACAGTAAAATAAATGCAAGGCTTGAAGAACAAACAAGTAAGCACCAGGGGGAACGATGTTAAACACAGGGGGAATGATGTTAAATAGTGAAACTCTCAACTGCCTCTGTGCAGTTTAATAAGAAGGGCTGCATTCTGATATCCTCACTCCCTGTCTACAAGAAAAAGCATTTCTTCTGACATAGAAAACTGTAACTTGGTGACAGAAGCTAACTTAATTACAAAATTCATGTCAAATCATCAAACAGAAACTACAAAAGGAACATTTAAGGGTCATTGAACTGTGTTCCCAAAGGCTGGGCAGAGGTGGTGTAACTCTAGACAGCATCACCTTACACTTCTCATTTCTAAGGCAAGATGGGCCAAGATAATTGTCACATTTTGGATAGCTTTAGCATAGTTTTTTAGCACCATTCCAGTGGGTTTTGGTTCGGTTGAAATCTAAAGTGAGCCTGCAGGTTGGTTTCTAGTTTCTAAAGACCACTTCACCTTTTTCTAGTAAATATAATCGATCTTAGTGTCAATAATCAGAGGTACTGGAACTGCCTGATTATTATATTCTTATAATGAAGGATAGATTTTAGGAAGATCAGCTGCAGCAGAATGAGCTGCAGCAGAAGCTGCCTGATTGACAGAAAAAAAAGTGTTTAGACTGTTTTCTTATTTGGGGTTTTTTTTTAATGTTAAGGTGAATAGGCATGCTGAAGTAAATATAAAAGGCAACGAGCCAGAGGGAAAGCAGAAACACAAATACATTGCAGTCAGAAATACCAGGGTGTGCGTGCATGGCTCCTGGGCACCATTATGAACCTGCACCCCAGGACGACAGGTCATCCCAGGAATAGTCTGTGCTCGGAGCATGCAGTGTCATCGGTGAGGGCTCGCGCGTATTGCCATGTGGTGTCAAGTTTTAATCTGATGGAGAAGTCAGGAGCCTGGCAGGGAAATGCATTTATTTTCCTCACGCACATGAGGTTAGGTCAGCTCCGGAACTGGAAACTTGAAGTGGTTGGAGTGTATTCGATCTCCAAGGCTGACCAGGAAACTGGGGAAAGGTAGAGTTTGCCCCATGCCTCTTTTTTTCGACAGGGCCAGGTCACTGCAGTAAAAGGCATTAATGCCACAGTCATAACTCCTGCCTTGAGCTCTCAGGGATTTCTGTGTGCTTTTAAACATTCAATGAGCAGAGGGGCAATATCAAATAAGCAACACTGATGTGGCTGTTCTGATACAAAAGATGTGAAAGGAAGAGCTGTAGGAGTCCCAGAGTACTCCAACTATGACTTTGTGGGTTGGAAAATGTCATGAGACTGGGAGCATCTTCAGTGAGCAGAGGAGGAGAGTCCTGCTGGGAATGCAGGGGAGCTGTGGGAGTGCTGCACTGGAACGGGGGGCTCCAAGGTGGTGGAGGGGGGTGGTTTGAGAAGCAACAAGGGCAAAACATCAGAAGAGAACAAGGTACCAGAAGCAGAGGGAGAGGAAGCCATGGGAACACAATCTTCCAAACAGGTCTAATGATAGAATATTTACAAAATAATGACAATACTTTAGTCATCCTCTCACTCGGAATGCTGTAGCAACGGAGAGGAACATGTGCAGAGCCTGGCTTACAACGGAGCCAGCACAGAAACATTCAGTCAAATAACTTGATACTATCTGTTAAATGCAACGCCTTTAACCAACAATCCTCTTTCACTTTACATATGCCTTGGCATGAAAGCCATACGTGTCATGAGCAAATGCTAAACCTGATGACATTTAGCGTCTCTTTTAGTTATGTTCACTGTCTCGTCTTCTTTGGCAGATGGGGCACTGTTTGATGCTCTGGACGTGAAGCTTCAAGCCTGTTTTCTAAACATGCCACAGCATACAGAGTTAATACTTTCTTCCCACGTATCTTTTTCCGGGAAAAGGAAAAAAGAAGAACAAAAAAATCAAAGCAACCCCTGCCTCCCCCTGCGCAACAGCATTGTGCGAAACTGAGAGAGAAAGCAACTGGTGTTGCCATAAGAGGGCACACTGCAGCTGTAGCTTCAACACAGCCCAGAAAATCTCTCCCAGGAATGAGAAGTGCCAGCTGCTTCCCCTCTGAGACTGTACAGTGTCTGTGTACTGAAGAAAGTGCAGGAGGCTTTCTATTAAGTTTCCCAAATGTTTGCTGGCTTCTCCCTCCCTACCCTGCCTCTCACCCTTGCAGTCTTTCTTTGGATTGCTTTTAAGCGAAAGGTTCAAAACTTGCAGAACTGTTGCGCTTGAAGTTATTTCTGGCCACAGTTTTAATGAATCTGTAATGTCTCTTGCTTAGTGTATTACATCCAGGGAGCACACAACACTGCTTTGGAGAGTGTAGTAAGTGAGCAGAAGAGGGCAGGTACATGCAAAGACATCCTATCTTGGGGTGAAGAGATGTAGATCTCTCAGAGTATATCACAGGAGACACATCAGCAGCATTTTTGCAGTGAGTCCCAGGCCTTATATTGCTAAAATGATTCTGACACTATCAGTATCAGGAGCGCAGACAAAAATAAGAAAAATTATCAATGAGCAGAAGGGACTAATGTGTAAATCAAGAACAGTGGGTGCTCTTTGGTTAAAATCATATTAACCAAAACCCATATTTGAAAGCCATAAACTTACTGGAGAGAGAAGCTACATAGCTCAATAGGAACAGGGTACAGGAAAATAGAAATAAGCACAGGCTACTGCAAAACTACTCCTGACTTTCAGAGCAAGAACAGCAAAGTCCTTTTGCAGGTAGAGTGGAAAAGTATTAATACATGAACTGTGGGAAACAATCTGTCCCTGATGGAGGGGTACCTTGGATATACTCAGCTTTTTTTTCCCTACTTAGTGACTTTGTAAGTATACAAGGAAGAGATTAAGGATGAATTACCTTTGTATTCAAATGGTACTTAGCATAATGATAAAGGATAACTTTTTTTTGCAACTGAAAGCCCAAACATATTCTGTGTCATTCCCTTTCCTTTTTTAAAAAGTCTGAAAACATACCAAATTCTCATGTGTGTCCACAACATACACATCGAGCTTACAATAAAAGTTAAATCTATCAGAAGATTTCTTGTATCAGTGAGGCATTTCAGAAACTTGAAGAGAATCTCTGGCAGCTCACACGTGTTTTATGTGATCCTTGTTTTCCTGGCTGCCTCTGCACTGTTTCGTATTCCCTCTGCTCCCCAGGGCTGTTTGTTTTATCACCTTTCTAGCCAATAGCCCTCTAGTTTGAGTGCCAGGCTTCTGGGACAGAGATGATTCTTTGTTATACCTCCACACTTTCTAGGACAGTGAAGCTCTGACCTCCAGGTTATCATACTATGGTTAACTCCTAATAATGATAATCTGTCCTGCTGGTACAGAATTGCATGTAATAAGAAGTGATAAACATCTATGTCAAGGAGCAAAATTCACAGCCTTCCTAAATAAGTTGACAAGGCTATTACCGCATCTCTGATTGCTAGAAATGCCACAGCTCCTGTATATTGTTGTCAGCCTGGTGGTTGTCAAGAAGATGAAACTATCTACTTTCAAGTATTACAGTACTAGTGTTCTATAGCAGGGGTCCCCTAAAAATACTTGGATAACACTTGCTGCTTGCAGACATCGCATGCTATTAGCACACACTTCATGTTGCTTTTCTATCCAGCTGACTGTGAGAATGGTCAGACATTCTCTTGAAGAAGAGTCTAAGAGTTATTGGACATCACTGGCATGTTGTCCCTTTGATACCTCCTGAGCAAAGCTCCTAGGATTGATCACATGAATGGTCTTCAAACATACCAGTGCAAACTCTGTCAGCTTGGTATAAATAATTGTCACAGACCGCTTAACCAAGCTTGTTTTCCACTGAGGAGTGCTCACTTGCTCTTTTCCACGTTCTGTGGGAGATGAGTAATCTGGAGCAAAGTGAAAGAACAGGATAGCGATACCCAAATCTACTCTCACTAGATCTCTGCAAATATGTCCCACTATCTGCTGAAGTGCCTTGGTAGCAATTGCCACTCCTGTGAACACTGGAACTATATCAATCTTTGGCATAGCAAGCGCACTCAACAGCAGCATGTGCAAAGAGAAAAGGCTTAAAACCAGTTGTCTGAAACCCATGCAGGTGAGCATAGACTGTGCCTATGCTTGTGAGAAGGTCAGTCATTGAAAACATGCATGTTCACAATTTCTTCTCAAGATCCCACAGCCTTTGCCTGTGTTGATGGTAGAGGAAAGGACTTGCAGACCTTTGGGTCCAGAGCCCTGACATCTAGATTCAAGAGGTTTGCCTCTTCCAAGGAGCTCGGCTGTTTTATGGAGCACACTTCAATTGGCTAACCTCAGTTCTGGTAACGAGGCCTTAGAGTACATCTTCTTGTCATTTGAGTAATTTATTTTTGCTGTCACTGGACAGGATACTGACTTATCCTCGCAGCACAACATTACAGCTTTGTTTCCATACATTAGTTTGACTGAGTCAGAGCAGCAAAAAAAGCAGATCTCATTTCATAACAGAGATTGGAACAACTTACTGCTGCCTCTGGGACTGTGAGCTCATCTTTGAGTTGGTCTTACTAATTAGCAACATAAACTCCTGCTTCCCTTATGAGATTGGTTTGCAACTGGATTTTGACAGAAGCTCTGAGGGTCACATAAGGAATGTTCTGAGGGACTACTCAGGATGATAAACTGAAGAAAAAGTATAAAAATACAGTGCAATGCCTAATGTGAAATATTGCTTGCTGTGAAATGTCTTTTGAAGTGCCTACTTTCATGCTCTTTATTTCACCATCTATTTTTAAAACAAATTTTATTCCTAACACGAACATTTTTCTCATAGATTCTTTGAATTTTATGTTAGCAGGGGCACCCTGCACAGAACACACTACCACCACCACTACTGCAGCATCTCTGGTAGTTTATGTTAACCATTGCCTAAGACAGCTTCCTAGCCACCTGAGGCCACCTCCTATTATGCAGACCAAGACTTCTGGTATCACAGATCTAGCCCCGTCCAGCAGTTTTTTGAGCTCCCCTGCGTTGCTGTGAGAGGCGTAACCACCCCAATCCCCTGACAGCATTTAATCCCTGAGTCATTCCCAGTGGAGATACTTTGCGTACTTCATTTGTTACAGAACCACAGCATCATCAAAAAGAAAGGGCTAATACAAGTGTATAGCATCATTGCTACTCGTAAGTTGTTTCATTATCAGCCCGGTTGTATTCTTTAAACCCTGGAGTCTCAGATCATGATGTTTCCAGCTCTCACAGTTGTAACGGATGATCACATGAGTTTTAAAAAAACAGACAAATGACATGTCTTTAATTTAAAACTCGTCTGACTTTAAAAAGAGAATACTGTGATTCTGAGTCCTACTGCACAACTGGTAATATTTTGGATTTGGCACACCAGTTATTGTAAAGCTTTCCCAGTGTTATTGCAAATCTGGTCTTGTCTTGTTTTCACTAAATAGACAGCACAAACTAAACCAAACCAAGACAAACCTAACCTTTCTCCTAGCAGCTGTATGTTCCCAAGTACTCACTAATGATCTCTTTCAACCCCAAACTCAAATTTGTGGGTCTGGGGCAGCTCAGTAATATCAGACCACCTGCTGCAGCCTTTTCAGTCAGGAGAGCTGGCAGTAGTGAGCAAGAGGAAGGGAGCTCTGTCTCATCAACCAAAAAGTCACACCTGTGACTGAGCAGGTTCTTACAGCCCTGCTACTGCCATTAAGGAGGGACAGGAGAGGCACAGCTGCAATGTAAGTGTATATGATCAAGACTACTTTTGGCACCACCCTTCCTTTAGGTTCCTATGTAGGTTTGTAGAAGAAAAATAGCTGATCTACAGAAATCACCATGCCTGGGTTATACAGATGTCTCTTAAGCATCAACCTCACTAGTAAAGTTTAGTCTGTGAAAAAAGGAATTTAAAATATCCTTGTGGTTATTTTTGTCAATGGATTATCACCACCACAGGTGCTCCAAGCAGACAGAAATACACACACACACACACACACACACAAAATAAAAAAATTGAAATGTCTGTATTAGTTCAGTTGATGTTCTGAAGGAAACGATCTGTTAAGACCTACAGCCATAGCTGGAAACAAACTGGCTGATATTCAGGACTTCCTGACCTGGTTTACCTTCAAGAAGGTACAAAGCAGGCAAGAGAAAACCATCATGTTTCAGCAAAAGCCAGTTGTATTAATGTTTACTCAGTGCAGGTGTAATGCTTTGATACTTATGGAGAGCATTTGTAGCTTCATGTTCAATCAAACCACAAGGAAAATGCTGTCCCTCTAATAACCATGAGAGCAGACAAGGCTTCCCCTTTTCAGATTTATCTGCAGAATAAACACTTTATATTGGCTGGAGAAATGTTAACACTCGTAAGAGAGAAAACACCAATATTCAGAAAAGAAGAATGGGAGTCAGGATGCCTGTGTTATCTTTCCTGTTAAAGATTACTTTTAAATCTGTGGAGTAACCAGAGCACTTCAAGACTGCTTAACCATTTGTAATATATGCATATACATTATTTACATGTACACACATATATGTTTGTGTGTATATATAAGAATGTATAAATATATATAAATCTATATTATATACATACATATATGTAAATGTAAATATCAAAATTATATATATATAGGCATCTATAAATGTAACAGTAAAAATAGTTTTAACCATTTCTTAGAACTGCAGGACTCAGTATTTGAAAGCTGCTTTAGCTATAGGATTTCCTTCTGGTAACTGGAAAGCTTATTATTATTTAGGTCCTTCTACCACATCCTTTTTTGGAGGTGGAGGTAAGAACTCTGTTTGCATGGCACTACAGGAGATGTCTTGGGAGCAGTCCAGGGCAACACAGGTCATTTCTTGATTTGCCAAGTGCTTGTCCCCTTTGCTGCCTGCCCTCAGCTTGCCTCCTCATCGACTCTGGCCATGCATGACCCTACATCTATTTTTCCACTGTTGCATTAAACTCACAAATGAGTTCAGACACATGAAGTCCTGTTTGATCTGAATCTTTTGCCTATGGAGACACTCTGAAGAGAAAGTACCTCTGGTCTTGGTGATGGCAAAGGAAACTTCAGATATTTAGGTAGATGTATCCTCTGAGTTTATTCAGCCTGAAGTTGTACAAGGCAATGTTTTGTACATGACAAATGTATACTTAGGAGTACACTTTTACTTTGGAGCCCTTTCCAGGGCTTAGCGATATGATGTGGATTTCCCACCCTCTGACTGCTAAACTGGAAATTAGTATCTAGGTTTTCACCATGTGTTGTTAGGATTATACATTTCCCAGTTAACGTTGAAACCCATATGATGTTTCACTATTGACTGAAGTTTGTGTTTGCAGGGATGTAAAATGTCAACTTTTCAGATTCCTTCCAGCACCTGACACTCCAGCTATGCCATATATAACTGCCAGAATGTGAGTTTTCTCCCTTTACACAACGTTTATAAGGTGTTGGCACAAGAAGTGCTGGCCCCTCAGACACCGAAAGTGAGAAACAAATAGAAGGGAATATAAGAAACACAAACATTATTCAGGCAATTGTCTCAAATACGGAGGTTTTAATGATAAATTCTAATTAATTAGCAAAATGTTGAGAAAATGGATAAAAAAGGGCCAGACTCAGAAGAAAAATTTAGGTCCATCATGAAATAAAGTTCATGGAAACTGTGTGTGTTTTATTGTGAAAAATACCATCTGAAGTGAAAATGAACAATCCGAATCAGAAATTCAGATGATTGGAGCTTCATTGTGAAAACCTCAGGAGTCCCCACAGGGTCCCAAATTCATTGAAAGGACAGCTGTCTATGCAGGAAAAATAATAGACAAATGGAGACCTTGCAATGGAGGGTCCGATCAGATCCCGCTGAGCAAAGACATCAAACAGCCAGAAAAGTTAAAGCATCCTCAAGTGACATTCTTTGACAAAGGAAAAAAAAAAGGATAGTGAAGGACTTTGCTAGATGAGAGAATGAATTGTTCTACTTAATTCCACAGAACGTCTGAGGATTCAACCTATAGAAAAGACAAAATAAAGTGTGGACAACCTGACAGAAACAGAGCTCTGTAAGAGGAAAAAGACCAAACTCCCTCCCCAAAACAAACACACAAAGCAATTTTTCTAACTGGGGAGAGAATAAAATCATTTAGCTTTGACCTTTTCCTCACCACTCAGACACAATAGCAATAGCTGCTATATATAAACCTTAGATGCTCTTCAGCTGCGCTCAAACAAAGGATATTTATTTTGACTCAGAAAGGCTAGTGGTAAAAGAAGTTGGGGGATATTTTATTTACACAGTGATAAATTAACCTATGGATTGCTTCTCTAAGGGTAGCTCTAGGAATGACTAGGAAGCAGAAGGATCCAGATGGACTTTCTGACCTCCTTTGTTAAAGCTCCCTCCATGGTATTTGCTGGGCTTTTTCAAAGCTAAAGGGTTGGAGGACACAAAGCTTTATTCTCACATTTTAGTCTTGAGGCTAGAGAAGCTTCTGCATTTGTGCCCTAGCAATGTTTGCCTCCAGTAAATCTGAAGTATACTGGGCAGCTGTGGAAGGAGGGAGAAAAACAAGACAGCCTTGTGTCTGAAACATTTGTGTTTGTGTGCATCCTACCCTGTACAGCTGGTCTGACTCAGCTCTGAGAAGATGCTGTGCAGCTGTTTCTCTGCAGCAATACCTGTGGGCAAACAGCAGCAGAGTCCAACATCTATGTACATCTTCCTGATCTCCAGAGTTCATTTTGTCCCTACTCTGTCATGTTTAATCATTAAGCATTAGGCTTTTTCTTACTGGATGTTCATGTGCATATGTTCAGAACTTACAGGGCCAATCAACCATTGTTCCAGTTTTCCTATTGATGTTTTTCTTGCAAATCAGAGCCCAGGGACTTGCCACAAGCCCAAATCCCATCTTTTCAAAATTGATTACTTCTTTGCTGGGACACTGTTTACTCTACTGCAATTGTCTAAGACTGGGTTTGGCTGGTGCAAACCGACTTCATCTCTTCTGTGAAGCTAAGGCAGGATTTAGCCTGTGTACTGCACAGCTCTGGCAAGTCAAGGCAGATGTGATGTTCCCCTCTGGGGCAACTCTGCTGCTGCCTGGAGAAAGTGGCCCCAAGTCCAAAGTAGCAGTAGCAGCTTGAAGAAGCTACTTAGAGAAGGAGACTCTAGAGACTAAACCATCTCATTCCAGCTCTGATGAGCTCATTCAGCTGGAAAGGCAGGGAATAAAGCACAATGAAACAAAATAAGCATGCATTCTAGTTTGAAGATGGGACCATGAGGCAGCTAGGCACTGAGATACCAAGCAAATGGAAATAATTAGGCACTGGAACAAAATAGTGGAGATATCACTGGAATTATCAAAGGAATGTTTTGAGGAAAAATGAATGAATCTCCAATGCCCTGAGATTTGCTATTCCAAAGTAAAGCAACAATCCCCACAGAATAGATGGGGCTAAACCTAAGGTAGAGTGAGATAATGGAAAAATATTTCTCATGCTAGAAGGTTCCAAAATGTACAACGTAATCAGTTTTTAAATGGTTTGTGTGTGGAAGAAAAAGCCTTATGGCAAATGAACCTTGGGAGGAAGAGCAGCAGAACCCAACTGGCTCCGTAGCAGTAGGAGACAGCCGTGACCCCTCTTCAAGCTGAAAGCCATATGGCTCAGAAGTAAGTGGAAATAAATGACCAAGTCATTAGGATCCTAGTGGGGCATGCAGCAATCTCAAATGGCAACTGATCTCCCATGGTTTTACGCACTGATCTTGTCCACTGCTGGGAAGAAGTAAATCCAATGGCTGTGCAAAGTTGTGCCTCTCTATGCATCTTTCACATATGTGTGTGTGCACACAGAGTCTATTAGTATGAACTTTCAGACACATTGTGAATTCCAGAGCTTTTTATGAAGATTAATATCAAAAGGGAAGTAGGGATGAAAGATCATTGAAAGGTCATTGCTGCATGTGAGTGGAGAAGAGCGACTGGGAACTCTGTTTGCCAGGCACACCTGAAGAAAGCCTCAGCCTCTCCCCATCGCACATTCGAAGGTGAGAGACAAATAATACAAGCTCCTTTTGCCTTTCAAAAGAACCTTGTGATAGCTTTTTTAGCTAGATTATGCCACAGCCTTTGTACTTGAAAGGAGGCAAGAAAGGTCAAAAGAAATTAATAGTCGAGATAATAGTTATCAGCCTGATATAAATAAAGCAGCTTACAACGTTTGCAATACACCACAATCTGCAACAGATAAAGGAGTCTAAAGCCAAAGGAGGGTTTAAAAGGAAGCTGATATTGGGAATATCTACACTCTAAGTTCTCTTTTTAAGCAAATGACTGGGCCACAGTTGCTGTTTGTAGTTGTCGCTGCTGAAGCCAGTGTCACCGCTGAAGCTTAGAGTAAGGACATCACTCACCCAGCATGGCTCAGCCTCTCTCATTCCATGGCTCAGATGTGATCCACAAGCCTCCACGCATGTCGTCATACAACAGGGAGCACGTTTTAATCCCATAAGTGATACCACAGTGCCAGTAACCACTGGGTAAGAGGTACACTACAAAGACCTCCCTTGCCCGCACTGTTGCTTTCCTGTTCTTCCCAGGACCCTTCTTTACCTCAACCCTGCAGACAGCCACATCACTACTTGTTTGCCTTTCTAACTCTCCAGACACCTAGATTCCTGTTTTGTGTCTCAAAATGTCAAAGTGGCTCCTGCATTATGTGATTGTGACCCTGAAATAATTTTACTAGTTCTGCCTAAATCCCCTTGGGAACCTGTTTCAGTAAGGTACAGATCATGTGTGTAGTAACTTATATGACACATACACAGGCACACACCCTCCTAAGCCTCTTGAGAGGTGACTCTGGAGCTTGGATTTGAAGAAGCTGAAGGCAAGAGCCAAACCAATGAGGGGGGTGAGTTTCAGGTACGAGTCTGCTCTCAGCCCTTCCTGCTGATTAGATGCTATCCCAGGTGATGGGTTTTCATATTAATCATTTTCATGATCCTAATTTATGTCCATGAATGTCATACGTGTCCTGGGAGCTAAACTTTGCATTCCAAGCAAGGAGCCAGACAACCAGAAATGTAATTGCTACAGGACCCAATTTCCATTGCTGAAGTTCCTCATGGGAGCTTGGTCTCACAAGCCATGCTTTAGTGAAAGGACTCTGAAGTGCCAGTGTCATTTCGATCACTTTTCAAAACCTCAGCTCTCTACTAGTCCTACGAGTTTTAAAACCATCTGGAAAAATTGGTGATGTACATATACCAGCATAATTTTTGCTCTAATAGGTTTAGCTCGTTTCCATAAAGATATTAAGTCTCTTTCACAATCAGCTCTCTTCACCGACAAATATTTTTCCACAGTAAATCATTCATTCTCAGTCGCACACACTTCCAGACTCCTCTTAGACATGTTCTATTGCCCGAATTGGGTTTTTTCCTCATATTTCAGTCCTGAGCTTTAGGACTTTAAATGTTTCCAGTGACCACATGATGCCTTTTTTTTTAACAGATCATTTATTTGCAGCAGTAGTGTGAGATATAGTAGAATACAAGTGGGAACCAGATAATCATGTATTATTTTATAGTGTATTTTTCAGTAGATTATTCCAAATGTTACATATGGAAATTTTAAGTCCTATAACATTAGTTCTGCTATCATGGTGACTAAGCATTTCAACAATAAGCAGTCTTCTGGAAAAATCCATGTACATAGTTTGCTTTATCTCATTTGTCCTAAATTACAGACTGCAACAGCATGATTTAGATCATGTAAGTGGGTTACAAATAGTTCAGTCTATATCTGCATCTTGTCTATTTAGTAAGTCCTTGAGAAACTGAGATACACACAGGTTGATCTGAGATACAAAAAGTTGTGCATGGTGTTTTCATCTCTCACCTTGGAAAGAAAGGTTCACAATGTAAATTCTCACATATTTTATTTAGATTAAAAATATTGGATGGTGTACCATATCCTGAATGTGTTACACAGACTGCAGATAAAACGTTGCAGAGCACAGCAGCAACTGCTCTGCCATCAAGCACTAGAAAGGTGGAAATTCGAAGGCCATCTAGCTTTCTAAGCAGATACTGTGGTAATTATTAATAATCAGATATAAAACACATTTTGAAAAGCTCATGTGCAAATACACATGACAAGCCTAAACACGGCATGAGATGAGTCTTGCTCCTGCTTCCACTGAATGAATGAAAGATACAGCTCCCAAACACTTCAACAGGAAAAGGGTTGTGATGACAACTCAAATGCTGCAGGGTTTCTTTTTTCTTTTTTCTTTTTTTTCTCCTGAGAATAGTTAGAATTTGGCCGATAAAATACTCAGAGTCCATGCAACCCAAAAGGTATTTGTGTGCCTTGGTGTAACCACCCTTAGCTTCCATCCTTTCTTTTCTGAAATCCAGTGATTAAATATTTTGAATGTGTTTGTTAAAGTGCAAATATAGGATTAGAAACCTGCCATCATGGAGCAGTGAGAGACTCATCCATGCTTTTTTTAGGACCCCAGAATGACAACATGCCTGGCAGACTTCCTGTGATATCTATCCACCATCATAAACAGAAGAGATTTACCGTGTCCCAGCCCAACCAATAAATGCTTTTAGAGGACACCAAGTTATGTTATGAGGTGCAGTTTAGACCTGAACATAAATCTCACTCAAACAGTATTAAAGTACACATTTTTAAATCATATTAAGGCAAAAGTATTTCCAATCCATAAAAAGTTACACCAGTCTATTATTTAACCAAATGTGACTGTTGTACACTGATGACACCACTGCAAAACAACTTAGAGAAGCACATATCCCTGCAGGTCAAAGCTAAATTGAGTCCTAAGGTATGCTCTGAAGAGTGACGTTCCCTTACATGAATGGTGATCTCTTGCAGTGGGGCAGGACCATCTGTGATGATGGCCACTCCAAAGGATTTACTTTAGGGTGAATCATAAACCTCAAGTCAAATGCATTACCTTCCAGAATTAAGTACCTTGCTGAAAGACTCTGATTTTGGAAAAAACACAGGCCAGTGCATGAGAGAAGACATCAGACCCCCCAAAAGTTCAGGATCATTTCCACTGTAGTCAATGACATACTCCTTCATGAGTCTTGTTCTGTGGGAGCAGGAGCAGACCTACCATATCTTGCTTTCCTACTAATGTCCAATGCATAGCAACATCCTTTACTGTTTAGTGGTCTCTATTTTAGCTTCCCTTCTTCCTCCTAATCTTTGCAGGAGCCTCAGTATCTTATCTCCAATACTGTCTTTGAGCAAGGAGTTCTCCTGGGACTGGTTCTGAGTGTTTGCCACACTTCATTAATACAGACTGTTTCAAGGAAAAAAATCCTCCTAACTGAGGTGGCTGCTGCTATGCTTGTGTTGTGCTCACCTCAGCAGCAGAATCAGGCTGGCTGAAGAAAATATGCATCAAGCCATTCGTGTAAAGGACCCTTAAGCATAAAACAAATCACTTCTTATTTAAATAACACAGTACATTGCAAAATTCACAAATTAAGAGCTTCTAAAGAGTGTCTTTAAGTAAAAAAATGCAAACCTTTGCTTAAAAATCTGCCAGTGCTATGTGTATTACTCTTTACTTTACCTGTTTAAGGCACGCAAAAGGTTTAATCATTGTCCCTTTAAGAAATATAGCATTTGAAGGAAAAAAAAAAAAAGAAAAAAAAAGCCAGAACAAATGCCTAGACAAAAAAATCCCTACAAGTTTTGATCTTTCTCATTGAATCTATTTAGCATGGTATTTACCCATCTGGGCAGAGGTATGCAGGGGTCTAAACACCACACCTGTGTTGCCCTTCCCTGGGAGACTTAGTCCTTGCTGTGGGAAAGAGCTCTTATCCGCGATTTGACATTGTCCCTTGCAGGTCCCTAACCATGCTCATGCCCTTGAACCGTGATGCTGTCACTGTGTTGGGGCACAGCTAAGGACAAATATCAGCTGTTTCACTAGGCTTAACAGGCAGCCGCTCCTGTGATGCTGCAACAGGTATGTGATGGGGAGTGTGTCTGCTGGGAGGGCTCATGCGTCGGGAGCGGGGCTGTCCCTGGGCCACCCAAGGAAGCCCTGTCCTGCACCTGTGTATGCCACATGCTGTGCCTGGGCAGTGCAGGGGAGAGATTGTGGTCCAACTGCAAATGCATGGAGGAGTCATGAATCTCATGTTCAATGCAGGCAGCTTATGCCACACTCTAACAGGGTTTAAGACAAGAAAAGTGTGAAACTAGGAAAGTGAGTATGGCAGGACATGCTGGGACTATACAGGGATGTGAGGTGGGATAGTAGAATTGCCTTTGGATCACAATGCACAGATCTGAGTGTAGCAGTGGTTTATTGTCTCATTAGAAACATCTAATTCCCTGTAATAAAGGTCGCATGTAGAGTATGTCAAAGAGCAGACAAGGCTATTACAGCCCACAGTCAGGGCTAATGCTTTTTTTCCCCCTCTTATTGCTAAATAGGCAGGAGTAGGTTTTAAATTTCAAAATAAAAACTATACAATTACACTAATAATACCATGCTCCTGACTGCTCTGCAGCTGTATATTGTGAAACTCAAAGCCACTGATCAGAAACAAAAGCAGTAAGTCAGTACCAGCTTTACAGAAATGTTCTGCTGGGGTGATTATGTCTGTCAAAATACTTCTATAAGGGAAAGACTGATTACTGAACATATTTCATGTCCCTTTCCCCCTAAAAAACCCTGCAAGTGCTTGCATCTTTTCCTAACAACAGATAAAGAAACCGTTGCCAGAGGTGTAATTAAGACTATAGGAACACTGGAACAAGCGTGGATCCTGTTCAAATAGTCAGGCATCAGTTACAACAAAAAGCCAGAAGCAGTCGCATTTTTCTCATCCGTTATAAAAAAATATTTCCCAATCAGTGTTTCAATACAGTTAAAAGTTAAAAACCTTCTACATTACTAATGAATTAAACCCCCCATATCTCCAACCATCTTGTAAGAAAGTAGGTAAGTAATTTAAACGTTTAGTTTACATAACTTAGCACAGAAATGTGTATTTGAACAAGTGCACTGAAAACAGATATGCCTTCTCTTCTTCTGATATCTCTTATTTGAGTTATTAAGTAACAGGAAAGCCTTTATATTCTTTGCATGACCTTGAGAGTCTGCTAACACTAAATGGTCAATAGTCAAACCCCAGGAGAATGTTTCATGAGATAGACAATGACAAGAGGGAGCATGAAGTAGAGTCAAATGCTTTGCAGCCTTATTACAGTAGACTTCAACATTCAATTTCAGCGTATTTACTCCCAGGAAGGGATGAAGGTAATATATTTATACTGCAAATCACACAAGTGAAATTTGATGGGTTGATAGAATTTTTTTTTTTTTTAAACCTATTGAAGTATCATCTTTTCAGGGGTAGTTTGCAAGGCAATAGTGATGCACATGGGTGGAAACAACACTCCTTTGCTTGACTGTCTTAAATACTGTTGGTGCTGTCCCTGAACCTCGCAGAGAACGCATAATGGATAAGATGTTCTAATCAGAGCTGACAACAGCCAATTAAGTGTCAGAAGAACAATCTGATAAGTAGGTCTTCATGTCTATAGGCATTTCCTGATACATCTTAACTGTCAATCTGAATGTTAAACATCTCTATCTTCATCTCATTATTGACTGATTTTTTTAAAGGAGAATGCTTTCATCTTTTTTTTTGACTTTGGGATTGTTCCAGAAAGAAGGAAAGGAAAATAGTAGGAACAGCTCTTAATATGGAATAATAGATGGGGAATCCTCATTATAGCAAAGTCCTAATATTCCAACTGAGCAGGCGTATGGTTTGGTGACACCGCTACCACGCAGCTGCCCACACCATACATGCTAAGAAATGGTAGATGCTCAGTTTAGAGGAGATCTGTTTCTTTAATAGGTGGGAGGATATCTGTGGACAGGCTAGCAGGCTGATCTCTGCTTTCAGTGCTTCTTGCTAGTCATACAGAAGACAACACCTCGCTGGATGGATCTCTTCCCTTCTTGTCCTCACCCCTGTCGATATCAATCACATGAACTATGCCAGGCTTCAGGATCAGGTCATCGGTCTCTACATGGCTCCTGTTATCATCCACCTCAATGTACTTCCCTTTGGACGGCTGGGTGGCCTTACTGAAGACGTCTTTAAAACGGCGCTTGAGTTCAACGTCTGGGCAATAGACATACTCATAAAGAGCACCAGCAAGGACTGCTCCTATTATTGGTCCCACCCAATATACCTGCAAAAAGAGGTGGAAAAAAAGACAGGCATTAAGCTCTTGAGCAAATAAAGAAGCCAGGGTGTCAGAGAAAAGCATGTCACTACAGACTTCACCCACAAAACTTACTGCAAAATATCCTGGCCCAATCATTCAAACCAACTCTACTTTCCAGAAAGGCATGGTCATATAGTTCCCCGCCTTTCATGAACTGGGGTGAAATCTGCCTGATATCATACCAGTTTATGAGGCAGAGAAGTGTAACTACCATAGGTTTCACAGATGGCGACCTGGAGCTCAGCAATTAAGTGACTGCTCTAAAATCGCATATGAAGTTGGTCAAAAGGCAGTCTCTTTGGCAGTTAATGGCATTAGTCCTCTGTCACTTTTTTTTTCTTTCTGCCTGCTCCCAGTCTCTCTTTCTCTCACATGTATTTCACCCCCTTCAGAAATTCTCCCCAGTCACCTTCAATCCAGTCATCTAAACCACCTCGCGTCCGTGGGTGCAGCTCTCCCCTAAAAACTCCTCTCGTGCCAGCATTTAGGGAATTGCCAGGCAGTGGACCCCACAGAGCAGCGAAGAGGGACCTATGCTGACATGTTGGTGAGGTATGGTTACTACTTCCCCAATGCCTGAAAAAGATTTCAGTCTGTATGTGTGGTTACCAATCTTCTCAAGCGGACCAGCTGAGTGGCAGCAAAGCTACGGACACCTCCCATGGACAGACACACTGGCATCCTCTCTGGCTGCCCTGCCTTCTGTTAATAGAAAGCAGCTTTTCCCCTCCCCTCTTTATGGGAGATTCAACTTATTTTTTTAAACTTTGTCCAATAACAAAAAAGTACAGGTTCTTCACCATCCTTAGTTAGATCAACCATAGTTATAACATTTCTTGAGTAAAAAAAGGCCACAGATCCTGGTGGAGTTGTGTATGACTTGTCAAATACAGCTCTGTAGTCGCATCCAACATATAGTTGCTCTGGCATAGCTTTGCTTTTAAACTAGCAGGGTTAAGATGACTGAGAAGCAGGCCCACATCTTTGAAGAGAAGCAGTTTTGTCAAGTTTTATTGATCCATCTCTTTCCGAGAGGCCTCCTCTAAATTTTCATCACTCATTGCCAACTGTAGACAACATATATGGACTGTTTACAAGATGACACACAAAATAAACACCAATGCAGAAAACTGATTTTCTTTCTGCATTTTCACTCAAGGTGACAATGAACTTTTAAGGAAACAAAACCTTTCCTAGTGTATACACAAACAGTTCTGCTTCAGTATTTCAGACTCACATTTCCAAAATAATGCAAATTTGGCTTCTGATCCCACAAAATCCAACAGGCAGGCAGCTACCTGATTATCTAATTTGAATACAACCAACATACACAACTTTGTAGGGGACCTATCTATTTCAGCATGACATGGAGCAGTTCACTAATTTTAGAAGGTGCAGAAGCGCACAGGCTTCTGTCAGTGGCATGCCAATGTCACTGCTCTGGAGGAGGAGAAAAGGCCATCTTTCCAAGCGACCAGGACAGTAGCTAAGCTTCTCCTGCAAGTTTCTCCATGGTACATTTGTTTATTGTTTATAGCTTTAGTTATAAATTACAGGCTCCTGCAGAGTATGGATAATTAATCTTGTGAAAAACTACGGCAGTTTTTCATATGAACAAGCCATTCACTGATAACTGGGTAAATCTGCCTCAATAGGATAACTCTTGGGAACAAAGTTACACATGGTATCGTGTTTGCAGAATTGGAGCCTTAGGGCCTGAAGACAATGCTATTTCTGTTATTAGCTGCAGTGGGAGCAATGTGGGCTTCATACTTTAAAAATCAAGAAAACCCTTATATGCACTGTAATATGCAGCTCTTACAGTTAGCATTGAAAGTGTCCCTAGAAGTGCTTTCCCTGTCTATAATTAGGTGAGGCTGAGCTGCAATCCATCTCTCCCTTATAAAATGTGAATTGGTTTTTAATAAGTTTAATAGTGGGATGCTATAGAAAATGACTGCATCATTCACAATCTGTTTATCAAATTCTTTCCTGTGCAAATACTCCTAGTTAAGCTGATGCTTTCAAACTGAAGCAGGTAACATCTGGTCTGGTCTGTGAAGACCAGACTGCAACCGCTTCATCTCATTTGCTGAGGCAGGTTCTCCCCCGGGAACCAGATCACAGAGGGTCCCTGCTCTCATTTTATACGTCTGCCCCAGTTTGCTGCAGAACCAGGTGAAACGTGAAGCTGACAGAATTACTTCCATAACTTCTCACCAGCATGACCAGGGGGTTTGCAATCTGCCTTGGAGGATTTTTCTTTCTAGCAGTTCAATTCTTTCAGTCCCACCGGATTGCTCTTTTTGTTTTGAACTTTTTGTATGATTGCCTTTCTAACCCAGCTACTACCTCCACAAAACGGCCCCTGAATAGCAAGATGCTATTCCAACGTGCTGCATACTGCACCGCAGTCCTAGGCGAGGGGCATAATTATACCTAAGCTTGTGGCAGGTCAGTGCCTGTCTTCCTCAGTGGTGGTCTCTATGGGGCGTACTGGGAGAGATAACGAAAAGCAATTGATGTATGAAAAATCCTGATAGCTGTTTGTCGCTATGGTGAAGGAAGCATAAAAGCAGAGTTACCCATTGGTTTTCCCATCTGCCCATGATGACAGCAGGTCCAAATGATCGAGCAGGGTTCATACTGGCACCGGTGTAATTGATCTAAAGCAGAGAAAAAATGTTACCTGTTATTAAAATCTAGACGATAGTTATTCATTTTCTGCTATTCCTTGTACTATGGGGACACCCTGGTTTTGCATGGCTTCTAATCATGACAGCAACTATTGTCACTCAGGTCCTGAGTCTTATCACGAAATTAACAAACTCATCACATAAACAGGCAGAAAACCTCTGATGCAACACCCTACCCAAGGGGACCCTCCTGCTACTCCAAAGGGTTTTGGCATGGATCCATAAAGAATATAGCAGCTATATAGCTAGAGCAGCTACAAAGGCCACAGAAACTTCCATTTACTTCTGAAGTAGTCATAAAGGGACAAGGGGTCTATTTTTTAAAGAGAAGCCATTAACTTACAGCAAATAAATGTCCAATTGCAACAGAAAATCCAATTGCTAAAGCTACTGAACCAGTGACATCACTTCGTTTTGAATCACAGCTGGCAAAAATAGTAAAAACCAGCTGGAATGTAATTATCAACTCCACCAGGAGTCCATGGCCAGCGGAAAGATCCCCATGTACCTGAAAGAAAAGAAAGAAACACTGGAGATGAAACAAAGGTGATTTTGTAAATCAGAAAGCCACCACATACATTAATTGTATTTCAATGAAAGGTATTTCTAAATGGTACACAGTGAAAGACAACAAGGAAATTTAGAAGTACAGGTTCCCCAACCCCTTATCCCTTTTCTTTTTTTTTTGAGAGCCATGGAAAATTACTGCTGGACTGAGAACAGAGGCTTAACAGTAACATCCAACAAGAACTTCAAAGTTAGACTGCAGAAGTATAGTTTATTTTTACACAGGGATTTGCAAATGCTGCACTTCCCCTTCACCATTTTTTTCTTGGGAGCGCTGTAATTTACTATTCAATTATAAATTCATTAATTAGCCCTGACTTAATTAATTTAAATTTCAATTAAAAATTAAGCAGTGTGCGGCTCAAGTGCATTTTTAATAAGTCCTGCAACAGGGCTAACTGATGGCATTCCTTATTAGTTTAGAACAAAGCTGAAATCTAAGCCACAATCTATTTCAGAAGTATGTCATTTTAAATTGATGTTTTCTCAATCCCCATCATAATGGCATAGAATTAATTTCCCCCTCCCTAGCCCATATAGAAGTGACATTTCACGCATATATTATTTAAATTTTGTATGTAAATTAACATTACCTGCTGTCATCAGATTTGGGGAAGTTCTAGGAAAGAGAACTTCTATAAAAAGAACAGCTGTAGATATGACGCTGCATAAACCCATCCTAAGGAGAGCTTTAAGCCCCATCTAGATATTGTAAATAAACTAGCAAGCTCTTAAAACCTCTCCTTGAGCTCTCTTTATTCTGTGTGACACTGATTATATTTTCTTAGGCTCTAAGCTAGTCTAGTTCAAGAGCCGGAGAAGTGATTACCGCAGTGACTCCCAGGCCTCCCACCACGCTTGGTGGTGTGATGAGGTAAAGGATGCCTGCGCCCACGATGGCTCCCAGGCACTGGGCGAGAATGTAGAAGACGGACTTGGCGAGGCTGATCTTCCTTGTGCAGACCATCGCCACAGTCACAGCAGGGTTAATGTGGCCTCCACTGATGTGTCCAAAGCACTGCACCATGGTCGCAATGCTGAGTCCAAAGCAGAGGGAGATAAGGACCATGTCTACAGGCAGGGGCTTCTCTGCTCCGCCCCAGTTGATTGTGGAGCCGAGGCTGAGGAGGACAAAAATAAGCATGGCCAAAAATTCAGCCGAAACGGCTTTCCAGAAGGGCTGAGTCCAGACTCCTTTAAATGCCACCATGATGCTTTCACACTTACACAGACGCCCACACTTACTGAAAAGGAAAACAAAGCTTCATCAGAAGTCGCCAAATAAGCCTTTTGCTCTCCTGTTGGGGGTTGCTATCCAGCAGACTTTGGAGAGAAGGAGGCAATGCTGAGCATCCTTGGGCTGGGACAACCACAGGCACACACTGTCAGAGCAGACTGCCCTTAAAACATGACCAGGGTTTAAGCGTCTGCGGGACACAAGGTGATTAATCACCCCCTGTGAGAAGCCTGCCTGTATAGCTTCAGTTCACAAAAAGCAACCTCTGTATTTTTTTAAATAAGTGAGTATGAAAATAAGTGTATTCTTCTACACTAGCTGACCTCTGCCTGACTTAGAGTCTGTAAAGCCCTACCACTTCCAGTGGCCTGTTGACCATCATACTCATTAAATCAGTGGGTATCCTCTTTTTCTAAGCAAATCTACTTTTCACAAAGCAGGTACGATAATTCCATAAAAAGCCATATCTTAGTCAAACCCTATTGGTTTTGATAACAGCGTTGGGAGGTTGCCCTGGGAGCTATAAGAGAAAGTCTATTTGTTTGAACATTCACTTTCAATTTATATTTACGCAAAGAGCAGTTTCTTCACGGTGGACATAGGGTAAAAATTGAATTCAGCCAGGAGAATAGATGCAATCCTAAATTCTAACCTTTAAATCAATCATGCAATCAATACAGTGCTTTCTTTTGGGCAAAGGGTGCCAAGTAAGCTGTGGAACGGAGCAATATTTTCTGTATGTGTGGTATGTAGAACTCTGTATGGCAAAGAAAGAAGTGTCTTGATTTTTCCACTCCGATGTGGAGATCCTATTTATTAGTCTACACTGCCTTCCTGATGAGCTACAATTTTGCTAGATGTTCAGATACCTATGAAAGTGGGTCACCAAAGAAAAAGTTATTTGTGGTATTAATAAATTAGGAGAATAAGCCAAAAGGGAAGCATTTTAATGAGTTTCTAAGGAATGCTAACAAGATTCTTCTCTAAAAACAAAAGCAAAAAAACTCCAACCCCTCCAAAAAGCAAAAAACAAAGGAAAGAATATTCAGCTGCTACATTTGGGAACAGAATTTCAAGTGGAAGATGGATGAATTTATGCTCAGTTAACTAAGGTAACTGAGCTCCAATGCATATTTAATACCACTTACATCAGAAAGAAGCACAAAAGCCATGTCTGGCCTTTTCAAGTTCTTGCAAGAGGAATGGCCCATGAATTTCTTAACAGTTGCAGAGAGTTAGGGAAAGGCAATTTAATCTTGTGACTGGAGCAAATAATTTGTTTCCCTGTCTCATTTCTTATGCTAATATACTGTATATTTTGGATAGGTCATGTGAACTCTATCTCAGTTCTCTAGACTCTCAGATGAGAACAAGAATTACAAGAATTACATTATCTCCTGCAAATGGCTGTTGTAAAGCGCTTGTGAAGTGATCTGAGAGGCTTGAGCAGGACCTGCTCCACCAGAGAACTAAAGCCAGAACCTCAAAAGAGAAAAAAAGCCATTCCCCAAATCTTCTGATTTGGGGTCAAACCTGAGACAAACTGAAAGCTGTTTTTGTAAGATCTCATATTAACAGTCAGTTAATGACCAACTATCTAGACTGGCTTTTTGTTCAAAATGGCTCCAAAATCATCACCTCCCCCAATGCAAAAGCTCACAGGTATTTGGTCGTCCTTACCTTTGAACCCTATGTCCAGATTCTCACCGAAACCTAAAGGCTCACTAACAATTTAATTTAGTGGCCTGAGTAAGACAAAGGTGCTATACCCATACTGAGAAGAGCTCATTTTCCCAGGGCATGTCCCAGGTGAACATTTAATATAGGGATGAGGCATATCCTGAAGTCCATGGCAAAGAAACCTGCACACACAGACAAGGGAAGTGGCACTCATCTACCCTTTCACCCCCAACTCAGTTGGGATGCAACCTGGATTTCCCCGAGCTTTTGCTTGCGCTTATTTTTGCGAAGCAAAACTCAAGCCCTGGTGTTCTATTCCAGACTTCTGCAAAATTTCCAAGCACCAAGGGCACTATGGGGGGAATGCAGCTTTTTGGAGCATGGGAGAGAGGGGTACGGTGACTCCTGGCTTCTTCATCGGAGTGTGCCTGACCATCCCATAAGATCTACAAATTAACTGCATTCCTTCATCCTGTAGAAGTGGACAGAAAAGGGCGTTTGTATTGGGTATCAAAACCATGCAGTTAGCTTCCTTCTAGTTGTGGAACATCTTGGAAGAACACATTGAGAGTAAGTGTGTGTGCACCTGCACGCACGTGTGCAAGAGAGAGCCAGGGAGGATCCGGAAGATCACACCTTCTACTGAACTGCCGATGGGCTTGTCTAGAAGGAGGCTACCTCTTAGGAAGGGCAGATCTCATGCTGCTTCTCTAGCTGAGACCACCTCCAATCAATTCAGTCAATGTTTACAGCCCTGAAAATGCAAAAATGCTGCATGCAAGCCAAAAGCATAACTCAAACATAGAAGCTTGCTCATCAACATAAAGAAAGTTTCTGTTCGTCTAAAACAGCATGCTACATGGAAAAAAATAAAAATGGTAGAACTACACTGTCAGCCATACTTCAACAGTAAATGATCTAAACATCTATTTTTAATGCGCACATGTTTTGCTGAAGCAGTCTGTTTTTCTGTGATTTCAATACCCAGCAAAATGCCCAGCTGTCATGGCCAAATCCTTCTTTCAAACTGCACACCTTTCTTCCCCACAGCAAAACCCCCTACAAATGCTAATAAAAGCTTAATACTGTGTTTGAGCCCCGAGTCCAGGTTTTCACTTCAATCCAAGGGCTATCAGCAGCTTAGTAATCAACACCGTCTCCAACATCCACTCTTTTTTTCAGCATGCAGTTAATTTAAAGGCTTGAGATGAGACAGAGAGTAAGCAATGGCTGTGCCAGGTCTGAAACCAAAATGGGACTTTCCAGCAGCTAAGATGTCCCATCAAAGTTGCAAAACAGTTTTTTGGAGTAGTTGTTGTCCATGGTTGCCTTAGATAAACACAACAGAGAAACAGAAAGACACTTTGATGTTATGGTCACACATTAATTTCACGTGTGGCCACACTTGAAGTTCTCTGGTCTGGACTACAAGATTACACAGTGGACTGTGTCTAATAGGATGCACGGTGGCTTTTTACAGGTTGTGTTGCCATCAGAGCTGCAGGCATGATTACGGCTTCAAGGCCATAACAATATAAATAAATAACACAGGCTTCCCTACAGAAGTCAAGCAGTATTTTTAAAATTCTTCCTTTTCTAACTGGTATCATTTCAAGGAGCAGAGCAAACAGCCGGGCCGTGGGCTTGCCGCCAGCCGCTCCACACGACACCACTGTTGCACAGAAGTTTTGTGTGTGTGGCGGCTATTTACAGTGGCATCTCTGCAGCAAACTCCCATACTGCCCGACCTGCCCGGGCACAGCCGGCTGTAGCTCAGATGGCCGTCAGGCACCCGCTTGCCAACTTGGGTGGAGGAGGAGGAGAGGCTACTGTTGCAAAACAAATGCACCATCGCAGCGCTTGCTTGGAACCATTTCGCCTCATTTTCCAACACGATGTTGAATGAGCGACTGACGTGGGTATCTGCAGGAGGTGGGATGGGGAGGACCGCAGGTTTTTGCCTGTGCGGCAGCCGGGCTTTCTGCACACACGCCCCTCCGTCGCGGGACCACAAGCGGCGAATAAAACAAAGTTTTAGGGTGGGCAAAAGGGGGGGTGTGTGTGTGTGCGTGCGCTTGCAACCCTCTGCCCCGCTTCGCGCCTCCAGTGTTAAAACCCAAGGACGACGGAAAGGCTCCGTTCGTGCCTTCGGGGAGGGGGCACGGCGGGGCTGCCCTGGGAGCTATCCCGCGGGGCAAAACGCCGGGGAAGGGCGGCTCGCAGTACCCCCGACCCCCCCCCCCCCGCCGGCGCAGCGAGGGCAGCCCGGCTGCGCGCTCCTCCCGGCGCCGGACACCTCGGGGAGTGTGTGTGTGTGGGGATCCCCTCCCGCAGTCGCGCACCCCCCTCCCCTTTCCCGTAAAGTCATCTTCGGTTCGGGTGGGCCGGGCCGCCCCCCCCCCCCACCCCCCCGCGCCCCGCGGAGGGCCGCGCACTCACCCGCGGCGCGGAGCGGCCGCTCCGTCGCTCATCCCTCGCCGGCGGGCGCGGAGCGGCGGCAGCGCGGGCGCGGGCGAGCGGCGCCGGCCCGGGTGGGCGCGGGGCGCGGGGCGGGGGCGCGGGGGGTGGCCCGGCCCGGCTCCCCAGCCTGCGGCTGGCCGCCGCCGCCGCGCTCCCCTCCCCTCCCCTCCCTACCTGCTGCTCCGTGCGGGCGAAGGGGGCTTGGGAAAGTGCCGCTGGAGCACCGGCTGCGGGTCGTTTGCCGTCATGTGAATATGCAGATTAATCGAGGGGGTTCGCGGCTGCCCGTTCAAAGCGGCGGCGGCGGCGGCGGCAGCCGCCGGGTCCGAAGGGAGCCCGCTGTGCTTCCGCGGCGCGGGCTGCGCTGCATTGGGAAGGAAGGGCTCAGGGGTCTCTCGGTTTCTTCTCTGCCACACGCTGCATCGAAGGAAGAAACGGTCTGAGCACCTCTGCAGCCAGGGAGCTCTACCCAGCTGAAATGCCTGTTAGGACCTTCTGACTGGAAGGCTACTGGTTACAGGAGAGGCAAAGTGCTTTTATTATTCGTTGGAAGTTGCTAAACTCAACAAAGTTTTGCCTAGCATGGAAAGCCAATGGAGGCCGCTGAAAACAACCGTTGACTTTAGACCATGATGCTGTTGAGGAAATTCCGATGGTCCCCACCTTGAGAAGAAGCCAGTGACTCTACAGCCTGCAAACAACCCCATGAGAAAACAGGCCTTCACGTTATAAGAAAAAACAAAGTTGCCTAAGTTTCCACGCACAGTTATTTCATCAGAGAATGCATAGAAACTGTCGCTGGAAGAAGACAAGGCTGAAAATGGAACAAAGTATCTAGAAAATCCTTTTTCTTTTTCCAGTGGCTTAGACCTTTGCATGCAGTAAAAGTATCCGTGCGTAAGTTACATAGAAAACATTTTAAGGGACACATAAACAAGGTTAAAATAGCATGCACAGAGAAACTACATCTACTGCCATGCATCCATGCAGCAACAGAGAAAGCATCAAAGTTTGGCATGATGATCAGCCAGCCTGTACAGGGCACGCTGTACCAGATAATCCTTCTGACCATTAGAAAACAGTGCAAGATCTCAAGAACTACTTTGGGCATGGAGACCATGGATGGAAAGTCCTCTCAGCTTCCGCTAGGAGATTGTAGGTAATAATTTACACCAGTGAAAAGCAAGTATTACATATAACACGATGAAATCAGGATGCCCTGGACAAATTTGTACACACAGCAATAAAAAAAGGCATGCCCCAGTGTTAAATACTTACCGATCACCGTTTATGGTAAATGCAGGTGATCATAAAGCACATTTGCCTGCTCTACCCCTAAAGCGATAGAATCATAGAATCATTTATGTTGGAAAAGACCTTCAAGATCATCAAGTCCAACCATCATCCATGCCCACTAAACCATGTTCTGCAGTACCTTGTCTACGCGCTTTTTGAATATCTCCAGGGATGGTGACTCAACCACTTCCCTGGGCAGCCTATTCCAATGTCTGACAACTCTCTCAGTAAAGAAATTTTTCCTAATATCCAACCTAAACCTCCCTTGCCGCAGCTTGAGGCCATTTCCTCTCGTCCTATCTCCAGCACCATGTCATAAAGGATACCAAGAGACATTCACAATTTGATGGCAAAAGAAAAACAGCTGGCTGGATGTTTGCCTTTCTTGTTTTCAAGCTTTGCTTCATTTGCTTATGTCTTGAGCTTAGTCAAGAGTGGGTGCAGTCATCATTACACAGCTCTGCTCTTTCATTTGGTGCGTTTGGTTTTTCAATCTATGCTCTTCACAATCTGCTACAGTGATTCCAGAAACTTCAAGTTCTAACACTGTCTTACTGACACATAAACCCACTGTCTACTTCATACACTCACAGACCAACTTTTTCTGTCAAGACTGCAGGAGGAGTTCCTCACAGTGAAAGAATTTCAGTTAGGATGCTCCTCTGCATAAGGTTTTTTTACCCCTGTTGACTTTTTCGCCTCTGCCAGGAATTACTGTACAAAAAGCTCCTTTTTAGTGCTCTTGTTTCAAACACCTGTGGCTTCCCTTGATGTGGCTTGAATGTGCCACATCTTTTCCCAGCTGCATTTGGTGAAGTCACTATCTAATTATTTCAGCCTTTTATGCCATGGCTACTTCTATCACACAAATCCTTTCCTCTGCTGTTCCAAAAGCTACAAAAGGTACCCGTACAAACCTCAAATTTATTTCCAGTTTTGGAGCTGGCTGTTTCAAATCAGGGCTGAGTTTGCTTTCATAGCTTTTTCCTGACAACATGCTTGTTCTTTGGCACCTTGCGGACTCTGCTCCTGTGGCCCATTTGTTTCATCACAAACAAAACTCACTTAGCAAAACCAATAACTGCTTTTCCTTTTCTTGCAGATAGCATATATCTGCTCTTCTTGATCTGCAGAGCAGATCACTGCCACACGGAGAAGCCAGAACATTGATAGCTTCTGTCACTGCTACCATTCTTATTGTGATAGATCTTCCGGAGGATTACACAGAGTTTGTGGCCACATAAACAGAGAAAGGCAATGCTTCAGGCACAAACCTGGAGCAAACTGCACTGTGCCAGCTCTGATCAAACAAATGGACTATGTTTTGTTGAAAGCACAGAAGGCGAGGAAGACATCCCTTGAGATGGCACTGAAAAACAGAGGAAAGCTGCCCCAGTTTGTCCAGGGATAAATTTGTCAATGTTGGGAGTTGGGGCCACATAGTTTCTTTTTTTTTTCTTTTTAATTATATATTTTCATCTTTATAAAACCTGGGTTCAGTCATTTTGGACTTCTACCCAAGGATGAAATATTCCTCCTGCTGCTGTGCTCAACACAGTTAAGGAAATAACTTACAAAAGAATATCTATGAAAAATTTAAAAATGGTGTTAAAGCTCAACCGATGTCTGAGGGAAGGGAACTGTGCAGTGGAATCTCGCTGTGCCTCTGCTTCTCCTTCACTGAACGTTAAATCTGAGTTTCTACAGTCATTTTTAGGGCATCATGAATTAAAGATCTCCGTAGGAACATAAGCCATGGTGAGAAGATGCTGCAACACGTAAGACACATTCCTGTTCTGAACAAGGACTTCCCAGACAGTGGAAGTGTGCTGGATCTGGGATTTCGGTTTGGTCTGTTATGGAGGAGAGGGCGCACTGCCAAAGTCAGAGGAATGTGCAACCAGCTAATTCCAGCTAAAGCAATATGAGGGAGAGAGGCAGAAAAACTCCCAGCACTAGATTCTGTCACGTCAGTGAATAGCAGTGTGGAGAGAGTCCCTTTGCTCCTATGGCGAGTCTCATGGATATCCATCCTGGGCAACTGTTGGACCGTGGGGTTTGTCAGACAAGACTGAAGCAGAGAAAAGAAAGACCAAAATCCAAGAAAGGACATAATTTAGAAGCATTGTGTGTTTTCTCAGTGCCTTAGTCTTTTTCCACTTGTACCCAGCGGATCTGGACTGTTCTCCCTTCCGTTGCTGTTGTTAAGCTCCTCAGCTTGCTCAGCTCCTCTCTCAGCACCACTTCAGCTTTCAGTTTCCACAGGCAATGAGTCTTACATGCATGTGCTCTCTCTCTTCCCCTCTCTTTCTCTGGGTGTTCCTGCCCCTTCCAACAGACTTTGAACCCACCAGCCAGTTTTAGCTACAGCTGATGGAGGATCAGAAATCCCAAAGCTGTTTAGGCTCCTGCCAGCCCCACGAGCCTGAGTGGCTGCAGGTAAGCACAGCAAAAGGGACGCTTGCTGCCGCTGGCAGGAGAGGCTCCAGGAAGATTTTCAGAAGTGCCTGAGTGATGGAGGGACTTAGCTGCTGTTTTCAAAGTGGTGCAGACTCCTAGGAGTCTAAATTCCTTTGACCTTCCTTGGCTCCTGTTGACAAGAGTGTTTGAGAGCAGGCTGTAAGCCTTTCAGAAACCATTGACGCTTGCAGAAACTCTCAGACTTCCTTTTCTGACTGATTGGAAGTTTCTTTCTGTTGCCACTAATAAATCCCCCTCCCCTCACCAATTTATGTTTTATAAGTTTGGGTTAAGCTTTGTCTACTAAAAGGATCTTACATAAAACACCGCTTATTGAAATGTGATCTTTGCACATTTCTGCAGTTTTAATTTTCCTGTGGTGTAATCTTGTTACTTAGGTCATTCATTTTGTCACGCCTTGGTATCAGTCTGGTCCAGGTTTGGCTGCAGGGCTATGTTCTCCTGACATTTAGAGCAAGAATTCCCTGGGAAATCAGTCAAGAGATTTGACATTGCTGCTGGCCAAGCTCCAGCGGGTTTAGTTTTACTCTCCTTCTCTATTTATTGCGGAATCTGTCTGTCCACAAGCTGCACATTGAGTTCCGTGCTAGAGAAGGAGAACTGAAAGGGACAAAATGGCCATTCATTTGGGGGATTCATTCAGGCTTTTCAGAAAGGTTTTACAAGAAGCTGTGCACTTAGATGACTGCTGAGCTTCCTTAGCCCTGCTCTATTGCCTCCCTCACGAGACAATTTGGATTGACTGCTTTTTCTTTGCTCTCTCCCCCCACCTCAACAGGCAGAAATTATAGTTGGAAAAGCAAAATTAAGATCGAGGTAGTATAGGGACCACTGGGAGGTTTTTCATCTCTAGAAATAGTTTAATTTCAGCATGGCATGGACAGGTCCTTTGCTGGGAATATGGGAAAAAAAAAAGTCCTTTTTCTCCCCTCCTGCCACAAACTGCTGCAAATCCTATTGCAAAAAGCTGCCTCTGGGGCAGAGACAGCCACGATTTGATGAACTGGAGGGGAGGAGCAGGAAAGCAGCCCTGGGCACTCATGGGAGCTACAGGAGAGTCGTGGGAAGAATCCCGGGTCAACTGGAAATGGGGGAGAGAAGTAGCTCTCTTGTGGAGGGGGGGCAATGACATGCAGTGGCACAGGGCAGGGTGCGGGAGGGTCTGCATGTGCCAGAAGGGAAAAACAGCCCAACGTGCTGGTGGCCTGTGCACTGAGGGTTGTGTAGTCTTAGCCAGTGGGGACAAAGAGATTTGTCCAACTTTGCTAGGTGAGACACTGAAATTTGGTTAAGTGCTCGCAGATTTTATCAGCCACAGAAAATGTAGTACTCTATATCCCACTGTGGTGTGCTCTTGAACATCCAGCCATGCTTTGCTGACTGATCTGAGTTGCTCTCCCTTACAGTCCTGCTGCTGTTTCTAAGCTCCTCACCTCCGAATACTGAGCCTCTTCCCCCAGCACTGCTTCAGGCCTTCAGTTTCCTACAGAAACAAAGCTCAGTCAAAGAATCATGGAGTTTAAGACGAGATGGCAACAAAATATTTTCTAGTTAACTTGATCTATCATAGACCATTACACTTGATCTTATGACACATTTCATGAGTTCAATCACTTACATTTGGTTAAATACATTTTACAAAAAGCATCCTTGCTTAATTTGAAAACTCCTGGAGTAGAATATCCACCCATTCCCTTGGTAGCTTATTCCCAAGACTAATCATTTTCATCAACAAAAATGGTTTTTGTCTCTAAACTGAGTTTGCATGAATACATCTGCCATATAGTCATTCTTATTAAGCTATTCTCTCCCCAATTAAAAAGCCTCTTGTGCTTCTACTGTATCCCCATGAGGATACTTATATAATGTGAGCAAGTCATCTTTCCATCATCCATTTGATAAGCTAAGCAGATTGAGCTCTCAAAGTCTCTAACTCCAAAGAAATTTCTCTAACTTTTTTTTTTCAGCTCTTGTTTGTGCCTTCACCACTTTTTCAACATGCTTTTTAAAATACATTTTTAATATTGGACTCCCAGCAGGCATATTCTGAAGTAAAAGCATTTCTTGTAGCACACCTAGGTATTGAATTAGGCCTTCTTACTGCAGCATAGCATTGAGGAAGCATTCCTCCTCGCTTCTCCACAATAACTCCTCAGTCCTTCTCAGGATACAGACTTCATTCTGTAGATAAGTCTTGTTTCACTCCGAGACATGAAATATTGCAGACATTCTGTCTGACAGGGATCACGCTAGAGAACAATCCAGTCATCTGTGTTTGGACATCCTTTCCTCAACCTACCAATTTAAGTCATGTTCAAACTCTACTGGCAGCGAGTCTGTATTTACTTTCAGATTTACTTACTGAGGAAAATCCTGAGGCACATGTGGCCTCACAGCGATCCCTTCAGATCCATGCCAACTGCTGCCATTACTACTCCACTAACTACTTTCAGAGATCTGTCAGCCAGGTCTGAATCCCTTTACAGCTCCATGGCTAATGTATGGTGGTAATGCTTCAAACAAATGTCACTCCGTGTTGTGGTAGAGCCTCTAGAAACACATTGCTCTGTGGCACTACCTCTGTCAGCCAATGTGTAATCTTAAAAATTAACCTGTACTGTGTTGTTGTTGGTTTTCTTTTTTTTTTTTTTTTTTTTGGGAAGGCTGAGGCTCAGTGGCACAGTATATTTGACATGTGGCCCAGTGGTAGGAATTTGTTCTTTGTCCAAGCCATCTGCTGTATGTAATATAGTGATAATATATATAATACGTATATAGATTCATAGCCATAGGATTTATACACCTAGTGGAAATGTATGCCATGAATGGGCTTACGCAGTATGTTCTGAGAAAGGGAGTTTTGCTTCAGATCATTCAGGCTATCTTTGTAGATTACAATAGTAACTGTCTTCTTAATACTATGTATTTTGCAGAGTTTTTCTTCCCTCTCAACATTAATACCTTCTAAAAGCTGAAACCTCGGGCAACAGAAGTGAAGATGTTGATCTTTTTTCTATGCAAAGGTTCATCTTTCACTGAACTAACTGAAAAGCAGGGTCTGACTATGAATATTTACAAGTTCAAGCTCTTTTCTCCATAAGCTTCTAAAGAAAATCTGACAGCATGTTTTTCTTGAAATCCTTTGTAGAACATTAGTTTCATTTCCGACAGTTTTCCGTGTTTACAGAAAAAACTTGCTTGAAAAAAAATTACATGAAGCCTAATAACTTGTGATATAGATGCCACATCTTTACTGGACTAGGAGACAGGTTTTAAACTCAGAAATGACAATTGGAGTTATTCAGTCTCTTTAACAGCAGAAACTGTACTGCTTTGGAGATTCTTGCATTGGTTCAATTGTCAACAAAGATAATAGAGATTAATACAAACAAACAAACACTTCTTGCTGCCATCCTTAGCTTTACTGACACCAGCTTATAGCCACTGCATGGATGGATGGATGGATGGACAGTTGGTTGGTGGACATATGAGAACTGATCAGTTAACAATGCTTTGTCTTCAGCTACTGAACTCAAGTGAACGTGCTGTGGGAGCACATGCAGCCATAGAAAACAGTCTTTTGAGGCCCATAGCTCAGTCAGTAGAGCAGAATTGGGCTTCAGTGCGGTGTGACAAGCAGGTGACATTTGGTGCAGCAGGAAGATGGTGTGCACCGTTGGATTGTTGCATGCTCTTTGGCCCAGGTGTCTATGAGGTTGTTTCGGAAATGAGTCCCGTTGTCTGACTCAATTCATTCTGGCGTGCCATGTCGCCACAAGACTTGCTTTTCTAGGCCCAGGATAGTGTTCCGCGCGGTGGCATGGGGCACAGAATATGTTTCCAGCCATCCGGTGGTTGCTTCCACCATCGCGAGCACATAGCGCTTGCCTTGGCGAGTTTGTGGGAGTGTGATATAGTCAGTATTCACATGTATTGGCAACCCACAGGGATGGAGGGAGAGTGGTGGATGCAATCTGCAAACATGGGATGAAGTCAAACACAGGGCCAGAGGGCTCTCCAGCTTTATGCTACTTTCACATCTTGTGTTTCTTTCTAAGCAACATTTTCTAACCTAACCTCCGTGACTGCCTTCTATGGGCACTTATAGATTGGCAAGCTGCTCTTTTGCAAAGCCAGCTGAGGGAAAAAAGCTGCAAGCTGTGTGAGTAAGTAAAAACAATACCAGAAGACATTTATTCCAGAAGACTGGGGATAATAAATATTTTTTTTTACTTGTTTGCAGACCTATCTTATTAATACAGAGCAACTGGTCTGAGACCATTCTTCATGGCTTAACTTTTTTGACTCATCAGTCTTCTCTTTTCCTGCAGCCACGCTTTGGATAGACTGTAGATAGCCCTGCTATAAGTTGCTGTTTACAGTGGATTTCGTGAGTTTCACGTAGAGAGCTGTTTTTGTGAAGGTAGGTATTGTATTAAATTAGTGTTTGAAAAGGAGGCAGATATGACTAATCATACCTCTTCAAGGACACAAGCCAAAAAAGTCTGATCCTTGTTAAAAATAAATCTACCTTTATAAGAATGCACGCAGAGAAAGGGAAATTTCTGAGGGGTTTATGGTTTCACATGTCCCCTTTTGTATAAGCTAAACATCTACAATACCCATCTGATTTTCAGTTTCACCCTGCATACTTGACTGACATGAACACATTTTTCTTACCAGCAGCGCAGCAGAACCAACATGCCAGTGAAGGGATTCTTTTCAGCTACACGCCTCACCAGCACCATTACTGGTGAGGCTCCCGCTGCGGCATTGCCGGTCTTTGGGGTGCAGGAAGGGGCACAAAACCACCCAGCCTGGTCCTCAGTGTTGCAGGGTGGAGTGCAGTCTCGCCATGCCATTTTTCCTGTCCAGTGTCAGAAACTTGTAATTCATCCTTAAAAGCTCACCCTGATCCCAACTGCATTGCCTCAAAGAGCTGACAGTGTACCTGAGAAATTGTAGGTATTTCCAAGTTTCCAAAACCATGAAGAGGTATAAAATGCATATAAAGTCCTAGTAGCCTGTAGCCAAGAAAGCTCTTCTTTTCTTTTTTTTTCTTTTTAAAATTTTTTCCTTTTCTTTTCTCTTTTCCTTTCCTTTCCTTTCCTTTCCTTTCCTTTCCTTTCCTTTCCTTTCCTTTCCTTTCCTTTCCTTTCCTTTCCTTTCCTTTCCTTTCCTTTCCTTTCCTTTCCTTTCCTTTCCTTTCCTTTCCTTTCCTTTCCTTTCCTTTCCTTTCCTTTCCTTTCCTTTCCTTTCCTTCTCTTTTTCCTTTCCTTTCCTTTCCATTTTATTTTACCCTATTTTAATTTTATTTATTTATTTTTACTTTTATTTTTTACTGGAGTGAGGATGCTGAAGTGGAACAACGATGGAGTCTTGGAGGAGAAAATAATCACCTGAGTTACAAGCAAATATAATTTATTGGAAAAATGGGGAATTTAAGCCACATACAGAAAACAAAGTGAATGTAAAGCAATAGGGATCATAGTGTAGTCCAACTATCAATCAATTAGAAAAATGTGTCAGAAATTTCTGTTGTGATCCAGAGCAAGGGATTTTTAGACAGGAGTCCGTCCCGATTAAGTAATGAATAAATAAAATACACACCTTTCCCCACTGTTTCTTTGTGTGTAGAAGATACTGAAAGTCCTAGACCTTTTCAGAAGTTTGGGCACACCATTGATTCACTTTGGGTTTTGTGATGAGGCCAAAAAGAAAAAGAAAAAAAAAAAAAAAAGAGCCTGGGAAACCCTATAACTGTCCAGTCTCAGTGGTTTTGTTACTGTGCCAAAATAAGGGGTCAGGGCATAATAGCACTAGAAAAGCTCACTTGCTGTGGATTTTACATAACGAGTTCCCAGCTTCTCTCATTCAGCCTGTGCCTAGTTCTGCAACCAAGACAGCACAGAGAGCAGATTTCAGCTATAAAGATGTCAGTAGGAGAGCTTGTTTTCCTTTGGTAAATTGCAATAAATTTAAGAAATGCCTCAGTGCCTGCAGGGGCAGGGAGAGCGGAAAGCAAAACTGAAAATGCTAAATAGAATCTCTCAAAATGTCCCCAAATATTCCCTGTCCTTCTCCTTGGCTTGCTCAGAAAGGTATGGGCTTGGCAAAGTAGCCTCTGCTGCTTCCAGTTAAAGTATTTTTAGGGATATGTTTTTATACTAAAAAGCTGTTAGGCATGGTTTCCTAAGAATTGGGTCCTTCAGCCACACTTAGGAGCCACCCTTGGGGCCACCTGCTTTTCAGAGGTGGCTCTGGCAGCTCCTATTGATGTGCCCGGCAGCAGCGGCTGCTCAGCCCACCAGAAAAGTTTTGCCTGCTTCCTCCAGTGGCTGACTGAGTAGCCTAACGTGTATCAGCTTAGGCTGGAAATTTCAGTCTTAGCATCATTGTTAAGTAAAGCAAGGCAGAAAATAAATTGAGAGCCAGTTTCTGTGTGCAGAGGCAGTGCAGTGTCCTGGCCCCACTGCAGCCACTCGGCTGGAGACAGCCAAAAGGTTTCAGGGAGAAATGGGAGAAGGGAATTTGTTGGCAGCCTGACTGAGAGATAGAACAATTCCGTCTAACTTTGGTTCTGTGTTTGTGTTCTTCCTGCTAGTCAGGAGGACCTGCAGGGATCATGAGGATTTTGAGAAACATCCTCCTCCCTTGGAGCTGAGCTTTTGCTGTGCTGCAGTCTTAGGGTACTTTCATCAGAGATACAATAGCAAAGCAGCAATTTCTTATTGTGCACTGTCACCTCCAGCCACAATTAACATTTTGCCTTCTCATTAGAGGTTTTCCCTCTATCCCTTTTCTGTTTTGCCTTTTTGTTTCTTTTTTTCTTTTTAAGAGAACAGCAGAAGTCACAGCAAAGGTGACAGCTGGTGTCTATGGCTTGGAGTGCATTATAGGTGGTAAGACCATAACTTCCTTGAAAGCAGAGAGATGCTGCAAACCCTTGCCCACTTTCCCCCTACCAAGTTCTCCACCAGGGAACCTCCCTGCAACCTGCAGCTGTACCCATGATCAGAAGCCGGCGCAGCTGCCCAAACTGCAGACCCATAGACCTGGCAGCATCCTCCCCTAGGCAAGCTAAAGAAGCAAAAAGAAAACCTGTGCAAGAGGTAAACTTGCAGTCCCTGCAAGTAGCTTAGGTTCATTTGGAATAATGTCGTGGCTCTGCAACATGCTAATAAAATGTTTATGTGCCTATACAGCATATGATAGTTTTGCATATACAATGCTACCATATTCATTCTCTGCTATTGCCAGAGATGAAAACAGAGTTAATCTAAGTTCTGTCTGTACATCCTGAGCAATAGGAACTGTGTCTTTAGGGAGTATATGTATCTATCTATTTAAATACACATTTAAGATCCTTAAGGTCAAATGCAGGACTTAAGTAGCTCCCACTACCATTGTTGAGAAACATTTGGCTGAATGTTATGAGACTCATGTATCTATATAGTGTGGGCATGTGTGTTTATAAAACATGCACGCATTTATACATGCATTTGTGCAAGTTTGTGGGGAGGAAACTGCTATGTAGTTGAACTCAGCTCTTTGAACACACATTGTTTCTTAGATGAATTGTAGCTCGTCCTTCCTAAAACTTAAGTCTGTCTCTGTGTGTGTCTGCTTTTATCAAGAATGAGATAATTTAATAGGGAGGTGCTAGTCTGCCTACATCCAGTTTTTACACCCAAGTAGCTAGCTTGGGAAAATTAAAGCATTTAGCATTTAATATCCTACTGACATGTATTTACAATCCACTGAGTGTTGCTTTACATCTCTGTGTGCTGAAATGCCCAGATAAACCTGCTCTGCTCCTACACCCTATGTCTCAGAATGCTGTTTCTTGAATGAAAATTATATGGGACACTTCAAATTTGCAAATCTTGGGAAATGAGCAGTATTGGGAGGTTCTGTGGAAACTGTGGTTTCTGGAAAGAATTTGAGAAAAAAACCCTGAGATAGGAGGAATTTCTACATGACAGGGACAAGACAGATATATGTGCACAGATGGTGACTGACAGTACCATACTCTCAGTCAGGCTTATTAGTGCAGCCTCAGTGCCATGATAACATAGATGTGCTGGACTGGAGCTGGCTTACACTTGACAGCTGAGAGCGAGCCCACAACTGGTCTCACCCATTTGTGCTGACATACTTAAAGAGGGCGGGAAGTTGTATGAGAAGACAGAGGAAATGAAGAAACAATCACATATACTAAAAAAGAAGTTGGTCGTGGCCTTGAGATTTTTCCCTTTCCTTTTGTAAGGACTCTTTCCCCCCTCTCAGGGTTGTTAATCACATCACTTTCTGAAGACAAATAGAAGAAAGCAACATAGTCTGTATCAATACAGTCTCCATGTTATTAGTAGCCTCCACAGAGCCATAGAAGAAGTGGCTATGTTAGTAGGAAATAAATCCTGAGAGTCTCTAGCAGCCAGGTAAACTGGAGACTGTCACAACGGTTGGCAGGGCCTCAGGAAGGGCTGGGGGAACACGGCCCTGGGCACTGGGTTATGCAGCCCTTGTGTTTGGGAGAAGGCAGGAGTTTGCATACATGGATGGAATCCACTGCTTGTGCAGAACTCTCTAGCTGAGCATCACTTTATTTAGGGCTACTGCACCAAAATAAAACAGCTTCTCTTTAATTGGGCTCTGAATAAAATGAGACAGCAAGATTCTCACTCTGTGTCTGTCTGCTCTCCTCTGTACAAAAGGAACTGAAGGGGCACTTTCCCCTGGTCAGACAACCTGGCACTGGTTGTATGCTGAGGCAGAGCTTGGGCAGGCTTGACAGATGCACACTGTTTTGAAACAGAGCTTGCATTCTTAAGGCTGCCAACTGCCCAGAACGGAGCTGAATGATGCACTTCTCGGCTGGAACAAAGATGGGAAGTCCCTGGCTTCCTCCAAGCCATTGGAAGTAAAACGTAAAGAAAGGCCATGAACACCCTGTGAGTTAAATTCCATACTAATACCTAATTTCTAATCACAGTTATCTATCCACATAGTTCAATGATTTTAGGAGAAGGCACATGGCTTAATTACCTTCCATTTACAGGACCCCTTTATCAGTGGGGAAACTGAGGCAGGGAGCAGTTCATGTTTGTCCAACAACTCCATGAAGTTATAGAACCTGGAGGAAGATCCAGGTCTCTGAAATCCAAGTCTGTTACTCCAGCCACAGAGCTACATCTAACATACAAGAACCCTGTGGGACTCACTGCAGTTAGCTACAGTGCCAAGAGCTCAACAGTTCTCCCCCAAAATAGATATTTTTATGAATACCAAATTTAATCTAAGACATTCTCATTAAACTAAATATGACTGTTTCCTCCACCCACCCACATACACACATTCATAAGGCAAATCAGTCCCAGGTATGTGGGGTTATGGACAGATTCCCTTTGCTGAGTCACTTAGTTATACACCCCCCCCCGCCCCAGTACTCTGTGTTCCTGCCCTGCCTTCTGAACTGTAAATGAACTGGTTGATACAGGACAGGTGCATCTGTATTTTTTATGAAGTGTCATAATTTATGGTCTGATTTCGGACATTAGGTTCCGAGGCCAAATTAATTTAGTTTTGAAAGCATCACAGTGGGTTATACAGCTGATAAACTGGTATTAACATTACAGTTAAAAAGACTTATCATCTGATGTATTATTAGCCTGAAGGCACATACAAGGAGGACTTTTATATGTAACCTACATATACAATACAAAGCTCTAGTAAAATACTTTCCTCTCAGACTTTTGCAAAGTGTCATACTGTAATTTTCATTTAAATTTAAACTACATTTAAAATTAAAGTGGTGATCTCCAATGACACATCACCAAACTAGAACAGCCTGAGGCAGGAGTAGCTCCAATAAATTTGGCCTTTTGGGGAAGTTACACCAGAGGACGTTTCAAGAGGTTGTGTGTGCCATGTTTGACTGCACTGTAGCTGCACACCTCTGACACCCAGCAAGCAACAGTTTAACAGCAGTTTTAGAAGAGATGAGCATGATGTCTGTGTCTGAGCTTTGTAAGCCAAGTCCTACCTGGAAAAACAAAGCTGCCTTATGTTGACAAATATCTCAGAATTTGAGAATGCACACCTATGCAGTTTAATTTAGTTTTTATTTTTATTTATTAATTAAAAGTATTTTTACTTTATTGTTAAATAAAATAAATTTATTTTATTTAGTACTGATTCATTTTAGATGGAACATTAGCTTCCAAAAATCAAGTTTTTGTTTCAGGAGGGAAGCACAACTGTCTGGTGTTTGGACGAGACAAATGAGCCAAGGGAGCACTCTCCTCCTGCTCCAGCCCTCCCACAGACTTGCTGTAATGCCTTTACAGCACATTTGACTTGCCCTGACAACCGACCTGCATTAGAGAAGTGCTTAGAGATCTTCAAATGAAGAAATGTTCATAACTAAAAAGCATTTACTGTAATGAAGCCCCTTAAAAGAGGCTCCGCATGCTGCAGCTGATCTCCAGTATAATTGCACCGAATGTTGTGGAGTATATTTTCATTCCTCTTCTGCATATGTTCAATATAATTTTCTGAGTAAAACAAACATCTGTGCACAGTTGTGAAGGTGGGATTTTATACTAGTTATAGTGGATGACCTTCAGTTTTTGTTTTTGCCTAGCAGTCTTACAAAATACAAGCCAAGTTACAACCCAATCTCACACTTTGACCTTTTAAAATTTACTTTTAAAAATAGAGGTTATCCTTTATGCTGCAAATTATGCCTTTATCTCTTATAATCCCATAAGTCAGATATCACAGTCCCACTTCAATTATGCTAAACTCTTATGTTAATTTTAAATCATGTAACTTAATTCCTGGCAAAGCAGGCTGGTGATTTTCAAAATGTGGTTAATGAGGCAAAGTACAATCTAGATTCTGCTACTGAGATCATCTGAATCCCTTAGGTTGCTGAAGATGACTATGGAGAGGCTCTTCTTTACAAAAGTCTGGTTTAGATTTTCAAAAAATGAATTTTTAAGTGCAGTTAGGGGCTATGAATTTTGAAGTTGAGCATACAAAGAAGTTAAATTACTTTCACTAGAGCCATAGAACAACAGTGCGGCTAAACCATTCTGCTTCTGTGCACATGCATGTTTTAAAGGCCTTAAGTAGTGTCCTCCCCTTTCAAATCACAAATGCAAACTGTACCAGATTTTCAAGATGACAATCCAGGGACCTGATGTCTATGTCCATGGATGCATGCAAATCAATGTCATTTTCCCTCTCATTTGCAGAAGCCAAACATTTGCTAATAACTTCTTTCAGCCCCCTTTGACTCAAACAATAGCTTTATCTAAGACCAGTTAGTAGATGAAATCTTAAGAGACTGCACAGCTTTTTCAATACAATTACATCCCCCCACACCCCTGAACTTCTGTCATTCCCTGATCAGAACGGCTGAAACTTTGTCACTAAGGGAAGCTCAAGGTGAAGCTTAAGTTCTTCAGAGACTTTGCCATTTACTACTATTTATTTTTCTGAATTAAAGAATTCATATGAAACTCATATGTAAATTGGCCTCCATTCTTTATTAGCATGTTAAACTTTTTTCTGTCATATGTTTTTTTAGAAAATATTGGTATGTGAGCCATTTTTTTTGTCTGTAAATTTACAATTAATTAACACACATCCATAACAGACAAGACAAAGCAAATATATAAACATCCAAAGGTTGGTGTACATTTGTTTTTTATTTAACATCTTCAGTGGCCACCCTACAAGGCAAGACAGATTCATTCAGGATTTGAGGTTGGAATCAATACTTACAAGAGCAGAGGATCTAGAGAGCTCTACTGCATCCGTGGAAAAGATGCTTTTTACACCCAGGTCAAATCCAAGTGAAATCTAAGGCAGTTTTCACATGAGTTAGGAGGCTGGATGACACAAAATCAAAACTCTGGCAGGAGCTGCTCTTTAATGTCCTAATGCATAGTCCCACTTGAGAGCAACAGTCATGAAAGTGCATGGTCAAATAATAAAAAAAAAAAAATCGCTCTGGGTAAAGACACATGGGAACTCAGTAACAGCCATTAACCAGCATGGTGCACAGCACTGGAGTGGCAGTGTACTGGTGTCCAGCATGGCAGTGTACTGGTGTCCAGCATGGCAGTGGCTGCAAGGAATGACCTCTCCAGCATGGTGCCCCGGGGGCTGAGCCCTCGGGGCGGTGGGGCAGCTGCGCTCCCCAGGGTGCCCCAGGCAGAGTGGTGCGGCTCCGGCACTGCCTGCTCTGGGACAGAGCCCGCGGGAAAATCAGGAGGGATTTCTGCCAGGGAAGGTGGGAGTCAGACACCATCTTGAGTCTAGAGGTGGAGGTTTAGGGACACATTGCTCACCTGAGGAAAGGCACGCTTTGGGGCAGTTCGGTGGTTGGATATGGCATCCCAAACACTTCTGGTGTTAACACCTATGGGTCCGTCTAGGCACAGGAACAGCTCACACAAGTAACGGTGTGCGCGTTTACCTGTCCAAGGCAACCCTGCTCCTTCTCGTCGGTGCTGAACACCTGCACCTCTCCACACCTCATGGTGATGATGGCTTGTGGGCTTTTTCTGTCTCCTCCTCTGCTCCACAGCCCCAGGGAACAGGCTGCCTCCAGCTATGGGTGCTGCTAGTCACATACAGCTCACCTCAGATTTGGGCTGCCCAGTATGCTTTTACCTTTCCCTCTCGGAGCAGCTCGTCCTGCAGCGAGGAGAGATATACAGAGCCTGCTCGGTTACACACTGGCACTGTGGAGGCTGGAAGTGGCTTTTTTCCTCTTCTGAGGAGAAAACTGAGGGAGAAACAAGCAGCGAAGCTATGTAGGAAATGGTCTCTCCTTTCAGCAGGGACCCACAATTACTCCTGTGGAAGGACTGAAGCTGTACATTTGCCCGAGATGAGGGAAAGGACAGCAGTAATGCTAGTTGTGAGCAGTGGTTGCGAACAGAGGAAAAGGACTTTTTACTTGCTTCAGTTTCCCACCAGGCTGTTTCCTTATTCTACAACTCGCTATATCAAGACACTGGAGCAAGATGCCCCAAATCACTCCAGGAAGCAAAGAATAGGTGTCATCTTTATTTTGGAAGGGCACAGGGATTTCTCCCTGTCCATTCTGCAGAGATCTCTCCTCCCCCTGGGACACCCTGGCCACCCATCCTACAACACCATGTGCAGCTGCGGGTTGCAGAAACAACCGCATGCATTGGTCAGACAGCGCTTGATGGAGGAGAGGGAAGAGAAGGAGAGAAGGTACCTTTTCCTTTTATAACCAGGACTGTGGGACTCTGGACACAACTGCCTCTGGGACAAATCACCAATACCCATCCCACCACATAACACTGCAGCAACTACCCCACCCCTGGGGTTTGCTGGCTGCTGACAAGACAGGAAGGACAGCAAAACACAGGTGACTTCAGGAAGCTTTGGGGACAAAACCAGACCATGGGTTTGGGAGGCAATGGGCATACATACCTTCTGTGTAACAAATCACTGGGACCTGGGCTGGTGATCGGACACTGGCAGACCAAGAGCGGTCACAGCAGTTGCAATGAATTTGCTTCTCAGTACAGACCTTATAATGTCCCATAGCTACCACCCTAAGATTTTGCCCTATCACCAAAGATGAAGACTATCTTGAATTTTGGGACCACAGTATGCATCACGTGGTTGACTCCACTGTAAATTAAAATGTTAATTTTAATGTATGTGGCAGTTCTCTGAAAGGAGGGTCATGTTTGTCAACTCTAGTGCATCAATCAAAATGGGGTAGAGGACCGGGACTTCAGATCACAGGCTTACCCAAATTTACCCTGCTCACTAGCTGAGCTGCTGTGTTATTTGTAGTTTTATGCATTTGTATTCAAGAGCATCCTTCAATAAAAACCAATCAGGTCTAAAACCAGCTACAGTCCAATGGTAATCAAACAACCAAGCCTTGCAACTGAGAACGCTGCAAATGTTTTAGAAAATTAGCCAATGCTTCTTTATTAATAAGTGACAGAAAGTAAAAAATACATTCAAAAATAGTTTCAAAACCAATTTCTAAAGCGGACACACCAAAAAGAATCATGCTACTCTGAATGCTTTTTTCTTAAACCATTAAAAGAACATTAGGTAAGCTAATGCAACAGCTGGCTGCGCTACCGCTTCCACAGCATAATCCATAATGGTAAAAGCAGCTTTTTCAGGCATTTTAGTGCAATTTATGCTGTTTACAGGTCTTTTTTTTGTGCATTCTCCTGTAATTTAATGTCAACTGATGTCACTCTAGCATATAAAAACCCCACTAAGTCAAGACAACTCCACTTAGCAGTAACTTTGTTTCCTTTCAGGGCTAATATCAAACTAGTTGTTCTGTATCCCAAAATGATAAATATCTAATAGAAGCCTGAAGCTATTCTGGTGCTATACAATTGGTGATGTATAATTGAACATTAAGTAATCCAAGTAATAGAAGTCGTAGGTCAGCTGTCTCTCCTCCTTAGATAATTCTTTTAAGTATTGCCTCACTACTTCTGCACTTGTTCTCTCATCAGAGGAATGTCTGTCTTTGAATTTAGGAAACTTCAGCTCAGCTGGAGCACCTACCAGCTGCAAAAAGTAATTGGCGTCTTCTTCTAGGGTTTCAAACTTTCCTATAAAATCATAGTTGATGAGGCAGGGATAGCAAAGCTTACTAACTTGCTCCCAATGAATGTCCATTCCTACTGGGCGATGGGAATCTAACAAATACTGGATAAACTCCTTGAACTTAACTCCCGATCCTGTTTTCAATGCCTCTTCATTTGCGTTATGTCTATACTTCTTAATGATTGCCTTCCCAAATACTGGATGGTAATAGCTGTTTGCATGTTCAAACTTATCCCTGAAGGCAGATACCAGTCTTTCCATAGGATCACGTACAAATATAGTCTTGGTGTACGTGTTCAAGCGTGTGTATATCCCTTTTAGGTCATAACTGTCCAGTTTCCTTAGATGCTTTCCATAGTGCACATCATCATGGGAGATGTTGTGTGCTGAAGCGGCAAGTCCATTGAGCACCATGAGGACTCTTTTCCAATTGGAGCAGCCTGCTTTTGGCACTTCACAGTACAGGACCTTGTGCCTGTCCTCCACATAAATTCTTGACACCAGGTGTACGAGGTGGGTTCTCAGCTGCTTTCTGCTGTTGTATTTCTTGCAGAAGTCATGCAGGAAGGACCTGCGCTTTTCCTGGGTGCTATCCACATCCTTCCACTTGCCACCCTTGACTAACGTCTTGTTTAAAGGGTGTGGTGCAGGAGGTAAATACACCCCTCTGAACCAGCTGAGACGTGACTCACTCCTCTTCTGCTGGTCAGACAGTTGGCTCACCAAGGAGGCAGCCATCACACCAAAGGGGTCAGCCTTGCCTGGCCAGTGCCTACCACCTGAGACGGCCATCTCACGCTTACTGAGGCCAGGAGGAGCGCTCCTGCTCCATGCTGCTCTCCTTGGCATCCCCAGAGGTGGGAGTGTGAAATCCTGCAAACATGGAAAGGAGCAGAGCTTACAACACAGCGACAGCCCAGCCCAGCCTACTCACATTGCAATAGCAGCAAGGATGGTGGTGTGTGCTTGCGACCAAGCCACGTTTAGTACTACAAAGTCTCTTCTGAACCACTTGATCGCTACATCTAATTTAGCAACAAGCTGGGCTAATTCCTGAAATACATGCTTCTGAAGCTTACCTGTTAGTGCACAGTAGGTCTTCCTACAAAAGTAAATAGCTTAAGCCACACCTTTTAAGAAATCAGAAGAGGCTCATACAGGGAGGCTGATAGTCCTGGTAGGGGTGGCCAGGTGCTTTTCTCTACCAAACACATTTTCCCCCATGACAGCACTGATTGAGTTGCACGGCCGCTAACAGCTCTCCAGAGCGCACCAGCACAGTTATGCTGAGAGCTGCTGGATCTGCTTCCACCGCTGTGACTTGGAGCAGTCCTTGTCCCCCAGTGGTGGCAGGGGATGAACCTAGGGCTCCTAAATGGCTGACATCAGTGGGTTTGAGCAGGGTGTAGTGACAGACAAAATCCTCCCTCCAAAAAGGTCCTATTCCTGTCACCCTACAGATAGATCATGGAAGTGGGATGCATTGGACTGCATGCACCTACAGGTGTTTGCAACACAGATGCCTGCATCTGAGCTAGCTGCTTTCACAGCTGATAAGGCAAAATAGATGCCTTTAGAGCCTATTCCATCTGACTTATTTAAACATCAACATTAATGTCATCAACTAACTAAACATCAACTAGTGACCCTGCAAAGAATGTGAAAAGATGAGACTTTCCTCCCAAACATCTCCTTTAATATCCCCAGCTATCATGCAATCCACAAGCTGCAGAAATGGCAAAGCTCAGGTCTCTGTTTTGCCATCAAATTCTTCAGGGTCTTGTATCATGCAAGTTGACTGAAGAGTTTCTTGCAGTTTGGGTATTTCTGCTCTCTCATTCCTGAGTGGATTCTCGTGTGTCTGCTAAGGCTTGTAGATTTTTTTCTCCTGCCAGTGGGCAAGCCTGCCGCATTGGGCCATCTATACAGCTGCCTATTTTCATTACACTTCTGCAGAGGGGGGATGCTGGTCAACAGGTTTTTAAACATCCTTTTGCAAATACCAGATAGCCAAACGATTAGATGGACACACATGCACAGACTGCCTGACTGCTTTCTTAAGTCTAACTTTTTTGGAAACATACATAAGATGACTCTTCTGCCATAAACTGATTAAACATTTACTGGAAACTTGATTTGTGGACTGGCGGACCATAAGTGTGGATTTGGGCAGATGGGAAAGTTCATAGACTGACTCAAATAAGGCTGTTAAAAATTCAGAGGGATAATGTAGGAAATGGTAATGCATGGAACACAATTTGAATTCCAGTTTGAAATAAAGCCTATGGAAAAATAAGCAGTTCCAAGAAAAGTTAGCCTATCTTGCAGTGTAATAATTTCCAATGACAAAAACAAAACCAGGGGATCAGGCTATTCTGTATTGCTGCAAACCACTGACGATCAGGTCTTTGTTTTCACTGAACTGAGTAAAATGGTTTTTGTATTGGTGAAAGGAAATAAAAGAACAGAGCCATGCAGGACTTGTACATCTGTGACAGAGGTCATGTTGGTGTTTTTAGAGATACAAAAGGATACTTGAATTCTTTCAGTTTGATGTGGACAGTTTTTCTAATATAATTTGTTTTTTTAATTCTGTTGTCTAATATTTCATTCTTTAAAACAAACGAAACACATGTGCCTAGAGATTTATCCCTTCTGCCCTAGGACGGAAAGAATTCAGTAGCATAGTTAGTGTGTAAAAACAGAAGGTAGTGCTAGTAGTAAAACAGGGGATGATTATAGCCTAATGGGAATTTCAGCAACACAGTGAATGGCAGCTTACAAGTACTACTGCAGAAGCACAGAGTTACAAATAAATTAAATGCTTTGACCTTAAAAGGAAAACCTGGAACTTAAAAAGGTGAAAATGAAAAATATGGGATACACAGAAATCAACCACACAATACCAGGCTCAACAGAAGTAGGAATAAAGTTATACTACAATGCTAAAGTAACCAAAGACTGTAAACTCATTGGTGTGGCTCTGGGGAATTTTATAAATTAGAAGACAGTCTCCAGTGATATGTGACTGTACTGGTGTTCCCCAGTGCAAAGAAAATTCAAGAGAGGGCAGCAGTACCTCATGACTTCCTATGGTACGTAATCTGAATTTACTATTTCAGTCTATATTTCAGGAGATATTTCAGTGCAAAGACACTTAAACCATCTGAATTTCAAACTAAAGCTGCTAAAATAAGCCCTATACTTTGGAGGAAAGTTCAGCCTTCTGAATTCAGCCTGCCATCCTGATCTAGTGGAAGATGCCTCGGTTCCACCAGGCCAGGAGGGAAAAGGACAGACTGAAAGGTGTGTGATCTTGATTTTGTTCTATTTCAAACAGTCCGCCTGGGATCCAGGACCAACCTCAGGGGATAACCCAAGGAGATACGAGAATAGGATTGCATTTCAGTCTCAGAAACTGTGAATGCAGCTGTAGGAACCACTACTGAAGGATTTTTTGTGGGATTAAAGACTTCAGAGAAGGATGGGCAGAACTATTCCGAGAAATCTCAGGCAACACCCTAAAGGAACAACATATGCACAGTGGGAGTCACTTGAAAGGGGCTCCCTCCAAGCGAGATGAGGCAAAAGAAGAAAGAATCTATCAGGAAAAAAAAGCCCCCAACAGAAGGGAAAAAAAAAAAAAAAAGACCTAGGGGAAAAACAATGACATGGGAAGTTCTGAGGACAAAAAAATTATCTAAATACGTAAAATACTATTAGTTGCTTCCCCTCTCCATTTCCCCTTCTCATTGAGACACATATCCCATAGTGAATACAACAGCATTGGCTAATAAATGTTATTATAAGCTCCACGAGGGATAGTGTGCTTGCAGTAAATGCTGGCTGTAACTTCCTCTATCTAAGAATGGGAGTGGATAGTGATAATTTTCAAAGGCATAAATGGCTGTTACATTGTCATGGAAGTTTTCCAACTCAAAAAAAAGAGATCAAACCTTCCTATACACTTGCCTGAGTAACTAGGTTAGTAGCTAGTAAAAGTGAGATGAGTGAAGGGATGAATCAAGCTTTACTTTTGATGAGAAATGTTTAGCTAGGAAGCTTTCTTGGGAAACTAACAGAAATTGTTGAACAGATAGTGCCATATTTCTTAAGCAAAGCTACCTGACAGTCTGGCATATTTAGCTGCTACCACTCTTATGTGCATGAGAGAGCTGAAAGCCACACATTCTGAAAGTATTTTAATGTTTTCTGATACTAGGCTTACACAAAGTGAGGTGCCTTCTTTGGCTTCCTCTTGGTGCCAGTGACTTTTCAATGCCCATTTTATGACACTTTAAAGAGCTGAACATCTCCAAGTTATGTTGATTTTTTTCACAGCAGGAACAGGACAAGAAACTTGCAAAAGCAATAAGCATTTAAAAAAAAATAAACCTTGTCCATTATATCTGTGTTCCTAACAGTCCACCCCACAAGCTGCTGAGCACCATTATTTTGGAAAACGCCTGAACATACACCAACAACAGGCAGCATGCAGGTAATCCCATATCAGTCACTAACTCTGGATCCAGATCTTCCCATGCAAACAGTCCTTACCAAACTCTTTGAGCCAAGTGTCCAAGTGGAGGGGTGGCCATTCATGGCTTTCCAAAGAGCTGCTGAGTTTGGGAACCAGCTGCCTGGCATGGGAGATGAACTCCATAGTCACCTTGGACAGACGCAAGGCTGTCCTTGAGACATGCTGACAACCTATGCAGCAGGTTGTGTACATTTCAGCTGGGAATTAAAATCTAGTGAAGTGTTCCACCCTTGCCAGTAATTATGCAGAGTGCCTTGTTCTCCGTTTGCATTAACACATTTGAAAGGAAGTTAAGAAATGGCCATGAGTCCAGTTTAGAAGAGCATGCATATTGCCTCTGTCTCTCTTTAGCTAGGCAGGAACTGAAGACAGATTTAAAAATTAGTTTAAATACAGGGAAAAAAGGAATTTAACAGAGTGTTAGTGTGGTGTTTGGCTACTGGCAGGCAACTCAGTGAAGCTGCCGAAACAAAAGGCATTTTTGAGTCATTAATGGTTTCATGGATTTTTTTTGACATTTTTATTGCTGGAGATTCCCTGCTCCTCCCCATCCACAACAGGATTTCTCCTCACTGTAAAAGCAAGTAGCCAATACCTTCTTTTACACACATTGAAGCTGTCCTTTCCTTTAATATTTTCACAGGTCACTGGGGTAGAAGAGATTGAGTACTGCCAAGAATGGTTAAGACTCATCCAATTACGCTTTGTGGTGGTTTTACAATGCACAGGTGGGATCTCATCGAGACAGTTTGCAACTAGAGCAACCTGCCATGCAAAAAGATAATGATGTATTGGAAAGGATGATATTCCAGGGCTGATTTACAAAGATTTAATGCCCTGCAGTGCAGACAGTACTGTGTTTCCTAAACGCTTTAGTGCTGGATCTTCATTTTTACTAACAAGAGTAATAAAATTAAGTGAGCCCAACAGAAAACGTAGGACAAAGAATAGTGGAGGAAAGAAATACTCTGTTTTATCATGCTTTTCTGTGCTGCCAAATAACTATGTAAGTATTAGTAATGTGTGGTTTGATTCTCAACGTCTAGCTAGTATGTCTTCTGTCCTAAAACACGCTTCCTGAAATAGTCCTCTATGATGCTTCTTAGGAGCAACTGCATGAATCACCTGGGAGCCTACTTTGCTCTGCTTTTTACTGCGGCTTGCACTTGACTGTTGCAGGTTTGAGTGCCCTGAGGACCCTCTCAGCACTATTATACGAAATAGCTAATATGGGTGCTCTGCAAACACATGGATATTCAAAGATGATAAAAACTTATTCCTTAAGACAAGAACAGGTCGAAATATTTCTTTGCAGATGAAAATTATGGAAAAAAAAGGACAAAGCATTTGTGTTTTCTGATCAACCCAGGGAGGGGTTCTGCAGTACATACTCTCAGAAACTTACCCACAAGAAGATGCAAAGGCCCTCCAGTGATGAAATTACAGGATTTTGAAATACATGTTTAGAGTATATTGTATCTTCGCTTACATCCCAGTCCTCTGGTACTAGATGTGTTCGGCAGTGCCAAAGTTCAGCATGAACTGAGAGCACTAGATGCTTTATTTCACTGTATAAATATATTTCTTTAGGCTACTTCTTATGTGAGGATTATATTATAACGACCATATAATTTCAAGACCTTACTTGTTTACCTAGGATCTTTCTGTAGAAAACAGACAGAGAAAGGCTCTTCTGAGACAAGGTTCATTTTCCAATTCACTCTCTGATTCTATACTGATCAGGGAGCACATGGAGATCAGTGTCTCAGTTTAGGTATTTCGATGAAGGCAGCTTGAATACTGGAGGGCTATAAAACAAATATCCTCTTACTTGGATTGTAGGTACATGTGAGTCTTTGAAAAGGTAATATATAGTTTCAGCCTAAATCTCATTCGCTTAAAACATCAAGTTTTTCACATAACTGGGCACAGTTAGAAGGATTCCTTCAGCAGAGGTCCACAACTGTGGCAGATGGCTCAGAATTGATACGTAGTTGAAATATGAAGAAAAGTTCACGTGACTCCTATCTTCAGCAAGCCAGCAAAGCCTGGAGCTATTACTACCTCACTTTAGCTGTAAATACACATAGAACTATACTTAGACACGTATGTGCAAGTTTTCTTAAGCCTGCCAAAAGGAAGGATTATCCTTAACTTTTTTGTGCTAGAAGACTATTTGCAAAGCATAATTCAGAATGGCCAGACTCCTCTACTACTATGCTACCTGAGCTAACACGTAAATATGCTCACAACTTTCTCATATTGTAGCAGCTGTGTAGTGTAATGTTGGTGAACTAAACAAATCCCTACAGGAGCTCCCAATGGAGAAACTATCCAGGCTGGCCACAAGTGACAGGAAATATTTGCTGATGAGGTGCTTCACCTTCTGAGCAGTGGAGATAAACCTCTTGATTCATCACTTGTGCTTAAAACAGCTACTCCAGAGATAGGCACCACTAACCCCTCACCTCCCAGTGGAGTCACGAATTTTTGGCTTATCATCTAATTTATTCAGGGCAAATCACCACTGCTACATTCCTCACAAGCCAGAGTTGACATATGTATTCCTTATGAACACTGCAAGTAACAGAGGTACTTCTGTTAAAGATACCTTGTGGCTCATACACAATTCCATTATGGAAGAGGAAGAATGAAACAACTGTGCTTTGAACTTTCATAGTTCTTTCTGCCCCTAAAGTTCTCAAAAAAACACAAAATAGCAGCAAGCTTATCTTTCCTCTGGATTAAGATCTAGGAATATTTTACATGTAGAGCCATCAGTCCTGACAGACAAAACCTTAGTATAACAGAAACCATATTTTCCTATGAGATATGTATCCCTAAAACACACGTACTTGTATCAAGCATCTCTAAGATTACTAAATGATTTAGGGGAAAGAAAAGAAAAAAGAAACAAGTATATGAGGTGCTCAGAGCTTCCTGCAGAGGCTAAGAGGCAAACTTTATGGCTTGTAGCTGAAATACAATTAGGTTCAAAGGAGGTACTTGTGAAGACCGAGCCAGACACAAATAAGAATAACTGATCATTGTAAGAAAAAAAAATACTGCAGGTAAATTTTAATTAACAGATACCAGTCACTTTAAACACTGCTTTTCAAAACAGAGCTTTGTGAATCAGTGACTATTGCCCCTTGAATCTGTTAGCAGAAAGTTCAGCATCTCACTGCAGGGTGACTTGGGAGTTACGGCAAGGGCACAGACAAAGTGAGTGAAGAAGGAAAGGTCAGAGGGAAAGAGATTGGTTTTTTTTTTATGCGATGTGGCCAAGTGTCAGTGAATGAGCTGGTGTGGAAAAATTTGAAAGTAGAGCACCAACCCAGAGCTGGTTTTGGAAGAGAACAACCCAGGCCCACAGGCAATGGGGAAAGTGGAGAGGCTCAATGAGGTAAGATAAACAGTAACATTATCAGGATTATAGTAGTAGTCCCATCCCCATTTAATAAGGGGACAGGAAGAACCTGTTTGTTTTTGCCTGAGACCCGCACAGACACAGGACTCCTGGCTTTGCACAGGGCTCTCCTCCTCTCCCTGCCCCCTGCCTTCATCTACAGAAAACACAAAGTCACCCATGCTAATGAGGCAAGACAGTCTGCACGAGCCAATTTCACAAGCTGATTCATATGGTCAGCAGCTTGGATGAAGGAAATTAATCTCTGATTTTATTTGCCAATTCTTGTTCAAATCTGGAATTAACTCCCTCCTGTTTCTGCCCTCACAGTCAAAACATTTGGTTTGTCCAAAACATGCTCAGGGTGGGAAGGATAAGAAAGGTCAAGGCACGGTTAATAGAAAAAGTACCAATAACGATGCTATTGTTACCAGTAACAACTGCAACCAAGTATTGAAAATAAAAACAAGCACCCCACCCCCTTATTACTAATAAAGAAATCATTGTCAAGGTCAATCGATGGTAATGACAAATTGGTTTCTGGATAGCACAATGCTGATGCTGCTTCTCTAGCTTTCAGACAACAGTTTCATGGGGCTGGTTCTTTGCAGTATAACTTACAGATTTGTGAGTAAGCACAGAGCCATTGCAGCCCAGACAGCCTGTGTTTGGACAGAACCTGCATCCAGTTTGCTCAGAGTGCTTGTCTCTAGATGTGTAGCTAAGACACACTGTTAATACAAAGCAACTTTCAGACCATGGACCACTTAATATTTGGCCAGATTTAGCCCAGCCTCCTTCCTATGCAGCCACACTCATTTTGGTTATGGGTAAACCAGTATGTTCGAACAGCATTTAATTCTGAGCTCAGTCCTCCTCCTCTGTGTATAAAAACTAAGTCAGCCACTGCAGTCATTGGCCAGCAATCTTCATCAGCACTCACTCTTATTTCTGTACAGAACAAAGTCATAGCAAAGCAGCTTAAACAACCTGAAATTCAAAATGGACTCAAATTAAGCACGCAATATTAATTTTATGAATATCAGAAAAAGACTCTTGGGTTACAGTGACTAGTAGGTTTACTATATGTATACAGGGAATTTACATCTGAAGATGACACTTTCAGGTAATCTCTGTATATTACATATTGGTCTCTTATTTGAGTTCATTAAATAATGATAACGTGTCTACTTTTTCATAACTAAAGCACAGAAGCAAGTCAAATAACCTAAACAGTTCCCTCTGTTGACAAATGCAATTCTCAAAATCGTTACTTCCAAGTGCATGGTAATTCATATACACAGGCATTTTATGAAGAAGAAAATAAATAATGCCTCTTGCATGTTCACAACTCAAGCCAGGTAGGCATTTTTGAGCACATTTCATATTTTAAACAATATTTATTTTCCTCTCTAAAGACAAGGGCTGATGCCTGGGGCTAGACGCCAACAGCTTTTTATCCAGAGGTATTAGGGACCATGTCTTGGCACTTGCTGATCAACACCCACCCTGCACAGGGGAGACCCAGCTCCCATTGCCCCATCTGCATGAGTAAATATATTTCCTGGGAGGGTGATCTAGCTGCTGGACATTAACTCTGGAGGTTAACTAACCCTGCATCCTGGGACTGAAACCCTGGCTCCCCTCTTCCAGGGAGTGCTGCAACCACCAGACATTGGATGAGCTTCTCTCTCTCTCTCCAGTTCACTTTTATATACAGGAGGGATATAACATGGGTCTTACAGGCAGCAGAAGTTGTAGGCTTGAATCTTCTTCAGCAGAGGAAAAAAATGAACCTCAACTTCCCTATTTCAGGGAATCGCTGACTTAGTTTTCACAGATATCCCAACACCATGCTAAGAAGACTGCCCGGCACACCTGTACCTCATGTGGTCCAATCTGGCAGGTGTGAACTTTCCTGGTGAGAGACCATTTCTGGGTTTCCAACACAGTGAGAGATGAAGTGGCTGGGTTGGATCGTCCTGCCAACACTGGGGCACACCTGTACCCACAGAGGAACAAGCATACAAGGCTCAGCTGCCTCCTCTGGAAAGGGATGAATGAGCAGAGGTTGTTGCAGATCTGGACTTGAGTCGAATTTAGGCACTTGGGTTTCCTTCCAAACCTGCCCCCTCAAACTACAGTGAAGATATAGCTACTTAAATAGTTGCTTAGGTGTTTGTTCTGAGTAGCCAAGTGCGGAGCTTGGATATCCATTAAGATATTTGGAATAAAAAAGAGGCAAAGAACATGTATTATATGGGGAAACAATGTGATTCTAAGCCCAAAAGGTTTTGAGTTGGGTACCAAATCCTTTCCTCAATTACTTTAAAGGAATTACTTCAGCTGCAAATGTCAACCTACAAATAACCTGTTTGACAACTTGTTCTTACAAGTGCCAACACAAGTGGTAACCTAGTTTTGGAGGAGTTTCAGTCACATTTCCCCATCCCATCTCTCCCTGGCCAGCACTTCCAGTTCCTGCCTGTACCCAACTGGCAGCAGTGGGCAATGCGGTGGTTCAGTACCTGCATTCCTGCTCGCTGGCCAGACCTCTGCCCTCTCCTGAAATGGATATGGAGCTGGGATACCGATGGCTGCCTTTTCCCCAGTGAGGACAAAATTTCCCCTCTGACCAGCCACCACCCTTCATGTCCCTGAGCTCTTCTTCTGTTATAACTGTGTCAAAGTTGGCTAAAATTGTCCCCGGCTTCAAACGTTACTGCAGGAGAGCTGAGAGGGAGATGGCCTGGCAGTGTGACTGGACAGGTCTCCCTGGGGCACGCAGGGCATTCACAACTAGTGAAATGTAAAAATGAAGATGATAAACAACTGTACTCATTCCCCACAAAACCCACCAGCCCCTTTGAGAAGAGAGGCCTGTAATGTAATGCTGTACTTCTGCATATGTGGCAGTATTTCTCACATTAGTGGCTGTGGTAAGATCCACGGGGATTTTTTGCTGGTAAACAGAATCCATTTCTATCTCGTCTGCAGGTAAACACACTTATCTTCCAGCATAAACGAGACATCTTGCTCTTTTAGAAATAGTAAGAAAAGTTTCAGATGAGACTAGGTTCAGCTGAAGAATATTAATGTATATTCAGGCATGAAGAATTCAATTTCTCCCAAATTGCTTTGGAAGAGACAGTAAGATCTCTAGAGGTCTCAAAGCATTTTCTCCTCAATCATAATTAGCATTTAATTCAAATTAGATTACTTTATTGGTAAATAAAAAATAAATGGAAATGTATAATGCACTCTAGGTTGGCAAATATCTCAAATCTGTGTTTGCCTCCACTTATACACAAATTCATGTGTTCAGTGTTACAAAAAATTATTTATACTTGAGAATTAATTGCATTCATAAATTACTGTGGGACAAAATAGGCTGTGAATTTACAAAGGGGATTATCCACTACACACTCCCTCCTCACACTGACTGAAAGGTAGCATACCCTATTTTCACTGAAGGGGGCTAACTCATATTTATCACAGGTAAAAGAAAATGCCCCAGTTTATTCTGTAGCAGTTTGCATAGCTATCCACTCGGTATGCACTAATCTGCAAGCAGTGCCACAGATGATCAGTGTGCCATCCAAACACTAGCTAGTTCAAGCACCATCCCTCCTTGAAGCAGAGGAATAATGAGCAAGAATGGCACTGTGGTTAAAGGTGGGTGCACTGGCCAGAACCACAGTGTTTGGTTTTGTAACTTTGAGCCAGTCCCTTGACCTTCACACTTCATTTTTCCATGTCTGCAAAACAAGGAAAGATAATAATTGCCTACTCCATGTGAATATTGTGATTCCTAATTTCTGATTAACACTGGTAGAAAACCCTTTCCATTTTACAGAGCAAGAAGGGACACGCAGAAATCTGAGAATCAGGATCGCAACCCAACTTCCCAGCCCATACTGCCTTTTGTTGCTCAAACCTCACACCATTTCTTTCAATACTTCTGTTGAACATCCAGTCATCTTAGTCTGTTGCATACTCTAATGCTTGTTTTTTGTCACAAGAAGAATCATTCTTCATAAAATTGAAGATATTTTTATCGTCATACTCTGCACGTGTGTTCCTGTCTATACAGCCTGAGAAATGCTTTCCTACAAAAGGATACTGAAAAGGTTCTCAAATAAAAGTGTCTGCTGTTCTTATTTGAATAATACTTCCTCCTGCATTTTTCTGAAATTCACCATCTCGGTACTATATATTATTTAATCAGTGAAGGACTGTTATGTTATCTGAACTTGAAGGGGGCAGAGGATGGTATCAGGAGCAGCCCTTATCAGCCTGGAAGAAAGAAAATGTTATGTGTAGAGCAAACCTGAACAATTTTTCCTGTCTGGTTTTCCTATCTGATCAGATATCACATATTGAATGGAAAATTAATTTTTAAAAAATGCAGCTTCTGCTTACTGGTAAACAAAATGTGCAGAGGGAGCAGGAGGGATCTCATAGTCAACCAGCCAGGGCTCAGAGGTGCCCACCTCAAGCATATGCCTGTAAACACGTAAGTACCTGCAGGACAGCATGATGGGGGAAGCTCTCATACCTTCTCTGGGAAACCAGCATAGCTGGGTGCCTCTCCACAGTGTCTGTACACTATTGCATGGTGGACAGGGAGCAAAGAGGAGGAATTAGAGGTCTTTGTGCAGTCTCACTGGGATCACAGAGACACAGTAGGACAGCTCACAGGGCTGGAGAGCTGCCATGGAGGGATACAGGCTCTTCAGGAAGGGCAGGCTGGGACAGCAAGGCTGGGAGTCACCCTTTCAGTCAGAGAGCAGTGGGGATACATGGAGCTCTGGCTATGGACAGATGAGAGTCAGTGGAGAGCTTGTAGGTCACGACTAGAGGACAGACCAACATGGCTAACACTGTGGTGGGTGTCTGTGACAAGAGCCCCTGACTAGGAAGAAGTAGCAGATGAGGTCTTCTGCAGACAACTGAAAGCAGCCTCACATTCACAGACTCTGGTCTTCACAGGGGAATTTAACCACCCCAATATCTGCTGGAGGAGCAGCAGAGCAGGACACAAGCAATCCAGGTTTGGGGAGTGCATTGATGACAAATTCCTAACGAAAGTGATCAAAGGCCAACAATGAGAGGTTGGCTGCCGGACTTCACACTTACAAACATCAAAGGACTGGTTGGAGATGTGAAGGTCAGGTTGACGGCAGTTGCCATAAGAAGGTGGAGTTTGGGATCCTGAAAAAAGGGATAAAGGCAAAAAGCAGGATCATAACCCAGGGCTTCAGGAGAGCAGACTTTAGGGTGTTCAGGGACCTGCTTAGAGTAAACTCATGGCATACGGCCCTGGAGAGGAGAGGGGTCCAGGACATCTGGGTGAAGTTCAAGGACCACCTCCTCCAAACTCAAGAACGGTTCAGCCCCATGAGGAGGAAATCAAGCAAAGGTAGCAGGGGTCTGCATGTGTGAAAAAGGAGCTTCTGAAAAGAACCCCCAAAACATAAAAAGGAAGCATACCAGAGGTGGCAGCTGGGACAGGTGACTTGGGGGAATATAGAGACACTGTCTGATCATGCACGAATGGGGTTAGGAAAGTCAAAACCCACCTGGGATGGATGTGAAAGGCAACAAAAAAGGCTTCCACAGGTCTATCCACAGCAAAAGGAAGACTAGGGAAAATGTAGGCCCACTACTGAATGGGGTAGGGACCTGGTGATAGACGACATGGAAAAGGCTGAGATGCTTGATGCCTTCGTTGCCTTGGGCTTCAGCAGTCCCATGTCTCTGAGACCTATGGGGAAGTCTGGAGCAAGAAAGACTTCCCCTGGTGGAGGAGGATCAGATTAGGGAATATTTAAAGAAACTGGACATAAACAAGTCCATAGGACCTGATGGGATGCACCCATGGGAGCTGGAGGATCTCACTGTGAGCCTATTCTTGATTATCTTTGAAAGGTCGTGGTGATGGGGGAAGGTTTCTGAGGACTAGAAGAAAGCGAATGTCACTCCTATCTTCAGGGAGGGCTAGTACGAGCATCAAGGAAACTACAGGCTGGTCAGCTTCACCTTAGTTCCTGGGAGCATGACAGAGCAGGGGATTATTCCTCCCCAGGTGCATTTCACTTTGCTGAACTTCATGAGGTTCCTGTTTGTCCATTTCTCCTTGTTGAGGTCCCTCTGAATGGTGGCACACCCATCTGGTGTCTCAACTACTCCTCCCAGTTTTGTATCCTCTGACAACTTGCTAAGGGTACAATCTGTCCCATCATCCTGGTATGTAATGAAGAAGTTAAACAGTTATTTTATTCAGCTGTGACCCCTGGGGTACTCCACTGGTGACTGGACTCCAGCTGGACTTCGTGCTGCATAGATTTATGAAGGGGAAATCATGCCTGACCAGTCTGATAGCCCTGTACGATGAGATGACTGGCTCAGTGGGTGAGGGGAGAGTACTGGATGTTGTTTATCTCAAATTCAGTAAGGCTTTTGGCACTGTCTCCCATAAGGTCCTCATAAAGTACAGGCTAAATAAGAGTTCAGTGAGTTGGACTGAAAACTGGCTGAACTGCTTAAGCTTAAACGGTTGTGCACAAAATCCAGCTGGAGGCCAATCACTAGTGCCCCAGGGTCGATGGTGGGTCCAAAACTTTCACATCTTCATTGCTGACCTGGATGATGGGGCAGAGGGTACCCTCACCAAGTTTGCAGACAATACAAAACTGGGAGGAGCAGCTGATACAGAGGGTTATGCTGCCATTCAGAGGGACCTCAACAGCCTTGAGAAATAGGTAAACTGGAACTTCATGAAATTTGACAAAAAGGAGAACACAAAGTCCTGCGCCTGGGGAAGAACAACCCCAGGCACCAGTACAGGCTGGGGGCTGGACAGGTGGAAAGCAGCTTTGTAGGAAAGGACCTGCAGGTCGTGGAGAACAAGCTGACTGTGAGCCAGCAATGTGCCCTCATGGCAAAAAAGGCCAACAGCCTCCTGGACTACATTAGGCAGAGCATTTCCAGCAGATGAGGAGAGGTGATCCTTCACCTTTGCTCAGACCTGGTGAGACACACTGGGAGTGCTGTGTCCCTTTCTGGGCTTCCCAGTACAGGGGATATGGGCATACTGGAATGAGTCCAGTGTATAAATGGACATGGACATAGACATACTGGAGTGAGTCCAGTGAAGGGCCACAAAGATATTTAAGGGATAGGAGCATATGACATACAAGCAGTGGCTGAAAGAGCTGGGACTGTTCAGCCTGGAGAAGAGAACGCTCGGGGGATCTTATCAATGTATATAAATACCTGATGGGGGGAGGTGGGGGAGTAAAGAAGATGGAGCCAGACTCCTCTCAGTGATGTCCACTGACAGGATGAGAGGCAGTGGGCACTAACTGAAACACAAGGAATTCCATCTAAATGTAAGAAAATACTTTTCTACTGTGTGAGTATCAAGCACTGGCACAGGTTGCCCAGAGGCTGTGGAGTCTCCGTTCTTGGAGGTACTCAAAATCCAGCCGGACATGATCCTGGGCAACCTGTCTAGCTGACCCTGCTTTGAGTAAGGGGGTTAGACTAGGCGAACTCCAGAGGTGCCTTCCAACCTCAACCATTATGTGATTCTATGAAGCACATGCAAGTGAAATAATACTTGTTTGTTTAGTGGGCTAAATGCATTAGCTCTCTTGAAGATTTTCAAACTTTTTTGGGGGGAACAAAGTAAGTAAGACTGAGGAATATGACCCCAACCTGGGATAACAGGAGCAAGGGACATACCTATTAGATAACCTCAAAGTAGCAGCACTTGGAAGCTGGCATACATGGACTGAACTTTTCCTAGCTAGGTCATGTGAGAGGATGAAGGGGACAGAGGAGAGTACTAAAGTAAACTACAGCAGTGCACAAGGAAAACCAAGGAGTTTGGACTGAACTGTGAAGTTTTTGATCATATTAATATAGGTTTATTACACCATGTGTGTACCTGAAGCATCCTTCAGGTCACAAGTCATTCCCCAACACCGTCTTTGCAACAAACTTACACTGTCATTTAACAGAGCTTTGAGTTTTCTTTCACCTCTTTAATTTGGCAGAAGGTGTACACATACTGACAGTACATCAGAGCTGGTCCAAGCCTAGCTCTAGCAAGTATATTGCTTCATCACAGTCCTTTCTGTGTTCCTGTTTCCCCAACCCCATGTGCTGAAAGGGAAATGCTCCCTGACAGAGATGTTAAAAGACTAAGAGATGGATATGCCACTGCAAGACAGTCTGCCTTGAGGAAAGAGCCCCTCAGGGACAGAACAGTGGGACAGCTATTGTGGAGCACTCTCACCAGCCTCCTGACCCAACCTGCAGCTTCACTGCAGAAGGGACAGGCACAAGTCTGAGCTCAAATACAGCTGGGAGTTTAACCCAAAAGTCTGACTGTGCAAACAACTTCAGCTTCTAAACGCAAGTACGCATAATCTCGTTAGTCCTTCAGAGCGTCTGAGAGGCACTGGGCAAAACCACATGTAAGAGTATACATTAAGACCACAACACAGACAAATCTGAGTGGTAAGGATGAAACACAAAGGATCGCCTTCAGACACATTTTGATTGGCAGTCTGTAATGTGTTTTTTATCCAAGACTGTTACATAGTTAAAAGCACAAGGTTTGTTCTTGTTTCCTTGCATTTCCCTTAGCAGTAGTTAACATGCTACAGCTAATCAGGCTGTACATTGGTACCAGGATTTACCCTGAAGTTGCAAAGGTGGTTAAAAACAGGTACAGAAAAGCAGTTGACATTTCTGGATATCTCTGCTCAAGCAGAGTGGTAGATGGCCACTGCTGTTAAATGAACATGCATACCTATACACATAAATGACAAAAAAGGTGCTCAAAGAAAACCAGCAAATGCCTTGTGATCAAAGGGAACAAGAGCCAGTGAAGATGATAACTGTAGTCAAAGGTTTCTGGAAGCAGATACTACCTTTGTGTTTTATCTATGTCATATTTTGCCAAACTTTGCTTAGGCTTTAGAAAGAGCTATGAATCCCACAGAAACAACCGTGGTCTTCACGATGTGAGAGGTCCCAGATACCTACAAATAGTGAGGGGTTTACCTAGCAGGAGATCACTAGGACAGCAGCTTTATCATTTCCCCATCCCCTCTCTGTTTCAGTCACCTCTCAACAAGACATTTCCTGCTATTTGCTCCTTTGCACTCCTGCTCCTGTCAAGTTGTAACATCATTCATCTTCTGCATAGTCACTTCTCCCTCACTTAGATTTCTGGCAGCCAGTTTAGCTCAGTGTTGTTGCACTGACTTGAGCAGGACTACAGGATCTTCAGCCAGACAAGTATCTTATCGTGCATATAAAATTTCAAGTTCAGTATTGAAAATAAACAGAATCCTTCTATGGGAGATACTCCATTAGGATCAACCCCACTTCAAATCTTTTTATTGAAGTAATATTACTACAAACCAAATATGCAGTGCCTCTGCAATTGTGGCCTAAATTATAGACTTGAAAATGAAATTGATTTCTAATTTGAAACATTCTTCCATTTCTTGGAAGTCCAAAGGAAGTTTGTATGGAATGGGGCATCATGAGCTTCACTAGTATCCATTTGAAAGTGAATGTCTACCATTTGTCCCCAAATCAACTTTTTACAGCTTTATTTAGATACGCTCTCCACATATCAAGACAATGCAATTTTCCTGCAAAATTAGATGTTCTTAAGTTAACTGCAGAGAGACAGAACAGGTGAGTAATTCGAGGAGGGGAAAGCAGTGGCATGCAGGAAGAGACCAAGACTGGATACAGGAAATATGGCACCTAATCTACCTTTTGCAACTGTGACAAATGTCCTTTTTATCGCAATACACTTTTCCTCAGAAAAGGGCAATGTCATCCACAGAGCTGATTTTGTCACACAGAGAATGTGCAGAATTAGATCTCCAATCAGCCATTCACAGCCCTGTCAATGCAGCCTCAAGTTGTGTTTTAAAAATACAACTGCCCCCTCTTCTGGTCAATAAGGACTCCCAAAAGTGGTTTTGCGAGACATTTCAGGCTAATTTTAAAATGCAGTTTAGTTGATAAAAGTTAATTAGACTTGGTTTAGAATATAAACTCTCAGTCAAAGCACAGAACTTCCATTAAGTTTCAAAATATTTCTACACTTACTTAGAAAAAGTGAAGATTTTCTTTTGCTTATGTAATGCCATATTCTTGGCGAAGTATATTCACCCATCAATTTCTCAAGATAATAGGAAGGTTGTAACAACTCTGGATATTATTTGCTGTCACAGGACCAGGCTTCCCATAAGCTTCCAGATGCGCAAGGGCTTACTTGGTCAGGAGCGGTGCCAGCTCAGGCCACTGGAAGTGACACATTGACATCTGTGCCATGCTCTGCCATGGCAGGGGAAATGCTGTTAGACCAAAACCAGGCTGCCTTAGGTGGTCAGTCACCTGGCAGGTTAGTCCTCCATCTAGATGATCAATTCACAGATAACAGTGAGGTAATGATGCCAATGCCTCAATTTATAGCTTGGAATGAAAACTACTTAAGGGAGGGTAACTGCTGGAATACAAATATTTTAATGACTGCTTTTTAAGTGACTTTTCAGAATAAATCTCACGATCAAACCAGATACCCATTTATATGTCATCTGGATAACAGCATTCAGTAAGAGGACAAGAAGCCAAGAATGAGAAGCAGCACGATGCTTCTGTACAAGTCAGGTTCTTTCAATCCGGAAGAGCATGTAATTTAGGAAAGCAAACTCTGGGTTTCCTCCTCTCTTTCTGGTTAGGGGAAAATTATTTTCAGTACAGTTCCTATCTCCTTTTCCTGATGCTGAAATGCTAAATGGCAATGTATAAAGGGTTTTTTTTCTAAATAATTGCTCCTAACTGATACAGTAATAAAGACAAGACACAAAACGCCTGCACAAGCAATGTTACAGTTTAGTGAAGCCTCAATGAAAATTCATGGCAGAAATGAAAACCTCAACAACATGGAAAGCCACCGCTTACATGTCCTGTGCATGTATTTCGTATCAATGGCTTTCTGTTGTTTCAAAGGAATACTAGCAAACAGGAGAGATACTACTATTTTTTTTAAAAAACCCATAATTCTATGCTACAAAATTTGATACCAATGAACAAATTACCTCTAGGCTTTGTCCTCACCATCAACACATTGAGGAGCAGATGAACTAAATTACTTAAATGGCAAATCTTAGGTTTAAATCAAAATGATGGCTAGTCTTGTGAGTTCAACACATCTGCAGAGCCAGGCAGTTGTCTGATATGTGGTCCTTAGCACACATATATAGTTAATATTAGCCTGTCCCGTGAAGTTCTCCCCTTTAATTGCTACAATTCTTCTACATGAAAAATTCAGTAACAAAAAATATGAAAGTGTCAAAATACCTGATTAATAATCTGTTGTTGCAATTTTTCTCCAGACTCTGAAAGAGAAAGGAAATAATTAGTTTGTACATATTTTAATGAATATGATCATGTACATACAGAACAAAAACCTGTTAATTCAGAAAAAAGTAATCAAACCTTATAATTAAGAAACAGAATTTAACAGGTACAAATGACTTGAAACTTCAAAATGGAAATCCACCTAAAGTAAAAGAAACACAAGCCTCTCTTAATCCAGATGTGATAAAAAGAAGATTGAGATAGGTAGCCAATCTTGCTAACCTGGAACCCCACAAGAAATTACAATATTCAAAGTGAAGACAACAAATTTCAAATATGTGCTATGAGGCATTTTAATGTTGTAATACGTAGTGCTGCCATGTGTACACGCCCGAGAGACTGGTAGCATCCAGCTCATGATTTGACCATTGGAGGAGAAAAGCAGCTTCTGCCATTACCCTAAAATAAAATTACATGCCTGTGTCAAGACTGAGGTTATGCACCAGCTGGCTCAAGGGAGAAATTCTATCCTGATAATATCCACAAAGTGGCAAGTTGAATTATGGTCTTGCTTCCTTATTCTGGCTGCCTTCTGCAATGTCCTTCAGTGTGCTCCTGAAGACATGATCAAAGCCTAGACAGAACATTGCTTTTCTACAGCCGTCTGGGATCCCAGCAGCAATGACACCTCAAACCTATTCTTTCCTTTTAGATCAAAAGGGACAGTAATTTTGCCTCATTTACTGTTCCCATGCACTAGTTGTCAAAAGGGCAGCTGGTATCAATTACCATCCCTTTGCTACTGGAGACCATCCACATGTATTGGGGAAAGTCAGGAATTTCACACTTACCTATCCAGCTAGGCTACATGTACCCAGAGGTTTTTTTTAAGTAATAATGATAGGACACTGTTTGCGACCTGTCAGTATCACTATTAACTCTCAGGGGAGCCTGCCTAGCACAGGTGGCTGCCACCTCCAGCACTGGAAATGATACTCCAACAGTATTTTTTCATGCTGATATGTGTGGCACAAGATAGAATTTTTAAAATGAGATGAAAATATTTTGAGTGTTAAAATACAGTATAAAGGCTCTATTAACTAAAGGAAAATAATCTTCCCTACTTGTCCCTGAGAATACTCCTCAATGAAAGCATTATAGATAATTCAGATAAAGATAATCACTTTAGGCTATATTATAAGATTGTCTCTTATGGTAATTATTTCCTGCATGCTTGTGTTGTGTTTTTATTTGCTAAATATAAAAATTATGCTTTTTTGGCTATACCCCCTGCCCCAACTATCATTTAGGGGAGACTTCTCAAAATGTATTCCCTTATTCACTGAGTTCATCTTTGGGAGAATAGAATTTATTCTTGTAACTAATATTTTAACCAAATAGATTGTTGGTAATAGAAGATTAAAGGAGTTATGTGTTTTTAGCATTCTCTAATGATATACAAGTTGCTAGGAAAGCAGAGTGTTTGAAATCTCTGGTTAGATCAACACTATTTTGCTCAAAGGTTTGTGGACTTTGAATACTGATGCTTTCCTGTTTCCCAGTACATTTGTTTTTAGGCTATTTTGATTCACTTTAAAGGAATTTTAATAACTTTCTGTTGACAGCATGGATAGCTGGTCTTGAGAATTAGTGAAAATTCACTTGCTGACTGAGGAAGGAAGTGACATCAATGAGTTTCTAAAGTCAGCCCTGGGGGAAAAGTGTGCTCCGCCAGAGTAGCCTTTCATGCCATTGTATTTCCAGTGATGCCTCAAGATGCAAATTGCATTATCAATCAAACTTGTGGTTTCTACCTCAGACAAATATGAAAATGAACAGAAAGACTGGGAAAGACCTTTGTGGCCATTCCTGACAATGCTAAGGAAGAGGTGAAGAAGAATTTATGGTAGTTCTTTCGTTGTTCACTCTTAGTTCTTTCTTTTGGCAATTTAAATACTACAGTATCAAGGAAAAGGCAGTTGCAGAAGTAGTCTGTATGATATACCAGTAATGATGACATGGGTTAAACAGGACAGAGATTCACTAGGCTGTTAAGGATAGGAGATCAAATTCAAGGTCACCAGCAAATTGAATACTGTGTTCTCCATTTATTCGCTAGATGATCTTTGTCCTCATCACAGAACAACTACGTGAATTTGGCATAGTCAGCAGTTGTGCTTAGAAGAGACCAAGGTCTGTAATAACAGAAATGCTGCAAATTAGGGTGGAAATACATTGGCACCATTATATGGGGAAGCCTGCAAAGTCCTGGTGCGTACTGTACTTTTGTTTTAGGAGAAAAGCTACAAAAAGCAGTGAAAAAACATGAAAAACACCTACAGCACTGAAAGGGGGTTCAGTTTCCAGCTGATGGTTAACAGTAAGGCAGTAGAAGGCTTTGTCATTGAAAGTAGCCAGAATTTTGTCCTGCTTTAAAAAAAAAAAAAGAAAAAATTCCCCAGAATTCTCTTACAATGACTAACACTAATCTCTGTTTTATTTATGGCACCCTCGATTTCGAGAAGGATGTTTCTGTTTAGGTGCCTTGTGATCACTTGTGGTGACCATCAGCATTCACTAGAGGGATTCAAGAGGCTCCGCTAGAGAGAGTGCTCCAAATTCAAAGGACATGAGGCAATGGGACACTGATAAAACCAGAACTGTCAGAACATGTCAGCCAGTCCCACCAGCAACACCTGCGTTCGTCTCACGAAATGCAGGTAATTCTTGAGACTTGCCGGAAGTTTCATTACCGGTAGAGCTACACATGCTAAATTCAAAATTTATGACAGTTTTTCCAGAGCCACTGCAATGAGGTAGCAGCTTATGCAAGATGAATGGATGCATGAACATCAAACTAACTGGGAAATTTACTGCCATCTGGAAATTTATACGGAAGCTGCCCAGCAGGTAGCCAGTGTAGTCCAAGAGACACATCTTCTGCAACTCAGACTGCACGTGGATGGCTTGCTCTTCTCCTATATTTCTCCTGAAACTTCTTTTATTTACCTGTCATCTGGCAAACTGTTCCTAAATGGGCTCAATAGTGCCATCTGACCAGCCTTGAAAACACAAGCAAATCAAAAGGCCTTAATCATAGACAACTGCACTTCACTGATACTTTGGGTCAAAAGATGTATTTACCAATACAAACTACAATTCTTACTTGCTGAGGCTTTGCCCTCCTGCCGCTCTAACTGAGGCTAAACTGGTACAACTGGATTCCAAGGACGGTTTTGCATCAGGACTGGAGAAACAGACCTCCCCAATTAATTTTTGGTGATTTTCTTTTGTCTCTCCAGTTGCAAAAAGTGTAATGGATGGTTGGAAGGTTGAGATAAATGGCCTTCTTGGGTTGACCTCAAGCTATATCACTTTAGGAAAAAAAAATTACAGCAAACATTCTTGAAAAGATTTCTCTGTATTTTCATACGCTAATTAGTATACCAATTCCTGTTTCCAGGGCAAGTTGGGGTTTTAATTTTTTTTTTTTTTTGCTTGCTTGTTCTTATTATAAGGAAGATTACCTTACTGAGAGGAACAATGTATGTTTTCTAATGTAACTGACCATTGCAAGACACGAGAGCATGCCATAATTGATGCTGTCACGAGGAACTGCAACACTGACTCCTCAGCCTTACACACACAACCTACACAGAGAACAACACGTAATTATGCACACTATGCCCTGCTTACCTCTGTACAAAGGAATGTGATATTTGTGCAGGTTTACAGATTAATCTGCTGTAATTCCTTTTAATGTTAAACTACTTCCAGCTCAAATATAATTAAGATCACCAGGTACAAAAGATTCAGATTGGAAATATGAGTACACTCCAACAGAACAAATAACAGCTTGATGCTGTTTCTTATGTTCAAATAGTTGGATACATTAAGGATTTTGACAGCATGTTTGTTCCCTAAGTATGTAGCAGAAGAAAAAAAAGATTTCATTTCAAAAGGCAAAACACTACTACTGCATTTAATTAGTGTAAAATCCCTTAAATACACAGATCTGCCAATTTTCGTGACGTGACTGCTACAAGTCCTAGCAACAAAGGATTTCTTTTTTTCTTTTTTTTCCTCCCAAAAATCAAATCCCAATTTATACTTTTAGCAACCATCATCAACATCAATAAAATGAAGGCTTTGGAATAAAAAGTTGTTTGTTTCCTTAAGTCTTCAGATAATCCTACTACTATTTGTGGCATGACAGCAAGGCAGGGGACAAACAGAAATTCTGGGTCTGTCTCCCTGTTCCCAAGTGTCTGAGGGTTTCCAAGCAGACTGAGAAAATTCGGGAGAATCCCAGGAGGTAAAGGGGACCCTCAGCCTTGCTCTGAAACAGCCATATTCAGTTAACTGCATGTGGGAATGGCACTAATAAGAAACCAGTTTTGAAAAGGGAATTCGATATTCTAATCTCAGTTTAATTTTGTTTTTTCCAGTTCGTGACAGAAACACTAACAGCTGTGGATTTTACTTTATTTTTATAGACCTAAATAAACTCATATGCAACCTATTTGGTATGATCCACCTCACTTCCATTACTGGCTTCCTAATCTACCAGAGCACATTCTGAGAAGTGAAAGGAAACCAAAGCACTCGTTCATGACAAACTTCTGCAGCAATTTCCCATGGCACCAGAGCCTGAGGAAGAAACACTCAGATTTGTTTTTCAGACTTACAACAGAGAAGGTGTGACACTAACAGATTATCTTCTGTGAAAGCCTGTAACTTGGCACACAAAGATTAAAATATTTAGGACAGAACATACATTTCCTATAAATTATCCACAGAATCTCCGAGATCTGTAAGCAACACAGCTCCTGCAGATACACACAGCATTTCCTCCTCCTTCTAAGAAGGAATTCGTAAAACTGAAACTGCTCATTTATAGCATTGCCTGCAAAACCTAGTTTAGCTTACTTTTGCACCTCTGTCATAATTATGCAACTGAATATGATTACAGTGGCCTACAATGTATTAATCACATCTTCACGGTATTGCATAATCCTTCTCAGTTGTCACAACGCCAACTCGTAAGTTGCCCTGGCAGTAGGAAACATAAAAAGAAAACCAAGTTGATACTGATTGAAGCAAATGAAGGAAAGTTGGCCATCTCAAAACACTGAAACTCTCACAGCATTCCAAGGTCTCCCTAGCTAATTTTTTGTGATTACTCTTGATATGAAAACAGACCTTTAATTGTCAGTCTCTAATAGTGATGCAGAACTGTTCCCTGGGAGGTTCAAAGGACCCTGGGAAACTAAACATTTATGAAAGCTCAGAGTAGCCCAATCTCTTGTGTTGATTACCATAGACCATTCGGTTTCCACCTAACAAAGTCGTAACATGAAGAGACCCCAAAGGAAAAAAAAAATTGGACTGACAAAGAAACTTGAGTCTTAATAGGACTGAGGGCCCTCATTCATTAATTCTGTTGTGCGTAAAAAGGAGGTGGGGGTGTAACTCAAATCCACTCCTGGACCAAATCCTGCATTGACTAACATTGTGTAACTGTACTCATGGCAAGCAGATGTTAGAATATAAATTAATTAAAAATTTGAAGTTTTACCTGTCCTCTACCTCATCAGCATTGATAAGTATTTTCAAATGAGACAGAATTGCCAGGATGCCCACTAGAGTTAGTAGGCAGGCTTGTTTGCCAGTTTTCTTCTAGAAGGTTGTGCTTTATATATCTGGGAAAAGGGAAAGCAAAAATTTGTCACCGTTTTCCTTTAAGGATGGAAGATTTGAGATAATGGAAACATGCCAGACAGCATATTTGGTTTTAACATCAACACAATATTGATATGGTTTGGACAGTTTCCAGTTGAACATAGTGTATATTTTCAATGCCTATTTGGCATTCATCCTGTATCTAACAACAAGAATAGTTTGTTTCAATTTTGCTTTACAGCTCACTATGCAACCGCTTTGAATGCTTTTTCCTTTTATCCAACTACTTCATGACTTTTTCAGATTCCTGCTTTCTTAGAGGAACTGAATGGAGCAAATCGTGGATTCCTACTCATCTGCAATTAGGCAGGCAAAGATCAGTTAATTATGGCTTAGCAGATGCATTTCCTCAAACTCTATCACAACGTGATCCAAATCCTAAGGTAGAAACTGCCTCAGTTCTCACACTGCAAGGGCCATTGCTTTTTCATTTGAAATCACATAGACCACCAGCCTCCACTTTCGTGTTGCTCGCTATGTATTGTGCTTTATGGTGCTTTATATTATGATCGTCTAGAGGATAGGTCACATAATCTGTTAAAATGCCTTTTTGACTACGCTCCAGTGTCAAGCTCAATTGCTTATGCAGTTATCTTCCACAAAATAGGTTTCTGGGCTTTGACACAAAAGAAGATGTTTCCACCCATCAGCTGGTCCACTGCAGTTTCCTGTATCAAGGTCCTTAGTATGTGTTAAATGAGGGATGGTTGACCCTGATTTTTTTCTGCTGAAGGAAAACTATCTGGCATTTACTCTAAGAACAGCACAGTAAGAGCTGTCATGATGGAAAAGACCAAGGAGAGCAACTGGAGCTTGAATCTACATACTCAGACCCCACACAGAAATAAAGCCGTGGACATACAGCTATCTCTTTAATACACCCTGTTATGGTCTTAGGCAGCTGAAGCTTTGCATCACACTCACAGTAGGGCTGAAACATTGCAGTGGTTTGGCTTTGATTTTGGTTCCTGCTTGGTTTCTGTCTGTATTAAGAACATATGGTTGCCCCCACCCAGACAAGGAATGTGACTGCAGTTGAAATTTGCAGTCAGATTAACCATGTTGAGGCAAAGCCACATGGAGTCATGACCATCCAATGTGGCATATCCTAAAGAAGGTCAGCTGTTCGTTTTTCACTTATAGTGAAGATGAGTTGATATCCAGCTCTGAAGCACGCTATCCCCATATAATCTTAATTAGAAACCCTGGAAATGGCATATGAAGGCACCAGTAACCAACGGGAAGCAGCTCACGAGCTCTGACAGGGTTATGCCCACAGAAGCTTATTTTGACTCACCTGCTAGGAGAACTGCACCGCAAACAGCTGAGCTACAAAGCTTCTCTGGTGTGAATCAGAAGCAGTGGTGTGTGCAAGATGAGTATGCAGCAAGCCCAAACAGGGGTGGAAAAATCCAGCTTCTTGGCACTAATTACAAAGTAGAGTCCCACAGCAAAGTCTCCATGGGAAGCCTTAGTCTACAGTTTCTGTATTTCAGAAATAAAAAGGAGATGAATTGTCTATACAACATAAGGCCAGGAAGTGACCAGTGGTGACGAGAGCAAATATTCTTTCAATTTACTACTCATTCTGAGTTATGCCTACATAAATAAACTGTACGTGTTTGAATCTGCCATGTTTCTCTGTTTAAGGTCTAAATGTGCCACTCTAAGGCATGCTCTTAGCACACTGGCCTCAAATAACTTCTCTGGAATTACTCCATTTGGAAGTAAAATATTCCCCAATGAGAATGTGACACTTACAGAAAGACACTACTCACGTTTACAAGGAAGATTACATGCAGGAGAATCTGGAATTAATCCACTAGTAAAGAACAGAGGGGAAAAGGAAAAGGTAAAATAGGATCCCTTTGAAACAGAACTTTAACACCTGGAAAACTCAAAAAATTCTCTAAACAGGCTAATTCTATAGCGAAGGAAAACTAGGAGGAGAAAGGCAAAGAGAAACAAAGCTAGGACATAACCTTTCCTAATGCATGGCTCTGAATTAAGATTGGTCAGATACAAAACAAAAACCTACAGCAATCAGTTGCTGTAGGGAGTACAAATTTATCTACGTTTTGTGTAAGTAGAGTATGACCTTTCGCGACCAACTCTTGTGCTTGAATTCAGCTGTAGTTATTGGAAGTCATTTGTAAAAGGTCATCCATGACTGAGAATATAATATGAATCCAAGATGCACAAGGGTTCAGGTTTGTGCTACTCAAAAGAAATTGGGGAGAGAGAAGAGGGGTGGGAAGCTCAACCACTGCTACAGATTCAGTTCTCAAATGGATTTGGATAGTTTGACAAGAGTATTTAATCTAAATTTCTGATATGTGAATGTGAATTATTAGAGAATATACAGTTTTTATGTTTGTCATTGATGATTACGTTACTGAAATGTTACCAAAGGAGGTTATATTACCAAGTAAGGCTACTTATTTGCTTATTGCAATTTGAGTCAATTTTTGATGTCAAGAGCTCTGTAAAACCTCTTCTTCCCACTGTTTCTCCATTCTAAGAAAAGATTATGGACGCTCAGTTTTTATTGTTATAAAGAAACAAGGTTCTCGGGTAAACATACTTTATAGCCCTATTAAACATCTATACCTGACTTTCTGCATACACAGGTGTAGTACTGTTTGGTTTGGGGTTTTTTTGGTTTTGTTTTTTTTTCCAAAACAGTACTAAATTGGTGATATTTTAAGGAACTCCTTACAAGAGCCTATAATGATGCACAACCAACCCTCAACAAGAGAAGTTCAAGAGACATACAAAAACTTTTTAGTCATGTTCTCTGAAAGTGTTCCCTGAACATCAGAAAATTCAAACTGTATTCTCCATACTGACAAGGTAGTTGAGTAGGAAAAAAAAAGGATACAAAAATTTATGGGTAGAAGTAAAAGAAAATTCACGTAAGAGAGAACTGACAGTAGTTATTTACTCAAGATCTTGTGAGACCACCTCCCCAAAACCCCAAAACTAACTCTGAAGGCCAGTCTGTAAAGGATTCACCACCACGATATGAGAACACATTTAAGTTTTTGCAAAAAAAAATATTCTTGTATGCTTAATGTCTTTAAAGCCAAACCTGCAGCTCAAGCTTGTAATCTGCCCTACCACTAACTTCAGCCAGCTGAATAACAACTGAGTGTATATTGCACATACTGTGGCTAATTGCAACTGTCTCCTTTGCTGCAGGTGGAGCACCCTGATGCTCCAAGCTTCACAAACAGCACTGTACTCTGCTTTGGCAGGAGCCTTTTGCTTACTTTAGAAATGCCCGTCGTGCCTCCCTCTGTGTGCCATCCTTGCTACGCCAACTTGGATATTGGCGGTGCTCAAAAGTGGAAAGCAGCAGGGGTGATGAAGCACGTTCAGTTGGAGAAATCATTGTGAGAACTGAACTCACATACGTCACTGAAAACATGGTTAAATGTTTCCTTTTAATTAAACAGAGACTGAAAATAACAGCAGCGAGGTGGTATGCAGTACCCAGAATCTGCAAAGTACCCCAATGCCGAAGCATAAATGATGCACTGTATCAATTCGATCACTCGGGCAGAGTCTAAGCAGGCTCAGGTAGAGCGCACCTTTTTCATGCACAGAGGGTAAATTGTCAAATGGGCTTTAAAGCCACACCTGCAGGTTTTGTACCCACAAGCATTTTCTGCCCACAAAATATACTGCTGCTGCTTGCGAAGGACCATACGTACATACCAAAAGCTGGTACCTAGGTACAATTTGCATCCCTAAAATCTGCAGGTGCAGTTTTATGGAGACCTATGAGAAGAACGTGACCATATAGCACACAACTACTATTTACATAGCAGCCTTCAGACAACAAGCTAAGTAATCTTCCTGTAGGATGTGCCATGCCAAGAGCAGCAAGGGGAAGTAGAATTTACAGCTGAAATTGCAGCCATGTTCATGACTGGCAGACTCATTTAAGAGACAAGTCTACCCAGTCCCAGTTTGCAAACCATGGGTGTGTACTAATACTGGTAGGGATGACGATACCCCACACTGAGGGTAAGATTAATGTGTCTTCTGCAAAGGTGAAAAAGGAATTCTGAGAGAGTCCTTAGCACCAAGTGATTTGAAATATTTTTTAATGACTGAAAAAACCCACCTTGTTTATTCTTCCCCAGTGAACTGTATTCTTTACCAGGCATTAAAAATTAATCCTGCGTGCCTGACGTGAATCAGCATGTGAATTACTGACCAAGTTACCTTCAGCAAGTACTAAGTGACATAGTCCTAATACGGTGCTTTTATGCACATGTAAATTACTAATTTCTACTGAATTGAGCACTCATGATGAGACATTTTTCTTCTCACAGAACACAATATTGTATCTGATTGTCAACAAAACTTGTTATTGGCTTCTTGCTAACCACAGGGATAAGGTCTTCACATATTTCCATGGATTAAGGGGAAAAGGCATATTTCTGTTTAGCTTATTATTAGTATTTATTTATAATAGACACAACTCATTATATGAAATCTAATTAAAGAATGTGAAAAGAAACACAAAGGAAATGTGGGAAAATTCTCTTCAGATTAGAAATTATTTTGGACTAAAGCCACACCAATTGCTATTACTTAAATAATTAGTGAAGAGTAAAAAACCAATTTGACAGGACTGAATTTCCTGCCTTCTGAGGGATCTAAAAAAGAAAATGTGATAATTGAGCATCCACCCCCCCCAAGAACTTTTGGGCATCACTAACATATTGACCTATTGCTATAATTAAAATGATTTGTATACTTTGGATTGTTTACAATATAAAGGCTAGGTCCAATTATTGCAAGTATATGAGAAGAATATCTTCAGAAAAATTAATTTTACATCTTGATGTTGCTGGCAGGGAGTGAAAGGAGTGGCCAGTATTTTTAAATGGATGGTTAATTAGGTGTACAGCCAGAGACTCTGGAACGGCAGAGCTGCAAACAGCTCAGAGTTTCAGATTTCTTCTGTTCATACAAACATATCAGTAATGTCCTTACTTTCAACAATACTTCTTGTCCCTTGGATTACAGATAACTAGCTCCCAGGATCACAGAAAAAATGGAAACACCATCGGTTGCTATGGTATAGCACCAAACTTAAGTTAAACATAGTAACAAACTGACTGGAATAAGGGAAGCTAGGCTTATTGATCACAGGAGAAAGCCACACAGACAGAAAGTCATAAAGAAATCCCTCAATTTTTAATTCTCATTTCTGAGAAAAGAACACACCAATTCTATTAATGCAACGTGGACGATTATTTCTTTGCCGGAAAACAAATGGCATCATGCAACCACCTACTCATACTCAACACCCAAATAATCTTCGCTAAAAATACGACTTTAGACAAGCTACAGACACACAACTTTCCTTAGGGTTTGGTTTCATGATTGGCTTAAACTGTTCAATACCTGGCAAAACCAGACAGCCCAGCTCTTGCTGCTGCTGTAGTGATGTGCTCTTCCTCCTCCCTTGTGCCAGCACTAGAGCAGCTGCATCACGGGGTCAAGACACATCACAGTCCCGATTCAGCTAAAAATTCTCATCTTACTTAATAGGCTGATTTTCAACCATATCAGCTCAGATCAGCCACATTAGTTGTGCAGATGAAGACGTGTGGCTGGGAACAACAGTGGGGGCAAGGAGAAGTCCCCTTCTGGGGAAGCTCACGCATGGATCAGCATAAACCTGCTGTAAATCCACATCCTCAGAGCCCTCCTCTGCCCAGCTGCTACTGAACCGTCAGCAGCAGAATACCAAGATTTGTCACAAGTGACTGAATAGTTCAGATGAGCAACAATAACAAGTCTCTCGACTGCCTCCTACTTTCTTTCAGGGCTTGCACTGTGGAGGACTTTTTTTTATACTCAGATACATTGTCTATTTGGCTTTCTAAAAGGTATTTGATAAGTTTTCTTAAGAAATCTTGCAAGTTGTTAACAGGCACAGAATTAGAGGGAACACCTTTGCACAGATTTAGAAAAGCAAATGTTTAAAAGACGGGAAACAGAGCATAGGAATATGAGAGAGAACAGTCAGTTCTCACCATGGAAGGAAGTCACCAGTGGAGTCCTGCTGCCTCATGTTGAGGACACCCATGCTCTTCAACCTGTTCTTAAAATCACCCGAGAAAGGGACCAACCAGAGAAATGACAATGTTTGCTGATGACATTGAGTTATCTGGGGTAGAAATGATGGAAGCTAAAGAACTTTTTACAAGAGTAAGTTGCTAATAAAATGACATACGAAGTGCAATTTATGCAAAGTGATGCTAGGAAGCTTTCAGGGGAAAACTTAATTTAAACTCAAAAGTGGTGGACTCTGAACTGAATTCTGAGCACATTGCTACTCAGGAATGAGATTCTGGAGTGATAAAACTTCTGTGTAAACATCATCTCTGTGCTCACAAATTAGAGAAAGCAAATTGAAAACTAGAGGAAAAACAAAAGGAAACCATTGTGTTTCTGTATATACAGACACTTGCATCTTAAATATTACACGCAATGCTGATCCTTCCACTTCTGTACAGAACTGGAGAAGAACAAAAGAGAGTAAGGTGGTGGACTGAAAGTATAGACCGGCTTACAAGGAGCAACAGCTATGAAACCTGGCAAAGCAATGATCCAGAGGAGATGATAGAGATCTGTAAAATCATAAGTGACATGGAAGGGGTGAATCAGAACTGACTGCTGCCTCTTCTAACACAAGGCCGGGGGCATCACATGAAGCAGGCAGATGGCAGGTTCAAAACAAACATGAGGAAGCAGCTCTCCATGCAACTGGGAAAGGAAACTCGGCAACTCTTTGCCAGGGGATGTTACGGCTGCTAAAACTTCACATGGATTCAGGGGACAACCGAACAAGCTGAGACATGGGAAATCCCTTGGGGGTTGATAAGCAAACAGAAACCACCTCTGGCACAGGAAGTCCCTGAAACACAAACTGCTGGAGTTTGGGAAAGTCACGTGAGGAGGTTTCACTTTGCTGCTAGGATACTGAGTGAGACAGCTCTGGCCTCATCCAGCATTGCTGCTGTTATGTGCAACAACAAAGACGCTAAAATAAAGGCCCCAGTTGAAAATACTTGAGAGTCTGGACACCCTCAATAAGTACATCCACCAGCTTACTGACATGGCCCACTGGTGGCAGGCAGACAAGGGAAGAGTAAAGCCGTGTTCTTTATCTTGCACTGCTCTCAACAGGGGGGGTGCATCAGACAACCAGTGAAATCATTCTCAGTTCTTGACCCCCGGGCACACAAAGTGTTTACTATACTGGTTTCTGCCATTCAGATTCTTTGCACACTTAAAAGCTGCCTTCTGGTCATGCTAAGGACCCCTAAACCCTGGCAGTGCTGAGCAGTGAAGCAGCCTGTTTATATCTAAGCTCCTCCAGGTGCCACAAATGAAATGTTTCCCCTTTGCTTGTGCTTTCAGGGACCACGCTAGAGGGAGATGTCAGAGCAATGCTCTTTTTTGAACCTAAGTTTTGTCATTAGAGCACATGCAGGACACCTTAAACATGGGAGGGCGTGTTTCCCTCCTTTGCTGAAGGGGCATAGTGATGTCCTCCTGCTCTGGGGGCATGCCCTACATACCAGGGTGTCATACAGGGTGCTGTTGACCTTTCCTGTTGAGCTGATACACATGCCTCCAACCACAGGAGACTGACCGGTGCTTAGATACATTTCCAAGGAAAAGGAAGAACAGACTTGCTGAATATTAAAAGTATCAGGCTCTGTGTGCAGCAAAAAATAAACAAACACAATGACCTCTGTGACTTCCAAAGTTACCTAGAAAGTGTACTGAGAGCAAGGGATTGATCTGCAGTACTCTAAGCCACATGCTAACACCAGACCATTCTTCCATGCCACAGGCTGGAAATGCCAAGTGTTTAGGAGGTATTACAGGAGTTTTTACCACTTGTCAATTTGCTGGTTTTCTGTTTTTGCTCCTTGGAACCGCACAAAAATCACTAGAGGAAAACAAACGAGTCTTTTTGAGAACTGATCTGTGTTGGATTTTTGCTCATAAAGCAGACATTAATTTAGAGACTACAAATAGCCCAACAGCCATTAAAATGAACTCTTAAGCACTGATTCTAATTATACTGCATCGATTAAATACAATTATATATTAATTAAACTTTGTTCATATAGTAGTCCTCCTATGGTTCTTTTCCTTCTAGAGGAAATGAATCTGTTCTTCCAGAGATTCGTTTTCATGACAAATAATGCTTGTCACTTCATTTATTTTAAAAGTGAAACCCAAAATCTGCACAAGACACTAAATATCTCAGTTGTGTTAGGCAAAATCAGTTGTCAGCTTTAAAGTTCGCCTGCATGGAGAACCCCCAAGTCAATGCCTGCACTATTTTCATTGCTGATTCTAAAGTCCTACCAGAAGGCCCACTTTTAGCAGTCTAAGATGTTACAACTCCCACTGTTGAATTGCGTTAACAGATTGAGTGAGTGCTGCCAGTCTATTTCGATGTAAAATCAGGTTACCTACAATCCGGGCTGAAGACCAGTCAAGTGATTTGCCCAGCACCGGTACAATGGAGAAGATACCCTGAATGTTAGCACCTACTGCCCTCTACCTGCCTCACTTAAAACGCCTAAGCAGCAAAATCAGAGAAAACTTCACTTTCCAATTTTTAAAATTCCCAGCCTTATAATTAAACTGGTCAAAACCACTCTGATCATAACTGATTTTTAATCTATTTCTTTTTGATTACAAGAGTAAGAAGTGTTATTCCCCTCTAGGTTGCAAGCAACACGAGGGAATGCCATTATGAAATGTGCAGATATTTATTTCTTGCATAATTTTATCCTGTTTTCATAAAACCTAATTTTAAATTTCCCTTAACAACACTCAGTGGGACTGTGAATTCAGGTGTCCAACCTTGGCGTTCCAGGAAATGTGGTGGGAGCCGCACTGCAGTGAAGTTCATCATGACAGACAGAGAAAAAAGAATTTCAGCTTGTAAATCTTTGTCCTGCAATATGATCTGTGCAGTGAAACACTTATACAGGCCATCTGAGCACCTGGCACATACTACAGAAGGGGAGACCTTGATGCCTGCACAGATAAGACTGCACCATAAAGGACAAAGTTCCTATAAGCTGTAGCAGATAGCCAGCACCATGAAAGGGGACCCAGAAAAAGTTTGTCTCAATACTCTTGACCTGCCATCCAGCCTCAGTGATGCTACTATAATCCACAGTTATGTTTGACTTGCATTTTAAATTCTCTGTCCTGCTCACAAGACTTGTTTTAAATTCCTTAGCTATCAACAGGAAGTCTATTCCCTTGGTTCTTGTTGGAGGGTACACATATGCAGTAAGCTCTGGACTTTAATGCTGCTTCCCTCTGACCTACAGAATAGAAAATATTGCCATGTCCATTTGTGGAGGGACAAAAACCATGCAGGGGGCACTCAGAGAGCCAGACCTGGCCTCAAGTCCATGAATGCAAAGGTAATACTGTAGCTGTGGGTATATATACATGTCCATTAATCATTAGCAACGGTTCTAAAACAGAAAAGATACAGGAAATCATGGCAAGTTGTTACAATCCCACCTGCAGGTCTTCCAAAATGCACCCCCAGCAGCATTCCCTCCATGTGAGGCAAGACATACAGGGAAATGTAAATGCCCACCTAGATATGTAGCTACCTGAACCTGTGTTTTCAAAACTGTTTAAATTTCCAAGCTTCAATATGCTTCCAACAAAGGCTTAATCTGAGGTAATTCAGTTTAAAAAAACCAAAACTATATGCTTCCAGCATATGTTAGGTCCTTGTCACTGCTTCTTCTTCTTCTCAGTGTTCTTCTTCTGTCACCAGTGGTCTGGCAGTTACCATCCCTTCTCATTCCCAGATTCATTCAGGTTCACACCTGGAATATTCACCCCTGGCTCCACCCTCCCACTACAGCTGATTAATTTGATAACTAACCTGTCAGACTGCCCAGACAGCTAAAAAAATCCCAAGTAACACTGGATTGAGGCCTTCTACGGCAAGCTTTGGTCAGAAGCTGAGGACAACGCTGACAGACACACTACAACTGCATGCCATGCCTGTTGAAAGTATGTGTAAACTAATACTTGCATTCTGCATGCCTCAGCATTAAGCTGGCCTGGCAGACACAGTCCCCGAGTGCCGCCTTTACTCTCTTGTGATTGGCAGTAACAGCCAGAAAAAAAAAATACAGCAAAACCCACCCACTTGGGACACCCCCCATGGTTCACTCTCCAGCCCACTGTGATTGTTTATCCATCAGATGGGTATGGAGAGAAGAGGTCCCGTGGCAAATTCTCACAGCCATCCAGCCAGCAGGTAGAAGGCATTACTTCTCAACACAAAGACAGCTTTACAGGTGTACCAGGAACTGCCAATAAGCCCGTGTGTGGCCAGGCTGCCAGCGAACCTTAAGCATCCCATCAGAAGATCACTAGGGTACAGCAGGGTCCGGCAAAACAAACCACCGGAGCATAATGAATCTAGATGGTATGCAATGAAGTGTCAAGTATTCTAAAGCCTTTTACGAAAGTGCACCCCACTTGGTATCTTAGGTGCTTCATGATTGGTATGTGTAAATGAGGGCTCTGTTTTTGTTTGTTTTTAACAACAGGAGCTTTTGCATTTGTAAAATTATAGCAGACAGATTTTGATACTCAAGAAATGTATCTGTGTTTGTGATTATCCCCCCCTCCCCGCTGCTACATATGATAATTTGTTCCACTTCAGGTTTTATTAATTAAATTAATACTAATTGAGCTGCCTTTTGGTGTATTTTTAGCCTGAGTGGTTTTTGCGCTAAATCCTGTACACTGTAGCCTCTCCTTAGCCTTCCCCCTTTATCACCTGTCCCAGAGGAAATGTTTCACTGCAGATCATTGCCCTAAAACTCTTCTGTGTTTGCAGATATTTATGGCTATACATGCATACTCTTGAATCAATAATAAATAAAAAAAACCCCAGATATTCTTAGAAGATATTTTAAAAATGAAGCTTTTACAAAAAAGACCCAGCCGAAACACAGCTAATTTTGTGTGACTAAGTGCCCCCTAGTGACAAAGTCCAACTGCAAATAACTTTCACAGCCACTTCCAAGTTTTACACAGCTTTGGTGCTCAGTATCTCAAACAGTTTTTTTTGTTTAAAGAAAACAAAGCAAAACAGCCAACCAAACTCAACCTCAAAAAAAAAAAAATTAAAATCACTGTGTTAGACTCAAATCAGCCTTATTTATTGAACCATGACTCCAAATGCTTCTGTCTTTTCTTGCATAGGTAGCATCAAAGTCAACGTGAATATTCTTATAACTCAAGAGAATCACATAGTCAGCCTCGTGGTGGGTTGTTTAAATTACACAGCATCCAATGAACTGATAACACTTCTGTTGATTCTAAGAGCTGTCTGCCACTGAGTGGTGATGCTGCAAAAGTAGAAGAGAGAATTAACTCTGGGCCAGCCCTGCAACCCTTGCCACTTGCTACAAATCCCTCACCCCACACTGAAGCCCACCTCAAATCAGTCATTCCTTCCCCAGAGCAGCCCACCCACGTGAGCGCGTGTGCAGCTTCATCTGCTCGGTTATGTTCTCCAAAGGTGTAAGTGGAAAGCATGTACTTAGGGAAGCTTGGTTTACAAATGAGCTCTTAGAAAACACAACCACCTCCAAAACCAAAAATCCTATTTTTCTGTCCCTCAAACATTTTAAATTTGTGAAATTAGAGAAATCCCAGAAGAGACACCAGCGTCTTTACTTTGTACTGCTACTCGTTAAGGTGAAAGCTGAAGATTCACAAACTACTCTTAATACAGACGAAAACTCCGTATGTGTGTGTGTGTATAGTGAAAACATTTTTTTGTCTCCTCACTTAATGAGCATAAATTATATTTTCCAGTTTTTCTAATGAAGTAATAACCTTACCACATTATTTTTCTTTGCTGCATTCCCTGTCTTTGCACTATTATAATCAATGATGTTAGCTAGAACAGCAGTTTGCATGTGTTCTTGCAAGTTACTGTAGAACTGAGGTTTTAGTCAAAAGTACTCCTATATTTCTCTGGAACATTAAATTGAAGGCTTACAATACAGCTTTTCAGTAAGCAATTTCTTATAGAAGATAAAGAACAGCTCACAAAACGAAAAAGACATGGCAAAAGAGACAAATTGTTCAAATGCAGGCAACATAAAAATGTACTAAGTTCAAATCTCCTAAGGAAATTTTGCTTCCTTAAAAACAACAAACACCAATACTAAGATGCTCTAAATTGCAATTTGACCTTTCAAATTACTGTCAAAAAAAAGGTACCTGTTCTCAAGTTTTAGCAGAGTACTTACACTGCTGTCTCTTTGTTTGTATTCAACATCGGCTAATATTGGTTAGAATTGACATATAATACCAAGGACTATAAATGCAGGCTAACTATCTACCCAGGGGAAGGATAAGCCACCCTTCAGTATTTTCTCAATCATGACAGAAAAATCCAGTGCCTTCTTAAGGCTAATAAATGTAGACAAGAAACATGCTACTCTTACACTTTCATGAGACATAAAGCTCTGCAGTTCGGTGTCTGTGGAAATTTCTTCTGAACATATTAAACTGATCTTAGGGCTCTCCAGAAACCCTGCTCATAAAACCAAAAAGCTAGGGTAGTTAAAATTAATACATCATAAATAAAACATGCATTTCAGTATATATTAAGTGACAGGTCTCAGAAACTCCACCGCCACACACACGTTCACAAAGCAGCAAGAACACACGCAATTCATTAAACCCACTCAAGTGTGCTAGTTCTTCCTGGCATTATTCATAATTGAAACATTTCAATTTTAGTTAACAGAAAAAAGACTAATTTAAAAGTAAAACAAGGAAATTAGTTCTGTGTTTCTGGATTACAATCCCACAGTGCCTTCAACTAGCCACATTTATCCTCAGGGGGGTTAATTAAAAAAAGTTGGGTTTTTTTTTCAAAAAGAGGCAATGTAGCCCACTCAAACAGAAACCTTTGCAGACACAGATCTCTTAAATATTTTTTCCAGTATGTTACACAAAGCCAGGCAGAAAAACAATTAAAAAAAAGTCTCAACTTATATTTTAGCTATATACCTTGAAAATGTTGTTCCTTAAATAGGAATGCTCTTAAATAGGCATCAGGAACAGACTCTCCCACAGATGGGCTTCAGGTCAGGTCCTCACAGAGGAAAATCCACTGCTTGTAGCAAAAAGCAGAGTAAGAGCAGTGTATCCTGCAGGATATAGTACTGAGGTGACAGATGACAGGATGGGGGTGACAGTCTCCCCCCACTTGTCCACCTGCTCTAGCCACAAAAGCTCCCTGCCAAGCACCTACACAGCCCCTACATGGTCAGGACACCTCATCCGGACAGCCTATACAAAAGGAGACAAAGCACACTGAATGAAATGGCTTGGTTTATTACAATGAAAATTAATGGCTGAGATTTAGATTTTATGTCTCAGACTCAATATTCACAAGCCAGAGGTGTACACATCACAAGCTCTGATCCAGTTCCACCATTACTCAACATGTCATTTGATTTTATTTTGTTCACAGAGATGAGTGCGGACAAAGCGCATTTCCCTATTCTTTGTCTGTTTTAGTGGCTCACTGGGGCTCCACACTGTGGTCCTCAAACACAGCCTCACCCCCTGAAATGAAAAAAATCACAGCAAGACATAGAAGACCCCACATGAAACACAGGCACACCCTGCGAGACTGGACTCTATAATGCCCATAAGTCTCGTCTCACTGTATATGTTATACCACTGCCCAGGGCACCAGCACTTTGTGGGCAGAGCTGCCTGCACCTTTTGTAAAGCCCTGCTACATTTCAGTGCCATTCCCAGAAATACCACCAACTTTCCTCCACGCTGGGCCCTCCAACGAACAAGGATAAAAATTTTTTTTTTTTTTTAAAGTTATTCTGAAATCTCATTAGAGTATTACCTAAGTGGAACTGGGAGAGCCCTGGGGGAAGGAACCACAAATTTTTGCTTTATTCCTGCGTTCTTCCCTTGCAATCTGCTTTTGGTTACATGCTGGAGACCAGATAACTGCACTCAGCAGATTTTCTGTCTGGCCCCATGCAGCCTGTTATCGTTGGGCAAACAAGCAACCAAATTATGTCCTGCTTATATAAAATCATGTGAAAGCTATTCCAGTGCAACACCAGATGCATGAGGAGACCATTATTCTGGACTGCAGCTGATGAATTCCTGAAATGTAGCTCTGCCTTGTTTCTGTTACCTTTTGTCAACGTATAAAAAAAAGGAAGAAAAAACCCAGCAAGTTCCTTGTGCAGATCCCAATTTCCCCCAAAACCTGGTCTAGCTTCTTTATCGTTGCTTCTCTGTAAAGTAACATTTTCATGATTTGTACAGTGAGGCAAAAGAGCTGTACACACTTTTCTATTTGCACGATGAAGAACTGATTTTACCTGAAAGTGAGGCTGTAGTAACACTTGATCTCATCAGTCACATGGGGCCAGAAAAACACTCACAGTTACCACATTAAACAATTCCAGCTTCTTAAGTTTGGGGAAGTTAATTATCATTATTATCCTTTAATACAGCTATACCAGTAAATCTTTACCAAAATGTCTACAAGCCTTTTTGATTTTTCATTTGGGAGAATAAATCATTCTGAAAAACAAAACAGCTAAAATAGTTATCATGCCATTGTTTAAATAGCTCCCACCACAAATAAAAATATGCTAAATATGCTGACAAGTCTACACATGTCCAAGGTCCATGCCTGCATAAATCAGAAAGACAGGTGAAAGTCATTCTATTCATTTAACAGTCACACGATATAGGAAATGAGACAAAAAACTATACTCTTAGATTTTGTTCTCTCTCTCCAGAAAATCATCCTCATGAATCCAAATAGCAAGCATATTACCACTGGAAAGCCGGATAAGTATCTAAGTGCCATGACTACAACACACCAGCAAGGGGAGTAGTAACACTTTGAGAACTTCTGTCTTCAGCCATAGTAAACTATACATAAATGTAATCATGTACAGAATATGGATGCCGGGCTGTACAAATAGTGGAAGAGGCATATATTCTACTGAAAGACTGAGAAATTAAAAAAAAACAAAACAAAAAAACCAACCACAGAGTCTTGCAGTGTTATTTGTTTCTGAAAAGAAGGTGGAAGCACACATAAAGAGTCTCGGATCAGCCCAATATGCCACCCAACATAAAACCCAGGGCAGCAGGATAAAACCCTCTCAAATCTGAGACTGTTATTTCTAATATATTTTCTCCTTTTAAACAGCAATGACTACATATTTCTATGGGAAGGACAGACACTTTCTAGCTTCCCAAGAAGCTTATTTTTCTAAGAAAATAAATGCTTGGCACTGCTGGGGCTGGCAGGTAGGAGGGTCAAGGCATTCTCAAGCCTGAACTGCAACCCCTGGTAAGGAAAGCAGAAGGTGAAATATCTTAAAGGAGGCTTTCACTGCTGGATTTCTTAGTTAGGGACAGGTAAGTGAACTGGCACTTTCACAGAAGAGTACATTTTATAACTGCTGGCAGACTGATCTTTTAAATGCTCGTGCCCGCAGCACTGACACAGACCTGCCCATGAGGTGGTACAAAGGGAAGAGCTGGTCATCCCTGAGCTCCCACCACAGCACGAGAAGGAGAGGGAGCGCTGACACTGCCTCTTCGCTGCATCATGCCCGCTCTTCCCTTTCAATCCTATACTACTACAAGCTTTAGATACCTCTGAGGAGTGGCGTTGCCCAACAAAACTACAGCCCAGCCACTGCGGAGCAGAGCACCTCAGGTCCCAAGCTGGGAAACGCTGTACTAGAGAAGCAAAGCTGAGAAGAAAAGCTACTGCCTGCACCTGGTTCATCACTGCAGCCAAGGTTCCCACATTCATACCTTTTCTACAGCACTGCGAGGTTTTTAGAAAGAAACAAGAGTCCCTCTCCCTCCAAAATGCTGCAACTTTCTAACAACTGCTATCCAAGTAGGTAACCAAGGCATTTAATCAACTTGTAAATACCCAAGTGTGAAGACATCCAAAGTACTAATCAAGAAATTACTATGCATGACAAAACTCAGAACACTGTTTTGCTGTAGTTGTGCATAATTTAACTCAAAAAAGCAAGAGGAGTTATATTTGGATACAGAAGAAAGAGGTCAGTTTGATGACGGGGAAAAAATGCTGTCATTTTTACTAGCCTGATAGAGAAATTCTTCACCTAGTGTAAGAATTTTAGGATGTTTCTTCTCCAGTGTGATGCCAGGGGGACAAGCCATCAACCAGGGGGCATCTAATAGAAGAACTGGTGTTTCAGAGCCATGTTTTTAACAAAAGAAATCCACCTCTATTACCTTAAATTATAAACTGCTGTTTCACCCATTAGAGGCAGACAGACACCTGTATGTTACAACCCCAGAGTACAGCTGTTACAATAAAGCAATATAAATTTTTTCCTTCCTTCCGATAAGAAGGAATGGAAATATTAAATAAAAAAAAACCCAGATGGTCTCAGCAATTTCCTACTGATTTCCTAACGTTTCTGAACAACAGTTTCATCAAATTTCCTAATTTTGAGTTTGTAAGTGGACGTTGATGGGGTCAACTCCAGGCCTGGCTTGGACAGTTTCTTGTTTTACTCTAAGGAAAAAGACGTGGGACACGGGGTGACATCTGTCCTTGACACACTGCAACTAAGTCAGGAGAGGCTACGTGACCTACCCTGAGCCTCCCAGCACGGGTTTCCAGCTCCCCAGACACAGAGTCTCTTCTGGCTGAGTGGCTCTTCAGCTAAGCAAGACTGTCTGTGAATTGCCAAGACCAGACGAAGGGGTGTGTGGGCAGAGGAGTCTGAAGGTCTGCCCGCCCCTGTCAGGTCAGCCTGTTAACAGGGCACCAGCCACGAAGAAGAGTCATGGGCCTCCTCTCGCAGCACTCAAATGGCAGACTTTGCCCTCCTTTTGTACCCTTCCCTTCGTTAGCACCAACCCAAACCACAATTACATCTAATCCCTTTACCTGGCAGAAAGCCAGCAGAGAAAAATGAGCTGGCATCCAACCTCAGGACTTGCATGACAGAGAAGGGAGGGAAACCTCAGCATGAAGTGCCCACCACCGAGAAGAGCTTGCCCTACCACGTGGGTCCAAGCAGCGTAACCGATGTTCTCTGACACTATCCTGAAGGTATCACTCCTTGGGGCATAGTTTCGGGGCCAAAAGTAGAAAGAATATGAGGAAAATAGATGTCATAATACCAGGAATAAGTGCCTTTTCCAAGTAACCAAGCCCCCAAAGGGTGCAGAGAGCACAGAAGCTATTGTAAGAAACTGTCTTGATGCTAATGCAAATGGTCCTGGTTTCTTCCAAATAGACTCTAGCACTTGACCTTTAACGCATACCTTTCCAAGAAAATATTCTGATTAAATCACAATCAAAATTCCTTTAGATTTATTTTAAATAAGACAAGTAAATTGCATTAGCATAAGTGCATCTCCATCTTAAGAGGCAGACTCCTTGATAGGTAGCTTTCAATGCACATAGATTGCAAAAATGCGAGGATGGCTTTAAAGACCAGTTTCCAAACTTGCCTAGATTGGATCTGGGTTGGTAACTCTTCTGAAAGTAGTAAAATTGGTATATTTTTCCACTGAAGGTGTACACCTTTTCACCTTTAGGAGACTAAAATGTAATTCATTGATTTTGAAGACCTCTGGAAAAATAATCCATTTTGGTTTATTTGGAAAAGGTAGTAACAGGATATCTTTTCAAGAAACAAGTACATGTAAATGCAAAATTCTCTATGCAGGCATGATATACACCTCAGCCCTGCCTAAGATCTCACCTGCAGTCTGTATAGACTTCATTCATAATCTAAAATAGATCCCGTAACATTCACGTAACCACAAAAGGTTTGCTTTTTCCCTGAAAGGATGGTGGCTTTACACATTTTGATAAGTGATTTTACTTGCACATCAACAGCACCATCACAGACAATCCAAATCCAATTTGGACCCCTCTGGCCATGGGCCTTGCTGGGTCAGCCCAGCACAGACAAACCCAGGCAATTCCACACCCTCAGATGGGAAATACCAGGCATGACTAGATCGAAATCTGCCAACCCTTCTTCTGTATCACAAACAGGTTCATGGTATCCCAGTTTTCCCTGTGTTATTCTTCTTCCTTACATAAATGAGCCTGAAAGCATAATTTAATTTGCAAAAAGAGAACAAATACTCAAACCCGTAAAAAAGACAGGATGCTGGACAGAAATGCTCTGGGATGAAGCTATAATATGAAAATTAGCACAGCCACGGCTGGCTTTTTGTCTTCCCATCATCATAAGAAGAAAGACCCCTCTCTTTCTGAGCCTCCTAGCTCTGGAGTTTGCATATACATGCCTTATCTTCTTCCTTCTTCTTTAAGGTAGCAGAAAATTTTATCTCAATCTCCTCCTTATCTGCCACACAAAAAATCCAGATTCAATGTCTTCATTTATTTTTAAAAAAATTGTTATTATCAAGAATGTTCCTAATTATCACTTACATTGAGAGATAAGAAACGCTTTTCCTATCCTGGGAAAATACTGGGGGTTTTTCAAAACCTTTTCTGCTCCAAATCAGGAAGAAGAGTCTAAGATTGTAATGTTTTTATAACAAAAAAAAAAAAAAAAGCACTTTTAACTAGCTGAAACTTCCAAATAGTTTCAAAACATTTTGTCCTTTTTCTTAGGCTGCGGACTCTGACAAATTCAGAATAAGTAAGAAAGGATCCTTTTATTCAGAAGATGTCAAAACAATAATGTCAACACAATTCTCCAAAGAAATGAATTTAAATAGAAAATTCATTTGAAACTTTGTTTCCTACACTGTTTCACATTTGCACTGGATCAGCGTTTCTTTCTGAGGGAGAATATTCTGTCAGAAAGATCCGACTTGCTCTAGGGCTCTGTGCTTACTTGTATTTGAGCAACAGGAGAATCAAGGCCTGAAAAGATGTTTTTCTACAGTAAGTACTGTAACCCTCCTCCTTGGGGTCTTGCTGCCTGTGATCCCAGGCCCAAGGCCGGTATGGCACAGCTGTGCTACCTTGACTCAGATTTCTGAGAAAACTGCTAAGTTGTGAGGCAGGGATGTGAGAAAGCACATGGGGTAGAGCCACGCAAGACAAGAATAGCAAAACTACAGTCAGAGGTATGGTTATTGAGCTGAGGATAGATGCTGCTACAGGACTCAGGAGGAAAAACACTGACATGAAAAGGTATAAAGTACTTAAGGGAGTGGAAGAAAAATACAGCATCTTACCGGCTTCTTTCTGTTCTCTAATTTCCTGAACTAATGAGTATTTAAAAAGAAAATGCACAAAATAGATAACTAAACTGACGGTAGTGAAAGCTCAATTACAATCCAAAGTATTAGTTCATCTGTATAATTTTAACTCATTTCCCATTGATAAAGCAGATATTCACTATATATGAATGTATAAAACAGTATTTAGTATTACCCTTAAATAATATTTCAGTATCATACTTAATTTTTTAGCTTCATGCTTCTATGTATCAAGGGTCTAATCTTACCTGATTATTCCCATTTTACTGCATTATTTATCCTATATCCTCATTTCATAGCTTGGAATGAATTATGGTAAATGTGCACATCTAGTGGCTTCCTGATAAAACACATTTTCCAATATTATTTTTAAGCACTTACAATACAGTGTGGCTAGGGGCACTACGTGACAGATGTTATGGAATCACTGAACATTTGAAGATTACTGCATTAATTTTATAAGAACTGTTATATGTATCCACATGGGCTTGTTAGTGATTGTATTACTGCCTAAGTGGTTAGGAGACGAGTTACTACAGGAACAAGTGATCAGTGGAGGTCGGGGATACTGATACCAGAAAAGGCAGGTTCTGTACCATACCCAGAGTAGTCTACAACAAGGACATGCATTATTTTATATGTATTAATTAACTGTCCAACTGTAGAAGACAGGTGACCTGCTCTTGACTAAGCATACACATAGCTTATTTATAATATGTTTTCTCTTTTCTGAAGAAGCTCTTCTTTGCTTTAGGAAAGCCTACTGGTCACCATGTAAACCCGTCATTTCCAAACCTGGTTTAATATAAGGCAAGATGGGGCAGGACAGGCAAATGGGTCAATTACCACCACACGAGCCAGGTCACGAGACATCTAGATTTAGCTGAGAGTGCACAGGTTGTGGGGCTGGATGGGAGATGTTGCTTCTGGCCAGGGCTCTGCAGCATGTTCTGCAAGGAAGGAGATACTTCAAGGATGACCAGGGAATAAGGTACCTTCCAGATGACCAAGAACAGATCAGGTGAAAGGTGTACACCAAAGCCATGACACTCATCAGGGCTGTCGCCCTATGCTGGGTTTGACTCTGTGCTAACATAAAAAATTATTCCATTTACTCTCATAGCTTTAGTTCAAGAAATAGGAGTGTTCTTCTGTTGGATGTTCTGTCCTCTCATTTAATAGCCAAGACCAAAACGAACACAGCCAGTTCATTTTACTTAACACTGAACTGGGAGGACTTTTTCCAAACCTCTTTCAAGAAAACAGGCAGTCCACACTGACCACTAGCCGTTGTATGTCACAACTCCAGCTGATCCCAAATAGCATCTCATTCACAAGCCTCTCTAGCCTTAAAGAGATAAAGAACTACCCTATGCATTAATGTATACTTCAGTTTCTTCAGGAACTATAAATACAGGACTTCATTTGCTGAACAGCATCACAGACAACACACTGCAGTACCAAATTTTTAAGAGACTGTAGTCATTTTCTCTTGAATTCAAAAGGATGCAAGGGTTAGACATACAACAGGACCACATTAGTTACACTCTGCCTTTGGTGTGACAGTGGTTGATAATTGGCTTAATATCCATGAAAAATAAAGCAAAATATTCATGCTAATTTATCGGATTAGACACCAAGCTGTTTGCATTACAAAGTCATCGAACAACTGCTTCTAATGGTGCCAACGTAAATTATCACAAAACAAATCATTTGTTTCACAACTGAAATTGTAGAAGTGTACAGAACAAAGATATACTTTGAAGACAAAACAGTTGTCACTGTCTGCCAGTCTTTCAAACTAATTATTTAATTTCCTTGTGGCATTACAGTGATGCATAATCTATATGCAATTCACGTCTTTTACTATTCTAATTGTATTTTCTTCCTTTTTCTAAATTCAAGCTATACACACAACTAAAGCTGTATTTTCACATCTGATTAATTTCATAATCATTTGTGTTAAGTCTGCTCCAACTCAACCTAAAAGATGTGGAGGAAAACAGTTTTGTTTTTCCTTTAGCTTAGATTTAGATTTAAGAAGACAAGCAGCAGCAGCAGCGTGAGACACATATAATAGGGCTTAATTACATCTCATACAGGCTTAATTACAAGAAGTGGCAGAAAGAACTTGCAACATTTCATCGCTAGAGAAAAGTTATCAACCATGTTTCCCAAACTTGTAGAATAGGAGTGCAATTAATTGCTTCATATTTGCTATTCAGGCTGATAACACATATCACAACTGCCACAAGAAATGGATAGCAAAATTAGTTTGATGGATTTTTTAATAATAAACCTAGAATTTCCTCAAGATGGTTAGGGAGTTGAAAGCCTGCATTTACAAGTTCAGATTTCTGCAGCAACTGGTTTGCCCTTTTTTCTTTTTAAATTCAGGATGGAATATTGCTCTTATGTCCTTTGATATCCTTCTTTAATTCCCAATGCATAGAAAAGATATTCTATATGCCAACTTAAGTAAAACAGTTATTTCAGAACTAGTTGAAATACACAATTTCATCCACAGAGGAAGCTTTAAACAAGCTGGTTTCTGAGCATGGAAACTGAGGACAAATAAAAAAAATAAAAATGTTTCCACAGCGTAGCATATGACAATTTTAAGAAATTTTTATTGCTAATTTCAATTTTCTATTATTTCATGACACATCAATAGCAGTTGTACACATTTATTTACGTGCAAGTGATAACCTTTCATTACAACCCAGGAGGGACAGATTTAGGTGAAAAAAGCCAGTACTGTGTTGATTATTGTAGCATTGCCAGATTCACAAAGGCTTTTATCTAGACCACTTGTTACACCATTATGTGTGCACCTTATGTTATGCATTATGTAATTTATAAGGGAATTATTAGCTATTGCCTAATATTATTTTGAAGATACAAACAAGTACCAGAAGAATTGAAATCATTATTTCAACACTTGGTGGCAATCTGTCAAAAAAAAAAAAAAAGATTTTCCAGCAGTGCTGATTTGAACAAGAAAAGCATTTTTCTCTGAAAATAACCTGACAACAGAATTCAGAGCAGGCCTAATCCATTCCTGCCTGCTTTGATGGTATTTAGTACAGGATCATTTTGTAGACATTCTGCTATATTACTGTTGTTAACATCTTTGAGCAACAGCACTCCAAAACTGGTTATTCAGCCTAAGCTATTTCCTGGTCATTCTTCGTAACACAGCCGAACATATTTGCTGTGCTGCAGCGAGCGTGTATGAAATGCTAACCACATGCTGACGTTTTCAGTTTCATTCCCTGTCTTCAAGAAAGAAGGTGTAAATGCCAGGGGAAGACCACCAAATACCTGGCTCTGCTATAGGGTGTCACATCCAGCAGCATCAGAGTCGATACATTGGCGTGGGAGCTGGGGTGGGGGTAGCACTTGCTATATAGGACACTGTTGGCCAGCTATCTGGAGGTTAGACCTGTAGACAAAAACTATAGAGACAAAAGTTATTGACACCATCTTCCTGCACACGGAACATTTTATTGCTTTTTTCCAGTGCAGAATGGGATGTCTCAAGCAGCAAAGCTTTAAGTAACTTTCTTCAGGAAGCTGCTCAATAACTTGCGACACATCCCTGACAGAAAACTAAACTCCCTTTAGTTTAAGGATTCCTGGAACCCAGCTGAACACTTCTGCTACTTCTCAGTCACCCAATTGTTTAATCCACTATTCACTACACCTTTCTATGGCTATCAGCATTAGTAGCAAGTTCAGTCCCTCCTCCTGATTTTTTGTTGTTGTTGTTAAAAAAAAGGTGTTCTTTAGCTTCCTTACTTCTAAGGTCTGAGCATTTCTAATAAATACTTGATTTTGTCTTCTGTCCAGGGCTAATCCCAGTAGGTGCCAATATTTTACTTATCTGCCTCACTGGCGTTTTTGACAAGGGGGGAAATCAACAGCATGCTGAAAAGATGCTGTAATGAAGATGTTAAAGAATAAAACTTGAGCTTAAATCCTGACCCCTGCAGAGCCTCATTAGTACAATTCACCCTGTGTCAATTCATCACCATTCATCAGTGTTCATTATTTACAGTCCTTTGACTCATCTACAGTCTGTATGACCATGTTTCTATCCAAGCCAACATGTATTAGTTATTCGTGTATGTTTTGGTGAGATTGTATCAAAAGGTTTACTAAAATGCATGTATTATATCACTTGCCTTTCATCTGTTTATTTTGTAATCTTATCAGAAAGGTAAAAAAAGCAATCATCTGGCTAGATTTATCCTTTCTAAGCCTGTTTGTCTTATTGCTTATGGTTCCATTATTACAGCTGACGAAAATAATCTTCTTTACTCCACCTCTCAATGCATTTATCATTTGCCTGCTTTTTATAGTTCTACTTTCACTAGCTCTTCCAGTTATAGGCACAAAACACTCTCAAAAATGGACCCTGCCATGGGAAAAGAAGCATCTGCACAATGGGGATAAGGGTTGTAGAAAGAAGCCCAGAAATAGAACCCAAGGTATAGCAAATTTTATTCCTAAAGCTGCCTCCTCTGACCTTAATAAACTGTGTGTGCTAAAACACAGTTCTGCAGCAAGGAGCACAAATCAACCAGTCAGAGCACTTCAGCACTCCCTTAGCTTTAACCACATGAAAAGCCCCTCTTGACTTCAGGGTCTACTCAAGTGTCACAAGCTAAGCACAAGCTTCACAGAAGGAAAAAAATCAACTACAGTAAATCACAAGCCTCATTTATTAGCTCTGAGGGCCTACCTCCTGGAGATGGAGGAAGCAAGAACACAAAGCATGGATGCCGGTGCCACTGAGGAGCTCTGAAGTCCACACCCGGCTCTGCACAAGCCAGTTCTTCTCATGCCTTTTTCTGTTACGCCTCTTGACCAGCATTCATTCATATTCCTCATTTTCTTTAGTATTTGCTGTTGGGTTCTTGAGCTTTGTTTTTGCCATTCCCTGGGAGGACCTGTTGTATGACCTCCCTGTTATACTCTCCCCTTGCTACTAAGCTGACATACACACAATCCCCCTCCGTACCTGCAAATGGCAGAAATGGTTGGAGACACTGCAGACCAAGTAGAGGTTCTTCAGTCAACAAAAAAAGATCAAAAGTAAAGAAATTGGGGGCCTCTGTTTTAAACAGGCACGTCAACTTTGTTCACAGAACCTTTACTCAATCAAATGGGGCTGAGACTTAAGAACTGCATTTTTTATATGTCATTTTGCAAGTCCCATTAGATGTTGAGACTTACTGAGTACACCTATAACATTTTTCCTTAAGTATATTTTCCTTGAGCCAAAATAAGTCTTCCCAGCAAAAAAAAAAGCCACCTCCAAAAAAACCCCTGCTAAAACCCCCAAACTCAACCCAATAGTCCAACCCACCACTACCACAGTATAGTAATATGACGCCGCTTCACAAATGGGCAAGGAAAAACAAATAAAATAAAATAAAAGAAAGAAATCAATTGTTGTAAGCTGAAAGGGTAACAACACCTGCCAGTTCAGTTTCAGGACCGAGATGGAGAAGGGGCAAAGGGAGGCACCCCTTGTTGAGAAGGATGCAGTGGTGTGCTGTTGCCACGCGACCCACAGCAGGAGCACTGCGATAATCTGCCTGTCTCTTCAGGCATGCTGGTCTAGGCATGGAATGGGGAGGCTACGAACAGGCTCTGAAACAAACAACAACTGTAATTAACACTGAAAAAGCAGCAGCACGTAGGTGCCAACATTAAGACACTAAAAAAACCCCCATGATATTAAAATATTAAAAATAATCATGACAGAGACTGATCTAGAAGAAAAATACACCCAAATAAAAGGGAATACAGTGCAGGAACAGTTGAAATCAAGGAATACTAAAGCAAATGCTGATGAACAAGCAGTGACAAAAGAGGAACAGCAGTGTTCAGCCTGAATTGGATGCAGAAGCAATTTGAACCACTGTATTTACTTTCTGTCTCTTTTTTCTTTTTTTTTTTTTCTTTTACTAAATAAATAATTTCTGCTTACTCCAAGGAAAAAGAAACAAACATTCAACATTTCAGACATCTGTGAAACTGAAAACTCTGCAAGGCCATCCAGGAACACTGTGGATATGTTGAACAGGATTCAGTGAACAAAATGGGTTTGCTCAGACTTCTGTGAATGTCTTTGACCTCCACAAGAATGAAAATATTAATGATTGCATCGTAAGTGTTACACCATCAAATAGATCCAGTGGACCCTCAAATAGGTATTGAAGAGATGAGCAGCTCTAATACTGTCTCCTGCCACTTAAGACACATGGAATGTGGGGTCACATTAACCAGTAACAAACAATTCAGGAAGTGGATCTCCTGGCTGGTGCAATACCTTCTCAACAGCACAGGAATCTTGAGGGCCTTTTGCAACACAGCAGTTGCCAACTGAAACACAGGGACACCTGTTTCCACTGATGAAGTACAGAGCACTTCGGTGCTAGTCAGATACATGCTAACATGTTTTGGCAGCCAAGGTAGAGGGTAGAGAGGGGCAAAACACACACATGCATGCACTCTGAGAATGCAAAAAATCCCACTCATAATTCCCTCTAGATTTCTCAGCCAAACGAGTCTCCTCACCCTTTTCAGTTCTGTAAGAAAAAAGACCCACAACTATGATTGACACAAAAAGGCAGAAAGGATGCAGCTTCACACACTTACCACTTTGCCTCAGAATTCAGGTAAGATTTACAGCACTTTCAAAACGAGGTTCCTAAGAAGTGTCTCATTTGAGTTACTACAGAGACGCAGACATTCTAAGCTGCACATGACTTCTGAAGATTTAGACTAGGTAATGTGTAATAAACATGTAATTACTCTTTCATTAGTAATTACTCAGGGGGCATAGAACTTAATTACACTCTATTTCACTGACGATTATTGCATCCACCTATTCAAATACAATGGGTTGTGGAGAGGAACTGCACAGAAACATTTTCCTATCTGGCTTTAGTCAACATGAAGCTATATATCTTTTTTTAAATATTAGTCATTTTTAATTTTGGAACTGTTTTGCTTGTTTAGATGTACTATATTTCAGAGCTGCATTATACAAGAAAATCTTATGTATTTGCTAAATTGTAGTGCACAGCTGTTTTGTTACTTATACTCCATCTTAAAATTGACTGGTTGGAAAATGAAGTTTCTCTGAAAGCAATCACTTCTGATCTCATTTAAGTTTACAGAACCCCCTATGAAAGTCTCTTCTTTGAGCTGAAAATGTGATTCACCAGCAAAACGAATGCTACCCTGAAACTGCAATCCAGAAAGAAAGGGGGATTTCAGTTTCATTCTTTGCTTGTTTGGTGGTTTTCAACCAAAAAACTACGAACGGATTTAAGGGGAGAAGACCCAAGCAAACACAGCTGACTCAAACTAGAAGGCCAGTAAAGCTTGGAAAGAGCTGCATGAGTATCTCACACTGACTAGAAGCTGTAATTCTCAGAACAATTACCTGAGATACAAGTCAAGCTAGTTTGTGAACAGTCTTTGCTGAATGTTGTTTTAAAGAAGTAAAAGCATCAAAAGTTGTCTGCATAACTGATTAGTTAGTATAGGTTACAAGCAGGTATCTAAAGAGATTTCATTCAACAGATCTAAAGAAATAAGGTCACGATCTCAGGTAAATTGGTGGCACAACTTACAGTAATTTCAAGAGAAGTCTCAGACCTCAAGAGGAAGGATGGTATTTGTTTCCTAATCAGGAATTTTTCTCTACTAATACTAGAGAGACATGTTAGAGAAATCCCTCAAAAATGATAGGTTTGGTGTTTGTTTAAACAAAGAAAGTAAAACTAAAGACATGCCTTTATGCCTGTGTCATCACCATGCTGCCAACCCACAACCTTACGTACACTACGCTGAACACCAGGCAACAAAATTCATGCCTGCCATGCAACAGGTAGCTGTAGGTGACTGATAAAAGGATCAATGGTTTCCAGTTCCATATTCAGGAAGGCACAAGGAGCAATATGAGGCAGAGTTTAATAGTGTTTTGCCCCATAATTTAGCCCTGTGATGTAAACTGACAGTTATCAGCTGCAAGCCTGACAAACCAAAGGAAAACAGACCTACTCTTCCATGATGGACCTGTCACGCCTGCTCCTGCCCACTCCAGCTATGATGGCTGCGGAGCTGCAGAGCCCCCGAGTGACATGTTCACAAGGGGGTTACAGGAGATGTAGCAAGGGGTGCAGGGGAGGGTACCGCTGTTGGTCTCAGCCAAGTCCCAAATGGATTCAGGTGAAGACTAAAAGGTGAAAGAGGGAACACCAGTTAACAAAGGAAGGAGTACAAGACAAGACCATAGTCAATTCTGCGGGGGGAAATCTTCCAGAAGGTAAGTTTTCCAGCAGAAAACACTATCATCAGCTGTAACAGCAGCCAAATACTGGGGCCCAACATGCTGCAGGAGGGCATTTCAGCTACTGAGGGGCAACCCTCTAAGGTATGAGGCAGAGATCCCCCGCTACACCCCTAAAACATCGTAACACACCTACGCCAACATCTTTACACAATAACTGGGGGTGGCAGCTGTTACAGAAAAAAGCAGCAACTTTCCTTTGAAAAGAGTCAGGACTTAAACAGACCTACTTGCTCATTTAGAAGAGCAACCATACTTTGACAGTAGGGTACCAACTATGAACAAAAAAGAAAATTTCCTGTTAAATGCAGAAAATCTTTGTTTCAGCAACAAAACCTGGAATACCACCAGGCACTGAAGAATTAAACTGTGTAAAGGAAAAATAAGTGAAGACTGAAATGATTGCTGGTAGATGTTACCCCATGAAAATGCATCAAGACAGTTACAAGGAGTACAATCAACAGTTAACCTTTCACAGCATTTCCCCTACAACTTCTGTAATACACTGAAAGGTTCACTTTGTCATTGAGCAGCAAATACAAATATATACCATCCAATGGACTGGAAAAAAACATCTCTACGGATTTCACACAGAAGATAGTGCACAATCAGTATAATTAAGTAATTTGAAAATAGAAAAAAGCAGGTTCTGCAGGTTTTCAAGCGCAAGACAGAAATCTCTGCTTCTGCATTGCAATAGGTTATTTCTTCTCTAAAGGCAAATGTTTATGATTTTATGCTAGTCCATGGGATTGTCTCAGGATAACTAGATCTTCTACATTCAGCACACAAAAACATTACTCCATTTTGTTCCTATATAAACAGCAATTTCCCACTATTACAAAATGAGCATACAATGAATGCCATATTCACCCTACTCTCACAGTGCCTCTTCTTTATGCAGAATGAATAGAAAATGGGAAAGAATTAAGCTTGTGTGGACATCTCGTATTCTAACACCTCCTGAGTGCTTGGGAAGTAAGTATCTCCAATCTTTTATAAATATAGAAAATTCAGATTCCTTTTATTTCTCTCTCTCTCTCTCCATATACACAAAGTTTTAAGGAAAAGCTAAATAATGCAGCGTCAAGACAGAATGACCGTAGCAACTTCCCCTTCTTTTCTCTGCTAGAAAACTTTAAATATAAACTTAATGCCATATCCAATGTTTTGTATATCTAAGTACAGCACTCAGTACAAAAGTCCATTTCAGGCCTAAAAACACTGGTATGGTACTATAAAGCCATTAACTGTATATTAAATTATACTACATTTCATTTATACTACATTTCATTTTAGCTGTGATGGCCCAGTAATTACTACTGATTGTTTCTGATCTCTCACATATGAAAAAGCATGGCTGGTAAATTAGTAATGATAACCAATAATGAGAAGCAAGGGCATTTATACTTTCTCTTAATACACCATTTAATTGCTATTAAAAAATCCATTATGCTCTGTCTTTTACTCCGTAAGGCAGATCCAACCCATTAAATATATCTTTTATTTTCTCTCCTTTTTTTAACGAAGATCACAAGATATTATCATATTACCTTTTCTCTCTCACTGCACTGTCAGGCTCTGGCCAACCAATTCTGAATTTGCTTTCACTTTCAGACATTTATCTGCATACAGTTAGGTGAAAGGTATTATTAATCATATCCTGTTGCTAGGCTACCTGGAGATGTTCATTTAAGCTTAATGTTTCTCTTTGTTAAAAAGTGCCACGAGGAACACACAGATTTGAGACAAGAAAACTACCTTGCAGAAGCTGCTTAAAAAAAAAAATTAAAAAAAATCAAGACTCTCATAACAGAATATGCATTAACAACAAAAATAATTTAAAAAACCCCAGCATAGTCTACAGTTTGCATAATACAGCTTCATTTAGAATGTGGACCTTTTAGATAACTGAGATGCACAGTAAGAATTAAAATTTGCTGGAAGAGCTTTAAAGACACTACAATGTCTTTATTAGAAACAATTCAGCAATGAGAGCATTATCCAATATTCAGTGAAATGAACAGAAACATATTTACTACATATAATTTGAAGAAAAATACCACATATGCCTACGTAAATTAGCATACTATTTAAAAGTTCATTGGTATAAGCTTATGTGAAGACTTACACCTCCGCATGTAAACTCGTATTCATTCTATGCCTTTACTACATCATAACACAGAATACTCATTTCACAAACATATTTTGTCAAACAAAACAACGTGATGAAATCCCACCAGCCATACCCACCAGTCCACATTCACTCACTGAGGGGTACCATGAAAACATAGCCACTCATTCCTGCAGACATCCTACTCACATATCTGCCGCATCTATGAAGAGTTACCAAGGACTTGACATGGGTTTAAGTTACATATTACAAAGTTCTGTGTAACAAAAGAGGTTAAGGAGCACAAGAGTGGAATGTGATTTAAACAGCTCTTTTTACCTAGTGAGTAGCAGTCGTTCAGCTGAATTGGAAAACATGAAGCAAAATCTTAGCACAGACAAGGCCATGCATAATTTTACTCCAAGATAGCAGGATGAAGTTCTCTGACTCTCTCAAGGTCTTTAATACAACCTGCTCCCTCATTTAAAAAATTGGCAAAAGGCCTTGCCTGTGTTACAGCTTAAATCACATTAGTGAACTGAAGCAAGACAGTCCACTTTGTTTCGCTTCCGCTCTGCCCCAGCTTGTCTACACAGAATTAAAGGCAAATTAACTTACACCATGAAGCTGGTGTACATATCTGAAACACATCACTCTTACTCAGAGGACTGGCTAAAAAAAAGGACCTACTTGAATGATTTTCCAAGAATTTTGGAGCACTGTTACCCACTGTAATTCAAGTGGATGAGAATAAATTCCATCTCTGTAGGATCCCTTTCCGTCACTGAAGACAGAAAACATCAGCTTTGAGAGTATCACTATCTGGTATATATGCTCATCTGGAAATTTGGGTTGTAGCCCTTAAAAACATACAAGCAGCAGCACTCACTCAACACAATGGGCACTCATAACATCCCAATTCACCCCTTCTGCTGAAATGCAAAAATTCTGAATGTCAGCATAGACTGGCAAATCTTTTCTGTTTCTGGGGAAAGTAAGCCTTTTTCTGAAGTTTTGCCCTGAAAGTGAACACAGCGCTTTGACAAAGTGACAGTAAGCAGTGCTACCAAGTTTTCAATACAGATTCCTAGCTTGGATACTGGTTATCACAGGAAGCGCACATGGGTGCAATCAGTACTGTCAACACCATAATGAAAGTAGTCTTCATCCTTTACAGAATTAAGAAAGCAAAAATAACCTTCAGACACCAGCAGTAACACTGGACTCTGTTTTTAATGTTCTGGTGCCTTCCAAATACCAACTGCAAACAGTTCTCTTCCTGATTCTTCATGTGAAAAATGGATGCAAAATACTTCTGGAAGACATTACTGCAGTGTATTCATGTCTCGCCAAAAAACTGTACAAAAATGTCTGTAATATGAAAAAGTAAGCAATTTTTCAGAGTTTCCTTTTTAAAGAAATTATTTCCAATTAACTTTCATTTCTGCCCTAACATTATAGGCATAGAGAAGTTTGCATTCAGCATTTTCAGAAGTACTAAGCACTGGATTCTTAAGTGCCTAAGTAGATATTTTTTTAAAGGTTGGTTTATGTCATTTGGGTTTTGAAGTGTCTACTGGTTAGTTTAAAAAGAGTTTGTTTCAATGAATATTCAATTCTATTTATTCTTCATGGAAAAAGACAAGAAAACAAATCTAAAAGCCTGCAGGCATGTTTCTGGCACCAGTTCTGGTCTAAGGTTCCTAATTGCAGTCATGTTTTCCTTTGAGAAGGCTGAGATGAAGCCAAACAGGCAATGCTGGGGACTAAGCTAGTGCTGGTGATGTCATCATAAGAATTCTGATTGTTTGATCAAGGAAAAATTACTTCATGCCTTTAAGAACAGCAACTATGAGGGCAAAAGTCAGCTGAGAACTTGTCATAATAGAAGCCTTCTCCCACTCCTTTCAGGAGAGGTCCAAAACACAACTGCAGCTGCTCTTGCAGAATAAGCAGAACCATAGTGAACAAAGCTAGGAAGAGAATGTCCTGGACACGACAGCATAATCTCTCTCGTCTAAGGGGAAGAGAGCTTTAGAAACCTTGGCCAGTGTACAGACATGCAAACTGAGCATCAAAAGCGTGAGGCTGGTGTCTCGTTCACAGCACCTCATCTGTTGTCTTAGGTTATGTTTAGTGCCTAATGTTAGAAAGATATTCACATCATTCCATGGTCAAATTCTCAGATGCAAATAGCATGAAAAACACAGAAAGAAGTAATACTTTTTACTTTGGATACTGACATTCGAAAATGTTGAATGGAAACATGCAACGTTTGCACAAAGCTGAGACTGGCTGCCTGACACAAATAGTGAGGAACTTCTCTTCTACACTGCAGAAGTGGTGTATTGGGTCTGGCTGAGATGGAGTTAATTCTCCCCATAGCAGCCCTCATAGCACTGTGCTCTGCATCAGTAGCTAGAAAGGTGTTGATAACACACCAGTGTTTTGGCTACTGCTGAGCAGTGCTGGCACAGCATCAAGGCTGTCTCCCCAGCATTTTTTGCCCCCCCCCCCCAATGGCAGGCTGGGGCAGGGCAAGATCTCGGGAGGGGACATAACCAGGACAGCTGACCTAAACTAACCAAACAGATATTCCATACCATATGACGTCAGCTCAGATATAAAAGCTAAGTAAAGGGAGACGGAAGGGGGGCATTTTTGTCTTCCGGAGCAACCACTACGTGTACTGAAGCCCTGCTTCCCGGGAAGTGGCTAGACATTGCCTGCTGATGGGAAGTAGATAATAATATCATTTGTTTTTCTTTGCTTTCGCGTGCGACCTTGGCTTTCACTTTATTAAACTGTCCTTATCTTGACCCACGAGCCTTTTGTTATATTTTCTCCCCCCTGTCCAGCTGAGAAGGGGGAGTGATAGAGCGGCTTTGGTGGGCACCTGGCATCCAGCCAGGGTCAACCCACTACAAGTGGCCAGAAGGATGGAAGCCCTGTCAGTTTAGGGAAGGAGACCAGATGATGTCCTGTTAAGTTTTTTAGGAGAAGATGAAGAGGATGCAATACAGGCTCCGTAACTTATGACACATTGGTTGCCTTGAACAGGGGAAAAATTTCTGGCAGCTCAAAAATCCTTCTGCTTGGTATACACAGAGATGGAGCAGCAATTTCAAAAGACTGAAAGATTACACTATAGTTGAATTATGCCTAACACATAGTTAGGGAAGTAGGGTAAGTCATGAGCCCTGAATTATTTCATGCTGCAGCAAGACTGCTACTTACATACAAATTACCTGGCTTGAAGCTAGACCAGGGTGTCTCAAACTCAGTGAAGATGCTATTTGTGGGTGCAATTTAGAGCACAGAGTAGTTGCCAAGTATCTAGTTCCAAACAACCTGGTTGTTGCTTTGCACCTTCATATGTATTAAAGTAAGTTTTGCAGCCTGAAGTAACATGAATGTATAGAAATCATGTAAGTGACTTGCCCCATATAAAAACTATTTTACATACAATTATATAAAGGTATCACTAGTTAGATTTAAAAAAGTAAGTTAGATTTGGTTTTAAAAGTGGAACATATCAACCTCAAAATGCTTTATTGATCAAACACTTTTATATACATTGTTGCTGACATTGTACTAAAAGTCATATTGATGAAGACCTGTACCTCTGGCAATGTTTTTTATGGTAAGTGTACCAGATAGCTATTTCACCAGTGAAGATCTATTTGGTTTAAAATCTTGCAAATAAATTGTTCTGACACTACAACATTTTTAAAAATTCATTCAAGGAAGAAGAGGCTCAGTTTCATTTAGAGGATCAAGCATTTTTTCAGACAGAAAAACACCCACAACAAATGTGGCACTGCTTTAAGTATACAGGACTATGCTTTCTGGCTTGGTAGTTATGCTTTAGTAATGCTTTGTAGTAGTACTACTAACTCCACAGTGCTATCCAAGTTAATTTTCCCTTGTACTTGACATTTCAGGTGGGTAGGGGAGAAAAAAAAAACAAACCCAAGACATCCTTTCTTGATATGAGATACAATTAAAGTCTTCATTTTTAACTTATCACAGTCAGTTTTAATACAGGAAAAGTATACCAAAACATCACACTTACAGGAGTTAAAAAGGATAGCTGTGTATGCATACTCTAGTTTTAGTTTTGAAGCTGGCAACAAGTACATTCTGGCAATTACATCTCACCAGAAGGGGGGGCGGGGCAGGGAATTAAAAATCTTGCTGTGCCTGGTGGTCTGATAACCACAGCTGCCACACTCATCATGTGAAAGATACCTCTCCCCATGTCCTGATGCCTCAATCAAGAGCATATAAAGATTATGCTACAGCAGGGCAAAAGCAGCATTAAGGTTCCAGGGCAAGAAAGTAATGATGTAGTAATGTACTGACATTGTCTGACATTATGCAGGAAAAAGAAAAAAAGCAGCTTTCATGAGACTACCACTAAAAATCCAAGAACTAAGATACTGTCCCACATCTTGTCTGGTAGCATGTAAAATGAACAAGTATTGCATGCTTCTCTACAGCACAGGGGAACCCTTACAGTATAGATAACAAATATACTGTTTAATTTCACACTCTCATCCTGGGTTTCCACTCCCACTTTGTCTTTAGAGAAAACTACTCAATAGCTTACCCCTCTTTTTTGGCCCATCCTTCCTTTCCTGAATTGCCTCATCCACTTTTTCCCAGCAGATTGTACTGGATAGTTCAGCTGAGCTTTAAAAAGCCAAAGAACAATTCGATCTTCTTGCCAGTACAGTGGGCAACTAGCCTGGATCCAGGCTAAAACTTTGTAAAGTTTTACAATGCTGTTAGTGGCGGCTCTCCCACACTTCAGTAGCACTGTGCTTAATGGGTGGGAAGAGCTAAACATGGCTTTTGTTGGAAAGGATTTACTGGTTTGGAGAAAGGAACCCTAAGATTTTGCATGCAGATTTTGATCTCGTTCACTAAATTGAGGTTTCCTGCTACCATACTCCTATAACTGTTGGTCACTGTCTCAGCAATAAGACGTTAGGATGGCAGAGATAGAGATGATGAGCACTTCAAAGAGTAAGTGCAGTGATACCCAAGTTGTTTTCCCAAGAAGCATCAGTTTGTCAAGAGGCAGCACTGTCAAAGGGACAAGGGATCGGAATAGACAAGAGACCTCGATCCTGTTCTGTTTAACAGCTGCTCTGCTTGAAGTGCTTGAAGAAAATAAAAACCAATTATCATCTGTCCCTTCTATTATTTGTATGATAGTATTTGGAACTGTGGCAGTATTTTAAATAGGTAGCACCCTGTTGTAAGGAACCCTAACTAAAGCATGCAGGGCAAATTCAGTAAAGCACACATTTGCTGCAGCCTCAGCATCTGCAAATACAATAGAGAGAAAGCAGTGGATGGTTTCCTCCCCAGCCAGAAGATAAATTCCTCTCATCCCGCAGTCGCCGACATGGGGACCACACCAGCGAAGTGCTGCTGTGGGCAGTGTTGCATGGAGCCTTCTGTAGCCCATCAACATTACAGGAACTTGTACGGCCCTCCAGAACAGCTCAATTTATGGCTGGTGGCTCCTCAAAAAAGTATCCCTCAATCAGGTGTCTGTGAGAGTGATTTAAAGCTAACTGCAATTATGTTCACTCCTAATGAGCAGCTAGTTCTTCAAGAACCTAAACGCACCACAATTTCACCTAATGAGACGACTCACTAATGTGATTGATGAGTAATCCCCCTACTGCTGGTATTTTGAATGACCAGACTTGACTTGAGTTTCTCCAGACTCAGCTATGCGGTATGAACCTCCTTATGCTACCATGCTGAGCATGCAGGTTTAGTGCTCACTTCTACAACTTAATGTCCTACCTGCAAGTACTCAATTTTGTGGTAACACCTAGTGCATTGAGGTGCACGTAAGTAACGATGCCTTATTTTCATGACACACTTCTCGTCTTACAATTTATATTCAAATTTTTGCCTTTCAGCTAAAAATGCTGACTTGCCCTTTTATAAGGGACAAGAACAGCTTTTGCTTCACAGACATCACCAAGACATCTTTCTGACTTCATTGCTCTTTATACTCCTCATTTAACCAATCAAACAAAATTTGTTTCCTGTAACAATGCATTCAGTGAAGTCCTTTCTTTGTGTATAGGCTTTGTCTAAAAGATTCTCATTTCTCCTATAGTACACTCAGGTCTATTCCCTTCAGTGTTTCCTCAGATACATAAAAGAGCATCAACATCTCCTGTCTTGCTAGCTCTGTGCATGCAGCTCAACATCTCAAAAAGTTTCAGGTTCCTGCAACAGGAGTAAGATTTCAGCTAATACCACAAGTGTATTTTCCAGAGCAACAGTCTATGCCCATCTTACAGCAACATCCAGATGTCTTGGCATGCTCGAAGTTTGAGAAGTAGTTCTTTTCTTCTACCTTAATTGAAAAGGTGATCTCTGAAATACAGTTTGTCCTTCTCAATCTTTGTTATCTTCATCCTTCATCAAATATGTCTCCTCATCTGGAAAACTCATTCCACTTGAATTCCACTCTGGTTCCACCTGACAGCATCCCTCTGTACTTTCTGTCCAAAAACCCCTGTTCCACTGGCTCCAGAGATCTGGCCTCGAGATACTGCATTTGAGCTCTGATGGCCACGTACTACTGTTCATACCAGAATAATTGCAGTCTGAACTGACGATTATAATTTAAGCCACAAACATTTGTTATTAAGAGGCAGAGGACTGTAACAGGTCTCTTCCGCATAGTAAAATAATTGCAGAAAGATTTTTATCTTCGGAGTACTCTACGAGCATACAAGTTTTAGGGCATGCTTTGAAACACGCTTTCAATTCAATTATTGTTAATTGCAAAACATGAAGGTCATGGTATGGACTATACATCTTCAAAATGTTTATTAAAGTAGCACTGATCAATAACTTAATTAGTCATATCTGCAGTGCTATTTTTCTCCCGCTACCTTCCTTCTCTCCATAGGTTTTCAGATTCACAGCACATTTTTTTCAGTATTCCTCTGTAGCAATTCTATAATTCATTAATAGAAATGACAATGCAGAAAGACCAAAGGGTTTCAGTTTTTCTAGGAAGTACTGGGCTATAATAACATCCAACCATCAGTGCACCTATTAAGTGAAAACCATCAAAATAGGACTCAGTCTGATTAAAAGTACCCTTTAAAGCAAATTTTCAAGAATCAACATCTATGTGGTTAATACCTGCCTTCAAGGTAATGTTTGAAACTCCGCTGAAAATCAGTTATGCCAGTTGTAGGTAGATGTTACCATCAAACTGCTATAGTGTCCTGCAGATTCTTCTAAGCCAAGAGTTTTTACTGCTGCTATAGAAAAACCCCAAAGATGAAGAAAACAACTCTGAAAAATAAAGTACTGCAAAAAGACAACTATAAAAAATGGTATATAAAAATTACAAGCAAACTTTCCACTATAGGTAGTCCCCTATAGATTATCAAAGCCATGCCAGTAAGTACGATGGGGGGAACAAAACAAGAAAAACAACTAACTGAACATCAAGAAAACCACCTTTTATACTATGGCTTAGCTGTTCCCCAGAAAGGGAAAGGGGTGTGCCACCATCTTCTAAAGGAAAGAAAGGGGGAGACTTAAAACTCCATTTGTGTTCGGAGGTTTCAACATCCAGCGAGGAATTTAGCAATCCAACAAGTTTATGTTCCATGTATAGGAAAACATGAACTTTGTTATATTTTGCCTGTCAGGTTTCTTTTAAACACAGGGTTAATTTTTAAGATGATTTAGATCTCAAATGTCATGGAAAGCTTGAATCACTACTAAGATGTTTTACCCAAATTATATATTTTTAGGATGCCAAAATGTTGAATGCATAAACTATTTACATTTGGAGACAGAAAAAGAGAATAGCATTTTAATTTCTTTGTTCCTCTATAGCCTTACACTCACGCTCCTATGAAGTTGCAGAGAAGCTCAGTAACCCATGAAGAATGCGGTATAATATAACAAAGCATCTGTGAATAACTCTGTTCCATTTTTTGCTGTTTGGTTTTATAAGGAGTCACAAAAATACTTTACAATTCATTATATGAGCAGAGTGTACTCTGTTTATGTCAGCCAACCAACCACTAAACTACCAGAAATTTAGTCTTTTAATATTCAAAGTGTCTTCTTACATTCATTCCTTTTGCTCCACATATAAAGCAAGGGTGTGGGAGAACAGACCCTGCAATTGCTAGCCAGAAGGAACAAAGCATACTTCTGTCTGCCAATCTCTAACTCTTACATCACTTGCAATACTTCCTAAGTTCTGTTTTTTATAAAAAGTTAAGAGCATGGTGGAAGCTATCTAACTTTTGATAAGGAACAAACACTTTTCTTCAGTAAGTATGACAAGATAATGAACTATACCCACTTGCATACAAAATAGTAAAAATAAAATAAATCATTGAACAGCTTTAAGTTATGGATGCACCAGAGCAGAGAAAATAAACCACAAACATTCATGCTGATCTGAAAAGTAAAAAAAAATCTGGAAAAGGAAAAAAAGTTATCCATATCTCATCTACTTACAAAAAGGTACTCTCCTCCCTATACCCCAAGATCCCACTGCACATACAGGTTAAAGGGACAAGAAATACTGTATAAAATAACAGTGCATATATATTGAAAAAAATCTTGGTACCAAATGCAAGAGAAAAATACCCAGAGATTTTTACTTCATGTTTCAAACAGTGAATGGAATTCTTCTCTTACCCAGAATTAAATGCTCTTGCTGTTTGCCCATGTTCTGAATTAGGACAATTAGTTTTCCTTCTGTTTCCCACTGTGGACTCAACATGTGCAAGACTTTTGACAAGTTGTTCCATTTAGTGACCCTCTCCATGTCCCACCATGTTTCTTTTCAAAATGAGAAGTGTGGGGATTACCTGCAGAAAATGCTGAGCTATTGAAGTCTCCCTGAACAAGCAAAAAAGCTTGTTTTTGTAGGAATGACATCTCCACTTTGTTCACATGAGATGGAGCCATTTGCTAGGCTCCTAGTCCCCTTCTGTACTGCTGCTCATTTGCGAGGACAATAGGGACCTTCAAAATTATAACACAGCTGTACATCTCTCAGAGACCTCAAGCCAGGCAACAAATGGCTGGTATTAGAAAAAGGTAGAACACTCAAAGCAAAACCCCACTCTCCTTCTAATTAAGGTCTGTGTACGTTAAGTCCTCGGTATCATTTCATGCTTTGTAATTTAATGAGTAAATTTATCCTAGTAATGGTTTCTAGGTACAGATTTCTCCAGAACTTCAGTGTCCATATAGAGTGGGGATTAAAATCCATAGTTTCAGCTAGCAAGAAACCAAAAGTCTTGAAGGGCTTCCACCATACATCATCAAGCTAACCAGATACACAAGTAGGATCCAAAGCAATAAATAATAAGAAACAAGCTTCAGAGGTCAAATACCATTTATTTTTAATTTAAAGACAGAATTAGTTGTCCTGTTCAAAGAAAATTGCGTCTGCAGCAAATAAGGTCTTTATGATAACAGTACTTTGGACAGCACAAGAGGATACATACAAATAGCCATGCTTTGCATTTTTGAACAGTAGTAAGAACACAGTTTTTCTGCACTCCGATTATTGGTATAACTGGACTCCTTTTTCACTTTAGCTTATACTGTAAACAATTTCTTTTAAAGTATTTTTGGTACAAAAGAACATCCTAGCAGTAAAATATTACAACATTTATGTAAAATGAGGAGGTAGTTTGAGGCTCTTGGGTGCAGATGAGAAAAGCAAGGGAAGTTAATGCGCTTAAGCTAACTTGCTCTTCTTTATTTATTGGTGCCGATTGGTTCTGAATATTTTTCTTCTCCTATTTAATATACCTTATTATATATACCTGTTGGAATTAAAATTATAAGAAAAGAACATTCTGCCTGAGGGACTGCAAGAGAAATGGGAGAACAAAAAGAAACAGTGAATCTGTCAAGCTCAGATAAAAAAAAAATACTCAAAGAATTATGGGTGATAGTTTGGATATTTTACAGAAAATGTAACAACTTTGTCTTGAGAAGGTGTATCCTTGATAATAAGAAGCATCTGTAGCCATGTCCAGCTGAGTTGTTAAACAACACAAATTACCATCTCTACCACTGCAAGGTGCGTTTTCCACCGTCTTTGCTCCGCTCTTTGCCCCTTTAGAACAATCCAATCAAGTGAACAGTTTACAGCTCAAGTATGTAGAAAACATGAACAAATCCATACATTTTTCTATGTTGGGCGCAAAAAACCCCCATTAAAAATATATCTACTTTGCTTTTGATAATGAGAGGCAAAAAAAAAGGGAAATAGAACATGGTAAAAACTTATTATATGCAGAAATATTCAGACTATTAGGACTTAATCTACCTGATGCAGAATGTTTAAATCTTAACATTAACACAGCCCCTCTCCCAAAGCAAACATACAATACAGATCTATGATATGTAAAGAAGAATATGTCAGGCTTATGAAACGACTCTTGGTTAGACCACTGTGATCAACATTAATACCCCTAACATAAGCAGCACTGAAGCATCTTCTACCACCACTCCTTTGGAGGAAGTGAATGCTGAAATACAAGACTGTAACCTTTGTATGTGTTTCTAGTTTAAATGGTTAGTGAACTATAAATTGTATTTTTCCTCTTCTTTTGGCTCTTAAATATGTGAATACTCAAGTTATACACAACTGCCTTACAGTTACTCACATATGTATTGAAAGTCTAATTGTGAATTTATTAGACTTAAGTTTTTTAATTTAACGTTTTATTTATTATTTTTAATTAAATATTTAATATTATTTAATATTTTAAACCAAGCAATACAGAATATATTTGTTGAGGGTGGGGTTTTTTTTTATTTTGCTTTATTGGGCAAATATAAAAGGACACACAAAACCAGAAAATTTGAGACAGTGAACAGAATTGGCTTCTAAATGCAGTAAACTAAATATTCATACTGACATACCCGTTACTGACAGTTCTTAAACTGGAATAAATAAGGAAGTATTTATACAGTTCAGATTTTATGCACCACCTGTCCACCTTGCAACTGCAGCTTCTAAGCCTGTATACAGTGACCATTATCATTTACAAGAAATCATTTTATCTGACTAGATAATATATTCTGATAAGAAAAATGAATTGCTTAAATGAACTTTGTAAGCAATGAAAGCAGAGCATAAATCTTGAGGAATGGCAAAATTCTATCTCAGGATTTAATTCATAATGACCCAGGTTTTCAGAGTTACTAAGAAGAAATGGAATAAACAGAATTTCATCTTTCTGTGAGGAATGCTCTCTTGCCTTTGTAAGGAAGGGTCTCAAAGCACACCAAACATGAAAAAAAACTTCCGTTGACCCTACATCGATATGTCTCTGTTAGTATGGGACCCAAATACCAGAGGAAACCTGCAAAGTAGCACCTGGCATCAACACTGCTTTGTAGACAGGGAACCGGGGCATAAGAGTTTTCTGTATTGTTGAAGGTTTCTTAAGAAATCTGTGGCAAGCTCAGACAGAACACGTTCTCTTTCACCTTATCTAGGACCTCAATTAAGAGATCACCCTTTCTTCCCCAGGAAAAGGAGGCAAATGAATCAATGCCATGAATCTCTGTATTTGCTGTCTGAGAGCCTCAAACTACCTCCTCCTTTTACATAAATGTTGTAATATTTTACTGCTAGGATGTTCTTTTGTACCAAAAATACTTTAAAAGAAAACATTTACAGTATAAGCTAAAGTGAAAAAGGAGTCCAGGTAAGCACATCACATGTCAAGCGAAAGCCATCTAACTTCATAAACCAGAAAGAAGCTTCCTGAATGTATAATGGCTGAAGGAGGGTGCAGCACACTATATAACCTTTCTCTTCACAGCATTTTATGTTGCGGATCTATTTTGCATTATTTTTCCCCTCTTTTATTCGCATAGGGGCATCTGTGCTTCGTTGATTAGCACCTGAACTGGTATTTCAAAAGGATCTTAAAAATTAACTATGTAACATACAAAGGGTTAACTAAGCTGAATAACCACAGAAGAACCTGGCAAACCTTTGCGGTTTTATATAACCTAGCAACATGAAACCCCTTTCTATTCTTGGATAGATTTCCTCTGCATACCCTTTTTAAAATGTTTATATAGACAGAACACAAACTCTAGTACCTCTAAGGGGTATTCACAAGGCTAATTTTCGGCAGAGGAAACCAACCTCTTTCTAGAGGCCCCTGGAAAGACATCCATAGGAGATGTTCAGAAAATGATAATTAATCTGGATTGGTAATTGCAACCAGCAAAAAACAAGAAAAAACCCCCCATTGTTATTTTGAAACTTCAAACCAGCAACTCATCTGCATCTGTACCTGCCTGTTCTCAACTAATTTTCAGCTTCACCCAGACAAACGTTCCTGTTCCCTCCGCTCCTGTTGGCCCAACCTTAGTCCAAACCAGTGTGTGACACCAACCTCACTGACACTACACCGCAGGAGAGACTGAAACCCAAAGTTACCTTGGAGGGCAAAAGGAAGCGTCCTCCTCTCCACTAACCACAGTGGTCTGGAAGATTAGCCTACTGACCCTAACATTTCTTTTCCAAACTCCCTCCTACACATCTTGTCTCCTTCTTTCTCCTACATTTCACGATTCATGTGCCTAGGCTTAAGATGCAAATCATGATTTGAAATCTCTTTACATCTTCCTTGACGGATCTCCATACACAATTTACAAAGCCTTCCATAAGTCACCTTAGACCAATACAAAACTTCTCCCTTATTCATGTGTCACCACCATGGTTTAACAGAGCATGGAAAATCTTTATCTTCTGCAAATAAATTGGGGGTCAAATCACTCCACAACAATGATCTACTAATGTCCCAGGCTAAAACACTACAGCAAATCTCCATTTTTGTTATTTTAACTTAGGACCTGTAAGAGGAACACCACATACACAAGCAGGGGCAGGAGAGCAGCACCGTCCACTACAGCACTATTTACACCGAAGGGCATCCAGAGATGCTCATTTTGGGGTTCTGTAATCAAGGGCTGAAAGCATGCAGGTGTCTTGGTGGCAACATCCATGTCATGTTCAGTACCATGTGGGAAACGTGTTACAATGCATTACTGCTCAAATCCAAAATACCTCAAACTTTTCAGACTAAAAGTGAGCTATGAAAGTGGTCTTACTTGCTTAAAGCATGAAAAGCATAACACTGAAGTAAGCTGACATTACCCTCATTTCCACAAACTACTGCAACTACTGACTGACATTTTGCAATTTAAGCAAGAGAGGAGTCAAATTTATCCTGGCATTTCTACTGTCAGGCAAAAAAGTATGAAGCGTGCATAAACCTGCAGTTCCATCTACCGCTTGTCACTGTATCAATGAAAAGCAAGTGCGTATGTCACTTTCTCCTATCCATTTGCATTACACATATAGAAGGCATGGTGCTCTGTATCTTCTCAGATGCTGTTTTATATTCAACAGTGAGCCTTTACTGTGTCAGTACAGTACCCACTAGGACAGGCTGTTTGATAGAAACTATCAGGTTAGAAGTCATCCTCAGAACAGTTGCCATGTGCTTATGTGGCGGCTATAATTTTTTTTTTTTTAAATTAACAAAGTGTTTGAACTTCTTCAGCAGAGATTCACCACCAATCTGAAATATATATTCTTGCATCTCTTAACTGGACAGTTACTGAAAATAGACTTCTTGAGGACTTCTTCCCCTAGAAAATTTACTCTTGAAGAAGGATATATTTTGTTACAAACGCAAGGTTTCTCCAAACAACAAATGCATAAAAGAAAGTAATAATACAGAGGGCTTATATTGCTTTCTGAAAGCTTTAAATTGTTTGATCAGATCCGCTTTGGAGATTATTTAATCTGTGACTGAATGTCGCTGCCTTCTTACTTTCAGGAATTGAATTAAAAATGAATGCAACCTTTATCTAACAGTTCCAACAAAAGACAGTACAGTTTCTATCAGAAAATGTAACAGTACAATTAAAATAAAACCCCCACAATTCAATGAAGGATGGACAAAACTGATTTCTCTATCAGACTCTCCAACTCGAACTGCACAGGCAGACTTTGCTCACAAAATTCTGAGGTCTCTTCATGTCAAATCAAAACTTAATCAATTGCTGTTGCAAGGTCTCTTTATGAGACATCATTCTTTAGAGGACAGACCGCAAAATAATTGCTAATAGTCACTGAAGTACTGTACCTAATTAAACAAAGTACATTTGTCAAATAAATTAAGTTATGCATTATCATTTGCCTTCTCACTCTTAAATTCAAATACAGTAATTTATAATGCATCTCCAACATATCAGCGTGAGTTTAAGGGGCCTTTGTTATAGCTAGTAAAAACCTCAATTACTCTTCTGAAGGGAAGTCTGACATTCTAATTTTTTTTCATTTTTAACAGGACCCTGAATTTAAGCCACAGATCATATATTGCTTTGAATCAAACAGTTCCTTAAAAAGCAAACCTAGAGATTAAATAATGTAATTTTTATTTTTATTACATTTTTCTTTGAAATAAACAAGAGCGAGCCTCTATTTTTTATTTGTATTTAGTTTCTACTTTGATAAAATGATATTTTCTAGTAAAGATCATTCTGAAAGATTTTCAGATAACCTTAACCTTAATTTATTTAATCATTATTCTTCTGGGATGCAAAGAAAAACATATCATTACAAAATTCTAAAAAAGTCTTTACAATTTCATTTTCCTAATTTTTTTTTTCAAGTGTAAGCTTATCAGGAAAATAAGTGAAATTTTTTATGAAAGTTCATGTAGTTACTTACATCTATTTAGTGTTAAGCATAATTTTTCTTAGAGCCTTTCTTTGACCCACCTAGGCTTGTGGGTTTTTTTCCTCAAAAAATTTGTGGTTATTGGTGGTTAGCTAAATTGCTTCAAATTAGTAGTTACTTTTTTCCATTCCTGCATCCCTCCCATCTGAAAAATTTCATTCAACAGCAACCATTTGAGACTACTGTCACCTTCCTCATTAATTGTCGGCTAAGACAAGAGAATTGAATTTTTGTCTGCTGAAGTTTAGGCGGCAGTTTCATAGCTAGAACACCCTCAGTTGCTGTCAGATGCTCAGTTTCTCCAAGCTGACGAAGTGAATTGGCATACCTATACCCACGAATGACAGACAGCTCTTCTGAGATGAAATGGCAGCAGGTCAGTTCCTCTAAGCAGTTGAAAGGGTGATGGCAATAGCTTCACAAACACTGTTTAATCGTTATTCTGTTCCCAAAGGTGTTGCAGCTGATTGATAGACTAAAATTTCATTCTAGATGGTGATAAGAAAACCAAGCTATCTTACTATTCTCTTTGCTATCCATACCCAGCAAATGTTTTGCACAACTCAGACTGTCAGCTCCACTTCCAATCACCATAGAAGCAACATTAAGCAAATGTGGCATTCAGAACACTTGATATTTTATATAAAAACCCCACAGAAATCCTCACTTATTTCTCTCCCTCTCAATCTTAGGCACTGAGAGATGCATGTTTTCTCAAAAGTATGGAAAAAATACCCAACTAATCAAAAACTAATCATTATTTCAGACATGTTACTGACCTCATTGGCAGAGAAGTACAGTTCTACCTGTTATTAATTTTTTAAAAATGCTAATTTTCCTCTTATGGAGAAAGTGCTTTATACCCAACCCCCTCTCCCCTCAAATGCCATCGGATCTCTGACCTGCTCTTATCAAAATTCCTCTCCTTGAAAGGCAGTTTATTTACACATGTGCGAAGTCAATCCCAGAACAGTCATGAGTACAGTTAAATAGGCATCTCCCCCCCCTTTAAAAAAATAATTGGAAAACAAGAATCTCCAAGTTCCTACAAATTCTTTGATAGGTATAAAGCTGAAATGATACAATCAATCATTCCCGACCTACAGTTTTTGCTAGAGAAAAGCACAGAAAAGTACCAAGAATGTAAAAAAATAGCCAGGATGTTCTGATGAGCCAATCACCCATTAGTTACTTTTTTAATCTGTGATCAGTAAATGACATTTGTACTGGGACAGAAGGTGGAAAATCTTTTTTAGTGATCCAAGGATACCACGCTCTGGTGAATATTTCCATAGAATTAAACAGCATCATAGGAAAAAATGCTACTGGGAGTCTCCAGTACACTCAAGCTGGGCACTCCTCAACAGAGGAATCCCAGAGGAAAGGCATCAGTTGAGACAACACTGTACCAGTTGATGGAAGAAGGAATAATCCAGGGCTATTGAACACATCTCCAATCCAGGAAGCCTCTAAATTAGAAATCACAAAGGGCAAAGAAAATTCTCTGAATTATTATTATAAACTCACCTTATTTTTACATAGTCTACTCTAGGCACTGTTGCAGAGACAATATGCTAAGCTTGAGAGACCTTTGGACCTGACCTGGTTTAGTTTTTCTTCTCTGCCACAGAAAATTGGCTTCATAAGTCTCTGCTTGAGGTACCTGAAGCTAGAGGTGACCTGGTATGTCTTACGTGGCAGAGGGTGATCACCTCACTACCATACTACCCTCTGCTTAGCTCAAGTAGCATTTCTCTTTGAAACTTACAGCTTTCAGGTTGGTAGCAATCTGAATGCCTCCCCTCACTGGTATTCACAGCAGTCTAAGTCATTATGTCCTATAAACATTCATCATTTAAAAGACTATTTATGGTCCACTTGATTAAACCGTCCTGTTCAGGAAAGAAAACTCATACGAGTCTGATCTGAGCTTTTTGCTTTTCTTGGACCCACCTACTTTGTCAGTCCCAGGCATTTTTTTCCCCAAGGGCTGTATGTCACACCACCAACCCTATTTTACCTCCCTTTCAGGCTCTACCTTCCCTCTCTTCCACCATTCCTCATTCCCCAGCTCACGGCACCATTACAAGGCAAGGAGTCCACATACAAATGCTTACTGTTACTTTCCATTAGATGTTTTGACATCAGATTCGGCCTCCTTCCCCCACAACAAATACTTTGTTTCATTAGTAGCTGGAAAACACTCCTAGACATAGGTGCAGTTTCAGGTGAACATTTTTGATGATAGAGTATTTGGCATTACGTGAAATGCAAACATATTTATTTGCTCGGTTTTATTGCTATTTATTTAAGAACAAAATGTGACTGTCTGTAGCAATATAACTACCTGAAGCATTACCTCTATGCCACAAACTTTTGTTGCACAAGTGCACTATCACATCAGAGGAAAACAACAAAAGCCAAAGAAAAAGAATATTTAGAAAGAAAGCAGGAACAGACACTCAAGTACTTTCAGTTAGTCAAACTTCAGTGTTCTGCGCACAAAAAAAATCTTTGTTAATTCTACTGATCACTTTTATGATCAGTAGAAGCATCATCATTCTCTGCTGCACAGACCTTTTTGGCACAGAGTGCTCTTAACATGAGGAAGATATTTTTACTTCTCACCATAAAAAAGATGATACTCCTACACGTTTGCCCATTGTAAGCCTTTACAAACTGCAGCTGCATTACCTTCTTCCAGATACTTGGAGCACAGGAAAAGAAATAGCAGTGGGAACTAGAGTTCTAGAAAAACCTGAAATATCAGAAGTTTTCTCAAGGCAAAAACACAGTTTTGGCCAGGTTAGTCATAATGCACCTGTAATATTAATTCTACATTTCCTACCCTTCAGAATGGCTGTGTGATGACAGCCTTCTTTTAATGGTGTCACTGGAATATGATTTAATGATAGGGAATTTAACTAATGATTGATATGTGAGAAACAGCATAGTCAAAGGACAAAAATATTTTAGTGATAGAAACTGCCAAGAAATAGTTGGACCAAAGTAATACGTAATCATGAAAAAAATTAACACGTACAATAAATAGGTAATAGTATAAAGTAAGCTTAGCACATTTCTCATAACAGAAGTCATAACAGAAGTTAGAATTAAACAACTGTGGTATCTGGCTTACCCTCCTTTCCTGTCATCAAGGATCAAGAAACCACTTGCTTTTCTCTGCCATTTTTTGAATCTCTCTTTTTTTCTATGGCTTACCTCAGGTGGTAAACTGTAACAAAGTACACTTGTTAGTGAATGTGTCAACTTCAAGAAACACATTATTGAACAGACTGAACTAGCCTTTTTGATCCTTTCTTGGATCTTCGGCCCTTGTAGGAGGGACAAAACCAAAAAGGTGCTGTGCTACCAGCTCTGGAGTTAGATATCCTGGCAGTCCTCTGACTCAGAGGAAACACCTGGTCTTCAGGCACAAATGAATGCTGAAAGGATAGCAAAAATTTGCAAAATAAGCAGATGACCTCCCCCAAGTAATTAATAAGATTGCCTTAAGTGGATACTAGTCCACGTGGATTAGCCCATTTAAAATACGAAGATTAACCTCTAACTTTCAAGAAAGTTGATTATTTATTTGTAACGTGGCATTGGTTATCACAGACTAGTCTTTGCCTAAATAGACTCCCAAATGTCATTCGACTACGTTTTATTTACAGCATATTAATGCCAGCTGCACAATATGCATATTTTGGTAGCTGGAGAGGCTAGGCTGACTCTACTTGCCTAGAATACCTTGAATCCACCCATCAGTCACAGCATCTGGCAGTTTTATCCAGGTTATATTTATATGTACATCAGTCCTACACCTGATGCCAATAGAGTTTCGTTATATTGCATGATCAATCATAATTTAAGAGGTAGCACACCTCAGCTATTTGCAGATTAATTCCACCAGAAAGGAATTTCTGCTCAAAGGTTAAATAAATCATGAAGTATTTATACCTCACTGCAACTACCTCAGACTACGTAAGCCCAGTCTCATCTGCCTATTCATCTTCAAAACAGACACACTGAAGTGAAAGATTGTAACCGAAAAGAAGCAGTGTGAAATTAATTTTGCCATCTGTAAGAGGATAAAGAAAATTTAAAAAAAAAATCCAAAAAGTACAATAATCATGTCCATATTATTTCCTATATTTCACATATACCTTGTGTTGCCCCTCAATTCCAACAAAACTAATTTGAAAGTCAGGGGCAAAACTGGGGTTTTTTTGAGAGACATTTATCATCTTCTCTCTGCCACTAGTCCCAAGACTGCAATACCAAATCTTTGACATAAGATCACACAGAGGAAGAAGAAAAATCATCAAATTATTCTTGTAAAAATACATTTGTTTTTACATTTTACTTAAGCAGGGGCCAGTCAGCCAACTCTCACTCTAATGATTTTGCTCCTACAAGTAATTGCTTTAGTGATTAGAAGTCTATTCATATCAAATGGACTTTATTATTGCATTAATAATTCAGCAAATCCCACAGCAAAAGAGTAAAAAAAGAGAAAAACACATCCATGTAAATTCCAGTCCCTCTACCAACCTGCCTGCCCTGTTTCATTCCTTCCCACCACAGAACATGACAGATTTGTTTCTTCCCCAGTGTCAGTATTTTACATATTCAATGACCTCTTAGAGGACTGCTAGTAGGCAGAAAAGGTTAGACATCTTGAGTATCTTATATTCCTATGGAAATTTCAGTTTCTAAGGAAAACAAATTTCTGTCATCTTTATTAATAACTGTTCTGTGCAGCTACTCAGCTTGAGTGTTTCTGAATAGCTTATAAATCAAACCGAAGTTCATGAAAAGTCTTGATTGTTTGGCCCTACATCAAGAACAGAGCTGCAGATCTTTCTGGAAAGTGTACCATAATTCTTGACCGCAATTACAGAATCATCTTAAATCAATGACATTTAATGAATTATGTACATAACATGTTTAAAGTAACAAGCTGCATTTTACACACAATTCAAGTGTCATGACCTGTGTCAACAGATTGTAGCCCATTAGCTCTCAGTAGTGGACAAGGCATACTGTGCATTAATGAATCTTTAATGATAGCAAGAAAGAGCCAGAAACAAAGAAAAACAAAAATAAAATTAATGCATCTACATGTGTTTTCTTCGTTTATCTTGCCATGCTTCACTTGAAAAGTGTACTGTAATACTTTAATATACCATAGTATGTTTTTTTGAATACAATAACATTATTGCAACACAGATTCCACTGCATTATTTGGCCACTAAATTTTTTTCCAGGAATAAAGAAATAATTTTGCATAGATTAGAGGAGCAAAAAGTGAAATTCTATTGACCCAGCTTTATTAAGCTTTTGCTACTAACACCTCTCCTTCAGCTGCCACTGTTGTGAGGCCAAAGTCAGGAAGAATAAATTTGAAAAGTAGTAAGGCTCAGCAATATTTGGTGGAAGAAACCAAAAGCTTCCATGACTAGTAGCCACCCTTTAACGAAAGAGCTACAATTTTTCTTACTCCACTGTTGCCTCCAAAGCCCTCTACAAAGGACAGAGCTTGTGGCCCTTCCCCTGCCAATCCCCACCAATAACAGCTTTTTGGCACTCTACTGTTTGTGTCCCTCATGAGCCTGGAGTTGACATTGTGTCCCCTCCAATGGAGCAGCTGACCCTCCCATGAAGTTTGCATCGCACACATGCCACTCTATTTTCATTCCCACTGAAATGCTGCCAAGAGCGGCCACAGCGGACAGTTTCCTGAGCAAACGAGAACAGTGGGAATCACGCTGCAACTGACAGCTATGCAGAGACAACACCATTTGCACATCACAGCAAATGGGTGTCTTCACTGGCGATCCATGGCCCTCATCCTAATCCAAGAAAGCAAGACTTTTGTTCACATTAAGGCTTGCACAAACACATGTTTGGGAACCATCAACAGCAGTATGAGAGCAGGAACATACTTTTCTTTTTAAACATAACATTATCTCCTATCTATACCATTCTCTGAAAACACAGTATGGCTATGCGAAGTCAAAGTAACCTCTCATGGCATACACCTCTGAACAATAGAAAAACTATGAGGTTTCGGCAACAATTCAGGAACCACTGTGTTTCTTTTTCTTCCCAGGGTTTGTCTGCTCTTTTTACAAGTTTAAGCAAGAATATCAAATATGATCAACGGTAGAGAGAAAACTGCCTTCGTACACAATGTTTACTACATTTATTATTTCCTATTAGACATATTTTCTTTCCTTAACAGAGCTATTTTGTGGATGAATGGTGAAACATCAGGCACTGATATTTTCCCGTTTCTATTTAATACAACTGAGTGCTTCCAGCTGCAGCTAACAGAACTCACACACCACATCTCCCTAGTTGATCATAATCAAAACCAAAAATCCCCAAACCCTCTTTTCTCTTACAAATAATTTACCAAAAGGCAATATGCACATACAAAGGGCACAACTGCGTGACTCTAAATAACCAAGCTGTTTCTAAATGCATGCTTGTATTAAGCCTAGATTATAATATATCTGTAGCAGAAGTATTACAAACTTTTAACAGCTTCTTCCTCCATCTATGCCCTTACACACGTACGTACAGCTGGGCAAGTTCTTCTATTGCTAGATTATAATTGGTACTGAAATGACCTGCTCCATTCCAATCACATTAAATATAAAATCAATTAACACCTCCTCTTCTTTCACCTGGCATTTGCTCACAGTGAAATTTAATATTGATTCTGACTATTCTTAACCTTAGGCTGCTGATCTTTAGTTACTTTTCTGGATGTTACCCAGTGTCTGTGACATGCAGAAGCTGTCCCCCAAGGTGCATGTCAAATTTTGTGGCTATTAGGCCATCATCCATTACGTTCTAGGGCAATGAAATTCTTTGCCAGGAGACAAGTACTGCCTTGCTATCTCTGTTTCTCAAGAAACTCAATTTTCCAAAGCCAACGACTTTCTTGGAGTTTCCCCTCCTCCCCGTTGTCTGCTTGGCTCACAGCAGGTTTTGTCCATGTGAACTGAACTCCTTACAACCACTGCCTCAACACCAGTTACCCCGTATCCCACCCCTGCCATTCCAGGAGCTTCTGCACTGCGGCATCCCTGAGCCAAAAAAAAAAAAAAAAAAGTATTATTAGTTTGGAAAGGGCTAGCTTCAGGAAAATTATTATTAAATAGGTGATGTGAAGTCTTGAATCTTCTTTGCTCAGCATCCTTAGTCATCTCAAAAAAAAAAAAAAAAAAGGAAGATTTCTATCATTCCTCAGATATTTTGATAAGCCGTCATTGTCCCTTGTAGATGGTGCTCAGCGTAGCTCCTAGGAAGCCAGACAATTAAGAGACAAAAACTGTGCCTACGCAGCCTGATTTTGCTAGAGTTTTACACTGTGAATTTCTGCCAGGATTGTGTGATAAAAAGCTGCATGGTCAATATAAACAAAATCATTTGAAACAACAAAGCTGTGAGGGACAAATTTTATTTTCTAGCAGGTATCACACAGGTTTAATAGATGCCAATGACAGTCTTGGATATTGTTACTGTGGGGAGGCTCTCAATGTAGTAAGGAAACAATCGTTTTTGGTGCATATGAGTGGGACTGGAAAGCGTGGGAGTTCCTAAAGAACTACTGTAGGGCATAACATTTTCTAGGTTGAAAAATACTGTTGCCACTTGCTGCCAACTACAGCTTTCCAGGCAGTACAGGATGCTGCTGCACATCTTTGCTAAATCAAGATTAAACCAATCAAAATCCAAAACAAATGGATCTGTGTGATATTTTATTCCCCATCACTTTACATCAAGTGAGACTCATACACGCCTGGGAACAGTTGCATCTGTATAAAGGGCAATGCTTAAAATATACAGCATATTTTGCAGTTTTCTGGAATAATGAATTTTTATAGTTTTACGAAAAAGAGGAGCCTTTAAGCTGATTTGGTCACTGACCCCAACTTTGGATAGAAATGAACAAACTTTGGCAGGATTTTTGGGTTGGGGTTTTTTGGTGTCTGTTTAAACATAGCATTTGATAGTACCCAACTAACTCTCCCTTGTGGCTGAAGACAGTAACATTCACTCCCACAGATACAGCCGCAAGGCTCAAGGTTGGAAGAGCTGAGAAAGAAAACACTGTATGCTGATGTGACATGAATCTTCCCAGTTTCAAACTGACAATTATGAAATTACGAAATGCCTTCCAAAGAAATACTGTAAAAATGTAGAAACACTCTTTTTCTTTGAAAAAGCCATTAACATAAATACAACAAAAAATACAAAAAGGTATGCAAGACAGTTGTCTGAGGCAGCAGGGACCCAAACTTGAAAGCCTAGCCAATCTCCATGCTGCCATGCCATGATGATTGCCTTTAAAAATAAAAAAAGAACCAAAAATAAAACCAGGTTTTCCATGTTTAAAAAAAAGCTAAAGGGAATTTTCTTATTCCTTGAACCTTTTGCTCTGAGATATAGATCACGTTTTTTCCAGCTAAATCATACCTGTCATCTATAGGACATTAATCCCTTGTACACTGAAATGGCTCCCATTACTTGTAACCTGTCATCCTCCTGATCTTTAAATGTTTATTTCACAGATGTTGCAAAATGATCAAGAATGATCCCTAATTTATAGCAATAACCTGTTTATAGTAACACCAAATGAGTAAAATGGAAGCAAAAGACAGAAACAAAGACTCTTGAGACTGAACACCAAAACAATTCTTCCATGTAAACTGATCCCCATGTATTCAAATAGCTGACTGCGGTGAGAAGATAGGTTTCTGTCTAAAATATTTCTCCTACGAGCAGTCCCTACTCCTACACAAAGAAGGGAAATAAAGAGGATACTAAAAGTAAATATACATGCATACATATATGTATATACACACACTAAAAACAAATACCAGAAATTCTAATTTAATTCTAGTAAGAATCCAAAGGTTTCCCTTGGAATTTTGCAGAGACCACATCACATGCTCTAACAGGACTGTTTGTAATCAAGCTACATATCAAAGCAGTTCAACATCAGACACAGAGTTAAGCAGCCTTAAATGTACTCCAGCAGCAACCACTTGCTATTCTGAAAATGTGCAGCGCACTTAAGGAAAACGGAACAAGTCAGGAACAGAGACACTTTTATCTCAAAGTTTTTCTGCTATTACTTCTAAATTATGACCTGCCAAGTAGAAATTACCTCTCCAGCATTCTTGCTTTGTAAGGCTATATGTATGTCTTAAATGATACTGCATGATATAATCAGTGCACTGAACAGACAAGACTACAGGGCTTCATTGCCTGAATGACCAGCTTTTAAGTAAATGACTTTCTGGAACAGAAGAGGTGCTATAAACTGGAAGTTATTAAAAGCAACAACAATGGTGGACAATAACCAGAAACTGACCACTTCACTCAATGATGGCACATCTGTTAGAAAATTAAACAAAAGTTGAATAACTCACATATCGTGTAAAAAAAAGCATAACTACTTAACAGAAAGAATGATTGCTAAGGGCTCCATGTAAAATCACATCTCCAAACGTCATCTAGATGTTCTGCTCCAAGGATCTGAATAACTGGAAAACGATGTGAAGACTACCTATACATGTTTCATACCCAATTCAAAAGAGCATTCTGAAGACAGCATGACCAACACTCAGCCTTCCCAGGAAAGAGGACACCCTGCTTCGTAAGTGTTCCACTGTCAAGCCAAAAAGCCCTCCAGCAGTAGTTACAATACAAATTCTGAAGCAAATTCAGTTACATACCTATAGATATAAGAAAGTTATAGTAGCCTCTTTTGAAAGTCCGATTTGAAAATAGGCAAGAAAGAGTATGTTCAGGTGTCCTCAGTACAATTAAGGTATGTGTTATACCTTTCTAGGAGTAGACCTCGGTGGTCTAGGTATGAACAAGGTTGGGCAGGTTGTCAAAAGCTTATACACAATAATAAACAAAATGTCATCAGATTCTGCTCAAACGTTATTGAATATATAGCTGACAGCACCCCCCCCAAACTCATCCCATTTAGTTTCTTTTATACCACTGGAACATGGAAGCTAAATGCCAAAGGATTAAAACATACCACCAACTCAGAAACACTCTTCCACAATACCCTCAAGAAAACAGCATGGCAGGAATCTCTTTTAAGAAAGAAGGATTCCTAAAATTAGATGCAATTTAGCTATATGAATGATAAAAGTAAAATGAATGACATGCAAGATTGAGGGCTGCTGAACAGCCAGACCCAGGAAGAACATCCTCACAAACAGATAAATACAGCCTTAAATGTTATATGCTGCACTATGAAATATTAACTTCTTTTTCTTAAAGCTTCTGGGTTTTGCAACTGCTGAAGAAAGGGTGAGACTCTACAATCACCAGCTCTGAAAACCATCTTTTCTTATATTTAGCTTTTACTTATGTTTTTAGATCATTATGGTTTGACAAAATATCAATCTCTACCTGTTTCTTAATATAATTTTTTTGTGCAAAGACAATTGTTCTCTCCCTACAGCTTGCATCCACTTAAAGGGGGGAAAAAAAGGAAACCCATTTTATGTTATATGGTGAAATTCACCTAATAAAATCTTATAGTATTTCTGGGACTTCAACAACTCTATAACTGCTCACCAGAATTTACTGATCCTATTGAATCCTCTTTCTCTTGTGCTTCAATCCAATAATGAGGCAGATGTTTAAAAAAGCAAAGAAACAAAACCACTTTACACAGAGAAGACAGCATATTCTGACCAGATGGGTAAAACCTGAACACACCCAGCCGCATTAGAACAGCCTCATCACTAGTTGGGCATTGTAAGCAGGAAGATTTGCTTGTCATACCAGTGGTGTTCTCCAGCAGAGTTAGCAAGACTCCCATAAACTATCCAAGACTTTGACAACAGAAATATTTCAAGGTTACTAAAAGAACTAAATTATTCATGATTAATAAACATTATTGAGCAGTGTCCTTTTCTCCTTTATTTACAAACCTGGTTTCTACAAATATATTAATTTAATGTATTTACTGAAGACTGTCTGGGAAAACTATGACTTCCGTGTAAACAGTTGCCTTTGTAATCCATTACATATGAACTGTCCTTTAAGCCACATCAATGATGCTCCACTTTAAGCAAGTTTTAAATAAAAATCAACCCACACAAACAGCAAAGACTAAATTTTACTGTGTGTATGCACACATTGATTTGCTACTTAAGAGTGTCAAGATAAGAAAAAGGCTTGCTCCATGGAGTCAAAATATCTCACCAGATTACCAAAGGACCCAAAAGATCCCCTTGGATTACCAAATCTGGCCAAGTGGGGAAAAAAAGCCCACCTGCTTATACCGAGTAGTATGGATACAGCGTGTATGGCTACAGCAATGGCCGTCTAAATTGAGAAAGCTCATGCCAGTTCATGGAATTTCAAACTTTTCTTAAAATGGGATTTTTTTATCTGAATTTTTATTCTGATTCTTCACAAAAACAAGAGTTGTGGCCTGAGGAATGGGGATGAAGTCTGTGTGATGAAGCTACTCAGGAGCTGGATGCACAAAACTGCAGGAAAGCACACAGACTGCAGAAGGATGCCTGGGCAACCACAGGTTACTACAAAACTGGTACCCTGCGAAGTGAGGAGAAAGCATGCAGAAAAATCCCAGTATCCTTAAGGTGAGATACAAAGCTGCTGGGAAGGAGAAGAAGCAGACTTTCTCACCCTCAGGAACCAGAAATCTATGGGAGGACAGAGGCAGTGCAGCCTGCTTCACATTAATTAGTGGTCATACTGCACCCCATGAAAATCTAAAGTAGTCTTCATAACTGTGAATTTTCTTTCTAGGCATGCTTCACAAAAAAGAATTACATAAACTTTAAGAGGAGAAAAAAAAACCCAACACACAACAAAACACTACACAAGCCCAGCATACAGATCTATTCACAAAGATATTCGCAGATTATTTTGTAGTAATCAGTCACACTAAATCATATCAGCCCCCCCTCAAGAAGAGTTTTAAAGTACAAAATTAGAATCCCTAACTTAAAACTCCAGTTCACATCTATAACATATCAGGATTAAAATGCAAGTGTCCATTGCTCCCCACCCCCCCCTAATTTAGGTGATTCATTGTATAAAACTCAACATCAACTCTGAAAGACCCAGCAGTTTGCTTCCCCTGTATAAGATTAACAGTGCTGGAAATGACTAAGCATGTAATAAATAGTAATACCTTTTTAATCAGTGCCACATTATTTGATGCTTTCACTGAAGAATGCAAGTCCGTATGGAGAACTGTCAAGTAAAGCTGCAGGATTTAGTTGAATTCACATCAAGCTTCATTTACATATATGAATTTATAAATTAATATATTTATACATGGAGAACTTGAAGTGCTCCATATACATTATATTATCAATGTTGATATCAATTAAGTTTTCAGCCAGATAAAGTCTGTATGTGTTAACACTCACGTTGGACTGTTCTCAACAACTCTATTCCCCACTACTCCACTGAGGTGAACTGAAGACACCCAACAGAAGGGCTCTTCTACATCTAAGTAAGGATATATCATCCTGTCTTTATACGCTCCATGCACAGAGCCAAACCAAGAAACTCGCCTGTTCTCTCAGTCTGCTAACGTCTCTGAAAAGCCATCAGAGAGGACCACCATGTAGGTAGCAGCTGTTTCTTAGACATCTCTAAATGAAAGATTTTCTCTTTTTTAAGGTATAGGGATGATGAACATGACGAGAAATAATCTGAAGAGTCCAAGCACAGTGGGAGAGAGCAGAAGACATGGCTGTGCTGAGAGATGCATCCAGCTGCTGAGCCTGCAGGTGCATCTGACATAGACCGACAGGATGAAAGATTAGTGAAGGTGTTCCTGTGCTGGATAAATTTGAGTGATGAGGTAAGTTTGCCAAAGTAAATCAGAAAAAAACATGCTTAGAGAAGATCAGGTCTAGAGGAAAATAAGACAAACGGGGGAATCAAATCACAGTTGAGATCTCAGAGATGTGAAGAGCAAGTAGAAAGAAGAGAAAAAAAGAGAAGTCAAACTATGAAAGAAAAGTGGCATTAGGTCTAGTGTGAAAAGTTATGAACAGCAAGAAAGAGAAAAGGTGGCAATGAGAATGGAGACTATGAAAGTAAATAGTCTGACTTTAATATAGCAGTATAGACAAATACTAATAAGGAGCAGGGTATTACCATACAATTTTCCAATTCCCCACGAAATCTACTTCTGACTGGGAATCATTCACATCACAGCTAGGAGAGCCTGAGAAATAACTGTGAACATTACAAACAACAATCTAGTAAAATGCAGTATCTCTTCCAGTGATTGTGATTTACAAAGGCTCCAAGTCAGATATTCAGAAGAATGGGGTGGTAAGCAGCAGCACCTCACTGGTGCAAAACAGATACTTTCCTAAACTCAAACACAGCCAACTTTCCATCCTTCAGCAACCAAATGCAAACATGAATGTTGTAGGTCTTGAGCAGGGCACCGTGGAAGATAAAAATAGTGCTGCCAACAACAAACACTTGTCTCTACAGGCTCATAGCACGGCAGTTGAGAAGCACGAGGTGCACTTTCCATTTCTTAATAGAACATCAAATCACATGCTCAGCCACTTGCAGATTAAAACTAACTGTCTTACAGCTGTGCAACTAGTGATATAATTAAAGGAGCACATAAAATCCTTGTAAAGATACTTGTCAGTTTGGGATTCTCCAGACACAGCTCATCCCCAAAAAAGCCACAGTGCACAACACATGGCAATATGAAAAACACAGCAGAAGAGAAAAAAAGGAGTGCAAAATGCCCGTAACTAAAGTATATTATAAATATGTAAATACGTTTTATTTCATATCAGTTCTTAAGCAGCATACAGGGGGAGAACATTAGAAAACTGAGCTGAAGAAGGTTTAGAGGAAATACAGGTGTTTGAAATAAAAAAGAATGGCTCTCTACATGTTAAATTGGAAGAGGCAAGAGCAGACACCAAAGAATTATTTTCTCCATGCTCTTTCCAACGTGTATGACCTAGCGACTGTAGAGAATGCCAAAATTCATTTTTTGGATCTTGCTGAAGTGCTGTCACAACAGCAGTCCAGTGAGATAAAAGGGCACTCAAAACTACAGTCAAACTTTAAGCTCACTAACCATTCTGTTATTCTCTGATAGTTTCCATTTTATTACGGAAATGTTTTCACATGGAAATGACTTATGTGTACAAGGAGAAACCTCTCTCCTGAAGAAGATTATGGCAATACATCAAAGAAAACCCCAAAGAAAGCATCTGCTTGCCCAAAAGAACACAGTATGTTCTAATTCACCCTTTATTATATTTTTCCTTTTCTTTTTAATGGTAGATAGATACAGACAAAAGAAAGGAGTGGAAAAAACACAGTGAGAAATAGCAACAAGGAGCACTGCAAGGAAAGAAAAGTTAATTACAGCACAAGAAAAGATGCAAGGAATGTGAAGAATGTCAGCAAGTAAATAAATCAATAATCTACAGTCATCATCTACATTCCTGAACTACCTTGAAAGCAAGGGTATCTGCCCTTAACATTCCTTACAACAGCAGACATTTTCAAGGAAGACTCCCCCCCAGCGCACCCTGTTTCTGCCAGCACCCTTGTGTCAACAGCTGATTACAAGGGAACCTTTCTGAAGGGGGCCTATACTACCTCTTTAACAGTTTTGTTAATACAAGCTTGTAAATACATTGGACCACACCAGAAACATTAACAAGACGAAATTAATGTTGTGATCATTGCACTTAGTTGAACAAAACCTCAAGGTCATTGTCAAACAATTGCAGGAATGATGCAACAGATTCCCCCCTCACCACTGCTCTCTAAAATATACTGAAGCCTAGCAGCTCATACAGAATAAAAGCACAGATCAATAAAGCCAGAACACTAATGCAGTTTTACAGATGTGTTTCTTCACAATGGTATCAGCATACTATAAGGAAGGAGTTTTACAGAGGAAATGGAAGCTAAGGAATAGAGACAAGAGGACATAAAAGTCAGGACTTCTTAACAAGTTGGGAACATTCCGTATTGTTAATGGGGAAAAAAACCCTGAAAAGTAAACAAACAAAAAACCTCAAAACCCCTAAACAAGTATACAACTAAAATCAAGGATATGTCACCAAGTAACATGGCACAACGGAAGGGGAACTGCAGAGCAAAACAGTGGGTGTTACGGACCTTACTGACATCCACCCTATACACGTTTCGGGGGGGGGGGGTTACTTCAGACTAACTCTAGACTGGTGCTGTGAACTGAGCATCCACTAGAGGTTGAGGTAAATAGCCTGGTTTAGTTTCGTCCATAAAGGAATCTAGATCAACCTGTGGTGCCAACCAAAACATGGTAAACAGGGAACAGAAATTGAACTCAGAAGTCTAATCCTGAGCCAATGCTAACACAGATTTACCCGAAGTTGCAATATGACTCTGGTGCTCTATGTAAAAAAAGTCTTCTAAGTCCAGTATCTAACTCCATCTCAAAAAAAAAAAAAAAAAAAACCAAAACAAAAAACCAACCCAAAAATGGGGTAGGATGATTCCACATGAGCATTGTTGCTTAGAAGACCACTTTTGTCTACAAGACATAGCAGTAATTCTCCAAAAATTGCTTTGCCACGCAGAATATAATGTACAAAACCCACAGAAAATCGTCATACAGAATTATTTCTAAACTGGACTTGCTTGGCTTCATGCATACACAATATGCTTTTGCAACACTTGCTTTTGCAAATGAAGCTGATACAATACGATTAGGTAGCTGGGGGCATTTTTTTGTGTGATTCAAGAAATTTCTTAATACTTACATGAAGTGTAGCAATTAAAACCAGTCTGTTTTCAGTGCCATTCTACTGCCAAACGGGAGGACTCCCCCCAACTGTCCACGTGTATTCAACGGACTTTACAGTCATCTTTTAAATAATGGATGCAATTACATTAAAAAAAAGGAAGAGAGAAAACCTACTGCACCTGTATGTCGTTCTTCAATCCAAGCTTGCAGATACATGAAGAGGAGTAGACCAGCTACTCCAAACATCAGTAGAGACACAAAGACTTGTCTTAGGTTCATGACCCTATTAGGAGGCTACTTTTCAGCTTTCAGAAGGACGCATGGCTCACTTTTCTGAAGTTTTCAGCGTGCCTGCATCTTCTTCAGTATCTTCCCCTGAGACACGGACCTGGAATAACAAGAGATAGAGCTAGTTCTCGTGTTACATTTTTATTCTTCACCAGAGACTGTGTAAACAGCATACTGTACACAAGCTGGAGCTCTTACAAGCTGTTACTTTCAACGCCTAGATTTCTGTTCATGATCTCAACAATCTTTCTACCCCTGGATGAGCTTCAAGCAGAAGTGTTTCTCAAAGCGGCTGCAGAGACCATTCCACCTCCATGCTGCCAGCCATCGCCTGCTGCCCGGCTGTCACACCAGTACACCACTGCCCACCAACCATCACAGCTGAGATGCTACAGCAGCAGCTGGAGGCCCCCCCTGAGGCAGTCGGGCTGCACCCTGCTGCTTCCAGCCCCCTGCGATGGGCAACCCAGCGCCTCTGCTCCTGGACTGCCCGACCCTTGTTCAGCCCTGGAAGGATGCCTGCAGTCCCCCTGCCCCGCAATGCGACAGCTCCACTTGTAGTGCCTTGGTATCGGTTCAGCCTACGCTTCAGGGAGTCATACTCTGATGTTCACCCTCAAACATGAATCCAAGTTGAGTTTTGCAGGGTTAGGGAATGTCAGCAGAAGACGGTATCAGTAACACAGCAGAGAGGGAATTAATGGATCATCTTGTTAATCAGCTATTTTGCAACACGTGAAGGACTTGTCAAGATCCTAGTTCTTGCCACTAAGTTCAATGGAAATGGGATCAAGTGTAAAACCTTACCAAAAAGATTACTTTCTTGCACAGCAGAGGGCCCAGAAAAAGGAATTTACCTGATGCCCTGCACCTGCGACAAAGGGGCCATAAAATTCAGTTTGTAACAACAGAACATAGAAGACACTGTGGATCATAAAAAAGCCAGCTCCTTAACCTGAATCAGAATGCGTTCACTTTGAAAGCATGTTACTAGAAGCTGATGAGCAGCTGTTGAAACTGGCCTGCCCAACAGAAGAAAAAGTGTTAAAATTCAACACAATGGACACCCTTGTAAGTGCGTATCTGATGGAAATGTCTGGTAAACTGCCGCAAAGAATGCAAAGAAAAACTCAGGCTTTCAAAGGACGACAGCCCACTGAAAAATATTTGAGAGAGAAATCTATTAAAAGAATAGAGCTAAAGTACATGTGCATCCAAATAAACAGAAAAAGAAAATGCAGGCATTTAACAGTTATTCTGAAACGTACAAGTACTGCGTGTTCCTCAAGTTTGTATTTTTAAATAACTCAGCACTGTTACATCTATAATTGCTGAGTTTCTAAAAATACACATACACATAAGGCTTAGCAGGAACTCCCATTAAAAATAGCTGTTGAATTAACACAGTAACTATGTTAGAATGAGAGAAAAGATTTCAAGAACAACAAAACTGTGTTCAGAACTTTACAGAATTTTTTTCCAATTCCATGCCATTAAAACTGTACACTTCACTGAAGCATAAACTTGCCTGCAGAAAATGTAAACCAGAGTTTAAATATTAATCTTTTTATATGTAATTGTTCTGTAGAAGACGGATAGCTAGACATTAACGGAATGTAAATGTTCTGTCTGAAGTCTTTTTTGTATGGGTCATGAACTATCTGGTTCAAACCTGAAACATGGAAGGAAGGTGAGTAGGTGCTTTATTCCACCTAGTTTTTTCTGCCTTGATCCTGCAGAGATGGAATTTCCTATATGTTATATACATGTACCTGTTTGCAGCTATTGTGATGATGCCCAGGATTGGAAGGAAGCAGTGAAGATTGGGCAAAACCAAAGAAAATGCTTGGGGAATTCTCTGTGAAATGCCTTTTGCAAGGGTGTTAGCTGTTATCACTTGCACCTTTTCCTACAGTGCCCTCAGCATTCTCAGACTTGCAATCTTCCTTATCTACGCTAAAAGGTTTACTTAGGTCTTTGCACCTAACTTCAGTCCTGCAGCAAATGCACCGTTTGCATGTCTTCAGAAATCACTCTGCTGAGGAGACAGAAGTTTCCCAGCATAAGCAGTGCTTCAAGAACCATTAGTCGAAGTACCAATGAATACAAACCTCTTCTGTTTTCCCCCAGACAAAAGATGTGTTGTTCATGCAACAGGACATTGGCAGCATCTGGATTAGAAAAAAAAAGCCAAATAAATAAGACATGAAGGTCTGAATGAGTATTTTTGAAAGAAATGAATTAAATTGCAGGTACTAGAAAGCAGGAATCAGTTTCTTTTGGAAAAGTTGTTGGGGATTCATAACTGCCTGTCATAATAAAAAAAGCGAGCAATCCAGATGCACACAATGAATAGTGGCATGCTTCCAAATAAGCCCACTTTTGTGGTTTTGTCACTTGTTTCCATCTCTGACTGCACAAAACTGTCGCATTTTTAGCCCTCCTTTCTGAAAACCAGTGTCCTTGAGTGGGCAAGAAAAGCTTTCTCAAGCCACATGGATGATGCTGAAAGCAAAGTATCTCACACCACATCTCCATGAACATTTCCAACACGTGTAGGCTGGCACTGCTGCTCTCTCTAGCCCCTTGCTCTCATCATCCCTGACTGCCCAGCTCTCGCCGCCACCACCACAAGGGCTTACGCACCTGCACAGTAATGTTCAGAAAGCTCATCCAGCTAAAAACTGCTCCAGAAAGAAGGAATGGGGACCTCACTGCCAAAGGAAGTCAGGAAATACTGGTTTAATCAAATTACAGCCCACAAAGGCTTTACTCAAGGAATAATGCCGACGGTTTTTCCTTTACCAGTACCAGCCATCACACGCATTCACGATGCATGATGGCATAGGATATATAGCTGACCTTGCCCAAACACCATCATGGTTGTATGCAGCACCATCTACAAGCCCTGCACCATCACCTTTGGATGCACAGTAAAATGAGGAGCACGTCCAAGCAATTTAATCTGTGAATAAGAACACAGATGTTTTTCTACTAGGGTAGTTTCAGTTTTGAGTGGACAAAAACAGCAGTTCAAGGTGCATTTTTTTTTTTTCCAAACTACCAAACACACCCTAAAGCCAATTTACTCCACCATCACAGTCACTACAATTATCTTTGTATCAAGAGTTGTCAAGCTGCTTGCAATTAGTTTAATTTATTTAAATTTAATTTATATGAAACTATTCTTTGTTTATGTGTTGGCTCAGTTTTAAGATTAGTTTTAAACAAGAGTAACATTATTTTTAATTAAGACTACCTATTTTAGCACAGGTTAAACTCTAAATACATCAAACCCATCCAAAATCTGAAGCTATTTTGCTACCTTATAAGATTTTTAAAGGCTTTTCAGCTTGAATAAGTAGTTTTATTTATTTAACATAGTGATTTGTAACCCACATACGGAAAAATGATAGCGACATTAAAAAAAGTCTGTGTCTAGGAGTCTTCTAGTAGAACTTGAAAAATGGCTGCACAACACTGACAAATTTGCTCCTTTAGTATTAAAAAGCAACAGTCATGGATAACACTCTCTAGCATCCTGGCAAAGAGGAAATACCTGCAAATATTCTTTAATCAAGATGAATGCTCTCTTGTGGCTCTGAAGAAAGAGCCACCAAGCAATTGCTTACAACCTAAGTATTTTCAAAAGAGATCAGCTGTATCAAGACAGAGGTTCAGCATCCCCAGTTAAGCTGTAAATCTTTCTTTGCGCCCAGACCTGGGCAACATGGCTTCACTGGGTGATAGTTTGACCATCCTGCTGGATAGGACGCTTGCTACAGGGAAACTAATAAGGCCTAAGAAACTGCTGTGTCCCTCTCACCTACGCTGAACTCGGTTCTTTCTTTAGCCCAACCTCCCCCCATCTCTTTTGGAAGTGTGGACCTTAATGTCCCATCTGTTTCAACTCAAGCCTTCACAGAAAATGTCATAGTGACCTACTCACCCCAAAATTTCAAGTCCTTTCGCGTATTGGAAAGAGATTACTACATATTGTTCTTATCCATCATGGAGAAACAGTTAATTTGGGAGAGAAAACCACTACATGCCTTAGATGACAACACAGGCATCTTTGCAGCAAAAATTCAGAAACTTGACAAGTTTATAATCATTCACTTCTGAGGCCAAATTGTTTAATACCATTGTCAAATTTAAGAGTTTCGGGAATCCACATTCCACCAACGTAAAATCCTTGCATTTTTCCCATTGTGTTTTGGGTCTGGTTCAAAGAGGCACATTCCTGTACAGGGCCAACACAAGCAATTGAAATAGCACAGCCACCCCAAAATGGGGAAGAGTGCATCTCCTGCTTTTGGCATGATTCCTCATTTCAGTACATCGTCCACCTTTCACTTCCTGGCAAGCAAATACGCCTGCAGCTGAGGAGAGGTACCTCCAGCACTCAGGTACCATTCCTGGCTTCCTGCTATTCCAGACCACACAAAACCCAATGGCATCTGGTTGCAGTATGTTTGGCTAACTTAAGATTTCCTTGCCACTACTACCCTCACCATCACCTCGTTCCAAAATCAAAAACATATAAAAGCAAATCATTAGATTGCCTCAAACTATTTAGAAACCTTTCTTTTTAATTCCCCTCCACCTTTTTTCCTTCACCTGAAAAAAAAGATGATCAAGATGAATGGTTAGCCAGCAGAATACTGATGAAAAAAACAGGTGCTCTTTATAATGGTCAAAGCATTCATATTACTGTGGGTTACCACAAATTCCCACCCACTCAGTATCTCCTTAGATGCAACTGAATTAATGAAAGCAAAATGAGAAAAAGGACACAGAAAGCTACTGCAATGCCACACATGTTTTTTTTCTTCCCTCCTTCCTTCCTTACCCCAGGAAGTAATACATTTTCTGATCCCTCCACTGGAGTATCACGGCAAGAAAATTTTGCACCAAGGACTGTCCTGCTGGACACTGGCCCAGGCTACTTTCAGCTCAGACAGCAGAAGGAGGAAAGGATATCTTCTCATGTCAACAGTCCCCCTCCTCCTTCACTTCTCATCTGTTAGCTTGTGTCCTACTTCACGCATAGGTGATCCTCCAGGATCACCTTTCTTTCCACTGTCCACATCTCAACTTTCTGGCTTCACAACAACTAGCGCAAGGCACAGCTCCAGCTCTTAACAATGCTTGCACAGTTCTTCATATCAGGCGGTGTTACTCTTTGTTCTGGTTTATTCCAATGGTTGCTAGGAATAAACATACAGTATTTGCCATTTTTTCTCTCCAGCAAGTTACGCTGAGCATTATGGTTGGATGAAGTCATAGTCCTTACAGAAATTTGAATTAAGTGCGCAACCAGATCAAGATAACCAAACTCAGTGCTGCTGAGAAAGTTTGTAGAAACAAACAAACAAACAAACAAACAAAAATCCCAACACCAAACAAAAAAACAAACCAAAATTCCCATAATGTAGCCCTTCCTGTCCATAGGAATCTACTGGGTGGATCAGGGAGGGGGGGAACGGCTAACAGTCTGGCAGGCCTCGCTACAGGGCCTGAGTACAGACAGGGCAGTGCAGTGATGAGTTTCTCTCTCAGCCCATGACAGACAGAATTTCAGTACCTGGTGCCAAAGATGGAGATACCCAGCAGCCAGGCCCACTTGTACATCAGTCCTGCTGACACCTCAGCAACTTCTTCACCTGAAGAACTGCTCATAAGAAGGTTGTGTCGAAGTGTAACTGAAGGCACCATCTGGCCTGCACAACTTTTATCACTGGCAATAACGGAATATTACTACTTGCAACCTTGCAAATCAAGTTAAGACAATTTTGTTAAGAGTTCCGCAAGACAAAATGAAATATTTTGGATGACATATGTAGGGATTTCTTTTCAAAGGAGAGAGCTGTTTAAACAAAGTGAGCATCCTTCACTCACCCACTAAAAATCCTGAAACAATAAAGCCCCTTTAAAAAAACAGGGCTTAAAAATTTAAAATTTCAAGAGCAGTCAGGAAATTCCAAACATCAGCATCACCAAAGTAACTTCCCACCCAGCCAAGCTGCACATATTTAACATTTTTCTACTTCACTCTCCCTTGTTACATAGCAGACCACAATGTTGTTATAGCAATTATGTTTTGTTATTAATGCACTTTATAGCATACAGCTTATTATACAAAATTAATAACGTGGCAAAGAAAATATGGTTTGCATTTGATTCGGCCATTTTACTCTATTAAAGTCACTAGTTCCTCATTATCCTTTCAATGTATTTCCAAAGAAAAAACTCCTAATGAAGTAATGGATGTAAACAAGACTCATTTTAGTAAAGAAGCACATACTGGTATCTGATGCCATTAAATCTTTCCATAGGAATTGTACTAGGTGACTGAAAGCAGTCCATAGCACCTGCATTGCTTCTGAGAACATGCACAAAGACAACCACTTACCTGGTCCTGCTCCTCAACCATAAATCCTACTGAACTTCCAACCGTATTAGCTTAATCCACACAGCAACGCCTCAGCCACTTGCAGGTTAATTTAAAGCTGCAGTTCTAATTATTATTCTTTATGGAGAAACAAACAAAAGCTATGCTTGTGTTAACAACATATAAACGCAGAGTTGTTTGTCCTACCCATGAGTATGTAGGTTAACACATCAGCACCATGAAAAGTTTTGCTTACAGAGAACAGAGAAGACACTCCAGTACTGAAAGCGACGGGTTTGGAACTTCACCAGTTTACCAGACTATTCAATACCAACGGTTTCGTTCTACAGCTGCAGGACGTGTCGCTTCAAAAAGGCAAAAGCATTATTATTCTTCCTAACAGCTCCCACTCAGGACTGGGGGACCCTATTGTGCCTCAGCAGACAAAGACAGGTTTGGCATGCTAAGCTCTTACCTGCCTGAAGCGCGGCTGGAAGTCAGCGAGCAGTCCCATGGAAGTCACCTGGATTGGGGGAAGTTAAACAGAAACGGGGCTCACGAGACAGCAACTTGATGGCTCTCCATCTTCTAGCCGGACTGGAGGTGGACTTTCTTCCCCCTCTTAGGATAGGGGAGATTAGGAAAAGAACTGTGTCAAAGCAAGATCTTCCCTTTTTTAAACTGGTGAAATTACATGATCTCGTTTATTGACTGCAGTGAACCGAAGTGTTATCAGCATGCCAAGTAGACTTGCAGTCTGCCCCGATCATTCACGCTACTGCTCGAAAACGCACAGGCAATATTAGCGGATTTTTTTTTTTTTTATTTTGGAGACGTGCCCTGAATTCCCGATTCCCGTTGGGTGACGATGGCGGGGTGAGGAGTCAGCAGAAAAGTTGGTCGGTCTGGGGGAGCGCTGCCTCGCTCGGTGCCGCAGCGGGGGGGTCAGCATCGCCCTCAACTTCTGGGGACGCCCCGGAGCCCCGGGCGCCCGAGACCAGCCGCAGCCCCCCTCTCCGAGCGGAGCCGACCCTCGGCGGCCGCTCCCGGGGCCGGCAGCCCCTCGCCACGGACGCGCCGGGGAGCCGGGGCGGACGAAGCAGGGGCTCGCCCCGGGCCGCCCCCGCCTAATACGGGCGGCCCGCGGTGGCCGCGCTGCCGCCCCCCCTCCCGCCGGTGAGACTCCCGGCGCCCGGGGCCGGGCGGTGCCGGCGGGGCGCCGCTGCCTGCGGGGCCGGGGAGGAAGTCCCGCAGCAAACCCACCCACCCGGCCGCCCGCCCCGGGTGGGGGCCCCCGCGGCAGCCCCTCACCTGCCCGCCGCTCCCGGCAGGCGCCTCCGCAGCGGCGCCGAGACACAAACTTTCACCGCAAAACTTTGGGGCCGGGCGGGCTGGGGAGGGGCCCCCGGCTGAACGGGACACCCTCCCCCCCGCCTCTCCCCCGGTGCCGGGCGGGTGGGTCCCCGCCGGGGCAGGTAAATACAACGTTTGCTCGCCCGCTCGCCCGCCCCGCCGTGCCTGCAAAGCCCGCGTCATTGCGCGGAGAGCTGCGCTCCGTCCCTGCCTCTGAGCGCCGCTGAGATTAAGCGCTTTGCGGACAGGTTTTGTTTGCTGTTACCTATCCAGAGGCAGGCTCTCCCTGTGCTAGCAAACAAATGTATCTCGGCTGCCAGGTAGAGGCGAGTCAGCTGTAATTAGCTACTAAAGCAGGTAGCGTAAAAACTTTATTGTTGTCTATGGGAAAGGGGATGACAGAGAAAAATATTTTAATTAGTGCTTATTAGCACTATGTGCCATGCAAACATTATCAGCTTATCGTGACAATAGACCAGCCATGTAGATAAATGCCATTATCGCTCTTTAACGGGCACATTGCTTCGCTTACATTTCTTCAAGGAAGTCCTTGAAGAAATAGCTCTGGCCCTTGCTAAGTTGGGGTAAGCGCAGAGGAGTTCTGACTTCCCAGAGCTGTGCTCAAACCACTTCTATCCACCTCTCCCCTTTAGGCATTTTGCTGCAATGCTGTGTCCCTAGAAATACCCCAGCACTTATTTCTGAAATGCTCCCTGAGCCACTGCCCCATTGCTCACTTGCGGCATAAGCCCTTTCTTGGAATAACAGTAACGTAACGCTTCACATTTTTACAACATCTTTTACCCTAACAGGTCTCAAATCGTCTCACACGCTGTTACAGCCAGCACACAGGGATCACTTCTCCAACCAGCGAAGCACAACCACCTTCGGCATGAAGCTGAACTTCGCCAACCAGCTCAAGACAGTGTTTCAGAGCAGACAGTAGAGAGCTGTGTGCTGCTGTGATTTCCAGGGGGGTTTAACTAAGCAGAGTGTAATTACCCCGACCGGAGCTTGGGCATTGGGGCTAACACGTGTTCATTGAAAAGTGCTCCAGGATCTGTACCAGCCGTAGGCAGCCAAGACATGTGCTCAGGAGTGTTCCCTATGGATTTCCAATCCAAGTGCTAAGCCATCCTGCTCCTGCTTAGTTTGGGTTGTGCAAGTACATATAGCCTCACCGTAGTGCTATGAATTTTCTCTCTTTTGTCTCACTTAAGGATCTCCCAAGTCACAGTTCATTAGAGAGGCTAGCAGCTCAGAGCAGACCCAGAGAGCAAAGATTTTTCCTTCTTTTCCTTTAAAGCCAACTGTGGATCCACTTTTAAAGTTCTGGTGAGTAAAGACTATCCCTCACACCTGTAGCTTGTCTGGCTCCCTTGTAGAAATAAAAGGGGAGGAAGGAGGGAGGGAAATAGGTTTAACAGTAGAACGTGCAGGTTTGCTATTTCACAAGAGTTGAGCACGTTTCCCCTTTCAGACACTATGATAACCATATGCCATAACAAAAAAATGCAACCTCATCTTTAAATTACAGATCTATTAGTCCCTGATGGCCAGTGAGATTTTAGAGAAAAACAACATGCCTACTGAATTTTAGTTTCCTGAGGTAATACACTCAGAAGATTGTAATGAAGGTCACTGAAGCTTCTAATAAGGATATACAGATTAACCTTCTGAGTGTTGTAGATTTAATTTCACTCAATACGTATATGCTGCAAACATATTTCTTCAGATTGATCTACTCAGGCTGTACCAACTGATCAACTGATTAAAGTTATATATAACACTGAAAAGATCAGATAACTTGAGTTTTTTTTCTCAGTTAAAGGAATAAATTAATTGCTTTGGGATAAAGCCAAGTCTTCCTTTACAACTTAACACCACCACCCCCCCCCCCCCCCCCCCCCCCCCCCCCCCCGTGCATTTAGCTTATATAATACTTGTTCCACCACAGGTTCTTCCAGTGCAGAGGGTGTATTCCAGCTATGGATTTAAGAATCCTTACAAGATTAAAAATTCAACATGCAGGTGAAATTAGACACTGGATTAGGAAGCTCATCAACTACGTAAATGTAATCAGCACCTTCTGAAGCCTGACATGTAGCAAAAAAGAAATGAATTACGAAACAGTGGCGTCAGTCTGTCTGTCAGTGGGGTTGGTGTGGAGCCAGCGCCTGCATCAGAAACCCTGTTCTTGGCAGGTTTCTGCATGTTTCCTATGACTTCTGGTAGACAAGCAGCTCAATGGTTAAAGTAGCAGAGTCATCTTCTGAAAGCCGTGAGACACTGGCAGGATGGTGATGCCTCCTCACAGTAACAGGAGTAGTCAGTGCAGTTAGAGAAGAAAGATAACAGGTCACGAGTTGAAACTGAAAAACCTGCCAAAAATTACAGGTCAATTCGCTGAAATAAAACCACCTTTACTCTACAATAAAACCAATTTAGGCTCTTCGAGTACATTTTCTGTGTGGATTTTCAACTCAGCTTAGCAGCGACAGCCACGGAGGGAAGTTTGGTGTGGAGGGTAGGTCACAGTTACCCACACTCACAACTGCTTCTCTGTGGGCTGCTAGTGCACACTGCGTAAGCCCCCCTAAATCTCCCGTGGGCGCCCAAACCTTCCCCCACAAGAGGTGGGACCGAAACCATGTGTGCCATTGCTGTCAGCTGTTAGGAAACCCCTCGCTCTTGCTGAACTTTCCACACAGCCCAGGTTCCCATTTGACATTTTTCAAAGTTTGTGGCAAAGCTAGCTCAGCCACCTACACAGATATACACATTTCAAGGAGTCAGAAGTTGGGATTTTTATGTTTGAAGAAAAATTTAATATGAAAACCATGACTCAAGTAGCAGCTGTGAAAAATCTGTGCCTGTTTGGCCTGATCCTTTTCCAAAGGGGAAGGATTAGACCTTCAGAGGGTTGTTTAGATAAGGCAAATTCATTCAGAGTGCCATTACCATTTACTGCAGTGAATTTTGGGACGGGCCACAATGGCACAGTTTCAGTGCTGTGTGTTGTATATCAATACAGAGCCGATTAGACAAACCTTTGCTGATTGAAAACATTTTATCATTATGAAGGTGTCTTTTGCTCCAGGGCATAAACCATTCAGCAAGTAGTTTCTTTTTATTTCCTTGAGCTTTTTTAATTTTCAGCTAATTAGCTAGAAATACACCACCTACAACATGCTCCTTTTCTCAGTTAGGAGGCTAAAATTTCCCTCTGCTAAGCATTGCTATGGGGAATTTGCTTGTTTCTTTAAAAAAACTGCTAGAAACTTAGTATAAAATTCATTTGCTCAGTAACTGGGATGCTGGGGTAATTATCAAAGCCTTTCTAAGCAAGTTGTGTGCTCCTTCAAAAATATTAGGCAATTCAAAGTGTCTGTTGTTCTTCAGCTATTACAAAGTTTTGGTTTTAAGAAGTCTCTCAAACCAAACCCAACTTGACTTAAACACTTCAATGAATTAACTGTGAAGCTATTTCATTCTAATGGGCTCCTGCCTCAAAAGACAGCCAAAAGAAAACAGTAGTTGCAGTCTTTTTTTCTGAAGGTTAGTGCATTATCTTACTCCAATCCTAAAATGTTCTTCAAGTGGCAGCTACTACTCTGTCAAGTGCTGCAGGGCTGGAATATGCCTCAGGATGTCCTGAAAACTGATATTCTGAAAAAGTGAATTCATTCTGTATTTAAAAGGCTGGTGAGGGCTTCCAGTCACAGGTGTAAATGGGAAGGTTAAGATTATCTCCCCGTCTCTTACTCCCTTTGCCCTAGCACTGGGTGAACAGGGTGTGTGTATGTTCTCATGCTTTTATATGCTACATTTACATCTTAGATCAAAGTATATCCAGTTTTGCAGGCTCCATGCATGGAGGTTTTCAAGACAAGACTGGATAAAGCCCTGAGCAACCTGGCCTGACTCCATGGCTGACCCAGTCTTGTGCTGGAGGTTGGACTACAGGCTTCCTGTGATCCCATCCTATGTGAGTTGTCCTATGCTGTCTTCCTGGATAGCCCGTCTAAAAATCAGGAGGTCACACATCCACCAAAAATGTCTCATCTCACTCCAAGAATGAGATTTGAAGACTGCTACCCTATCATAGAATCACAGACCACAAATGAATGAACGAGGTCCTTAACTGGCATCAGAAGGCTTTCTGTTGAAATGTGGTTTGTAAAGCAAGGAGGAAGTTCCTCTGAAAGCCTTCATCACTTTCATGAGAAAATTCCAAAAGAGGTCTGTTTTCCAGGTCTTTTGAACAGTGTTTGCACAAGCTATGTAACATTGTAATTTCTAGTTCGCCTAGTTCTAGAGAAGGGGAAACATTTATCTTCTGCCAAATAATGCTTGATTACGGTACCTCCTGGAAAAGAATAGCCTATTGTATTAGAGTGCCTAGCTGGGAGACAGTTTCTTTGGTGTTTCAGTTAGCGGTATCATGGTGTTCACACAAAATTAACTGTGAATTTCTTAACTGTTTTATTTAAATACTTTAAAGGCATTCATAAAGATCTTGAAGGATATTTTCTTGATGCTTGTCTTTCAATTTTGACTGAAGGGACATTAGCAGATCGTCTCCATCCTTCCTGCGGAGTCTGTATTTCTCAGCTATGACTGACTGCTCTTAGGCATTACACAGACTGATCCCCCCCCCCAAACCCCTCTTAGAGCAATTTTACTATCTTTTACATGACTACTAAATGTCAGAGAAGTAAAATCCACGTATTGTGCTTTGGACTCTACACATCCCCTGAATGTGAGACAAACAAAATTCTCTTACTCCCAACAGCACTCTTGAAAGTTCTGCACTGATGCAACATCTGTTGACAAGCTGTCTATATAAATCGACAGAGAAATGAACTGATACATGAAACTGAGTGTGCCTCCAAAGCGATTCACAATCTGTTGAAACAAGACACCATACCATTAAATATGCAATTCCAGTGTTCTGGTTCCTCTTCCATCCTAAAATACCTGGAATAAAAAGCAGAAATACGGTGACATGACAGTCTGGCAGCTGCCCTGAAGCACAGACAAAGGAGGACTGAATGAAATAAAACAGTATAGAGTTCTCTTAGCCATTGTCAGCACTGTACGACATGTTCAATGTTCATATTGCTTATTAGGACCAATGGACATATTTTGAACCCATTCTGACAGCCTGGATTCAAACATTGAGCAAATTATGACATTAGGGTATTCATATGTGACAGAAAAAAAAAAGTTACTGAGAAATTCTAGGGCAAATGAGGGTGGAAAGTAGAATAAAGACTAGGCAGACTGACAACCATACACTACATAGTAGGAAAGGGACAGAAAGAGAACTACAGATTTTTTTAAAACAATATCTAGTGTGGGCATTAGTCCCAAGTGTTTGGTCATCTTGTAGTGATTCAGGTAGGGCCAAGTGTCAGTACTGTCCTATGCCTTTGCACCTCCACAAGGTATTATTACAGGGGCAGTCTGAGGAAAACAAGGTCACATATTTTATACTGGATGTAGGGTGCATGCTGGCTACCCTAAGATTTGGAAGCAATTTCACTGCTCATCACACACTTCCCTTTAGCTAAAAGTTGAGATACATACAAAACAAACGATAGCTTTTGAGGGGGCATAACCAAGAGGGGCCTATTATGGCCTGCTTTCTGCCAAAAATATTCTCACAGCTGGGATTTTAGATGAAGATAGTACACTGAGACGGTGGTGATTGCTCTGGTGAGCCATCTTCTTTTAGCTATAAACTTTTAGTCTAATTACTGTGCTAATGTAGCTAGATCTGTTGGCAGTATTTGATGGAGTTGACCATCATGTGGTGCTGTTTTGCATGAGATCTAGCAGGGTGGATAAAGCTGCACATCTCATTCTCTTATTCTTCCTCCTAGCTGGATCATTGTTTGGAATTTGTGTGCTCCTGGCTCTGGGAACATCCTTACATATTAAAAGCTGTTAGTTAAGACTGGGAGATGAGATGGATTTGGGAGTCAGCAGCATGCATGGGCAATTAAACTCTGTATCTTCATAATAGCGTAATCAAGCTTTCCAAACACTGAAGTGCATAACTTTACACACTAAAAGGAAGAGTAGCCTGGGAAAACTAAATAAGCCTCTAATGTTGGACTGTTCAAAGAGGAGGAGATCTGGAAGAACTGTTTCAGCTTAGGCTGGGAACTAGGTTTGGAGCTGTTCTGGAAACAGGGGTGATGACAGAAAGTTCTCTAGCCGAGGGGATTTCCCTCCTCTCACATACCCACAGCCGTTCTTCCTGCCTTCAGGCTCCGCTGCTGCAAAATGCTGTAGAAGAAAGTGCAACTGAATGCCATGATGGAGCCCCAGGATCATAAAGTCCTAACACATCTTACAGGTTTCCTGCTAATTTCCCTTGGCTCAGCTCAGCTCAACTGTATATAAACCATGATCTCCAGGATTTGGCTTACTTTCTCTCTAGTAATTAGGTTTCCCAGGAAGCTTTTTCTTTATTTTTAGGAAACTTTTCCTCATAACGAATCTAGTTTTCCCTCATTGATTTCATGCCCTTTTCTTCTTGTTCTTTGCCCAAAGGACACAGTATGGCTCATCACCTTCTTTGTGGTAACCTGTTACATGGTAAATCATTGCTTCCAACTAAGGAAATCATGACCCAGAGCAGATTGTTTACTTAATAGGAAGCAATCATCCTTTACCCTATGTTTGAATTCTGCAATGAATTTACCTCACTCATGAATTCACTGTAAGCCACCTTCTTTCTGCCTCTGTCTCATTGTAACCTCCTGAACAGAGGTGGTTTTCTCAAGGATGCTTTAAATGACCCATTCTCCTGGCCAGGATTTTCTTTAGATTTGTGACTACTGAACTCACCTTTTGCAGATGGTATCATAATTTTCCATCTCTCCATCCTTGGTATGAAATTTAAGAGTACTTGATAAGTAACTTGGGACAGATGATGAACTTCCTCCAATGCACTTGTGCAGTGCTTTCATTGCTAGAGACTGTTATTCCACATCTGGAGAGGGAAATATGATCTATCACCCCATCCATGAGAAAATCTAAAATAATTTCAGGGGTCATCTTTACGTAAGAAAACATCTAGGTGTGCAATTAAGCACTTCCTAACAACCAATGGAGCTGTAGCATATTCTCAAGTGCCTTTCCTAGTAGACCCCTGATCTGGGCTTCACAAATGGAATGATTGTTTATACTTATTTTTAAGTGTTTTTTAAAAAATGTGTGCTTGGGAATTTAGTCAAATTTTGGAAAGGGAAGAGCTTAAATGTTTTTGTTGTTTTGTAATTTTGGGGATTATCTTAATTACTATGGGAAAACAGCTAAAGAATAAACAAAGCAGCCTGCTATTCTTTTGTTTGCTTTACAAATAAATGCTCTACGTTGTAATTAGCCCTTTAAAGCTAAATGCTTAAGTACAAAATATATTGTTTAGGAAAGCTTTACAGTCATCATGGCATATATTTGACCATACTTGTAGAACTAAAGCACAGATAAAACCATTTATTGTGTTGTTTATAAACTGCAAAGTTCTTGGTCAGTAGAGATTGAAGTTTTTTTATTTGAATGTTAGGAGAAGAAACTGCAAGAAATGTGGGCCCTGTACACACTTAGCACCCTTAACCTGACATTTGTGGGTTATCATTGACCACATTTTCCAATTACAGCTGTCTTAAACTATTTTTTGATGATGTAAGTTAAGGTCAACACATGTTTAAGTCTGCATGTGTACATGATGTTGTATACTCTTTTGATTTATAAATATACATAAACATATATTTCTTTGTTTCAAATCTGCAGGTCATCTAAAAAGAGCTGAGCTTACGAAACCAATTGAAACTTCCAGCAGTGAATTAAAGTAGCAGGAATTTTTGTTTATTTTCCTTAATCTCTTTCACAGACATCACATTTGTGTTAGGTACACAGTTGCTGCTTGTGTGAGTGTAATAACACCAACTGCCAAACTATGTTTTCAAAAGCAAATAATAGTCAGGATTTTCAGGATCGTCTGCTGTAAAAAAAAATCCCATATGTTAGGTAGCTCCCAGAGAAACCATTATTAGCAAATCCCATTGTCACCCTGCTGTCAGAGGTCCATACACCACACAGAACCAAATACATTTTCTCACTGCAGTTCAGATTTATTAACCTAGAAGTCCAGAACTCCACAACAAGAAACTTAGCTCCTATTGTGTCTGCAGCCTGGGCCACTCCAGAGTTTTCACCGGTGATTGCTCTTCTCACACTCCAGGACCTGCAGAAAATTACTGCCACATCCTTTCTTCCAGGTGGTGTAACTGGCCAGCTGCTAGCTGTGAAACAACAGATTTTACAGAGGACTGGCCTCAAACCATCAGCAGGGACTAACAAGATGGAAAAATTCAGGCTCCCACTGAATCACCAGTCTTACTGTTACCAACTGCCAATTTACATGATGGGGGAAGGGGGAGAAGAGACAAGTTCTAGTAAAGGAATTAAATGATATTTAGCAAATTAGATAGGGGGCAGTTTGTCTTCAGATTATCTTTTCTTTCCAAGTGTCTGCAAACATGCTTTTAGAGTATGTTTTTTAATAGAAGGGTAACGTAACCTCTACAGAAGGTTGGAGCAAATGAGTTAGCAGCTCAGGTCTCCTTGTCCCCAACAAGTGTATGTATAGTGCTGTAATACTATTCTGGGGCTGCAGGCTATAAATATGATTTCCGTTCTGCTCCCCTACCAGCAAAATGGGGCCTCTCATTTAGCTACATCAGATCATGGTTTGCAGTTGATGGATCAACTTCAAATAAAATGTATGAAATTCACCTTATGACATAAATGTATCTTGTATTCAGCACCTGCCTTCATTATGCTGCATTCTCTAACAGCTGCCTGTAAAGATCACATTATATGGAAAAAGAGATGTCTAAGCCATCAAAGAGGACTGAATGCAATCCTTTAAGAAGATGATGGTAGCATGAAACCTGGTCATTTTCAATAAATGAGTTACAACACCTTTCAGGTATTACACTTGCCCCTGAGCATCCTTTTTCATTTCTGCATTGTTACAATCACACTTTCTGCCCCAGTAAGGTCTTTTTTTCCCTTATCCTAGTGTTAGAAAGCCAGAACTGCCACCATTAGCTCTATCACCACCACCAGCAAAAGATGGGATAATTTGACAGGAAAAGCTGCAATATCAACTACATGCAATTTAATATCTTGAAGTATACACATAAAATGAGTTCTCCATCCTTTTAATGTATAGGAGCTTTGGGTGTATGGGTAGGTTGAATATTCAGACAGAATGGCTTTCTTCTAGTCAGGAGGCCCACAAAGACTGATGCTTCATAACATGAAATTTTCCTCTAAATGAGGTAATGAAATATCCTGTATTCCAGGAATGCACAGTTTTTCATTTGAGATTATATTAATCACTGATTAGAGCAGGTCAACAAATTTCACATTTCTGATTTCCACTGCATACAGTGATCTTGTAAATCAGTGTAAATATTTGCGAGTATTTACACATAGCTATTACAAAACCTATGGGGAACGCATGTCACAGCAGAAGTAGCAGTTTATGGTGCTGGGAGACTGAGATCCTGTTGCCAGTTAACAGCTTCTAATGGGCACAGGTAACGCATTTTGTTCTGACATGTCCGTGCTCTCCTCAGCATGAGTAACTGCCCTGTTAATGCTGCCAAAAACTGTGGGTTGAGAGTCCTGAAGGTAATGGTGGCTGTGGCTCACTCTCATCACCCAAGCCAGCACCCTCCTCCATATTCACAGAGGCTGAGTCATTATTTCCACAGAGAGTCTGACAGCCACTGCAATTCTTTGCTTTTTCCCCTTCCAGCAGATCTAGATCTTTATCTGTTTCTTCCAGGAATGTTTCTCAAAGGGAGTGGAAGTCCCAGTGATGCTATTGTTACATTTTAAAAGAAATCAAATCTGATTACAGCTAAAATCTTAGGAATATAAAGTTATAGTGTGTGACTATAGTAGATAAAGAACTTAAAGAATGTGCAGTACTGTACTTTTAGCTGATTATCATTGGCTTATATTTTCTTTTAAGAAGCCAAGAAGATTTGCTTCTTGGAAACTCCCTACCTTTCCCATCTTGATAACTGAAAGACCAATCATTGAAAAGGTTGGATTTCAAAAGAGAACATAGTATACATTTTTATGCAAACTAATATAGATAGTGATGAGAATCATACTGTGCAGAATCAGCTAAAAGAGGTCAAGAAGTGGACAAGTGAGGAAGACTATGAAAGACCACCAGAGGGCTTCTGAAGACCACCAGAGACCTTTGCTGCGCCTGCGTGAAGAGACATATACATATGCTAATGATTTACTGGAAAGTTGATGATTATGTATAACATTTCCCAGAAACTTAATGAATATGTATAACAGGTGTGTATTTAACTGTATCGTTAGACAAGACAGGTGCACACGATAGGTGGAGCGATCCCCCGTGTGCCCAGCGCTGCAATAAAGGAGTGCCTGCTTCTTAACTTCTCATTGCTGTTAAGGAGTTTTATTCCGGATTTCGGCAACACTATGATTATTTAGAAATTCCCTTTAGCTGTTGTCAGTCCCTTGCTCAAGCAGCGAAAGAGCAGCTCCTCAGGCTCTCTCCAATGAGACAGTGGCCAGTCAGGAAGCCGGTGCAAGACGTCCAGAGCTTCCCACTACATGTAGCAATGAAATGCTATGTGCTTGGAGGAACTGCAAGGGAAAAGGTATTTTATGTGTAAATAACTAACCCCGCATTTAGCCATACCTGTGTAAATCTGCAGACACTCTTTCTTCTGAGGCTGATGGGGCAGCTCTAGAGTTACCTTGTTTAGCAGAGCCCCACGTAAGAAATGGGTGCATGTTCAGGAGTATGGTGGCTCTATCCGAAGGTTAAGGTAGACAAAAACATTTCAGGAGCTTGAGGAAGAAAATTAGTGTGTGAAGATGAAAACCTGAGGAATGAATGAAGAAATTAATTATCAGACCAAGGGAAAAACAAAGAAGCATGAGGAAAAACAATTAGTAGTTGAAAATGCTCTTGAGTCCAGTAACCTTGGAGAATGCATTGAGCTAGTAATGGTGGTTGCTGTCACTTAAGGCAATTATTGGATATCATATAAACCTTTTTTCAAACCAAGACAGAATTGTTTATGTTTTAGGAAGCAGCCATCAATAGTGAAATTAAATATCTGAATGAATGCAGGAACATGTTCTAATAAAACATGAAGGAAGTAATCAGGGAAGATTATCAGTCTTGTCAGCCTGATATTTAGCAGTGATAAAAAAAGAAAGCCTGGTGCCAATGTACTTTCCTTTTTGCAAGCTGAGCCTATCTAGCATAATATTAAATGGCAGAGACTCATAAAGAGTTTAAGAGCTTCTCTGCAGGATGGAGACGAAGACACGCACAAAACTGAGATTTACACTAGATTATTAAAATGGTTTACTCTTAATGCCAAACCAGGGCATCCCGAGATCAGCAGTAACTTCCCATGATTGCACAGACCAGCCTCTAGTCACGCAGTTGACCTGAATAGGAGACTGATGAGTTGCAAAGAAGTGAGGCTTTATGCTCTGGCCTAAAGGAAAGCAAGACTTGACCAGCCAAGGACAGAAATGCAGGACCCACTTGCAACCCACTGATCTTTTTTTCCCTGTCCCCAGGGAACAAATGAATGATGACAGTGCCCAGCTACAAAATGTTGTCTTGGTCTGGAGGTCCCCGGTACAAATCCCCATGCAGGCAGCCGAAAAGGAGGTCACCGCTTGCAATTACAGCCTTACACTGTACCCTGGATGCAAATAACACCCAGCTATAGAGTACAGCCTCTGCCTGCTACTATAGTTCAACAGATGGAGTAGCTACTCAGCTTAGCTTGCAGGATTGAGAAATGGATTTTTTTTGTTTTATAAGCAAGACCGTGTGCAGATGAACTGAGGATCGCCTACAGATGACAGAAATACAATCTATTACTTAGCATTTTTTTAGGTCAACATACTGCATGTCACTCTCCTCTCACCTCTTTCCTGCTTATTTTACTCCAGAAAGTTGTTTGCTTGCTTTTCTCTTGTGCTCCAGAGCTGAACTTCAGCAACTGAAATTGGTGGGCCTTGCTCAGAAAGCCTCCTAAAATTATGAATGCTCATCTTTGATGAGATGGCTTAAGACAGCTAGCATTTGCACATGATTTCACTTTTTTTCCTAGGCTTTTATTATAATCATTAATGCTCATCTTTGATGAGGTGGCTCAAGCCAGGAAGTAAAGTATATTTGCATATAATTTCACATTGTTTTTATGTGCTTTTATGGTAAGTGGGATTTGTATTAAAAACCAAAAATGAAACACAGAAGCTTGTGTCAAAGTTTGTGTCAAGGCTTCACTGTGAAGCTTTGACGCAAACATCTACTTCTCAGCGCATTCTCCCTGAAATCTCAGAAGGCCATTTTAACAGCCTTGGAAGTTGTACACTTTGTACTTAAGTTCTAATCACTTCCTTAAAACACCGAAGTTTCTGCCGTGAGGTGGTGACTATTTTAGCTACCATCTCCACACCTCTAGACCCATTATAGAACCTTAGGCAGCTTTCTTATAGACAGGGCTCCAAATCCCTGAAATACCAACAGAACAATTTTTGCGAGATGAGATCTTCAGACTAAATCTTTGTATTTACCTTAATCATTAGCGTAAGTATTAAAGTGATCTGCCTGAGTGAATTATTCGTTTGCATGAAGAAAGCTATCTCTGTCTCTGTCTGCTTCTTTGTTTTAAATTGAGATTTTTCCTAGTTGATCACAACATTAAAATTGCTTATCATGAGTCAAATTTCCATGATTAAGGAAAAAAAGTAGGTATGGCTAGAGAGAACTCTGTGTGTACTGGGTGTAGACCCACAGGGGGAATGTGAGTGAAAGGTGTAACTAATTGGTAATCTTAAAAGCATAAAACAGGTTGCCTTCTGAATGTATCCATTACAATTTATGATTTCTGTCAAACTATATATTGATTTCTCTTTCTTAAGAACCAGAAGCTTTCCCTGCTGATTGAATTCTAATTACTCACTCCATAGTTACATTGATTTTAACAGACTTCTGGACAATTTTGTACCAGGCCGGTTTCAAATTACACTTAATGAATTTGTCATGACTATTGATATAAAAGCTTCCATTCTACAGCAACTTGAAAAAGAAAGAAACTGCTTTTCCTCCCTTCTGCACAGGCCAAACTTACTGTCAGCTTGTACCGCGCTCACCTGGAGCAGTCAGCTGGCCTTAGGCTGCTCTTCATGACATCTCTGGGAAGAAAAGGCAGAAAAGAACGGTTGGTTTTGTTTGTCTGAACCCAATGATGAGTACATCTATACCAAACTGTGATGAGATTCATTGTACAAGTTAGTATTTTTAAACATTATTCAGTCACTTTCCATATATTTCATCAAAGTCAAGAAAATCTATTTGCACTCTGCAAAATTAGAGTAATACATATTAAAGATAGGTAAATCATATTGGTGCTGCTTATATACTTGTGTAAGGGACCTCTTACTTTGTGTATGGGGCAAAGTCCCCCACCAACAAGCAGGCAATGTGTGAAGCGCAGTACAGACTAACAGCAGAAGGTTTAATTACAGCTTTTTGATTTGTGCACTTTGGAAATACTTGGCCGCAGCCCATGTGTGCCTGTGCATCTGTGGGGGAGAGACACAGGTTATGCATCCAGGCACCGCTTGGGCATTGTGGGTCCGCCTTTACCCCCTGAAGCCACAGGGCATGGGTGATGGGCAGCGAGGTGCCTGTTCCAGCCAGCTGGGGTTGTCCCCAAACCTCTCCGCCTGCTCCCAGGGTCACTCCCTCAATGATTGCTCCTCCTGCCTGCCTGAAGCGCATACAGGCACAGGCATTTGCATAAATCAATAGCACTGCCCGACTGTTTTACAATTAACTTCAGGGAATCCTTTTTGGCCTCACGGTTTTATTTCCATTTACCTTGGGCAATGGCTCCCTACTCTTTTGAGTTATTGCTATATAAAGGAGCACTCCATATTCAGTCAGGCTGAAAGCTGCTGATTACATTCATCAGCTTTAATAAGATACGTTATTAGATCTTATTTCCTTGAATTATCTATAGACCAAAGATATGATCAATGGCAGCCTTTAAATATTTCCAAGTCAATAATTCCAGAGATGTTTTCATTCAAAAGGACCTAGAAGTGTTTTACAACTGAAGGCCCAGATTCTACTTACAGGCTTTCTTTAGGCTTCGTTTTCTTCCTTCCGAAGTTTGGTATTTTGGGAGCAGCAGTTCTGATGCCAGATGTGGTTGAAGCAGTAGGGTATCTACCAGTCCAGACCATATCTGATATTTTTTTTATTGTGACTGTATCTAAACTATCGGACACAGTAGTACCCTGGAGTCCTGTTCATGGATGCATCTCCCCTGTGATTTCGAGCCCATGTTGGGGTGAGACATGGGCACAGCCCCATCCGCTCCCACCACCACCGTTTCCATGGGAGGGAAGCGGGGTGTGCAGAGCCCAGCTGTGGTGTACCCCCACCGCTCTGCCCTTGCCCCGCACCCCGAAAGGACCTGGCTCCTGACCTGTGCCTGCTGCCCTTCTGAGATGGACTTTTACCTGCTCTCCAGTGGAAGGAATGCGACTTCAGAGTATAATTTTCAGTGTAAATGGTAGAATTGTGGGTGCATTAGAGCAAAGAGAAATTAATGGAGAAAACCAATTAATTTAAAATCAGACAATGATTTTACAGCACGTGCCTATCGTGCATTCAAATCATCCACTTACTACACATACCCATTCTGGAAGTGGCAGACAGAAGTTTTACTGCAATGACAGGTTGTTTTCTTTTCTAATGAGGAAATGAACAATGAGTTATCCTCCTTTAACTCTGCACATAGAGAATAATTCTAGTAGGCAGGAGATTTCGATGATTTTAGATGTTAGTTTCTAAATTATAAAGCTTCCTGTGGAGATGAACTTTCTTACAGTCTCTGGCAAACTATCTGGTGATTACTCTGCTAAGAGTAGTAAATGATCTAAAAATATGTACATCATCTTTCGAAGAAGAAAGCAAATTAAAAGAGTTCTTTAAACCTGAGAGCTGAGTGGTTTGTTCTCTGTTAGGATAAACACATCAAGTTAGGGTTTACTCTGAGCAGCCTCGCAGAAAACAATCTGCATAAATGGATGAAATTTTATCAGACAATGAATAAAAGATTCAAACAGAAAATTGGTTTTCTTTAGTTTCTATGAGGACTAAAAAGAACAAAATTACCAGGCTATTTCTTTCTCCTTAAAATCTTTTTATAGATAATGGTGAACAGATGATTCCTTCAAACTTCACTTGTGATGAATTCAAGACAAGATAATATCATCATCCATCTTTGTGATGAACCTCATCATTTTATCTTCAGTCTAAATCCAGGAGAAAAACCGAACAGGCCATGCATCTACACATCTCTTCATTTAAAAATTACAGCTGAAGGTTAGAAAATGTTTAAGGTCAAACTTCTAAGCTACCATCTGGAGCTCATTTAACAATTGCCAAGAACATCTGCCACTACTGCACATGCCTAAGACAAAACTTAGCCAACATCACCTTTTCTTTTGAGGACAAAATCCTAGAGTCACATGAGCACCGGCTGAGATGCTTCACTGCCAGCAGTCAGAATTTAGTGCAAATTTAGTGCAGTTTAGCAACCAGTGGAGCCATTAATAGGTAAAGACAGTTCTGTAGTTCTTAACACAGTGTTCACCATCTAAAAGCCCCATCTCACAAATAGTACTGTCATTTACAACTTTGCGAGACACATCAAAAACGTTATGGGGTGGGGAGGAGATTGGGTACCTCCTGACTGATGAGGACCAAAATACAGTCATGGGGTAGTCAAAGTAAACTCCCATCGCTGCTGTTGGAGCTGTCCCTCTGCTGTGGCCGCAAGGCGGCTTCAGCTCTCAGATTGCTGAAGGCAGTATTTTTCAAAAGTGCTGTAAGTGAAATATGAATGCAGACACTTAAGAACTAAACAAAACACGTCCTCAGAGATGGGTATAATATTCTCTGAACTTTTATGGCAAAACTGAAAGATATAAAAATCAGAGAAACATGGCTTACAAGGTCTAATTCCTCAGATAGAGCTCCGCATCTTTATTCATATTTTAAGATATAGCAAATCCCACTGGCTATTCATTCCTTACATTGGGGAAGACATTTAGAGTTTTAAAAATACTGTAAGGTTCCTATTCTTTACTCACATGCATGAATTCCTAGTAGCAGGAGGTAGACATTGTGAGATGAAGACCTATATTACTAAATACAGGATAAATGGTTTTTTTTATATGGCTTGTATGGAAATTATCCCATCTAAATTATGGACATGACATATAAAATGTCTATTAAGATATGATGAAAATTTTAACTAGAAGGAAACGTTTTACATGATTGCATCATTAATTTAGTGATTTGATCAGACAGGACAGACAATTTCAGACATGCTTAGTGTATCAAATTTCTCTAGTTTGGTAAATGTCATGCATTGGATTATTTTTCCATAGGTGAAAAAGTAATACAATATATTAAGTATTTAGTGATTCATCTGTACTATGTAGGAACCGATATGTGCAATTCAAGATAATGCATACGTATATTAATAGGTATAATAAATAATTTGATTCCATTTACAGAACACTGAATCTGTATTTTAATGGTGCCTAGAAAGCAGAGAAAATGGAAATGATTGCTTTCATTCAATTGAAAAGCTGTGAATGTGACTAAAATCCTCACATCGATTATAGATCAATTTACCTTTTAAACTGAAAAACAGGAGTTACGGTCCATGTCTTGTTCTTTATGATGGTTTAAACTACATTACATTTTGTATTGTAACAGATGGCAGAATTTAATCCTTATCAGAGGGATGGGAGTTATGTAGAAACTGGTAGTTGTCTCATGGTGTGGATAAGATTAATGAAAACTATTGTGTTTTGGTTTTCTTTATTATAGTTAAACATATATATGCTAAAAGATTATCATCAAATTGGTTCTTTTTACAGAATCTTTGTGTCTGTATGAAAATGAAGAGAAAGGTGCTTGCAGCCAAACCTCCAATCAAGCAACTATTTGTTTTCCAAAGTTCAGAGCACCGTTATCAAATCCATGACAAAAACGACATTGAATGTGGTCTCCACCTGAGCTTATCTTTCCATTTCTGTTCAAGAACTTTAACCAGCAGAGGAACCTGTTACTTTGAATGTGTTTTTACAATTTTTCTTGATGTCTAGAAATTGTTTATCTTCAGTAGGATCTAAATATTTTCTTCGCTTTTGAAATGCCTCTAGTCTGAAAAGTCTGCTCACAGCTGAAACAGAATTTGTAAGCAGGCTGGCTATCATGGTGTGATTCTGAAAACACCTCCTCACCTGATCCAGATTAATTTAGACTGTCACTGAATCCTCAGTCTGCTGAATCTTCCTGGAGTAACTTTTCTACATTATGAAAATTTAAAAAGATCTTCTGCTTTTGAGAATGAACTGACAAGTGAAAAAGTGATACTTCTTCACAGAACACCTGCAGATGTAAAGAAAATGTCTCCAAAACTTTAATTCTAGTAAAAGGACAGAGAATGCTGAGATTAATGGTAAACTACATTTATGAGATCAAACATTTAAAAGTTAGAAAATCCTAGAAGTTTAGGTTGACAGGCAAAGTTTACAGGATTTTGTTGTACATTTTGCATACTTTAAAATAGCAAAGAAAAATCATCTTTTATGTTTAGCATGGAGCAGGAGAAAGACAAGTCTGAGCAGAAACGTGCATGGGAGTTGTATATAAGAATTCTGTCACATTCTTTTAAATAGAATTGGAGCTTTTGATTGGGTTATTTTAATTGTCATTATTTATTTTGCAAATAATGCCACAACTCTAACAAAGGTATAGGAATGGCTAAAGCTGTGCTTTGTTTATTTGCTAGTAGTTGGTAAGCATGTGTATTTGCTGCCTGTGTTTGCTAAGCTGTATTTTTTGTATTGTTGAAGATATGTAAAAAATAGTCACAATTTATTGCATTAATGCATGTCTAATAACAGCCAGTGTCACCAGCTACTGCACAATACCTTCTTTGTCCCTCTGCAAAATAGGGATGATAATACTGTTTACATTTACTTTATCTCAATGCAGTATCGTGCTCCTTAATCACGTCCTACTAAGCAAGCAGACTTAAGCATTGGAAGTCCTTGAGGAAGAGGGAAAAAAAAGGAAAAGAAGAAGCAGGACAACTTGAAATCAATTTATATTGGAGGGTGGGGAAACTTTAAACCTGGGGCAAACTAGTATCAGTTGGATGTTTTTGAAAGAAAAATATTGTGTGGCCAATATTTTCCCTTTGCTTTTATTGAAGATATTTATAGGTTTTAATAACTGCAAAGACTCACACTCAGCATCTAATGTTGCATGCTCTGTTGTGGTTATAAAGCTGATAATGCCATAAATACAGCATTATGATATTTTAGTGGAAACAGATTTTTGCATGTTGCATGTCACTCAGGTGGTGCCCCCCTCCCACAGCCCTGGCTTTGGCCCTCTGTCACCCCCCCACCCCCCCTCCACTGCGAGTCTTCCTGGGCTGCCTGGCAGCGGTTTGGAGCTGCTCAACAAGTGCCAACATAATCTTTTTTCATTCTGCCTCTTGCTAGCCCAGCTACATCTCTTGGTGCCACCAAAGGCAGACAGATGTTTGAAGAAGAATCAGGGAGGGGATGAAAAGCCATGTCACATATACCCTCCTGCCTCCCAGCTACTGAAAGCTGATGTTTCAGGGTATTCTTCTGCATCATTAGGCAGAGGCTATTGTGGAGATAACCCGGTTTGTGGTGAGGTTCGTTTGGGCTGGGGAAAGAGGGAGTGGGGGAAAAAAGCTATGGAAAAAGGACCAGGGAGTAATGGGCAAGGAGCAAAAGGTTAGAAGAAAATTAGAGATTGCAAGAAATAGGGGAAAACAGAAAATTAAGAGACTAAAAAGTAGGTTAAAGTGTCTGAGAAAAGGAGTTGGGAGGGAGGGAAGATAAAGGAAAGGAAGTACTGAAGGTTAGTTTGAAAAGTTTGCTGACGCTGTCAAAAAATGTGTAGTATCAGGAATTCCCCAGAACTCTCCAACTCTACAAACAGGAGAAGACAGGCAATGTCTGAAAGAGCTGGTCTTATTTTAATTAAATGTTTATTTAAGTCTAACGTATTTGAAAATTATAATTGGTTTCCCCCAGCAATGCCCTTAACCAAGCCCCTTTCACAAAGATCTTTGAAAAGCAGTCAACTCACGAAAAATCCCAGTTGGCAACCTATTTTCCCTGAAAAAGAAGTTTACCGAAATCTTCAAAGGCCAGAATCTGGCATAGTTTTCTCGAGTAAAGTTAACTCTGCAAGTTGAAGCCCTGCCAGGAAGCATGATCTGCTCCAGCTAGCTGCAAGCATGGTCGCTGCGTGCCCAGACCCCCGAGCAGCAGTGATCGACCTTGCTGCCCATCTGCCTGCCCAGCCATTGATACCTCAGCTCATGTGACCTGCCCGTGTTAATGGAGCCCGTTTTCATTAGCGGGCCAGGTGGCAAACTGCAGCCGTTCAGCAGCCGTCTTGTGAGCAGCTGAACTATCTCTTTGCCGAGGCCAGGATGGTTGAAGGTAATACCAATGCAGCTGTTCAGTGTAACCCATCCCTGCTCATGGACTGTTAAGCATCCAGCTGTGGCACTACAGACCGCAGTCTATAAACAGGGGCATAATCCCATCGTAAGAACAAAATAAATGAGTTTGCACAGAGTTTCATTCTGCAGAAGCTGATCTGCTCCCATCGCCCTTCAGAGTCAGTGGAGATCCCCTGCACTAACAGATGAAAGACAAGATGCAACAACCGTACACCTGAGCAGACTCTTATCATTCAGAGAACACAGAGCTAAGTCCTGCTTTAAATGACCATTTCTTGGACAAGACTTCTGTTGACTGTGATCAATTTTAACATGTGAGAACAAATCTTTCAGAAGAAAGAATATCACATTCCTACTACTGTGCAATTAAAATCCACAGGGATATTTAGAGAAAATTAAAATTCATGTCCTTGCTGCAACATGTGTAAAAATGCATGGAGTGACTAGTTGCCTAAAAGCTCAAATGGAGAGCAAAACTTGTAAATATGGCTGATGTTGGGAAACCACGGACCCGACGTTCTGAAAATCAGGCTCTTTTAATGTGTTCTAGGTAGGATGCTTTAATATTCACATCACACAGTCTCTGTAATTCTGATATTAGAACAGACAGAGAATAAAGGTCAACAGAAAGAAAAACCCAATCATAATGAAACAAAAATGTGTATGTATTCATGTCTTTAGCAAATACACAGTGGAGCTGGCTGTGCATGTTTAGAGGAAGCCATTTTTCAGACAGAAAAATCAGTTTGTGAAAGAAAGCTTTCATCAATATTTTATATACAGTTTCAGTGTAGAAAAAATTGCTGGTCAGAATACATGTACAACCAATTATCCACTGGCTACAGTCCCTGCTGGGGAGGAGGAATAGAAAGGCTCAAGTCCTTGCTATAGCTCATTTCGTCAAAGGACCTGAACCTCTGACTCAGAGGGGAGTGCCCGGACTCCTGGGCTGCAGTGGGAAGCCCTTTGAGGAGGACTTTCAGAGTGGGACATTGCCTTCCTCCAGCTCCTCTGCCTCGCACTCCCTTCTCTCCCCCAACCCAGCTCAAACAACTCCTGGTGATCATGGCACTTTTCTGGAATGTGCATTGGAATCTAAAAAGGGATGTCTCCCATGCTGTTGGCAGCTGCTGAAGAACTGGAAGAGCCCCCACCCTCCCAGCAAGCTTCTTGGTTAGAAGCATCCTCTCTCTATCTCTCTTGTTCCTTGTTAACAGTCGAAGAGTTCTTAAGAGGAAATTGAGTTTTCCATTTCTGAAGAAAAATCAGATGACTTGTGTTTGAGTCCAAGACCTAGGAAGGCACAAATATACCAAGTATAATTTTGTGATATTAATTTAATTGCATATTTCTTTCAAACTATATGACCACCTGGATGCAGTCACAACAATAACAACAGCAAATCAATGTTTGTGAGGAAATGCAGTTAAGTATTAAGATCTAATAATATGCTCTCTTGGAAGCAGCTGTAAAATTCTTTGTTTCCTTTTGCAAACAAAGTGTTAAGACTGCCAAGAACCAACAAGTGTCTAATATTATTCTTCCCCAGATGAAATGAAAAGATATTGATTTCTATGAAATAGATTCCCTAATATGTAAACACATTATTCTAAGGGCTTAGAAGAATCATACACCTTTATTTCTGCTCTCTTCTGAAAACACTTGAAGGAAATATTTTATCAAAAGAATAAAATAAAATGTTGTGTATGTTTCCTGAAAAAAGTCAGCAAATATATAATGCACCTTTTCACATAGTGGACATATACATTCCTAACTTTACCTTATATATACTTGAATAAAAGGAATGTCTGAACACTAAGGCATGAATCTGCAAGGTTACTTCAGTGTGATTACATGTCCGGTCATGAGGTTGGATTTCAGAAGAGGTTCTCCTTCTTACCTCTTGCAAAGGCCACTCATATGCTATGTATTTGAAATGGTGATTCTACTGCTTTACACCAGCACAAATGACCACAGAAGATAAGGAATAGGGATGAATCAGGTACGAAGTACCTCCTCTTACTGGAATGGTTTTGCAAGTGACACTTAGGGGTGTCTCATTAGGTTATTCATTCCTTTAATTTCCTTGGAAAGGGAAACCTTTACAAAGATTCCAGAATTTTATTAGCAGTCTGTTAGTCATCTATGAGGTCATTCATCTCAGTTAATGGGACAAGAAGCAGAAATGCCCCAAATACCACAGAAGAAGGATGATACTGGCATGTTTCCAGCCTTGCTGGCTGGAGAAACTGTCAAAACCCTCGGTAACATTCTGAAATATTTTTCCAGTGCAACCAGCCATTTGAGCCCTTGCACTCCTTTTTAGAGTAATTTGTCCGTTATGATAAGCATATCGGGAAATCTATGACTGTATCTAGCTATTTCTATATACACAGAGTGAGAGAAACTTTTCAGATTTAAGAATTTCAGATTTTAGAAATATCCCTTACTCCTCTGTTTTTTCTTCTATCTTTTCCTCAGAATGGATTGCCATCATTCAGATTTAATTGAGGCACAGGCTGTTCTAACTCATCAGCTGAAGTACCCTTCAAGAGGCTTGGCCACGGCGACTACTGTTTCATAAATATCTTCCATTTCCCAGCAGCTTTGCCTTGTCTTGAACACATGCATAATGGAAAAGGAAAGGCCCAGAAGTTACCAACTGCTCAATAAAGGACAAAGGACATTCCTGTGTCTGTTGTGGAACAATGCAAAAAAGCAAAGAAGAGAAGCATGTGTTATATTCATGGTTACCCAGGACAGCAAATGGAGGAGGCAGCCCCAAGATTAACAGAAAATAATGATCTGATTTGTGATGGTCACAATAACTAGACGGAAAAACCCCCATATATTGCAATTCAAATTAAATAAAAGCCTGTTTCTGCCAAATACTTTTGAGAATTTGTCCATGAGCACTTCATTATTTAAACAGCGTTCCTGTGGTACAGCCAAGTTTAGAAAGGATTTATTTAACATGCCATTACAGCAATTAGCCCCAGGGAAAGTTCAGCTTGCATACCCAGCTTCTAAATATGTCTTGAATTTGTATTTATCAAGTGAGTTTCCTTTCCACCCCCCTACTGAGTATAAACTTCTCCTTTTTTCCTCACCTCACAGTTCCTATGAAGCTTTCAACCTGAGCTCTTTTCTGAGCACCTGGCATGTTGGAAGTCCATTCCAGAGGCCCCCTTCCACCTTTCCTCCTGAGGACACCGCCACAATGTCCGTCCTCAGTAAGGTACATCTGTCAGGCCCCATGTGTCAGTTTGGATCATGACTAGAGGATTAAGTAGATAAAGACAGGATGTTTAAGAGGCAGAAAGGAGATTCAGGACATTGCAGTTCAATTTCTAGCTCTGCTGTGACTTGAGGCAAGTCATTTAGTCATTACCTGCATCTCAGCTCTCCAAGTCTGCATGGGCATAGTAATAGTTTATCTCCACCTTGCTTATTCAGTCCATAGTGGATGAACTATCACTTGCAATGTTTATTTACAGCATGTAGCATATCTAGGGTCCAATCTCACTTTAGGCCTCCAGACACAAGCATTCCTCAAAAAGCTCTTTGAACCCTATGACTTTGATCAGACCTTCATGACAAAGTAAAAGTGACACTCCGCGGAGTGGAGGAAATGAATTCTGGTGCCTGAAAAATGCTGGGTTTGAGTTTGCCAGGATATCATGTTAAAAAAAAGAAATTACAGTTTTAAACATTTTATTTTTATTCTTCAGGATTTGGCTGCTTGTCAGAAGAACAAGGAAACACATAAACATTCTAGGTTTTACACTAGTGCTGATGTGGCAGTTGCCACTATGCACTGAACGCCAGGAAACCTCTTTAGAGAAGTTGTACCTTGAGTTGCTTGTCTCCTGAATCCAAGACATGGCTTCTGTTGCCTGTACCCCACTCTGGGTGACAAGGAGCCAGAGCAGCACTGGTCTTCCTCATCACAAATAACTCTGGGCCTCTTGGCTTCATTTTTGCTTTTTCTTTCCCACCATCCATAACAGCAACGCTCCAGGTTCCTAGGGAACAGGAAAGGAAGAGATTTCTTACAAGTCTCTGCTGAATGCAGCATGTGTCGCCAGCCTCCCAATGCCTCCCATAATCCCACTTTTATCTGCCATTGGTTGATATGCATCTCGCAGTGCATGTGGCAGGAGCTTGCACTCTATGCCCTGGGTGCCATCTTCAACATAGAGTGGGACCAGTTTCTGCTACATTTTCAGCAGGATTTCCCACGACATTCAATGCGCAGAACAGAATGCAACTATAAATCTACTGTTTTTTTTAACTCTACAACTCAAATTAGGTTCTTTTAACAATTTTTTGATAATTTTTTGATGCATTTTATAGTTATAATAAATTGCGAGTGTTGCAAAAGAAAAATGGTGTTTTGGAGCCTCTGCTTGCTGTACGTAGTAGTAGTGAGAGGCTTAGGGAATGTCACTGCCTGGGTTAGAAGAGTAATATTGCTTTGGTTTTGCAATATACATGAAAAAATCAACCTTTTTCACTGTGCATACTCTTTCTGCATGCAACAGTGAACATACATTCATTATACACCAGCTCTGAACAAAGCACAGTGAAGTCATTGTACAGTCATACCAATGGAACTTTTTTCTCAAGCATCAACAGGATTGGCCAAACTCTGATTAGTTGGAGTCAAACCCCACCATCTAGTTTCATTTTCTACCACTTACGCTGTTCTGTATCATAAACATGAACGTAAGTACAATAATACTTCTAACAAATGACTCAATCTACAAACCTGTAATGCCCTGACAGTTGCAACCACTGGACTTCTTTTTTAACAGTATTTTGACTCTTTTGCTGGAACAGTCTCAATAAATTAAAATCTGAATATTTCCCAATCTATTTCTCAGCATTATTTCCTTCGTATTACATCTGAACTGTTCAGGATGAACGGCTACGGCAAGAAAAAGTAAAACGAATTTCAAGGGCTCCATGAACACTACCTAATGTACTGCTGCAGTTTAAGATTAACTGACATCAGCTTGACCCACTACCTCCCTAAAGGAAAATGGTCAGATGATAGCATTTGGTAAAGTTTATGAGATGCCAGTTCCCTTTGTGGTGTATGCAGGTCTTTAATTTACTGTAATTTATGTCTGGAAGTCTCCCTAGGCATACTGCTTTGTCACAAAAGTGACAGAGAATCAAACTTCAAGCCAGTGATCTTTTTTTCACTTTTCCCCAGTATCTTTTGGAATGAAAGGAATGTGATACAGAGAGAAGAGTGTAAGTGTGATGAATAGTTTTCATGGTGCAGTCATGAATAAAATAGAAATGAGTTACACAAGCATTTGGAAAGAAAATATATGCAACTGTTCTCAACTACTTGCTTAGTTGCACAGAGCTTAGTAGGACACATGATTTAATTTAATTTTAAAATTCTTTTTAATTTAATTCTATTAATTTTAAAAGAAAAATACTTCTATGAAATCTAGTTTGGGAGAAACAAAAATTCTGCTCCCTGATCATAAATCTATGCCACATTCAAAACACTCATTTTAACAAATGTAATGAAGAAATATAGAGACAAAGTTATCCTGGAAAAATAAATGAACACAAGCTTTTGAACCCCAAATAGCTTTGATCAAGAGCAAACTTCTATGTAACGTAAGGAAACCACTCATATATTTTAGTGGTAAAAGCTGTGTGGTTATAAAGAAAAACAATCACATCTGTTTTTCCCTCACTGAATTCCTGAAATTAACAGGGAATGGCACAGTGGCTGTGAGCATTTCATAGTTTCTGGGGTGGAGAAGAAGGGAATATTTCTCACTGATTTCTACTGACCCCTTGTGGTAAGCTAAACTGAATAGCATTGCTGAAGACGACTTGGGCTTCCTCATTGAAGGGACAGTGTCTACCATGGGCAGGAAAAGTCGTAAGAGCTGACTCTGACCATCTCAAGGACCTTCTAAGAGCATGACATCTTAGGCTGTCAAGAGCCCAGAGGATGGTCAAAATTCAAAAGTTGCTCTTAGTCCATGAGGGGAAGATACTGGACTATGAGCAACAGCACATTCTTTTTGGTATACAACAAGGCTCTAATACAGTAAGACATATTGTAGTGACATCCTAAACCGTAAAGCTGAAATTCAAGTAATTTACTCCAGTCACCAAAAACACAGGATGAAATTAGAGGCTAATTTATGTAACTTTTAGTTTGCATTAGAGGGGAATACAATTGTCTATATAAATGTCTTTTCAAACAAATTTCATTGCTAAGGTGGACAATTATTCAAAGAAGGGCATTGCCAGTGTGTTGGGTAATTTAGTTTAGATTTCAGCCAGAAGGGGGACAAGACAAGCTATAAGGGAGATGGTTTCAGTATTCCAACTTTTAGCTTTTCTAAAATACATATTAAATCCGCTTGTAAGACAAGAAGTTTAAAAAAAGTCTACTGGAAAAAAGGACTTATTGGAATATATGCTCACTCTCAGGTATTTATAAATGCTTTATAAATTGCATACACACTACACAAACATTCCTTCAACTGGGAACAAGCCAAGCTTCTCGCTACTTCCATTTGTCCTGGCAGTAGTGTGTAGAAGAAAAAAGAGCTAATGGTAATATTAAAGAATGTGCAGGAAAGGGTACAATTTGATTTTTACATAGAGAAGGTACATCTGAATCTCACACAATCCATATACCTAGGAATTGTACTTTACAGATTTTGTCAGCTGTCAAAACACATAATGAACAGATGAAATATTTTTTATTGATGAGAGAAAAAAAATCATAAGCAGTTCCAAATCTCATGTCATGTTTCTCTAGTCTTTGCAAAAATTAGAGGACTGCTACCTTATCTGACGTGCCTTCACTAAAGTTCGTGGTTAGTTATATTAGTTGGGAATCTGTTCCAGACTATTTAACACACATGGAACCAGTTCAATGGACTCAGTAAGTATTGCTGTTGTTCTTCCCCTTCTCAAGAAAAAAAGTAAAAGAAATAGTTGGAACTAAGAATAAATGTTATGTATGTTGGCTAAGCATACAAGGCACCATATACATAATCTCCTTTCTCCATGTGTTTTTACTTGTTTTGTGTGCTTCCTGTAAAATTGCTTTAGATTGTCCTTGAAAAATAAGGGGGAAGAATTTCCATGAATATTTTGGGTCCCTTAAAACCAAAGAAAAAAGGCAACAAAAACTACCTTAGATGAAAAAAGTTAGTTATAAAATTTGAGAGTAGGTAAATTGAGCTTTTAAGTTTCAAACAAAGTAATTGGGCAGCAAAAGCACCTGGGAAAACAAATTTACTTTAGACCTAAATGAATCTGGCCCAAACTAAATCTCCCTGTCTTTCCACGTTAAGGAATGTGCTCTTGAGAAGCACCTTTCAGCTTAACTTTGGGACATGGGAATAATACATGATAGTCATGCCTGGTGGGCCACCCACAGCATGCAGCGTGGAAGTTTGACACCAAAAGAAACATGGAAATTAAGCAAGCCTAATTCTTCCCCCTCTGTTGTAGCAGAAATAAGATTAGAAGTCTGAGAAAATAATCCTGAGCAAAGTTTAATCGATCCTGGGACATTGCCCTGAAAAATTGCAGTTTTGATTTTTCCAACTGAAAAAAAAATGTTTCATTGGAAATTTCTCAGTGGTTCCATGGATTCAGCAAAACAATCAAGCCATTCAAAAGGTAGATGAGCGATAAGCTTGAGATCTAATATTTTCCCATTTGAGCCAGGCTTCAAAAACAGTCAATAAATATATTTATTGAAATCATAAAATCCATAGTCATGATCTCTACATTTTCATAAGTTTATCTTTAAAACATTGTTCTAATGTCTACAATGAAATTTGTCATCCACTTTTCCTTTTTATGTATTTCATATACCAGTGCAACTTTAATATGCTTTGGGGCATTTTTGGAAGGGGAAAGTTTTCTTTTCAGAACAGTTTAAATATCCGAACAGATGTAAAATTAGCCAATGCTGCACAGTATAACCAGTTGTATACTGCAGACACACTTGTCAGAAAATCCTAATATGATATTTATCAGCTTTTAAATGAGAACACAACTATCAGCTTCAACTCAGCCTAGGATAATGTAATGTTTACAGCTGAAGAATGACTGAATGCTTATACTTACAGAGGTGTTTGCTTTTAATGGCCACATTTTCCAGTCCCATGATACAACAGTATAAAAAAATCTTTCTTTCTCTCATATATTCTAGGTTATAACAACAATTATTAAGATTTTTATATCTATACAATGCTGCCTACAAAATATTTAATACCTAAGCAGCTGGTGCACTGTGGCTGATGCTTACTAAATGAATAAATGTTTTGTCTTGTGTTTCCCCTGTGTACTTGCATCCATCTGTTGTCTTGTGTCATTTTTGATTGAGGCCTAGAGGCACTACCACAAAACAAATAATGTCAATTTTGTTTTGATTATTGCAGGGCCAAGAACCCTACTTCCATCCTGAGAACACTTTGGCGCTTGGTGCTGCACAAACACAAATGCAAAGAGATGTTTTCCGTGCAGACATGAAAAAAGCCATGCAGTTTACGTACAAAAGTTTGCACGAGAAGTTTAAATTGGCATTCATTACAGGACAAATAACTTTATCAAGTGTGCAATCAGAGTGAAAGCAGATTTACCAAGCTGGCAGAGGAAACTGTAGTTCCCCCTAATGAGCACTGTAAAGTGAAGTGTGTTCTCTGGGTCAAATCACAGGCAAGCATCTGTTTCACTTCACAGCCTCCCCGTCCTTGCTATGTCTGCAACCTGCTCTTCCAAGACAAGAGCTCACCAGCTCAGACCCAGGGACGCCGGGGGCCACCGCGTGCTTGTGCTTAGCCCTCAGTTGTGTTGCACTGGTTGCTCCTCCTCACTGTTGGGGGTAATCACTCAGTGTTACTCCAACACCAGCCCATACAGCTGATCTCCGTAAGTCCTTTTTAATATAGAGTAGGTAACGTAAGGGTAGTTCTCATCTGCAGGGCTATTGCAAACAGGGCTGTTAGGGCTTGGGATGGCTTCTCAAGGGGGTGGCTTCTCATTTCCGTTGACTACAGAGGGAGACTGCATGGCTAACTCAGTTAATTCAGGAGCTTGAAGTTGGCATGCTGAAACTCTTATAAATGTTTCAAGACAAATATTGCGTCAGAGTCAAACCATAAGTTTTGAGGGCTTGCTTGCTTAGCCCTGGCATTACATGAGTGCCTGCATTTGGGTGGTGGATTTATACACCCACACAACCATATGCATATGGATTTATCTATACAGTCTTTCTGTTCTTCTATAACTCATGAAAGTACATCAGTGAGGGTTACACAGTAGAGTGTTTGCTGGCAGGAAGAAAGAATTTCTGCAGACTGTGTAATATCCAGAACAATTCAGCAACCTGAACCTCTGAAACCTGACCTGTCTGAAAGCAAACACTCCTCTTTTCCTTTTGCAGGGAGCAAAGAGAGAGAGTTGCAGCAGGAACAAGAATGAAAATGACATTCATGATGGCAATGGCACCATGAAGGACTGGTGATGGCAAGTTTGCAGGAGCCTCTGCTCCCATGTGTTTGGATAGCGAACTCGGTCTGCGAGAGTGATCCAGCATGGACCCTTTGTTTGGGCAATACTTCTAGGTCTAAGCCTTGCTCACATTACCTATTTAAGCCCAAAGAATGATTCATGTAAAGGTGAGCGGGATTTCATCCCAAATGTGAGTAGTCTAGGACAGGTCTGTTGCCAATCTCATAGTCTGTAAGCTCAATTTTCTCAAGAAACATCTTGGAGTTGTCCGTCTCCACTGAGCAAACGGCTTCAGGGACAAAGAGCTGAATCCTGGAATGAGTGAAGTAGATTGCCCCTGACACCTCTGTCAGGACAAGTTTTTCTCAAGAGAAGGACACGATCTCTTTCTCTTGGAACCGCATAAGAAATCATTCAGTATGGTCATATTTGACAACTAAAAGAAATACAGCTGTATTCGACAACTTCAGTTAAGTAACTCAGTATTGTGGAAATTTTTAGGCACGCAGTTAAAGCTGATGACCCATTTTCCATTCTCTTAAATCCCAAATAAGACATTTTAAATATTCATTTTTTATCTGTTTGAGAGTGTACCTCTGAACTTTGAAGACCATTCCTCTTGGGGAGGAGAAAAAGGAGAAAGGGGAATTCCCTCATATATTCATAAGATTTATTCTGTTTTGTATGATTGCTGGCACGGGAGCGATCCTTCCCCTCAGAAATGGCTGCATGTCATATGTAGCCAAGTGGTCTAAAATACTAAATTCAATTGAGCAAGACAGAGAGAGCCCAGGTATGGAAATTTTGTGGGGGAAACTGATGATACATCTGCTTGTTCACCTCTGTCCCCTTCTTTCTTACATAGCATGAAGCCATGCAATGGACCTCATGTTAGACTAACTGATTATTGGGATGGAGTAATCTCTGAAGAGATTTTTAATTTTCCTTGGTTCTGTTTTTATTGGGGTGGTGGAAACACTGACTCCTGATCATTACTTTGCTACTAATTAAATGTATGGCAAAGACTCTTTGTGTCATGGATATTTTCTCACCCTTTTTTTTTTTTTTTTAATTTTCCTCTTGGTTTTTTTAACAGTCTAAGTAAATGAATAAATAAATGCTCAGTTAGCCCATGTAGCAGAGGTGCATCTTCCTGCATTGCTCAAGTGAGCCAAAGCCTGATGGTGAGGCCAGATCCCAATCCCTGATATTATTACTATTACTATTACTATTACTTATTGATCATTGATCATTGCTATTATTACTCCAATAGCATCTACCCCAACTAGGATCAGAGCCCCCATGTTCCAAGCACTGCACACTACATGGTAAGACATATTTGGCATCCCCCAGAGTCTTCAGCCTAGTATAAATAACAAACGAAGCCAAGGGCTGTTCTGCCATTCATGAGGGAAGCAGACTGAGTGGTTGTGCTCTGTGGATTTTGTGTGAGAAGAGTCTGCAACTGCCTGCATCACTGGCCTTTGTCTGATCACCAGACCATGACTAAGAAAAGGGGAAAAAAGGTAGGAAGATGAAGGTAAAGTCAGTTGTAAAGTTCTGTATTATTTGATAGAAAGCAACATGGGGAGTAAAAACAAAATCATAAAATGACAGGACACAAATGCAGTGGGAGTTAGGGAAAGATGAAAGAAGGAAGGAAATTGGATAACAATAGTGATCAGAAAGAATAAAGGCAAAGACAAATAATGACAAGCAAGAATGAAAGAGCATTAGAGGCGAATGATGAAAGCTATGGAAATAAGGATGGTAGCTGCTATCAGAATTACAGGAAGTTATTTTATTTAAGATGTCATTGTTAGGAGTCAGAAAACGTAATTTTTTTTTTAAACCTAGATGACGCTGAGAAAAGGAAGAATTCAAGGCAAAAGGGACTTTGGGGAAATGTAAAAAAGCAACTGACATTATGTTTATGTGGCACTAGCTGCTGCTGGAGTTACCTGAGGATGGCCTAGCTTGGTGTACTGGTAAAGGCAGAGCATGCATTAGCACAGACTTTCACACAGCCTGAGCACTCCTGTTAAAATGTAGGGGGTTATAAAGTGCTATTTGAAAATACTCTTAGGTGCTTTTGAAAATTTCATCTGAGCAAGATGCAATGCACTGTCACGAGTTGTTGTACTTTCTTTTTAATTATTTAATAATGACAAACTTTGTATGGGATAAAAAAATCACACAACATTGTCAAGAACATCAGCAAACTTCCTTATGAGCAGCTAATGCATGTAGAGTAGTGTAGGTTTTGGAGTTTGTTTTACGGTGCAATTTTGGCTGACTCCCACGGAGTCCAAGCCTGAATGCATGCAAGGGACTATGGGTGGAGTGCCAGGCCTTCAACCTGAGAAATCTCTCTCTCTCTTTCTCTCTTGCTTCTCTCTGCCCAGCCCATATCCTAAATGGACATCCAAGATGCTCTTGCCAATAGGCTATGCTTACATCATATAGTGCTGAACGAGTGGTTTGGGGAACAAGCACCTGAAAATCCAGTTGCTGCATAAATACAGCTGTGAATACCTTCACCCTCCCCAGGCGGCTGAGACTTTTCCCTTCATTGCAGTGATGGGCATAGTGCGGAGAACCAGTACTTCCCAGAAACAGGTGTCAGTTCAATCTCATTTTTCTCTTGATGAGAGATTGGTGGGACGAGGAAAGTGAGGACACAGAGAACCAAACATGGCAGTGGGGCCCCTGCCAGGGCAGGAGCGGAGGACTCTTGGGATGGAGCCCTGCCACAGCTGAACCATTTCCAGTGTCTCTGTCCAGAGGGCGAGGGATGTTTGAGATCCTGGTGCTATTCCAGGTCTGCTTTCAGCTGCCTGTGCCTAACAGCAGCAGCAGCACAAGTTTTGCAGCACCTGGGTTCTCCAGATACTTCTGAGTATCTCCAAATTCACCACCAGAGAGGATTAATTAAAGAGGTATAAATTACAGTCAATGTACCAGCCATACTAATTTAAAGAAAGCCCACCAAATGTTATTTTTATAGCCCACTGCTGAGTTCAGTAAAAAACACGTTTCTCTTGTTCTTTGTAATAGTGTTTTGTTGTCCCCAGAGAAGAATCCTCCTTAACGTAATAGCAGTACATGTGTAGTTAATAGCTGGAGTCTGTAAAGCTTGTAACACCTTGCTCTGCTTCCCTGAATGCCAAGGTACACTGAATTTCTAAGTGGGATTGGTTTACCACAATACCTTGTAGTCATGCTGGTTAAAACAAGCTTAATTTCTCTGGGGCTTATATTTCATTGGATTTCTCACCATTCAGGCTATTCCAGTGCCATCAATTTCTTATGAAGGTCAAATTCTGAAGACCTGACTCATCCAAAAGTGGTGTTAGGGATTTGGTAATTCACGGGGACTTGTGGCGCAGGAGACCCATACATTTCTGTGACTAAAATGACACAATAGCAGAGAGAATATCTGCAGATTTTTTTTCAGCCAAAGCTCTTGCCTAGATCAGCTCACAGAATGAGGGATATCTGGCTGCAAAGAGATCCATAAACAGTAATTATCAGAGCTGGGTGGAAAAAGATAATTCCAGCTCCGGGAGGATTTCAATATTTGATGATTGCTTTCATGCCGATTTAAAATGAAAGCTCAAAATGTCAAAGTTCTGCTTAGCCAGACTCCAAGCTCAGTTTAAAATGCTGGGCAGATGCAAACTGTTCCTGAAACACCAAAAAATTCTGAAATATAAACCCTGCTGATTAATTAATCTTTCATGTGAAAGGTTTTCCCAACAGGAAGGAAAGGATTTCTGAGGCCAGGCTCTTTGAAGCCCACCCAGAGCTGGCAGCCTTGCACACACAGCTGGTGGCCAGCGGTGAAGACTCTACTCTCACAACAGTTTCTCCCAGTGAACCCCAAGCCTCCTTAAACTAGCTTGAGAATGATCCTGCCTCTGATGAAAGAAGCCTCTGTGAGCCATCACTGTTCAGAAGGAACTGTCTAGAAAATGTGTTCCTTTCCATTTAGAATCCAAAAAGGGTACAGAGAGTGCCATGTTTCATCAGCATAAATAATTAACTGCAGAAGGACATGTAATATTCATAGCTGAAAATCATTAAACAAAATAGGCTGGGAAAAAAATCTTAAACATGAAGCGATATTAATCATTTAGCCACAGATTCAGCTTAGAGCTTCTCTTTTGTTTAATTTAATTATTATTTTTTTAAATCTATTCACAGGCAGATGTTGCTCCACAAACCCACACAACTAATTCCCACATGCGAGACAGTCAGCCTGAGGTTTAGCCTCTTGCAGTATTAATTAACATCATGAGGCATTGTTAACGATAGTGGACAAAGTGAAAATGAAGAATATTCTGCACTTGGTAAAATGGGGATGAAAACGGGTCAAAAGAACAATGCTTTTCAAACAGCATTGTGTTCTCAGCTGTATTGTATGCTCCCAGATGTTTTAGTTTATGCAATGTGAACCCCCCGCCCCACCTAGCTTTGCTGTATCTCCAAGCATGTATCTCAGAACAGAGGTGTTTAAAAGCAAAAAGGACCCCAGAAGCTTCATGAGGATTTCCTAGCTGGAAGATAAGAAAATGCTTCCATGTAAGAGCTGAATTCATTCGGCAAACAGAGACATCCAGCGCTATGCCCCTCCTCTCACTGAGGAGGTGACGTCAGGGCAAACCCCTCCAGTTGGCATTGTTCAGCTCATGGCCTGGAGAACAATCACACGCAAATTAACTGTGTCAGATCTCACTGAAGGTCCCCTTGTCCTCCTGCCTTTGTGACATCCCTTCTCTCTTTCCCCCCTTTTCCCCCAGAAAACAGAGCTCAGCCTGAGACTGGACTTTCTGAGAGATGCCTACAGTTCTGACAAGTAGGGAGATAATCTATAAAAGAAGAGTAAAAAGTGCAAAGATGGACTGGTTGGAAAAATCTCCTCTGGCTGAAATAAGCATGTCTGAATATTTGCTCCTACGGGGTCTGTGGCCTACTATCCACCAAGAAGCTACCAGAACCTCAACTTAAAGAACAATATGTTTTTTATGGTTACCTTGGGTTTCTGGAATAAATGCAGCAATTCTTAACCATGAGCCATTGTGCCTTTTGTGTTGCACTATGTTCTCGGCCAGTTCTGAAAGGCTTCGTTCACACAACTAGTCCCTGTGATGCTGAGGAGCCTCTGCAGAAGAAGACACTCTACACCTGAGTTTTGAAGTGTGACCTACTTGAGGAAGAAGACGTTATTCTCTTAAAATTTCATTGAGTGCTGCAGGTCTTTTAAGTACAAACATCCAGTGCTTGTGAACTGTACTTGTAGTACTATATATACTTCACAAACTTAGGCTGGAGCCACAGACAGACCTTGGACCCTGCAGAAACCACTTCATACCACTAGAGATACACAAAAAGTGACTTAAAGCAACTCTGCTGCAGAAGGTGATCGCTTCCCTGGGCCTTGAGTGTGGTCAAATATTTGTCAGACATGCCAAGAACTTAGGGCATCTTACAGTCCCTTGTCTTTCAGCACATGTACGCTTTGAAAAGCAGGTATAAAATCTACACAGTGAAGATTCTTCCTTCCCTCCCACTTCATGGTTATGTTTGTTATTTACAGACACTTCAAAAGACTGAAGGGGACTGCATGAAAGTGAAACAGAGTAAGGGCTTATGCACTTGCAGGTCATACACAGTTCTTTCATGAAAGGTGCAATCATGTAAAACACCTAGAGTTAGTATTTCTTCCAGCAAATTGTCTGTGACAGTGAAGTGAGACATTTTTCTTCATTAGCTAGCTAAACGTCATGCCCTCATGTTGAATATTTTATACTTCCATAGGGGAGTTACAGACACATATATGCTTTTCTGTCTCATCTGCAAGGTTATTCAATCTTTAAAAATAAACAAGAAAATTCTTATTATCCTGTGGTGATTTACTGTACTATGTTGGGAGATCATCGCTAAATTGCATGGAAAAGCATTTTTTTGCTCTGTTTTAAATGAAAAACATAACACAGTCTTAGTTACATAGAGGTCACCAGTGTCTCCATGGCAATTTTCAGATGTGTAAGCAGGTAGTCAATGAAAATTTCCAGTGAAATAATTTTGCTGTGAGTTTATAATTTTCTTTCCCTATTTAACTTTTTGTTTGTCTAGCCTACTCTGTTGGGCTGCACTCTCACCTGAGCTGTGAGGTCTCTAGGGCAGACTGTGTGTGTGTGCACAGTGCCTAGTGTGACGTCCACTTATCAATATCTGTAGCTCTCACTTAGAATAAATAGGTCAGCTAGCATGTTATGTGCATACCAGGATGGTGACCAGTGAAACCACAGTGTTAGTTTACTGCTATAATATGATTTTAGGGCAATAGTCCTACTATTAAATGATACTAGATGTGAGAAAAAACTACTTTTCCTTGCTGGGAAAGAAAGGCAGCAAGGGGGACTGGGTAGAGCTCTGGATGTCACTGTTTTGCAGACAGAACAAGTTGGCAGAAATGGATGCATCAAATTTACTTGTGCTAAAAACTGATCAATTAATCTGACATGAACTAGGGCTCTATTTCTACTATCAAGATCTGAGGGCATAATTACATGAGCCACAGCACTTGTAAGGATGTTCAACCCAGACATGAATTTATTAGAAAACAGGGCAAACACATTTGCATACTGAGTTCATATTTCTAGAGGAAGAAATCTATGCACTATGCCAAAAGAAGAATTTAAATGATCTAATATGAAATTGTGAAATGTAATGAATGATTTAATAACATCATCGGCATTAGGACAGATGGCTCACCATTTTGGTGCTTCACTCTGCCTTGTATAATGGGAATGGTTGAGAAATGCCACACGTCTCTATTACACAGTATTATCCTGGGTGCCAGCACAGTGTACCACTAAAGAAGTTCTAGTGCCAGAGCATGAAAGTAATCACTCACATTTCAACTGCAGAGGAAAAGCCTTGTTGATTTATAACAACCACTGAGTGGTTTAGAACAGGACAGAAGTGATCTTTGATCTTCTCTGGGAGTCATATGTTGCCCTAAAATCATATGAAGCAAAGCAGAGGTTCCTATTGAGCATTACTGCTAAAAAAATTTTCTTTCTAAGGAGCAGGAAAAGTTAACAATGAACTCTGAAGCTACTGGGTTGGACAGTAGTGTAACCCTAAAAAGTGAATAACATTTGGGTGCATTGCTACCTTTAGTCCAACTTAAGTTATCTTTGAAGGAAACAAGTTTTTCAAATGATGACTAGACATTTTCTGAAATTCCTGAGATTTGCAATTGATAGTAATTGATGAGATGAGAACTGATGTGTATTTAAAAAGAAAAAAGCCCCCCAAACGCTATGCTTAAATCTCTGATTTGGTTAACCATGCAGTCGTACAAACCAGCCGAACCCGTGCTTTGGGGAAAAGGTAGGAGAAGGAGGAATGGAGGTTGGCCACAGGTGCAAAGCTGTGAAGGCTGCTTGAACCAGGACTATCACCAAAATAAATGTTTGTTAAATTATACCCTTAAAATCTGATGGATAGCAATCTAGGTAAACCTTAGGACTAATTTAAGATCAGTTATTTTGTTACAAGAAGAGTGGTAGCAAAGCTTCAGCTGCCTCAGATTGGGTACTAATTTGTGTTGGCAGTGAGTACTTGCCTTTTAGCAAATTTAAATGTATCATTTATGGTTGGAATATGGGGAAGTCAGAAAAACTTTCCACAAAACTTGGGAGCATACAGATGACCTTCCTATTTCAACCTGCATTGCAGATCATCTAAACAAGCAGATAATTATTCTTATTTTAATATTTTATTCAATACTGCCTCTTCTGGTTTCATTAAAACAGGGAATTATCATAAAAAGCAAGAGAACAAGGAAAAAACTCTGATTCCCCTTAAGTTCTTGACAAAACTGTCATTGATTTCAAGAGGAAAGAGATTTGATCTTTTTCTGTAGTGCTTATCTAAATCCTTGCAAGACAGAAGTTTTTAAATTTTGCACTAGGACACATCTAGGACTATCAAGCCTCCTTTGAAACAGCAATGTTTCAGCTGCTATTACTCTGAGCAAAGGCAATTACAGGTTTGCTTCCGACATCTGTGTATGTTTTAAGGCTGAACTAAAGTGGATCTTGGTTAAACACCATTTGTGGCAATAGGATTACCTTGCATGCAACAGCTACCACCTCCATTTTCACCTCCCCCGAGAGTGTCCTCTCTGACGGCTTTCAGTAGAACGAGTTATCCCAACACCTTTCCACACAGATTGCACAGTGAATCCCAAAGCAGTTAACTAGAGGGTAAATTTGCTTTCTATAAGAGTTTCCTTCTGTTGGAGAGCATGGCTGGAAAAATCTGAGACAGTGGGTCAGGAGAAGCCACTTCCACCTTGAAAGCACTGTTGCTTGGTAGAGGCTTATGACTAGTTTGACAAGGATAGATAAGACATTCAGTGTTGTACATCATTGTAGTTAGCAAGTTAAGGCTTAGAAGAGGTACTTTAATGTAGTTTAAAGCCAGTATTTGACCTACCTTCAAAGGTAGTAACTGTTGTCTTTTAGCACCCAGGGCCTTTGGAAGTCAGACAACTTTTATCTTGGTGTCATGACGGTGGTGAAGTGTGTTGTCTTCACCTGACAAATGTAAAAAGCAGCAACAGACTAGTGAAGAATTCTCCCTGAAGTCTAATGATCTGTTATTCATCACTGTTTATCAGCGCCCCTACTGTATATTTACTGTGCTGTCATGGAAACAGCCATTCAGCCAACCAATTAAGAGCAAATTAAAGTGACGCTGTCAAGATAAGCATATGTTAGAAATTAATTTCTTACCTGTTTCACAAAAAATTCCCAAAATATTTTTAGTTCTTAAGAATCCTGTTTGCATTCATCTTTTTGGAAAAATTAAAGACAGAAGCTATTCCATAAATACACAAACCAAGAATAAGCATTGTGGGGTCTGTGCCTTCATACGACCTGCATAGAATGGATCACGAGTGACTTTACAAGTGTATTTAATAGAATTACTTCATTATACTTTGCTTTGGTTGTTTTCCAGTCTTCACACAGGAGTAGTAGACTCCACCTAGTTCTGGATGCCAACTTTTTTTACATGGCAAAAAAGCACAGTAGTGCCATTATTGCATATTGGCACATTATGGCACATTATGCCATACTGGCTCTATGCTCTGTCCCAAATAGTCAGGAGACTTGTCAGTAGCTTCTCCAAGGGTGCGTTTTCATAGCAGCATTGAAGGTGCTCTGGCCTTGTCTTCCTCTCTCTTCCCATCCCCTCTCCAGCTGCATCCCTGCTTGTTCCTTGTACTTGCATAGGTACGCATTTGATCTCCCTGTGATGTGAAGGAGCAACACCAGCTGGGTTCATTTTCTTCCTGAACCTGGTCAGGTGAGCACCAGTCCCACTGCATAGCAAATGGGGACAGTATGTTACCTGGAGTAGCATCCTCAACTTAGGATGTGGCTCTACAACATAAATGCAAGGACAAGGAGGCCTCCAAGATGAAGTCTGATGCAGTTTAAGCTCTCTCAGCCATCTAACTCTTAAAAATTTTATTATTCCCTTTACTGAAAAATTGTTCTACTCCATCACCTTCAGTGGAGTTCCTTAAGAGAAGCAGTCTTCTCTGCCACATCTCCAGTGTGTCCTCTTGCCATTGAAGTATATTCTCTCCCCTACTCACGTGGAGGCAGGCAGACATGCAGTGGTAGAGTCAAGCTGTGCAGAGTTTCCTGTCCTAGGGGACTCTCTGCTAGCACTTTGTGACCCTGTTAGAGCTTCTTGTTGCTGCCTTAGCAGTGCAAAAAGCTATGCTGCACAAGGGAATCTACCCAACAGACCCTTACTAAAATGTCACTCACATAAAGACAACGCAAAAGCCATCCCCAAAGTCACTAAAGTCAATCTCTAAAACTAGACAGAAAATAAGAGGAAATCAAAGCCTGGATGGATGAGGCTTACTGTACTGTTCTTATATTCAGATGAAGAAGGTGGAACAATAAATCAGTGCTAATAATACGTGTGAAGATCTGAAATGTGCTGCATCTTTCTCCAGTGATATATGGTCAAGAAAATGGCTGATGAAAGTAATTATTTATAGCAAGCATAAAAACAGTGCTCGTTAGAACTCAGAACTCAATAGCTGTCACCATCACTTTAACAAAAGCTTGTGAGAGTTATACCAATTTGATGGTGTCTTAAAGTGAGCTGAACTGTAGAGAACTGCAGTTTTGTTTCAGATATCAAGGAAGTCATCAGAGTAACAACAGTAATCAAAATGAATGAACCTTACAGAAATATAATGACTACAGAGCTGTCCACATTTTTTTCCCTCCTGCTCTGGTTGATCCCAAAGAAGACAGTACTGAATAAGAATCCACTACAACTATCAAGCATGGTACAGTCTGTGTGAGAGTTTCTACTTATTCTAATTCTTTCACTCACCTGGGAGTACCTAACCTTATCACCGAATACAGAGGCATTAAAAAATAAGATTTTTTTTAAACTATCACTTGGTTTTATGACCTGTATTTATGGATGTATTTTGGCTTTGCTTATGCTATTGCCAAAGTTCAATGTGTAACACTCAGCCACACCAAGTTCCCTCACCCATGCAGAACAGACGACATTGGCTTAATTGTGTCTCCATACTATATGTGAATTCCTGCAGTGGCTTGTTTTCTTCTCCATCTGAATGAACAGTATTGCTGGAATATGTTTTACTTATGCCCTCTTCCAATTTCACATACACTCTTGCATTAAACTTGCCTTAACTCATGATGAATGTTTTTTCAGCAGCAGTCTAAACTAAAATATTACACTGATATAGCAGCATCACTTTACTTCAGGAACAGAATAGTGCAAATTATGCTCCTGCAACAAAGTTCTCCTCTAGTCCTGTTAGGATCACTTTAGTCCTTTCGTTGTGTCCCACGATCTTCTTCAAATGACCTCCACTGATGCTCCCTGCCTTCAGAAGCTTCAGACATCTGTGTCAGTCTTTTATCAAACAACACAGATGCTGAATTTATTCCAAAAGGTAATTCAAGAAGTCTCTAGTGACTTTATATGACTTTCAAAGCACTAAACATATTAGTCTCATCTAATGTTAAGACACTAGACCTACAGCTTGCCTCTGATTCAGAAGTGCTTTGCATCTCTTTGCATCTTTGAAGCCTTGAAGTAATCTAATCATATATGGATGTGTGCAAGCCTGCAGGAGCCACAACAATCTTCTTAAAATTTGGCCTGGATTCTTCATAATGAATCAGCCTGTGAAGTTGTCCATTTTGTTACTTTACAGTAATTTTTTCACTTGATCTAATTTTGTTAGTACTTTTTTCTTGGATGTGAGTCAGCAATGTGCGCTCGCAGCCCAGAAGGCCAACCGTACCCCGGGCTGCATCCAGAGCAGCGTGTCCAGCAAGTCGAGGGAGGGGATTCTGCCCCTCTGCTCTGCTCTGGTGAGACCCCACCTGGAGTGCTGCCTCCAGCTCTGGGGTCCTCAGCACAGGGAAGACATGAACATATTGAGTGGGTCCAGAGGAGGGCCACAAAAATGATCAGAGGGATAGAACACCTCTCCTGTGAGGGGTTGTTCAGCCTGGAGAAGAGAAGGCTCCGGGGAGACCTTATTGCAGCCTTCCAGTACTTAAAGGGGGCTTATAAGAAAGATGACAACAGACTTTAGTAGGGCCTGTTGTGATAGGACAAGGGGTAATGATTTTAAACTAAAAGAGGGTAGATTTAGACTAGATATAAGGAGGAAATTTTTTACATTGAGGGTGGTGAAACACTGGAACAGGTTGCCCAGAGAGGTGGTAGATGCCCCATCCCTGGAAACATTCAAGGCCAGGTTGGATGGGGCTCTGAGCAACCTGATCTAGTTGAAGATGTCCCTGTTCCTTGCAGGGTGGGGTTGGACTACATGACCTTTAAAGGTCCCTTCAACCCAAACCATTCTATGATTCTATGATATGGTAAATATCAAAAGGGATAAAAATGTCACACTTTTGTATATAGTTCAAGCTGATATTCTATTTCTACTAGCAACATTATAGTATTTTTGCATTAATCGTGTCTTGAGACACTTGCAATGATGATTAGTTGTTCTTATGCTAACTTCTTTAACTGTGTTGTACGACATTAGGCATACATCTGTTTTTATATGGTTTATGATCTCACAACCCATTTTATCCTTATTTTTAGAAGCAGGAATTTTAGCAAACCAAACATTAAAAAAGCTACAAGAGCTGCTTGACTGTCAGTGTTACTTGTAGGAACACTGAATTCATCAACTTATAACCATTGTTGCTATGTGGTATCAATTGTCCTTGGAATATTCCTCTCCTTTGCCTTGAATCTGGGCAGTGTGTCACCAGCTTTGAACTCCCTGCTGCGCTGGAATTTTATTTCAGAATTTATTGCAATCCTGCTCTGAGATACTGTCTTTTCTTCCTTGTTAAAATTAGACTATAGTACACTACCTCCCGTACCGCTCCCACTGCAATTTTTATATGTGTATGTACACCGATAGCATTATCACTGACGAGACTGCATTCCAGCATACACAGATTAGCACAAAGTTGAAAGATTCTGCCAGTTTATTAGATAGAAAGGTGTATGTTGCACAGAGAAATGCGGAGGATGTAAAGGGCAGACCACGCTGTTACCGTCACCTTGCGAGCTCCCCTGCAACGTTGCATATTTGCTATGGAGGGTGACTAACCCTCGAACACACTGCCTGCTGCTTGAGAAGGTGGGCGACAGCCCCGGGTCCCCTTGTGCCCTGCCAAGGGTGCCACGGCCTTGCTGCCTTGCCCTTGCAGCAGGCACCCCGACAGCACCCACCTCACTAGCTGCCGCAAACGGCTTTGCAAAGCAAATCCACCGGGTTTCATAGCATTTTTATATCAAACACTAGGTGTCACTAGCATACTCTTAACGCAGGCTGTTGAAATTGGCTGCACGGTGCTGGCTCAGCCCGGCACCCAAATGCAGAAGGCCTTTTCAGTGCCTGCACCTCGCTGACAGAGGCCCCGCAAATCCTACTCGGTTCAGGTATGAAGGTGTTTGCAAAGCACCCACAGCGCAGGGTGGCTGCCTGAAATATGTATTTGCATGGGAAGCAGCAGGAACAAGTGTTTTCGCAAACACTATTTTCGCTGCTTTTGTGTATTCTCACTGGTCTCAGACAAATACATGATTACGTGAAAAAAGTATTACTTACCCAGGGAAAAAGAATTAATTACCCAGTTATCACACCAGTAGGGAAAAGACTAATCCACACCATCCTGTCCTTTCTCTGGAGGAGAATGGCTGTCCAGCACAGTGATCAGGTCATACCCGTTTATCTGTGCTGAGGAGAGCACAAAGCAGAGTTTTGCTTTGGAAGAGCCATAAACAAGAACGACATTTTAGCTCTAGTGTAATCAAATTCAAATATTGCTGGAGGTTTAAAAAAAAAATCACCTTGATCATTAAATAAGGTCTGAATAAATGATCTTGGTTATTTTTCTATCCTTTGGGCACATTTTAACAAGTTCTTTGTACGAAGGTTTAAACAACACACACCCGAGTCATGATGCAAGTTCAAATGCTGTGCAGGCTTTTTCCCTCTCTTCAGCCAGTCTGTGGCTGGTAACAGCAGCCAGGAGTCCTGGCATGGGCGAGGTAAACACAAACAGTGCCTGATGGCACACTAGAAAGTACCTTTCAGCTTTTATGATAGCCTTTGGAAAGAACTGAGGCATCCTTTTCTCAGGACCTGCTGCCAGACACTGGGAAATGTGCAGGGTGAAGTGCAGGCTGGCAACGGGCAGCACAGCAGCTGTCCCTTGGTCTAAAAGTCAAGGAGAGCTGAAAGTGACCTGGCATGGATGAGAGTCTATCTAAGAACTGGCAAAAGTCTTTCCCCGCCTGTTTATTTTTTTTGTGACCCGGCAGTTGCCGGGTTGCTCCTGGTTTTTCAAAGTATATGAAATGGTACGCAAATGTCTGAGCTCAGAGGTCTGACCGACTGTGAGTTGGGTATCATATACTGTGCTAAGGATGAACTCATTTAGTGGCCTCAGAAAGTCTGAAAAGCAATTATAAATGCTAAGGTTAGCACTAAGGTGCTCTTTATGCCTATACAGAGCTGATCACACTTGGCTTCGATTCAAGACACATCCCGTGTCCATCTCTGCAAGTTACATCTACTCAGACAGGAAACCCCAAGGCTCCTCTCCATCCTTACACAAGTCATCCAGTGGGGTTTCCTGATCATTCAGGATAATTTTGGGCATCTGATCCCAGGCAGGAAAGAAATAATTTTATATCTCATCTTTTAAAGCATCATCCACTCCGTTATCTTAAGGAGCACATGTAGAATCTCATTAAGAATCAGCCACATTGAGCTGAATGGCAGCTATTAAAAACTCACGAATTACTTCCTTCCAAGAATAAAAATACACCCAAGTCCCCTGTTTCCTCCATCTCCACACTTCAAATGCTGAGTAAGGAATAGGGTTCATACTGTGCTCTTAACACCCACCACCTCTGGCCCCAACCTAAACACTTTTACCCAGGTACCAGAAGTCTCTCTGTGTTGCAGGCTTGGGGCTGTCAGTAAAAGCATGAAGGCAGAACCCAAGCTGTCTTATTCTGGCTAGGCATGAAATGAAAATGAGTAGAAAACAAATGATGCCATTCGAGATAAAGCCATCGAAGGGTGAAATCTGTAATAAAGCCTTTATTTCTGAACTGTTCACTCTTCCTTTATCCTTTCATTGTGGATAAAGATTCCATGTAAAAAGCAGAGCTGATTTACACAAAAATCAACCAAGTAAAATTGAATATTTAAAATATATTACAAATTTATATAGTGGATTAGTACAGAATTTTATTTTATTTTGCAAATTTAAACAATTTTATATATTTAAGAGTTCCATGTAGAAAGCAAACTGAGCTTTGTTTTTTTCCCCCAGAACCAACCTGTCTTTATGATCAAAGGGAATACACTGATATTCAAAATTTTGCAGATCTCTTTGTTCCCCCTTCCTAATGTAGAGATTCTTACTAACAACTTTTTCAGACTGCCAAGCGCTGATATAGCTAACAAAGTCATACATTTGAAAATCTAATGCAGCTTCCAAGGATGATAATGCTCATGTGTGCATGCTTCAGAAAACCATTTGTTTACTTGTCTTGAAGAGCTTATCTGGTCCTCTCGGCACTGTGCCATACACACTCAGCAACATTTATGTCCTTCTGTCTTACACAAGAAAGAGATATTAGCCTAAATTGGCGGAGAGGAAATTTCCATTAAAACCCCAATGGCAAAGAAGTTTCAAAGTGTGAGTATCTTTCCTAATCCCATCTTCCCACATTGCCTTATATTTGTTTCAACAACTTTCAAATGTTCATTTTCAGTAGTAGCAAAATCATAAGAGTACTGTTAGCATTGCATTTATATTAACTCCAGTAAGCACATATTTTTGTCCCAAATATTTCAACTTTTAAGTCTCAACTGTGCTGATTCACCAGTGGTGCATATTGCACAAAGTTTATGTTTCATGTAAACTTTATCTACTTACTCAGAAGCTTAACAAGACAAATTGTGAAAAACAATTAACCGTTATTTTGTTTGATATGTTTCCGCATTATCCATGAAATCCTGATTCCACTGAAATCACTAGGAGCTCTACAATTAATATTAACAAAACCAGCATTTTAGCTCTCCCTCCCTGTCTCTATGTGGGCTGAGGATGATGTTACTTTTTAAATAGAATTCCTTAATCAGATTTTTTCATTGATTTCTTCAGGAGAGAAACCTACCCAAAATATGTGATTCAAGAAGTAACTAATCTATACACCTAACAGGTGAATAAACACTTCCTATTTTGGCATTGGACAGCTTCAACTCTGCATTTGATAGTAATACCAGCAATTCAGGATGTGCTGAGAAATCCACAGAGCAATCGGTAACGTGTTTGTGACAATCACTCGGCACCATCTCCAGAGTGCTGCAGCACTGATGGGGATGAAAAAGGTGGGGTACCACCTTCTCCTCCCAGCCGCCCCAGGCCTGGTGTGTCCTGACTCCTGCAGTGCCTGCTGCTCCCCCTCACTCCAGGCTCTGCTGTTCAGAGGAAAAGAGGGTATGTATTTAACTTCCAAGCCTGCCCAGTCATTCCTCTCTTCTGTATTTCTTTCTACACCTTAGGGCTATGTTGGTTCTCTGGAAGGTGTTGCAGCTTCTTTTGTCCTTCCCATCACCTTCTGCACAATAAATCTTTTAGCCTTCACATTTATAAAGAGCTTAGCTGATTTAGCTTCTTTGCCATGCAAACTATTAGACACAGCCTTCTATTATTTCCAGTTATCAAACTGTAACACTTATTTCATACTTCCTTAGAGCCTGGGTTATTAGCAGACCCATCTGTGTGGTGCTCCAGCCTGTGTGATTAGCACACCCCTCTGCTTCAAATCTGTTGATTATCTGCAGATCAAAGTCCCACTTGACTATGGCCATTAACACCTTTCAGCACAAGGATATAATTCAGAATAAGATTTTTTTTTTCCTTTTTGTAATGCTAAGAATCTGTTTCAGATGACCGTTTTCTCGAAAAAAGTCCAAGTGCTTAAATGCTCTTGGGAAGTGAGTAAAAAAAGGGTTGCAGTGCAACAGGATCTGGGGCACATTTCTGTGGCTGTTTATTCAAGTCTTCCAAGAAACAAAAGGGAGAGACTGGCAGCATTTCACAGTCATCTTGTATTCCAGCTCCAATATCTTGGGCACAAACAGTATTTTCTTTGTGTGAAATATCTTGTTCTCCAAACCCACCTCCCTTTTTCAGTCCCTCTCAGGACTACGTGGTAACTGAGCTTCCCTGTTTATTAAATGCGTCAAAATGTTGCTTTTCTCATAACAGTAAAGTGTTCATGCTGGCTGTCAGCATCTACTGTTTTAGTTTGGAAATTATGTAATGCAAATGATAAAGATTTTCCTGTCCCTTCATGCTCCAGGACAGTCACAAATTAACATATGTTATGAGCAAGTTAACTATTTCATTGCTTTTTAAAGTCAGATATATTGATTGCATAGTTTTCTATTTGAATCTCCTTGGTAAAGCTCCTTTCTATTTGAAGCTCCTTGGTAAATCAACACTAGATCACAAAAATGTTGGCTGAAGTGAATCCAAGCTCAATATGCAACACAGAGCCCTAGTAAGAAGATAAGTCTTTCTGGGCTATCATCTTTTTGTTCTCACATTTCACTGAAATACGTTACCCGCTGTGAGGGGAGGAAAAGCCTCAAGGGCTCTTGGTATTTCTCAACTGTGAATTTCCAGCTACTTGCTATATTTATGGCTACATTATCAGTCTTCATCAGGATGCAGTAAATACCTTTGTAGAGGTCAGTATCTTGGATTTAGTTCAATTGTTATTTTCAGTGGTGATAGAAACTTGACTTAAATCACTCCTGTCATGTACTTGAGACACTCAGCTTGTTCCACCATCTCCCTCTCCCTTCTCAAATGAAGGACAGATCCCCTGCTTGGAGCCACTGAGAATAAGAAACCCTGCTTTGATGCCTTCCTGCTGGCTCTCCTTCAGTCTTCTTGTTCCCCTAGCACTGGTCTGATCCTTCAGACTGCACAGATAATCCATTAATTTCTGCTTTATCATCTCCTCATGGCTTTTAGTCTCTAGATCTGCGTTCATACACATCCTTCATTTATTTTCACCTTGTTTTACAACTCTGTCTTCTGTCTCACATAGCGAGTGCCCCTGAACCCCTTTTCTTTTTAGCTCCTACTTCCTTGGAATAATACAAAATGCACCTGTCTGAAAATCCATCCTCTTGCATGTGTACCTGCAGTTTTATATTCAAGCAAAACCATTATTTTTCCATGGTTCAGTCTACCTCAGGCTTCAATACCGAGTGCCTTAGCACTCAGCCATGCAAGATTTCTGTAGCATCCAGATTTTCAGATTTTGTGCTGCCCAGATTCCTGTCACTTTCTTCTGAGTGAAAACTGATGCTCCCTACAAGGACTTTTTCTCCTATCTTTCCACGCCTACGCCTTCTACCCACCTCCACATGCTTCACTCCTGTATTTGACACAGACCTCTAATTAGCCTAATTAAATCAGATCAGTGTGTCCCCTTTATAGGCATAAATTATATATTATTAAAAAAAATGGATTGGCCTGAAATGTAACCCCCCTGGAACATTACTGCTCAGAGCAGGTGTCATTTGTAAAAATGTGCTAGCGGCTTGCCTGCCTGAGACACAAATCTTCCTCCCTCCCTCTCAAGCTCTTACCTCTGCTGTTTCTTAGTCACTTGTAATAGTTTCAAACTCTAACCTGAAGCCCTCATTAATCTCCACCTAGGAGAAATACATCCACAACCTTCCTTCCCTCAGAGAGCTGATTTCCCCTGCTCCTTGTCATATTTCCTCACTTTCCCTTGTTCTTGACTCATCTCTGCGATCTAGCAGTTTCCCATCAGCCTCAGACAAGGTTTTGCATTACTTGCCCTAAAAATAGCAATGTTTTCAAACTGTATATCCATCTTTCTCCTCACCATTGTCTCTGACATCTTTCTTAGAACTTCTAATCTGGTGCAGAGAGAGTCATGTTGCCTTCACGTCCAAAGTCTCTCTCCTCTGGGGACCCCCTCTAGTCTTGTTCCCAGTGCTCCAGGCAAGTGTTCAGCTCTTCTGGCTCTGCTTGAACTCACAGGACACTGTCTCCTTCTCCTGTTACTTTCAGGTGGTCAGTCAGCTCTACTTACACCCGTTTAAATACTATCCCTGGCCTGCGAACATGGAAACTGTCAAACATCTTTACCTTAGCTTTCAGCCTGCAGCCCTCTGCTTGGTGTCCTGTCCAGAGCTGTCGGAATGTCACCTTTCCTATTTGTTTTTTAGGGTTCAATAACAAACATTAGATTTATCAAGATTTTCTTTTCTATATCCAGTCAAGCACTTGACACTTCTATCAACCATATGAGCATAAAAAGTTAGTGTTACTTCTCTCTATGCTTACCTCCTACCCTTCTCTGCCTTCTTTGAATCATGTTTCTTCTTCCTTAACCTGCAAAACCCATCCTTTTCCATTCTTCCAACCAACCCCTTTGGCTAAATAAAATCCATTCGCTGGAAAGGAGGGGTGATGTCTTCCTCTTCTGCTTCTTCAATCACAGCACTCCCATTTCAAGAACTTGTTTTCACCAATTGTGAGACAAAAGGGACCACCATGTGTACCTAATGTGACCTCTGGTACATAAAAGGACCATGAAATATGCTTGTATTTCAGAGCAGATCCTTTAGAAGAAGATCTAAGTTTAGTTTTTAATCTTTCTATTGTTACAGAATCCACAGGTAAACATTGGTAAATTGATTCACTGTAACTTAGAGAGTGTTTTTACTTCCAGCTTTCATCCACTGGACCTTGTCATGCTTTTTGCTGGAGAGCAAAGAGCCTTCTGTCCTCCAAGTAGAACAATTCCCACACTGGTCTTTCCTTAAAATAAATCAGCTGAGAACCCTAAACTATGAGTCATGGTTTCCGGGGCTTTAATAAACCTCAGATCCTTCTCCCATTCTTTCAAAATCCTTCTTTAATTGTGGAAACCACAACTGACTGGACACAGACACAGTTTTCCAGCATAGGTTGCACAGTGCCAAATAACAAAACTTTCCCCATTCATTCTATCCATGTTGCCTGTACTGCAATTTAAGTACCAGGATCCCCAGATCTTCCAGTATTAGAAAGATAAACATGCTGAAAACCCTGTTTCTGTGGACAGAAGCAAAGAAACTTATGTTTCTGAATGGGATTTCTAATACTTATACAAATAAATTTTCCTTTGGATTGCAGAAATCCACAAAGACCTTGACATTATTCCCTCACTTAATTTCCTTTTCACATGAATACTTTTGAAAGCACTGGTGAATGTGTTCTCACAAATCTAGGCTCCCCCTTGACCTGTGCATGATTTGTGTTCTGGCTCATGCAGAATTTCCAAACTGTTGGAAATGGCCACAGGAACCAATGGAGGTCCCCTTTCCTGCGTGGCCTTGACAAACCAACAGGTCATCAAAACTGCTCTCCAGCCAGGCAATTATATATTTACCAGTCTCATGGGTAAAATCAAGTTTCTTGCTCAGGCATTTCATTAGCATAGATGCTCCTATTCACATTCACAGACATCTTCAATTGTTTCCTGATAGTTCTTTCCCTTGATTTCTTTTCAGAGATTCTTACTGGAAGTAGGGAACGGATGAAAACCTGAACAATGCTGTGTCACACAGTTAACTGTTTGAAGAGAAGTTACCAAGTACAACATTAAATGGGTAAATTTTTTCATATAGTATTTCCTAAAACTTACACCAAAATTTCCAGAGCTTTCCACATGGAAAAATATGGACAATTCAGCTCTGTAGGCTCAGAGAATTTCTTGGCGATCTCTTTTTACACTCCCAGATACAAGATACAGAGTCCTGCCAATTAATTATTTCTATCTGCTGTTGAACCTTAATTGTTGTTAGAATGGAAAGTATTTCCTGCTCATATGTGACTGCATCACCTGGATGTTTCCCCAAAAGTAGAGAAATGTAATTATTTTTAGTCTTTTTTACACTCTTCAAATTTTACCAAATTCTTCTAGTAACGAGATCATGCCATTGTCACAAAGATCGTGAAGAATTGCATACAGGAATTTCTTCTTCTTCATTCCATTGCTACAATTTTGTCATTTGACTTTCCTTACCAATTTTCTATATTATCCCATTTCTGATGTGTCCATAACACTACATAAATAGAACAGAGAAATTTGACAGTGTTGTATTGTTTTATTTTCTTTTCTTCCCTCTTAAGTGGCATACTCTTCTTCCTTATTTACAGGACTGTGTTTTTTCTATAAGTGGTAGAATGTATTTGAATATTCCCAGTTAATAATCATGGTTTTTATGAACATTTTGTGAGTTTTGATTTAACTTTCATCTTTTTTAAAGCTGAAAGTTCAAATTTGTTTATTACCAGCGTAAGCTTTATTCTGTTTGCCCGTAACAAATGTTAACAAGTTAGAGATCACTTTGCTCTGAAGTTACCACCAAACTTGGTCTACCTATCAATTCCTTATTATATTTCAAGATGAAGTCTAATACAGAAGTCCCCTGAGCTGGACACAGCACTTTTTGATTTAAGAAACTGTCATCTATGACATTTAAAAATTCCAAGGGCATTTTATTATTGGCAGCATGAGACTAGCAGTACAAGACACTCAGATGGAAGTCCTCCATGATAAAACGTTGCTTTTTCCACACATTATAAATAGATGTTTAAGATATCAATTACCCTGATCTCTAGAGCAATGTCTGCGGCAGACATTGTCTTGAGCTTTTTCTGTTAGGGCACTGATCCTTAAACATTCATGGGCATTTGGCTTTTATGTTGCCAAAGCTTTGAGCATCATCCTCCTTCTGATCAAACTCAGGCTCTCCATAAAATACCAATGTCTCCGAATTTCCACATCTTCTACCACCCGTTCCTGGATGTTTATGTTTCCTTGCTTCTCTTCCCTATTTCTTCAAAGACAGACTTTCCTGCCTTTTCACACCCTTCTCTGCCCCTTTCTCCACTTTGTGTGCACCACCCCCCAATTCATTCAAGTCCCTGCCACTCTACCAATAAATCCACTTCCAATATACCAGCTCCCTCATACCTTATTAGCTCCATTTCTTCTCCCTCACACACCATTTAGATGCTAGCTTTCCCACCACTTTCCCAATCTGAATTCCTATTCTCCCCTCATCCTGCTCAGCTCCCAATTAGCGTATGAGTTACCTCTTGCTCTGCCTCTTCAGCTACTTTCTCACCAATAACATTGTCCTTTTCATTTGGATCTCAGCCACCTTTGTCTCATTACCACGTTCCCTTATTCCTCATTACCTTGCTCTTTTGCAAATCCTGTTAGAGCCAGCATCTCTCAGAAAACAAATTAAGCTAAAGCCTCTGCTCAACAAAGGCAACTTCATGAGGGGCTGGAAGTAGCCAAAAGATTTGTTTACCTGCAGCACAGAGTGGTTTGGAGGCCTCATGATTTCTCAGAACTGGGGCTTCCTGAGGATTGGAGTTGTACCAAGTTCAACAGTTGCTCCCTCCATGCCTCAGACATCTGAGATTTGTCAGAGGAAGCGTTCTAGGCACCTTGTACTGTAAGCAAAAGGAGGAACATCATCAATTTGAGCCTTAGACCTGACTTTGTTTGACCACTCAAAATAACAAGGAATCTACATTTGGAGCACTGACAAGAGAAGAAAAAAATTTGTTTCATTATTTTTTTATTTAGAAAAAAAAAAGACTCCTTACCCTGCTTGAGGATTATTTGTGTTAATATGATTAATAATACATTTGATAAATTAAGTCCATAAATTGTTTGGTTCAAATGCAACAAATGCAAATATTTTTAATTCCAAAGTGGTTGAAAAATAATGAGCCTTTTTTCCCCCAAACTATGAAAATTCATTTAGAACTGAATACAAAGTACAGACAGTAAATTCTGCTTTGAGACAGGAAAGAAAAATAACCAGAATCTCCTACAGAGTCCCTGATGGCTGAATGTGTGAAATTAATCACTGACAGGTGGAGAGGACAATTCTCCACGCAGTGTTGAGCTTCCTATTCTCTGAATGACAGCCAGTTAGAATAAGAGAGCCAAAGATAATAAGAGGTGCTTTGCTGCATTAACTTTCTAATCACTAACTGTGCACCTGCAGCAAAAAGAGGTTTGCCCAAAACCTGAACTGGGAGTACATCTTAAATAGGTATATATTAATCCTATACTTGCATTTTTTTTGGAAGTCTTCCAAAGTGCTGTTACCATTTGTCACAGCCCTGGTCAAACTCCTTCCTCCCCAGCAGTCACTATACTTGAATGTTTGGTGCAGACACTGAATTCACGTGGTTTTGGCTCTCCTTTATTCTGTGCAGGCTCCTTGGTCTTCAACCTCAAGCCTTATTTTGTTGGAATACCCTACCCCATGAGACCCCTTGATTCAGCTTCCCTGTGCTCAAACCTTCTACACCTCTGAGCCTTTCTGTGAATTCATTCACCACCTCTGCCAAAAATATGTCTCTATGGGGTATCCAGGGAAAGGTGAGTGTGGAAACATGACAGAGGCATCAAATGAAACAACCCCACATCAGGTTCAGAAGAAACAAACTGAGTCAAACTATGGAACTCGTTGCCATGGTGTGGTCCGGATGCCAAACACAGCACTGCCATGCCTACCACTAGATAAAGTCAGGAGGCAAAAAACAGACACCCAATGCTTGTTAAAACAAGCGGAAAACAGTGGCTGATGAAGCCTCTGAGTTGCAGATCACTGGAGACTGATATAGTTAGCATGACTGTATGCTCTAAAACTTTTTCCTGAGTATCCCATATTGCCCTCTGTCAAAGCAGGATGCTGGGCTAAATTGTCTTTCACTCTGACTCAAAATAGCTGTGTACTTATGGTATAGAACAGCAGGGATTTTGCAGAGAAGTATCTAAAACATTTTTTCTGCTTCAAACAATACTGGTAAGATAAAGATCTAGAAAATGATAAATACATCTAAGCAAATGAATGTCTTTATTTCTTCACATAAACCAAATGCCTTCTCTGTTGCAGAGAAAGTAGAAGTATTTATTTTGTCTAAGCTTTCTGCCTTTCTCTGTCTTCGCAAAATGGTAGCTAAGAGACTCTCCTTTGTATATAGCTCAGTCTTTTGTCAGAATGAAACCTCCCTCTTCAGCTCCAAATCAAAGTCAGCTGAATGAAATCCTCCAGCCACTGGTCAGTTGTCTTCTAACCAACCCACCCTGAAGGACACACATAAAATTAGTGGTGGCCACCCTTTTCTCTGACAGCGCTTCTGTCTGAATGGATGATCAACAAGACTGCTTTGACATAAAGCAGACATAAAGTTAGCTGTAAGCTTAATTCTTCACACTGATACACGTGTGGTTTAAAGGAATAATGTCACCTGAATAAAGGTAGATACTTGTAAGGTGAAATGTGTCAAATGCTGGATGCATATTATCTGTCTTGCAGTTTAGAACAGGAAATGTAGGATAAGCATCATAAACTGCAACTACCAGGCAAAAATATTCATAAATAGCAGGTATTTTTCCAGATGGGATTTAGGTTTCTATACATACTGTTAAACATTTGAGAAGTTTTGGGTTTCATTTTTCTTTGTCACAAATGCATGTAAACATGTATATGAAAAATTATAGTATTTGAAAGTCATACAGGACACAAAGACAAATTTAAAAAGCCCTGTTCTGTAAGCATGTTTGCTTACTGAATTTCTTATCCGGATTTTAAAGTACAGCTCTATGTTCCATGTCACTCAAATGGCAGTATTTAAAATCACTGCTAACACCTTCAGAAGCTGATAAGCTTGTTTCAGTGCTGTCAGCTAAGTCCCCATACCTTTATCTGGAGTTTTCATATGCTACAAAGTTCAGTGACTGCTTACCTCATATTCACAGAAATATTTCAACATTTTCTGCAGTTCAGTCAAAAAGATCTTTCAGGATCAATGTGTGTCCTGGGGCAGGATTAAGCCAGTGCTTGGTAGTGCACCGAATTAGTCCTTCTGGTGGCCTGGTTGCTTTAATCTCTGTTTCAAAAAAAAAAAGCTCACATCTATAAGGATGTGAATTTTTTTTATAAATATGAACCAAATGCCAAGACTACAAGCAATTCACAACCTCTTCTCTAAAGCGTATGGTCTCCTCTATTGATCTCAATGGACCATTCATTCTGAGGTCCAGCTATTCCAGTTACTTCACTGCTGTTTATTTGCAAAGCAGAACCAGGGTTCACTGTTTATGATACAGTGATTAAAAGAACACTTGCAATTCATTCCTGCAGCCAGTCTTACTCCTATATGTGCTACTGTTGTCCTAGCTGTGGTGTAATTAGTTTGGCTTTCCAGTCTCTGAAGAGAGCTTGTGTGGGTGGGAACACTGCTGCCACCTGCTACTGCTGCTTCATCAGAGAGCCGTGCCTGAAAACTAATGCCTTCTAAAAACTGGAATGAACTTCTCACTTTTTCATGTGGGAGCAGAATGAAGCAGAGGTAAATCAGAACTTCCCACATTATTACAATGGCAAACCATAGCAGAAAGAAGCTGGAGCAATAAGTAGGGCCAGGTCTTCAGCTGGTATAATTTTATGCTGCTTCATTTACTTTAGAAGAGTCCATTCACTTCAGTTGAGGATCTGGCCCTTGTCAGGGTCTTTAAAATTTTGAATAGTTTTTTATAAATAAGTAGATTTGCTGCAAGCTCTTTTCCTTTCGATGAAGATTTTTTTTTTCTAGTATACATTTCAAGAATGAACAGTGTTTTAAAACCTTATTATGTATTACTTTTTCTTTGTTTGCTTGTTGGTTTGTTCTGTTCAGCAACGTGTCAGTATGACATTTTTGATGCAAATCAGTGCCTGCACTTAGAACTGCTGCACCTTGAGCAGGGACAAATTCTAGACTGATTAATGCTGCACACAGTCCGTGGAACATCCAATTCCTATGGACACTGACGTGATTGCAACAATAATGGGATCCGATGGGTGTCTAACCTGCCCTGAAAAGCATCATAGCCCACACTGACTGTTTTCATTGGGTAATTATTATTTTTTAATTTGGATCCAATAAAGTGCTTCTCTATATTCTGGCCAAACATTGTTAAATGTTAATGCTGCCCACAATGCTTGGTGTGCCTCCTTCCATAAACTGAACAAAGCAGCTGTGCTCTTTTGCCAGCCACAGATTTATTGGGGTATGGATCACACATATTAAACACAGTCATCAGGCCACAAAGGTTCCATCACAATCTGCCTACAAGCTAACATCATTAAAAGGCAGACTTCATATATCTTCGTGACTGATATGCTGATCTTTCCCACTCCATTGACTAATGAATTGACACACACAATGTTCTTCAACATTAGTGTGCATCCCTTTGATTTACAGTGCCAAAGTAGGGGTCTGTAAGCACTCAGATGCTGATGAATTCCAGACAGCACTTGCACCTGGCTAGCCGGGATGCGTCCCTCTGAGGAGAGCCGTGCTTCTATCCCAGAACTGTACATAATAAACATGGTGGGCCTCACTCTGTCTGCATTTTCACCTCTACAATGCCATCAGACTGCTTGCCTTCCTGAGCCAAATCCCCAGCTGCTATAAATCAGGGCACATCGATTTACAGCGGTTGTTCTCTGAGCAGTGTGTCTGAGCTTTCTGGTTTGTCTGCTTTAAAGATACGTCTGGGAGCCACCAATGTATGCTTGCTCCCAGGGTTTGTCAGTGCCAGGGAAAAGGGCTCAAGAGAAGGAGGACAGTGGATTTCTGCCCACGATGGGTGTCAGCCCTGCCAGTCTGCAGCTATGGTGGGAAAGCGATGGGCACTGGCCCAATGCTGCCCCTGTGAACAGAGGGGAGGAATGAGGTTGTGGAAAGATGGGGAGTGAAAGGAAATTTGGCCCAGGGCTTTTGTCTGTTGAACTAATTGACTGGCTACAGGCTTGTGTTTTGCTAGCAGGCTTGTATTTATGTTACCCACAGCACAGACTACCAAGTTCTAATGACTGACATGAAATACAGACTAATTTCTACCCTTTGGAAGTTGCCATTACATAGAACAGTCATCTTCCAGTCTACTACTAAATCCATTTGATGGAACAAAGGAGCCATCCCAGGTACCATCCATTCTGTGAGCTGGGCAAGGCATGTGTCCTTGATGAAAGACTGAGCATTGGGAGTTTGTGGTGTACTGAGGAAAAAAACAGCCAGTAAAAGCATTTTCAAAGTTAAAATAGGAAATTCTTATTTTATGTAGCAAATAAATCAGAATTTTAAGAAGTCTGATAACAGATGTACCACTAAATCATCCAGGTCTTCCCACAAAGAGATATATTCCAGCCTCTAACACAAAATTTCAATGGTGACTAAAATATATTACTCTTTGTAGATTCTTGGTTTGTTTGTTTATTTTAATTTTGAGATTTCATACCAGTAAGATGTCATAGATTTACACCTGTTTAACCAGAGGATTTGTAGACACAGGCAAGTTTCTTCCTGCTACTCATGGAAAAACAGCATGCAAAAAATACTTAAAAAAAGACCTGACCAGACAGTCTAACTAATGTGAGGGAAAAAAAGAGTTTTTTCTTTTAACTCACTTGCCAAGATGGTCACCTCGCTTAAAAACTCATAGCAGACTCATGACATGACTAACATACCTAGTCACGGCTTGCAAATAAGGAGTGGGATTTTTGTCATTGAAACCAGAAAGAGGTTCTCCTGAATGGAGAGAGTTGTTGGCATTAAGGGAAGTCAATTCCATATCCCCTGTAAGTGAACAGATCCAGAATTTCATTGAAAATACGGGAAAACAAAGCAGAAGTTCTATTAGTTTTCCATGCTCTGATTTTCTGGAGAGAATCTAGGTGGTAAACAGAAACTGGTTGTTAGTGTTTGTAGCTGACAAAAGTTGAGGCTGGAGAATGAAGAAAAAAAAAATCATATAAAGACTTATATCACAAAGGAGATTGTTAGACTACTTGCAATCAAAATTAGATCATTTTTCAAAGCTGCTAGATATGAATGTAAGCTGCTTCTGGGCATCTTTAATTTTTGTGACTGCTACTGGCAAAGCAAATAAGGTGTTCTGATACTTTTCTTAATAGCATTACTGGGATAAAATGTGTTACAGGGTGACAATGTCCTATACAGCACTGCAGCACCAGCTATATCGAGAGTAGAAAAACCTTTCCTTTCGATATCTAGCTCATATTGTCCCACATTGTTGATAGACCATACTTACTACGTTAAATTGAGTAATGGAAAGAAGTGTTTTAAAAATCTAGGTAAATTATAAATCAGATTTCTAAAGCGTGCTGAACACATCTCTTCAGATAGTCTTCACAGAGCTAATTGGGGGAAACGAGGCTGACTTGGGCTGGAGCTGAATTTCATCATGAAGAAGCAGCAGCACAGGAGCTATCTGGGAATATATTGCACCGCCTGGAATGAAGAGATGAACTGGTGGGTGTGAGAAGAGGAGAAGACACACAGACAGGTGTGAGGCACTGGGAGGAAGACATGCTTGTACACAGTGCTAGGAGGAAGATCCTCTCTATGCCTGCATCTAGGAGTGATGGGGGATCAACTTCCAGCAGAGTCTGTGGAACATAAAAGAGCACACGTGCCAAAACAAGCCCCAACTATCCACCCACTCACTGAAGGGGATGGCTGAAAGAAAAACACCCCTTTCTTCTCCTGGCCAGCAACTGCAACAGAGTTCCTCAGAAGAAGAGGAGCAGGGGAGAGAAGACTTGCAGACCTTCACCAGCAGGACCTCATCCTTAAAGGACCAGTCCAAGTACCCCCTTACACGGCAGGAGTCCAGGTCTGTTTCCTGCACAGAGGAGGTCTGCTCAGAGAAAAGGACCAGAGAGCCTTATGGGAAATAGGTCCCTGAAGAGTGGACGAAGGGAACACAACAAGTAGATGATGTACTGAAATAAGAAGTCTTTTCATTTAAATAAATTCTCACCAGACCTCAGTCTTTTTATCTTCTTTGTTAGTGTTCTTACTTGTCCTGTGGAAGTCTTGCTGCCTTGGCTTCCAGAAACTTTCATGTGTTCAAGATGCTGTGAAAAACTACATGAATTTTTACTGAAAACCCCTTTGCTGGGTGTCATTAAACTATCTTGAATTTCCCGTCTCCTGATGTTCATCTTGCCTTGTCTCTATAAACCTTATACAACTCTCTTTGTACCTCCAGCAACATCAAGCATATACTGTTATTGTGACTCCTGTGATGGGCTTCTTCCTTCTCATTAGCTGCAATTTAGAGATGGGAAGAGAATAAACTGCAGGCAAAGTTTGATCTGAGATGACAAGGCTAATTTGGGGAAAAATGTCTCTCTACTTCTTCAGTTGTCGGATTTAATCTAAAGCAAGCACAGTGTGCAGATAGTAAACATAATATCCTCCTAATTATATTAAATTACCTCTCAGGAGCTGCTCTGCCCTCTTGTCAAAGGCCAGGAACTGGCTTTTAATGATGAATGTGAACCTCAGTGGGACATTCTATATCATCATTTAGTTCAGCAAATGTAGCCCAGATCTGTTGTATAGGTGTAATTAGATGCTGAAAAATAATTACCTTGGCCTTACCATTAAAAATTTCTTGCTTGTATCCCCTTGTGATCTATGAACAAATTACTTTATTAGGAAATCATTAGAGCTCAATTTGTCTCTATATACTACAGACATCAATATTCATTTCTCATAATGGAACCACACATTCTTGCCATAAATTCGTACAACTACCTAGCCAGATATCAATTTGGAGTCCTTACCAACCTTAACGAAAAGATGGTCTTTACATAGTAAGATGTTTTTCCTATCTACCAGGTTCCAGCAGAAAACTGAGCAATATGGGCTTTATTGTTAGGCCATTAGCTCAGACAATCTTTGTGGTTTTATGCCCCACTGCAGAGGGAGAGCTTTTTACGCGGCTGATCTCCTTGTGCTACTGCAATATCCAAGTTTGGGTTGACAGGAGGAAAATAGCTCCTCAAATAAGTTATACTATTATGAGAACACTACTACTATCAAGGACCTGAAAGCATCCCACTCCAGCCACCAGTGCCAGCTCTCAGCCTGTGCAGGGCAGTGGGGAGGCATCCCCAGATGCCCTACGGGCAGACCCCGGCCATGGCCAACCCATCTCAAGGGAGCTAGTGGCTTTTGCTGTGCTGTGACAGTAAGCTCAGGACCCCTTGCAACTTTTACTTGGTACCTATTTCTCTGCAGATTTTGCTGAGCATTGAGAAAGCAGGCTACCCTAATGTCCTTGGTGTGGGGACATAGTTTCAAGTCATATCTAGCAGTTAACTGATTTATTGACCATTAGAATTTACAGAGCAGATGTGAGGAGGAAAGGAGACCATCAGTCAGACCTTAGGTCACCTCCTGTTACAAATTACCTTCACATAGTTCAGCCTTTAGCTTTCACACAAGTGCAGGTTCTCACTGAATTCTGTCATTACAGGACTGAGGAAAATGACAAGCTCCAGCTAATTCTCTGCAGTGGCGGTTGGATAGTCACTTGCTGTTGAAATAGGCCAATATATAGCAGCTGCCATCTCAGTACTTCTCTGAATATCACACACGCCCATACAAGTACTCCTTATACTGGGGCTTCTAAATTTCCATTTGATGTGTGCAAGCAGTCCTCCATTTTATAACATGAAAATTTTTCTGGATTTGGTATGGCACAAGCATTTGAAAAAGATATAAATAAGAAGCTTGTCTGTATCCAACAATATGACCACAGAATTCATAATCACTTCAGAAAAAAGACAGTAGTGGATTCTTCAAAAATATTGCTTAGAACCTGATAAGGACTGAGGAAATTCTCAACTTGCTTATCTTCTGTTTCAACAGGTACATATAAGCATGTTTCCAGTTATAAAGTGGTCAGTCTAGAATCATGCCTGTCACATTGTCAATACTCTTGTGGTCACTGTGGCAGAGTTCTCTCTGCCATGGCTCTGGTAAACAAGCTACCAGAGTCCCAACTTCTCCATTCATGAACCCTTTGAATCCCTCTGATGGTGGCCACGTAACAGGTGTCAAAGCTGACCAAGCCCCTGAGAAAATGCAGCACAAGTTGTGGCACTCAGCTGGAAGGAAATGAAATGCCAGACTCTCTGCAAAGCCCTTGGAAGTACTTTATCTATGGCACTGAAGTTGTTAAAGCAATGAGTAGACAATAAGCATTTCAGGCCAATTCCTCACACAAAAGGAACAAAGTGCTAAAGTCATCAATATAAGTAGTATAAATCAACTGAATAGGCAGCTGGAAAATGACAGGTACCTATATTACGAGACTTAAAAAGGGAAGATAAAATATAGGTGGTTTTTTATCTTTTGGGTTTATAAGGCCGTGTTTGATGGACCATAAGGTCTTGCTAGACTTAATGGGCCAAATTCCTCCCTGGGGTAACTATTAAGTTCGATTGTCTCCCATCAGGATGGTTTGAACCAAGAGAATTATCTATGTTACAGCAGTAGTTTGAGGTGCTCCGCTTTTACGAGCTTCCATGCCTCAGATGGTACGTTAATTCCAAGGCCAGGAAGCATATATTCAAAATTGCAGAAAGCAGCAGAAAGAACAATGTAGTACAGAAACAAGCAGAGAACTGGTGCTCTCAGCCAGCACAAACTGAATGGCAACAAAAGAGCTCAATTCTTTGCTTCCTGCAAACTGCATCTTCCAATTATACTAATTCTTTTATGCTTACCTTGCCTGTCTGACACCGCCCCAAGTCAAATCCCACCAGCATGCCCACAACAGTGCTCAGGAAGGGACTCTGCTTTGCTCAGGGAGAAGTGTCTTTAAATGTCATTCTGTCTTTCTTTAAGTTACACAGATTTCTCTTGTTTTCTGACCACCTCCAGCTCCGAGTTCAGTCTGACAGACTGACAGCTATTCTTGAAGCTGGCTATTACTCAACAGTTGCACTCAAGGACCCAAAATGAAAAGAAACAGGTCTCCCTTTCAACCTCAGAGAGAGTAATTTTCGAATCAAGATACCTTAAAATCATTCCAGTGAAGGTGAGGACATTCCTGTACAGTGATTTAAGCCTCTGCTAACAGTAGGCTTTCTTGGACTTGGAATACAGGTTGGGAGACATTGCTCTAAAAGGTTTACTGCCTTAAATTTACTCTTTCTTTTGCTGACTCACAGCAATCAACCAAGAATACATAGTTACAAAAAACCATTAAATAAAACATGCTATGTTCAAGGTGACAAATAGGGAATAAGTCATTGAGATTCTTACTGCAGTCTTACTTTGTTACTGACCTTGCTGAGAGGACAGAAAGAGATTTTGATTGTGGAACAGAAGATATTGCAAATGAGGGTTAAAATACAGTGATTATGAGTTTTCTTAGGTCCATACTTCCTTTTGGTTTCACCTGTCCATTTTACCTTTTCTGTTTCAGCTTGTGGGTCCAACTAGGTTAGCAGTCTGGTCCTAGTCGTGAGCACAAGCAAATACCAAGAGAAGGAAAAATGATTTGTATCCACATGACACCCACCAGTGTACTGCTGATGGGTAACAAATCACTTTCGTTTTGAACCTGGGTCTGACGAGTGCCATTTGTTGGCTGACAGTACAAGAGTACTGGAAAAGACAGTGAAGAATCAACACCTATCTGTCTTTTCCATGTCATCCATGTCAGGATGTTGTGGGTGGTTTTAATCTGTTTTCCTAGGCTACTTATTCATTCTTTGTCTTTGATTATCCATTTTGAGGTACAAAACCCATTTACCTGTATTTTCATGGATCTAACGTGTTCCCAAGATCTTGCTGAGAGCCCATTGTTTTACACATAATACTGGAATGGCTCCCCACCTCCCCCAGGTGCTTTGCTCTATGTTTATCTAAACTGAATTTCAGCTCCATTTTTTTGTCGTGTACATTAGTAAGTGGTACAGCTCAGTAAAACCAGATTTTAAAGTGACCCAATTTTAGGGTGAATCAGTTGATATTGAGAATCCAACATTCACAGTATATGCATTTCAGGTTGTGATTGTGGGAGTTTACTTGGGACTAGCCTGGGCGCATGGATTGAAAAGTATTTAATAGTCAAGAGGATATCTCCCAGCTTAGTTTCTCCTAAACTGCAATCTAGATCGTGCACTCAAAGATTTTTTGACAGTGCAAAATAAAGTGCAGTAATTGAGAATCAGAAAATTTGCTTCGAAAGCACATTCCCAATAAAAACTAAAATGCTAACATGGACACTCCCCCAATACCTTCTCTCCCTATTACACTGAATAACTTCTTAGCATCAGCAAACTTTATACTTCACTGCTCACTGTATTTTCAATGTTATTTGTTAATACATTGAATTTGAGAATGTACTCCCAAATTTATATCAAGATAAGACATCGCTCCTCCTGCAAAGCAGTCCCTTTTGATGAGTGAGTCAGCTTTATCTCCTAACCCTCTTGGAATTAAAATTGTTTGGGCCATGAGTCATATTTGAAAGTGACAGTTTCAGCTGTTAGTCTGACAACTTTACATTAAGTCTTGGGCTAGTCTTTTTGTTCTCTCACAGCATGTCAATCCATGTCACTAATGACAAATTGTCTGAGTACCTTAAACCTTTAATAAGTACCAGCTATTTTTACATGCATCATGCACAAGATCAAGAAACAGATGTAGAAAGAGTAGATGTTTCTCACTATCTTATTCTGGAGAGTAACCCAATCCATGGTTCTATGTATCTGATCAGATTTGTCTAAAGCCCCTTTTATCCCTCTCATGCAGGTTGCTTTTCAGCTGGATGTGTTCTTTGCTGTGGCTTACTGTTTGGCAGAATAAACAAATTGAGCCAGCACAGCAGAGATGGGCACAGGTAAAGTGGGAATGAATGAATAACAGCTCAGCAAGAGGAACTCAGGACATCTTGATAAAGACATTGATAAAGAACATCTTTTCTACTAATGGCTTGAGTGCACTCATGTTTGCTACCATTTCTTAAAGTGCTGATACACATTAAATATTCTGAAAATTATTGTTATGGCACACTGTCACATGCTGACCTGTTCCAATCACTCGAAACATGACTTCAAGACATACCTTCTACCTTGCTTGGAAGATGATGCAGGGGTCAGTATGGGAATGTCAGAAATATTTAATCCTGGAGGTTGGAAAGGACCCTGGGAGGTGTCTAGTCCAGCCTCCTGCTCAAAGCAGTATCAGCTGTGAGATCAGACCAGGTTGCTCAGGGCTTTAGCCTAGTGGATCTTGAAAATCTCCAAAGATGGAGACTGCACAGCCTCTCTGGGCAACCTATTCTATTGCCTGACTGTGCTCGTTGAGAAAAAGTTCTTCCTTAAATCAACACTCAGTCTCTCTTATTTTAATTTATACCTGTTGTCTCTCATCCTCCCATGGTGCACCACCACTCTATTAATTTTATTACCTTCCCGCAGGTACGGAGGGGACACTGCTAGGTGCCCCCAAATCCATCTTGACTCTAAGCTGAACAAGACCTGATTCCTTAGCCTCTCCTCAGAGGGCAAGTATTCCAGCCCCTGACAATCCTAGTGGCTCTCCATTGAACTTGCTTCACTTATTAACAACCTTCTTTTCATGGGAGGCCCAAAATTGGTTGCAGTGTTCCTGATACGGTCTAACCAAGTGCCAAGTAAAAATCACTCTCAGTTGTACCTGTGCTATACTCTGTTTTGCACAGCCCAGGGTGCTGCTAGCCTGCCTTGCTGTCAGGGCACACTGCTGGCTGCTGTTTAGCCCACTGTCCAGCAGCACTGTCCTCCAGATCCTGTTCAGCAGATCTGCTCCCCAGCTCATCAATCCCCAGCCCATACTGTTGCAGGGGGTTAGTCTGTCCAAGGTACAGGACCTTGCATTTGTCCTTCAGGAGTTCTTTATTGGCCCATTCCTCCAGCCTGTCTAGGTCCCTCTGAAAGGCAACTCTGCCCTCAAACACATTGACTGCATCCCCCAGTTTGGTGTCATCTGCAAACTTGGTGAGGGTGCCCTCCATCTCCTCCTTCAGGTCATTGATAAAGATATTGAACAGGAGAGGTGCCAGCATAGACCCTTGAGATTCTTATAACCAGCCTGCAGGTACAGCACCAATCATGTCTGTGTACTCTAGTACTGTGTACAGTATAGCACTGCGCTCTAACAAAAAACAGAGGGTTTTTTTTTGTCATATCCAAATAGATATATTTGTAATCATGACAGAATTTATGCAAAAAAAAAAAAAGTTTTTGGTATCTGAATTTATGGCTGTAATAAATAAGATGCGGTGCTAGAATGATTTTTGTTTAACAGAAAAGGTCATTCAAAAATGCTATCATAAAGCTCACTCAGGAGAACACTAAATTAACAATATTTATTTGTCCTTGTGCCTTTGTATGAAGTCTTATGATGTGAACTATTAAATGGAAAATGTGGTAAGAAGGTGATAAATATAGAAAGGCATCAACATCAGTATTAATGGAGTAGCAATAATGCAGAAAATCAAGTTATTCTTATTTCAACAAACTTTTAACATTTGGGAAGGAAAAACAGGGAGAGGGAAAGAATATGGTCATTTCAGGCTGCTGATTTTTCAGGGAACAGTAACATTGTAATTATGTATAATTTTATACAATTACTTATACATGTGCATGCACGCACATTTTTTTTGTTATACAGAATAAAGAGACAGAGATGACAATCTGGAAAAGAAAACAAGTTGAAAGTCGTATGTTCAACATGGATCTTCAGACAATCAAGAACGGTTGTTTCTTGCTGTTGGACTTTCATTTTATGTTCCAGCCTTGGTCTGAGGGCAGAAAAATATAAATACTGTGTGACAGCTTGGGATGTTCCTGAGCTCCTTTTTTTGATAAGCAAAAGTAAGAAACAACAGAAATCTACAGAGGGAAAGATGTTATAGAAGTTCATGCTCAGTTATAAATTTAAATATAGTTTGGTGAGGTATTAAGCATGTTTCTTATGGGCTTTGACAGGTAACCCTTGACAAATTTTGCTGCAGTATGTACCTCCCTAGTTGTCTGTGTCACCTTTCTGATGAAGTTGTCTGATGTCACCTTTCATCCCCACCCTCCGGAGGGCAGAGTCTGGAAGAAAAGAACTGCTGCCAACACCCCAGTTGCTCCCCAAAACACATCTTAGCCAAAATAAACAGTTAAGTAGATGGGTTTAAGCTGAAATGCCAGACTGCAAACTGGAGCAGTGAACAGCATAGTTCAAGAAGGTATTGTCTTTGGTGCCTTTGACCATCAGATTGAGATGGTTCTGTCTGTCTGCTTTGGCCTAATGACTTATTTCTGTCTCTGCTGCTTAGCTGTGTTGTTGTAGCTGGTGCTCTAAAATGGTCCAGGTTAAAAGAAAAAGAAAATGAAAACAAAAATTAAAATTAAAATGAAAATGAAAAAGAAAAAGAAAAGGAAAAAGAAGAAAATGAAAAAGAACTTAACTGCCTTGCAAGATACAGCTGCTTCGAACTATATGCCAACTCTCTAGTAATTCTGATCATACACAAGATGAATAGAAGTAATGTACACACACCAGAACATTGGCATTTACTCCTGCCATCACTGTATACATACACCACATTTATTAAGATGCAGCTGATAAACAAAAAAATACTACATTACTGGCTACAAATACTAAGGTAGGCTGATTTGAGCTGCTGTCTTTGCATGAGAAGTCAATAGAGTTATGGGGAGAACTTTCTCATGCCATGAAGCATCTCAGAAATAAGACTCATTTTGTATCTGCATTCCAGTTCACCATTAAAGAGATGTTACAGAATTTTATTTTTGCACATGAAACATTTCATAGAGTTTTAGCATTATTCTGTAACAGAAAAAGAGTTGTTTTAAAAGTAAAATATTGAAATCTTTTGTTCAGAAGCCATGAAAATATGACATTTTGCCTTTGCTGCAACTTACTTCTCTGTTGTGTTGTTTGCTTTTGTTTTGTTTTTTCTATATACAACACTGTCAGAATTGGCCTAATTTCAAGAAATGTTTGGGTTTGATGCACAACCTTTTAAGAACTGCTCAAAGCATCTATTTCTGGAGTAGCATTAACATACAGCCAGATGCAATCCATAGCTAGAAACTTGCAAATATATATACTGACTCAAAGTACAGTACAGGGAGTGAAGAAACTTGGGATCTCTTCTATACTTAGAATTAAATTAATATACATCAGACTTCAGGCAGACCAAGACTGTACTCTTGACGGGTAAGTTGAAGCAAGATCTTAGACAAAACTTAGTGAAATGCTCTTTCTCAACTGCCATAGTGTTAATAATACAAGTACAATGATGTACATGGTCCTGACTGTTTTTAACGCATTACAACTACCTCACATGGAAGATATAATAGGAAACTTACTCAGAATATTTGGTTTCCTAAGGGTTTCGCGTGGTTTTGCAATGTTTCAGTAGCTCTCCACTGATGATGGAAATAAATCCCATTAGATGAGAATGATTAAGATTTGAGATGTGATTGCTCCCAAACAAATTATAACAGGGTTTTTTTGGCAAGGCTTCACCTAGACCACTATATCCAGTTTGAGTACCACAATTATGAAGGACAGAGACACAGCAAAGACCATTCATGGGAGAACAGAAGACTAATAAACATGATGTATTTGGAAAAGATTTGGGGTTGGTTAGTCTACGGAAGAGAAAACAGAGGGAGAAGGGTGTGTAACCAGAAAGAAAGGTAATAACTGTCCTCTGAGTCCACTGCGGGTAGGATAAGATGTAATAAGCTTAACTTGTAGCAATTTAATTGCAGTCATTTAATTGATGAAGAGATTTAGTTTAGGCATTAGGCAATACATTCTAATTAAGGAAGTAAGGATCTAAAAGAATATGAGGACCAAAATAGATTGTAGGTTGCAGAATCTCTTGGAGTATCTTAAAAGCAGTACAGGTAAACATCTAGTCTTTGTAATGAAGAGCTGAAGATGAAGATTTTCTGAGGTCCCTTCTGGAATGAGTTCTATGGTTTATGAGTCTGGCTACAAAATACACTGGAGCTGAAGAGACACTGGAAAAGCAGATCAACAACCCCCACTCCACCTCCCCAGCCACCCGCAAAGTAATTCCCTCCCCAAACCTTGCTGAGCATACATACACATTTTAAAACATTGCTATGTTGACACTCTCTTCTATGTTTGATTTGATTTTTACAGATTGCTGTGATCAAATTCTATTAACCACAAGTGCTGAGAAAACACTTTAAAGCTGTTATGCACAAATACACCTTGAAAGTGAATAGAAAAATTCACAAGAAATGCTATTTACACTAGAAGACTGAATTGTATGACAAACTCAACCATTCAGAGAACAAAAAGCCTAGGGGGTGAGTCTGCTACTTCTGATCACAAGGCGTAAACAAGCTTCATGAAGAGCTTCTGGGACCAAACATGGAAGGGAACTACAATCTACACAGACTGTTTGCGCACAGAAACAAACATGGTGGATAGATTTTTAAGGGCTTAATGAATTAAATTTGTTCACTATTTTGTCTTTTGATTTGTCAGCTATCCCTCCATGTTAGTGTTGACTTTAACTCAAAAAATTTGCTAATTAGAGAAAGGGTTTTGAGGATGTAAACCTGACAGAGGAGAGACAGTTTTATTGTGGCTAGATAAGTGAGTCCATGGGAAGGAAGGCAATGAGGAGATCTTTCTCAAAGTTCTGACTCCAGGCAAGTCCTCTTTCTTTCTGGTCACCTGTAATGAAACCTGAAAGCAATGACTTGAGTTACCATGCACCAAAGGACACCCTGGGAAACCCAGCATGAAAAAATGTGGACCAGGCCGTGGTGGAGGTGATGGGGCCCATATCTGTTAAAAACCCAAAACCTAAAAAGCACAACAAAACACCCTGCCTCCAGAAGGCAGCAATCCTGCTGTGGCTGTGGCTGCTGCCTGCAGTTTGGTGGGGTGGGTGGCTCGTCTCCCACTCTCCCCCATCTGCTCTCCCATCTGCCAGATGGCTTCTCTTTCCTGCCCTTGCCTCAGAACTGACTGACAGGCATTTGGCAACAGATATCGAAATGCAAGTGACTGACGGAAATTCACTGCTTTGCATTTTCTCATTGCCTTTGACAACAGGGAGAGGAGAACGTGCATTTATGAGTATGCATCTTTATTTGTAGAACAGAAAGACTCTACTGGCAACTGCTACACCTCTGAGCAGGTGCTGATCACTATCCTACTTACAAAGATTTGTAATTCCACTGCTATTCCAGAGAGCCCTTCATGAACCAGAACTAATTTGCAGTTGGGACAATGCTTGCAGATTGCTTCATATGTTGAATTTGATTTGCTTTTTACAGTACCAAGGGTTTTAGAGTTAATTGCGACTTATTCGAACATAAATCGGAAAAGAATTGAGAATCAATCAAGTTTGTAACAGGTAAACATCTGAAGGCTTGAACAGTCAATTAGGAAAGTCACTCTATTCAGTTACCTAGAAAAACCAAAAAAATAGTCCAGTATGCAAAAGGCCATCATCTCCTGACCTCAGCAAAATGAATAAGCCATTTGAATGATGTCCCCTGAGGATGGGTACAAGAACTGCCCTTCTACCTCAGGTTCTTTGTTGTTGCCATTGAAGAGAAATGCTGCCAGAACACACGTTTTCTTGGGCGTCATTCATGCTAGAACCTGTTTGCTATGTTTCTCGGGCTCCAGCCATTGCATTTTGGAGAACATTGATCACTGCCTTTGGTGAGCAGGAGGAAGAGCACAGCTACCTGAGCCAGAGGAGAGTTCTGTAAAGTAGTCATCTGAGGATATTTCACATGCTACTGAGCTTGTTCAAGGGGCTAGGTGGCTTTGTGAGTCCCCCCTAAGAAGTAGTAGTAGATGGGAGCAATTTTTATTTTAGGTCTCACGTGACTCATACACTTCACTTCAAAAAAGACCCTTTCCTTTGCAAAGTATTTTGAAGTTCTCTGCTTTCAGAAAAAAAAATCACATTTTCAAAATTCTCATGGAGTGAAACTTATGTCCTAGACATTGGTCTAATGCATCTAGAATGAAGGACATGTACTTTCATCACTCATGCAGTACCTTTTCATCTTTCTGGCCACATGCATTTGCACCAGGGATTTTCCTAGGTTTGTCTTGTCCGGTGTAGTCTGTGTTATCCTTACTATCAACAGTAAATAATGTAATTATGGAGTTAAAAGAAAGGAAGAAAAGGAAAAGACTTCCCAAGAAGAAACAAGATGTTTTGAAAGGATAGTGTAACCCCCACTCCCAAAGGCACACCTGCAGAGGGGTGTCTTGCTGATTGTTCTTAAAAACAGAATGTGTATGAATGAGTGTGAGAGAGAAAGGTAGAGGGAAATAAATACCTCCCAGTGCCCTAACTTGGGAGCTTTGGTTGGCCTCCAGAGTCCTCAATGGTAATGGATCTGTCAGTCAGAGACACTTTGCATTCAGCCCACATTGCAACCTCAAAACTCTTCGAAGAGCCTTTCGCCCCTGCAAGGCTCTCAACCGATTTCCTGGTATCCAGTTGCCACGTGTGATTCTGGGCAGGACAGAAGCAGACTCTGCTTATTGGAGAGGGACAACCCTGGGCACAGGCTGAACTTTGTGCCTTTCAGGACACAATTTTAGAGCAAGACACAATCTCCACTTTACATACCTTTACAGCACAGATTTTTATGTACACAACAGCCCCAGAGGCAGTTCACAATCTAAATGGAGACCACAGTCAGCACAATCTCTGAATTATTATTCTGCTTGTTTTGCTTATTAAGATAATACCTTAGTGACTAAACTCATTATTATACAGTGCAGGCAAAACAGCTTATGTTGTGTCAAAGCAACGAGCACTTCCCTCTATATGAAAAGAAAATTAGTTTCGCAACACTGACCAAGACAACTGATGAACCACTTTTCTGCAACATTTGCAATTTGCAGAACCACAAGCTGGCATTGCTCCATGTAATGATCATTTGCTATACAGTATACATTAGGAAAAATATTGTAAAAGCAGTAAGTCTTCACTTTCTCCATAGGTGATGTAAAAGAGAAAAATAAATGAAGTGAATTCTTGATGGTGCTTATATCACTCATGTTTCTGCAGAATGACACTGGTGATTATTGAGTTCTTTCAGTTAGCATTGCCTATAAAGACACACAGCTAAGATAAGGTCCAGCACTTGTTTGAATCTTCTTCGGATAAAACAAAGCACCGTTTCTGCTTTTAGAGTTGCCATTAAAATATCTCCTCTGGACATGACTACTCTAGGTTTGTTTCCCTGTGCTGTTACCTGAAGTACTGATGGGTGTCATGGAGGGCATAACAAAAGCATACCACACATCATCATAACAAGCTGACACAAGATAACATTAGATGAAGGACCTTTTCAAACCTGATACCTCCCACGACACCCACTAATAGCTGAGACAGAAGACATTTAATCTGACGTAAAGCAATTGGACAGAAACTGGCTTGTATGTGTGTCTGTGTGTGCATGTGCAGTGCTATGAGATGTCACAAACTTCTATTTTATAACTCAGCCATAAACATTTGCTCCAGGCAAAACACAGCACACAGTGTTCCATCTAGGGAGCAATTTTTGTTTAAACAAATTAAAAAATATCAATTTGCTCTTTTTTAAATTTATGAGTGCCAATATTTTCTGCTCCCCTCTTCTACCATCCACCCACACCGCTCTGCATGTGACTCAGTAGGGATTTGATTTATTGGAATTAATTTGGCAAATGATTAGTTCATAACACAGAGTAATGGATTTGCAATTCTTTTTGGGGAAGTGGTAGAAGTATAGTCGTTAGAACAGAGAAACACCTAATGTGAGGGCAGAGTACCTGCCTGTGACAGTACACGGTTTCCTAAGACTGCGTGATCTCCTCTTTGCTGTACAGAGAGACACAGCTCAATTAGTGCTGGGGAAATTCTCCCCTGGTCCTGGAAATGTCATGGTAGCAAATTGACCCCAACAACATGGGAGTTCCAACTCCTCGCGTTTACAAACTTGTCTGGATTTGCTATGCCAGCATATTTGGATTTATTCACTCCAGAGGAGCAAAATTACCTCAGGAAGCTTATATTTTCCTTCCTTTTCTTCAAACACTGGATACAAAACAAGCTGCATTCCAGCAAGAAAAGGGGGAAGCTCTGTATTTCAAAACTGGAAAAAGAATGACAACAGGAGCTCACAAAACAAAGAAAAGGCAGGCTTGGAAACCCCCTGATGCTGGTCCCCTGGTTCTTGCCGGTAGCTGGGATGAGGCTGTGGCAGTAGGAAGCAGAAAGCCACCTCCGTCCTACCGAACTCCCCAGTCCTGCCTACCAAAATGGGATGCTGAGGCTTCACTGGAGCCGACAGTCCAGCTGACTAACACTTTCCCTCCTATAAGAAGTGAGCAACACTGTTAAGGACATGCAGAAGAGCAATTAGCAGCATGCTGATGAGTAATTGAGAGTTCTGATTTGCTGTGGACCAGCCTGACATGGGATAGGGTGGGAAGCCAGAGGCAAAAAACAGTGAAATTTTCCCCCTTCAAAAGGAGTGAGAGGGGAGCGAGAGGGGAGCGAGGCTCACTGATGGCATATTCCTCTGTCCTGGAGGGGCCACTAAGGGCCATCTCCTTTTCAATTCAGAAGTCTGTGGTTCACTGAGGGATGTGACTCCTTGCTGGGGCCTTGTATTTGTGGGACCTTCTGAATACCTCAGCATCAGTTTCCACCTTGGGAAGGATGCTGATTCATGCGGATTTCTGAACATTCAGTTCTGTAAAGCTGAAATATTTGAAGCCCTTAGAATCTCAGTCACAGACACTAAAACTTTCTCCTACTTTCCTTTTATTATTTCCCCTTTTCTAGTTTAAAATATCTCCACAATGTGTAGGGTAAAATATGATTTGTGAGTCTCAGATATTTATTAAAACCAGGGATGCTCCTCACAGAGTTTGCAAAAACTCCTTTGAAAGGCATCTCTTGTTGGGTGGCAAGACCTCCTTCCTGGGAGAGGTCCTGCCTTCCTCAGCAATGAACCCAGCACAAGGAGCAACTCCTGTCTGCATACACACCTTCACACCCATGCCTGCCCGAGTCCGGCATGTGACAGGGGACTTTCTGTGCTCTTCTCTCCATCTTACCCTTCTCTGCCTTGCATTGTATGCAAAGGGGAGCGTGAGGACCTGCATTGCTGATGGACTTCACGGACACAACATTTCTAAAATAAACCTTAAATTGCTGTGAAGCCTGCAAACGCTGATACAGATGATGGACAGGAAACTTCAGTGAAGTTGCCTTTCTTTGTTATAGTCTTTGAATTTTTGCTGATCATAATCGGTTTCATAGTCTGACTGCAACTAGAAAGGGATTATTTCTTTTGCTCTGGAATTTAAGGATGAGCATATTTGTTCAGAGGATAGACGAGACCAAATTAGAACATGCTACTGGGGCATAATAAATTCACAGTAATTGCAAGCTAGTGTTCCTTAATTCTTCAGACACCATCATCTGTAAATATTCTCATCCTTTCATAGTTAGCTCATTTGTGCTTTTGTCCTTATTGAATTAACTGTTGTCTTTTCTTTCATGCTGTCTCCTGAGGGAAAACCCTTTTAAATCTTTTTGGTTTAATTCCATTAATTGGCATATTGTCTGGTCTTATGTTTCCCCTCCTGGGTCTTGAACTTATGTTCCTTCAGTTCTTAAACTCCTTAGCTACATTTCTGCAGCTTTGACTGACAACTTGCTTTATCAGAGGACAAAGCATGTGCTTTCTTATCTCTTAATTCCAGGCTAATGTTTAACAATGTAGTCAGTTTATCAGTCAATTTGTTAAGCCAGGGTGAGAGTTCTCTGTTCTGAAGTAATCACAAAAATCAATAATAATCAATTCATTTATTCTAGGTTACATTAAATTACTATTAACTATAATAATTAAAAATAAATAATTTAAAGGTCCTCAAGCCTTTACTGATTTATGGATAGTTCTTGCTTTTGGCCTTTGCTAGCAACACGCACGTTTTTAATCCTTTTTCAGTTACACTAATGAAGACAGCAACTAAATCATACAGCCTTTCAGTATGAAAAATCAGAGGGTGAAAATTTTCCTTTCAGCATCATAACTTCCCCCCTTATAGTAGCAGAAGAATGAGTGTACAGGAAATATACAACATGAAGGAGAAAAAAAAAGTAGTTTTGCTGAAGCATTATGCAGTAGCAAGAAAAATGGGTTGAAAAACATAGCCCTAATACTGCTCCTAGTCAATACATTTTATGGTTATAATAAACTGAATTAATGATACATTGAAAACATTTTGTTATTGCTTTTTTTACAGGACACACAAAACCCATGTAAAAACTTTACTGTAAGTTACTCACAGGAATTATATCAAGCTATAGTCTTGAGTATATCTTACATGCCATCAACCAAACAAAAGAAAAACAGGACAAAAAGACATCCAAAGCAGTGATGAAGTTAAGCAAAAGCAGAATGATCATATCATTCCCAAATGTCTCCACCCTGGGCTCCCTTATATCAACATGTCCCTGATCTTGACCAGAGTATAAGGTGCAATTTTCAAGGGTAGGAAGAACTGGTTCCACAAAAACTTTCCTTAGGACCCAGGAAGATCCCAGTATGAAAACGAGCAGTGCTCTAAACATCATGGAGTCTTGCTTTGTATCTGCTCCTTGCTATAGAGCAAGACGCTGACAAATGCTTATTTTTATATATATATGTGTGTATATATATATGCAAAAATATGTGGAGAGACAACAGCTGTGTAAGTTCTAAAGAAGCCCAGTGAGAACTGTTCACTTCATGGCTCACAGTAATAATGACCTCTCATTTAATCAGCAAAGACCACATTCAGACCTTTCCTCAGGCAAGCTCTCGTTCAAGCCAATGCCTGAGGAAAGGATGACTAAAAATCCATGAAAACTGCTGACAGTGTAAATTGCTGCTGGACAACTTCAAAGAGGATTTTGCTACTATAAGACTTCAGGGTATGGCCCATAGCTGTATGCATCCATTCAAACTTAATGAAAAAGAAATTGTATACTTCACCGTGTTTCACTTTAGAGGTGTTTCGGTGTTGGAAGTGGTGTAAGACCCACCTGGCTTAGCTCGTGCATTTGTTTGTTCACAGTGCCCAGACGGTAGCAGCTAGTTTAGAAACAGCAGACATCCTGGGGAGCGTATAAGCTGCTCAGCCTTGTCAAAAGTTCTGCATTTAACTTGGATCCCATAATAATGACACAACCTAAATAAATGATCACAAGCAGTGTTGCTTAGCCTTACACAAAGAGGAAAGAACTTTAACACATTCTTTTCATCTGCTATTCTTCTTACCTAACCTTCTGAAAATACTGATTCATAACTGTTGTAGTTATGCCTATGGGCATATAGGATATTACCAGTATTAAATGATGGAGTCTGCCAAGCTGCAGAAATTAACCTAGTCCCTGCTCCAGAACTACTTCAAGGTGAGAGTACATATTTAACAATTTAGTTTGAAAACATGAAGGAAGGGACATCCTGGCTCATTGTGTCTGTATGTCCTTGTTATCACGGACAGCATTTGCCTTGAATACTTTTCATGAGCCTCATCATAAAACTTGTTCAAGTTTTTCATCTACACTGCCCTCCTAGAAGGTTAGGTCTGAATTTCAGTGCTCTGCTCTTTACAAACCTTCTCATTTCCACTCTGAATACATTCCTTGTCAGTTTACTTGTGCTTGTGACAACATATTAAGTTAAGCAGATCTTTTTTCATTATGTTTTAAAAGAGCTTTTCATATGGGTATTCATATATGATGGACAGAAAGACCAGCTGAGTGAGAAACTTGAAGTTTACTGTAAGTCTTCCCATGAAACCTGCACCTGCATAGCCTTCTAAGGGAGAGTTAACATTTCCTTACTGTCAAAGCCACAATTTTGTGTCGTAATAGGGCACCTGTGCATTTTCAGTTCTCAGCTTTCTGAGATACCCAGCTCCATGAGTGCAGGTTTCAGAGAGCAGACAGTGCTGGACCCTCGCAACTGTGCTGATTTCAGTGTCTTAAGATTTGACATTTATTTTACCTAAATCTTCTGTGCTTGGTCCAGGTTTTCCCCTGCTGTGTTTTAAGTCAGCAGATCACTAGGGGAGTCAGAAGAGCTTAGCGGAGAATGGTGTGCAGGCAAGCAGTGATATTCCAGAGGGAGGATTTTCAGCATGCCAAGAAAAATAGCACACAGCTTGTAACCATAGCCAAGCATAACAGTTTCACACATCTATTGGTATAGGCAATAGACAGCTCCTGTAATAAGACTTTTCAAGATGGAGAGCCATTTCAAGACCACTGTTTCTTACACTACTGTGCCATGCTTTTAGTATATGTATGCTGCCAGGAAGGCTAAAGGAGATAGCATGCATATATAAATGCCGGTCCTGTCCCCATAAATTAAGCAGTCAGTTAAACTAATATTAGTGGCAGATTTCAGTGAACAAGAAGTCCTCATATTCAAATAATCCACTAGATTGTACCTATTATGGATTTGACTATACACAATTTTTTTGTCATCTCTAACACCATTGGTTTGGGAAAATATTCTGTTATTAGAGTAACCAATATGGATATAGCACCTTTGTATGGCCCAGCTGCATTACCTAGGAACTGGAACCTTCAGTCAGTTTGGTGGTGTCCATGAAACCAGATTCTTAGGTCAGTTAAATTACAACAAAAACAATGGTGCAACTGAGACCAGAAAGATAAAACAAGAACAGCAGGCCACAGAAAACGCAGATGTCAGAAACAAGGCTGCGTCTACTAAAAAAGAAAAATCAAAAGCTCTACTTTCTCCGACTTATGGGAGGCTAGATCAATTGGAGAACAAAAAACCCTACACAATTTGCTAGTGGTTTTAAGGTGAGTAATCATATGATCACAAGTGATCCTTTTTCAGAGCAACACCCACTCAAGCCAAAGCAACAGAGCAAATCGTAGCTCTTACAATTCACACAGAAGACAGAAAGCTGAACTATACAGAGCTTTGTACCACTGCTGTTAGAAGATGCATTATTTTCAGAGAAATAGTCCAATGGATGCAGCTCTAGTTTGAACCCTAGTGGTAACAGTAGGATGGTATTTCATAACTGTGCAGCTTACTCTCTATCCTTCACCAGAAAAGGTATATGAGTACCAAGATTTCTCTTAGTGACTGTAATGGTAACCTCTTGATACTAGAGACTTATATACCACTTTCACATCAGACCAGGGGCAAATAAATCACTCAGCATTTCAACATGTTTCTGGTCACTGGCTCAGCCATGGTAGCACTGTAACTTTAGAGGATCCCAGTTTTGCTATAAGATATTTAAGTTACATAAAACCTTAAAAAAAGGTATCTGTATTTTTCAGCTCTGCCATCTGAAAATAGCCAAGACTGTTCAGAAGCCAGCCTCAGCTACTCCTGCTTTATCTGTTTATTCACATCCCTATTAGGACACCTTCAGTTTTATCTTTCATTTTCCATTGCTCAACTTCTTTTTGCAAGTTCCATGAAGACTGAATTTGATTAAGGCAATTCATGTAATTAGCTTAGTGTATACTTATGCTTCAAACACAGGTGTCTGAAAAGTGCATGTAATAATTTTTGTAAAAATTGATCCATTTCTTCTTATCTGAATCCTAATAATTTTAATAACATTTCAAAATTTGGAACACTAGTTCAAATTTTGGGAGTTCAGCGTTATATACAACTGACCACTAAACATGCAATGTAGCATTTTATTGGAGGGCTCCTTCAGATTCTGAAGAAAAGTTTTTTGGAGGAGGAAGGAAACAGAGAAAAAAAGGAATAATATAAACTTCAAGTTTAGAAGGTATCCTAAAACACAGTTCCCTACTTGTTAAACTTAACATCTGAAATAGGTGACATATATTGCAATCCGTATGTTCTTTCTGGAGAAGAATTATTGATGTTATTTCGAGGGTACCCAAAACTTCAATCAAATGGAATGTCTTTTTCACAATGATTGTTGTTGCTACTATGGCTTTCATGCTCTTCTTTCAACAAAAGATGTTCATGAAAATTTTTAGGCTTCCCGTGTGGAACAGGCGCAGTATGACCAAGTAAAAAATCTGTAGTCCTTCTTGAGAAAGAGCCCCAAACTTTAAAGTCTGAATAGGCCAATACATGACAGATTATAATTGCTTTTAAGTAGAGAGTGTGATGGCCTCACATCAAGCAACAGCTAATTACTAAGGGCATGAAAAGAGTGCTCTGGCACTAATGTATATTAATCACATAAAGACTAATGTACACATTCCTAGATAAAAATGATATAACAATAAATTAGATTAATTCCCTTTTCATTGGCTGGTCAGTAAGTCTAGTTCTAAGAAACGCTAATATATATTTATCTGCTGGAACATAATACTGTTTTACTATTTTGTTAGTTATTGCCCTTCCTGCATAAAGTCATCCTCCCTTTTAAAATGCAAGACCATATCAGATAACATGCGATATTGGCAATAAAACCAATGAATACAAATAGGGGGCTGAAATTAATCTATTTTAAAAGTGTTACATTTTTGCTGCCTGTTTTTGTCATTAATGTTAAGGCAGTAAGAAGTATTGAATGAGAATGTCATAACCTTTACCAGTGTGTAGCAAAACACCACAAAGGCAAAACTGTTCTTTGATCATCCTGTGGGGGCTGGCAGGCTCTTGATGATGATTAATAATTATGAGACATTTAGAGGTAATTTTTCAAATTCTATCTAATTTAGCATAATCTATAATACATAAGATTAAGAGCTAGTTCAGGCTGGTGCTTTCAATCCTTGTTCAAAGACAAAACTTTTAAAGAAAATATTTTAGATAAACTAGGATCAATGTCCTTTGGGTAGAATAAAGACTAACGAGTAGTTAGCAGCTTGGTGACCACCTGTCGATTCAGGGACTACTAATCAAAGCAGGCCCCAAAGTGACCGTTGTTAGATATGAGGAGTGTACCATCAGGATGACCATGAGCGCTGGCCACCAGGAGAACAAGCCCCAGCCACAGGGTATGGATGTTCACTAGTGGCATGTCCATTTGAGGAGAGGTGGCTCAGCAGGTATTTGACCTCCTCCAAGGTGTGTTCTTAGAGCAGGACAACCAGCTCTGGTCACCCATTTTAAACAGAGTAATGTCATGCAGTGACTCTGGGTACAGACCACACTCCCAGTCATTCCTGACAGTGAAGTTCTCTAGCATGGTTATGGTATTTCAGTCTGCATTTTTCTGATAAGAGTCTAAAGGCTTTGAAAAGTCATGGTTTTCACAGCCCAAATTGGCAGAGACCAGCAAAACAGGACTATTATGGTCATGGTTAAGTACCCTGCCCCTAATAATTGCAGCATTAGTAATGCTTAAGGGTAAGATTAGTAATGCTCAGGGAATTGAAATATGAGACCAATGCTGTAAGGTGCTGCAAACCTCAGAGGTGTGGAATACTTTGCATTTCACTCAGAGTTGCTTAGCACACTGCAGGATCAGGTCTTACCTCTTCCAAAGACCTATATTCAGGGAGAATATCCACACTATGCAATGGAGTGAACCTGTGCCTGCTGGCCAAATCTGTTCCAGAAACCAACCCAAAATAATCACATCAGCAAAGCATTAGCAGAGTAAAGCCATTTCAAAGCCCAGGTGTGCACCCACCATGCTGTTCTGTTCTGTGCTGGGTGCTGGCACCAGCTCTTGTTGACAATGACTTGGGAATGCTGCAGCATTTTATTAGAGCTTGTCAACATGCTTAAAGGTCCTGAAGGTATGCAAAATAAAATCCTGTGGAAAGAGAGATTACCTCAGTCCAGAAACTAGCGAGGATGGTTACTCCCAATCTGAAATTGTTCCGCTATGTGACAGGGCTCCATCTACTCCATCATGAAAGGATTGGAGACTTTTTTTTAATTTAGATTTGGAGCAAGTGTACACTGGCCAATTTGGAGAATATGTGCCTGTACTTCTCTCTTTTACAACTAAGGAATAACTGGAATAATCCCCACTGCGAAGGTAAGCAAGTTAACCTCAGTTTTAATCATCTGGGGACAGAGATCTGTGGGATGGCATGTGCTCTGAAGCAGATGCTGATTTATGTATTTCTCTTTTATCTTTCCCTCTTGCCAAGCAACTTCAAATCATACTATGTGAAGAATCCTGGGTAAATGACCCTCTTTGAACAGGGAAGGTTAATAAATATTTTTTAAGTAATGGAAGTTGGTGGAAGAAACAATGAATTAAACTCTGATTTTTCAAGAAAAGCATTAGTATGTGCATAGAAAAAAAAAATTGTAACTTTCAATAGATAGGAACCTTGTCACTAAGATACCGATAAAAAGATTCTCCTATTTAATAACTGCCATTTATAATGCAGAGAGAATTGATTTACTGGTTTAAAAGCATTCTGCCAATCTAGAAGTTCCTGTAATATCTAAATCAATGTCTTTCAAATGTCTGTGCAAGCAAAACAAAGCCCTATCAATTGAACAACAAAACAACTTTTCATATTAATTGGTAGGAACTTGATAAATCCCACTGATGTAGAAAATTAGCACCTTTGCGTGTTTCCCAGATTTTGATTTCATTTTGGACACTTGGTCATGCATTATAAGTGCTGCCTGGCTGGCTGTAACTATTTCAGTTGAGATCCATTATTTCTAGGAGAATTATTTGCCTTGTTAGGGAAATGCCAGCTATTTCCATTGCAGCATCTGCACTGCAGTTGATCTATTATTAACATTGAGCTCATTAAAAAAATGAAAGAATCTGATTTGTGTCTTTGTGGTGGGGGTTACTGAGGCTTCTGTTGAAACAAATAAGCTGGCTGTGCTGCTTCCAGTTGACACAGCTGTCAGGAAAGCATTGGCTGTCGCTGCACCTCATAGGGATGCTCGGCTCCGAGAGCCTTGTAGCCATATGTAAACAATACCACGCCGATGACAGGTTTACAGCACTGGAGACAACATGTGCAGCTGTTAGCCACTGGTTTTTATAGCGCAAAACAAATGTTTTTCAATGCGTGGGCGTTTGGCACGAAGCCTCCGCAGCAGCAGTGAGAAGGGGAGGATGGGTGGCTGATGGCAGCTTTATGCCTACTTGGCAGCGTGCTGTCCCACGCCGTGCTGAGGAAGGGGCTGATGGACACCTTTTCTTCTCCTTGCCTCCTCCTCTCCCTCTGGGTGGCTCTTCAGAAGAAGCTGGGTTCCTGTCAACTGCACACACGCATTTGGTGGTTTAAAACACTGAAGGGTTCCCCCATTGGGAGAGAGAGAAACATCACTCTGGGATGCTCTGGGAGCAGCTGATTTGGGCCATGTGTCACCGAGACGTGTAATAGCCACACTTAAAGGAGGGCTTTTACAACAGGGAGCTTAAAAAGAGGTACTAGAGTTTGGAAATTCTGACTAAAAAGTCTTGAATGGGAGGGTACACAGAGGCCTGAAAGAGGAAGCTGAGGAGCAATGATGTCTTTGAGTAAGTTTTAACCTGTTCCACTTCTGTGTTAACAACCCTGAGCACTGATTGCTTTCTGACCCAGCAGACAGCATGTAGTCTGCATGTTAGAACAGGTGGGAAAAATCAAAAGCAAAGGAAGTTACAAAACCCCCATAATTTTCCTTGTAATAAACATCAGTGACATTCTCATAAACCACATCCCAAAACAGTAACTATATTTTACAAATAATTACTGTATTGTCAAACCCTGGTGCATATATGCTTGTTATACTTTAGTCTTGGGCACCTCAACTAGCCAAGACATGTTAAAGTACAACTTTGCCAGCAACATAAGTTTGAACATGTTCTTCAAAACTTGTTGGCTCACATACCTTTTCGTGACAGAAAGATCCTAGCACATCCTGGTTAATATGCTGTTAAACACCTAAGTTATGGTAACCTAGCAGGAAGTGCTAGTAAAGAAAATGGTCTGGGACCTGTTCTCTAGCCTTGCAGACAGTGTCATTGCACAGTTTGTGCTTCAATAGTTAAATTCTCTTCCACTACACTGCTTGGACCCGATTGACATCCACTGGGACAATCCCTGGCTCATCTCACCCTAGACTGGCATTGTCTGGGAAAGTGCTAGTTAGCATTGGGCAAAAATATGCATAAGGAGTACACAAACAAATAAAGAGCACCAAGGGCCAGGGTTTAGGGTTATGCCCTTGTCCTGTTTAGTATACCAGTATGGATGTAGCTTTAGCACAGATGGTAGTGTTGAAACTATTTTCATTAACTCTTAATTCTATAGGACAACAGGCTGCTACTATATACTGGAACTCCCTTTTGCAAAGGGGGTAGCTGGTAGTGCAGTGAGAAAGATACAGTCCCTTGGATCTCAAGATGCATCATTCACAAAGACTTTCATGATAAAAAGAAATGGTTGCTTGCTCACAAAATAACATAACTACAGAAAAAAAAATATCCAGGGAAGCTGTTGCATTGTTCCCACCTGCAAACATTCTCAAAATTTGAAAATTTATCACAAAACCCTGCAGAATCAACTATTTGTGAAAATATTTTTTCACTTTTTCTTAGTTAGGGTGTTGCTGTCTTTCCCATTGATTCTTTTTTTCCTTCACATTTTTAGAAAGAAGTAATATTTCTGAATGAAAGGGATCACAAATTCAATAAAATTCAGGAAATGTGTTTTCCTTAGTTTACGTTTTCAGGAATGTGCTGAATTCAGACTGATATTTCCACTTTTCTTTAAAGTATCTTCCTCTCCCAGGTAAATTAAACTTTCAGACCATGTTTTTTGTTTATGCCTCAGAAGCAAATGAGCAAACTTGCAAATTTATTTAAAAGTAATTTTTATCCCTCCTGAATTATTTTAAAAAGAAGATTAAATCTCACCATGTGACTTTAAATAGTTGCAGTGAGATAAAACGATATTCAGCAAGTAATGTTAATATAAGCAAAATAATTATGTTGTTATCTAGCTGGGGGGAAATCCTAAAGGGAATGATCTTGATTTGAGAGATAAAGATCTGTAATTGTGTTGTATTTTATACTTAGCAGCATGTCCAGATGACTGGGTAACACATTTGAGAGAATTATTCCATCATATGGCTTTTGGAAGAGCTGTTAGTTATTGCATTCTAAGACCTTCATCATCTAAGTTTAATTTTTCAAGTTGTTCATACCCTTGTCAATATTGGTATTTTTTTAGTGAGTGCTGGAAGTAATGACTTGTTATGACACATTCTACTTACATAATGCCCCTTTTTCTAACAAGGTCATAGCATAGTCGTCTATAAAAATTGCACATTCTTGCCACAACAGGCAGACACAGCTAGAAAGAGAATTTCAATTTCGAGTAACCATTTGTATGTGTGGTGCACAGTTCCACAAAGAGCTTCCATCCTACCATAAGTGCTCTGCCTTTTAGCTCTGGTTGGGGTTTTATAGCCACCATAAACTTCATCCTCTAATACATAAAAGCCTGCAAACATAGATGGGTGATGAGATTGATGATGGTGCTCTCCCACAGCTGCCCTCTCTTCCTTCCCCAGCAAGTACTGGGAGATGACACATGTGCCTACACAGGGTATATGAGAGGTTTGCTCCTGTATTAACTCCACCTGCTACACAGGTGGATTGTGTAGGGTATCCGTGGGCAGACCTGGTGCTGCCTCTCTCACCACAGATGACAAGTTGCTACCTCTGCCTTCCAAGGCAGTGACTTATCCCGTGTCCTCTGGACCCTGAAGTGGGAACATCCCCAAGGCCTGCGATGGGGCTGGGCGGTAGAGCAACATTCCACAGGCACTCTGCCCTTTGCTCCCACCCACTGTCAACCTTGGCATGGCCATGAGCTGGTAAGCACTGTGTACTTATAATTTCATCTGAGGAGTTGTTCTTGGATCAGCTAATTTGGGTTAGGAGAAAACAAAGAACCAGGTACCTTATTCTCACTCTCTAGTGGCCTCTGCTGTGACAAGACAGGACCTGCCAACCCTTCCATTCACTCCACTACACTTAATTCCAGTGATGTCGTACCCCGAAAAGATGACCTCGTTGCTCTAAACAGCTCAGACAGTAATTGCATCTGCCATTCTATTATTTGGCTTGCAAAAATTGGGCAAATGTTTCTATACGGAAAGTCCTTCTATTCCTTAGTGGTTGCCTGACTGCAAATCCCGTCATTTAGTTCAGGTATTATACTTAAATTCTGAAGTACTGAATATTGATTTTTTTTCTCATTCTTTTAATAAAAAAAATGTAATAACTTGATGTTCTTGAAATATCACAGTGTCAAGCCATCCACTGATGCAATCCATAACTCGCTTGATACCTTTCTGTGTTTGTAATGAGCAGTTGAAATTACGTATTAAAAAATGTCAATTAAATAAGTGTTAAATTGGACATAAAAAGAAATCTGGATGCTGTAGATAATATGAGGTCAGAACAATGGTAGCTGAGTGATGTAATTCTTGTAGTGTTAGTGACTGATGATCAATAGAAACAACCAAAAAAATGGCAGAGCAAAAACTTAACGCAGGAACTATCAACATTCATGTCTGTCTGAAATCAGAATTAGAAAGTCTGTGCCTAAATATATATAAATTTCTTAGATAAATTAGGTCCCTTTACTTTTCCTCTGCCCATACATTGACATTAACCATGATCTCAAGTCCTTTTTCCATGTGTCTCATGCTTATAGATCTGTTTGCAGCAGCACTGCTTCTGTCAAATTATTTCTGAGTCACATCTTAAGCCCTCAGCTGAAACTTCTGATCGTGTCTTTATCACTTCTTGACTACTATATGTGTCTTTGCAACCTTCTTAGATAACCATTCCCTCCCTCAGGGCGGAAATCTGTAGCTCTTTTCAATAGGGGGGGAACCAACACTTTTTTCACTGCAATGTGAAAACACAACTATGTCAGCAAAACTTGCCAAATAGTTTGGAAAGAAAAATGGAGCAATGCAATTAGTTAGACAGTGTATACACCCTTTTGGTGATTCACCTCTAAGTTGACAATAGCAGAAACCATCCAACAGTCACAGGAGAACACAGCACACAGTACCTACCAGCCTGGAGCAGGCACTGCTGCAGCTATCAGTATTACTGTCTTCCTCCCAGCTGTGGTTCAGACCCCACTCCAAATGTTGGGTTGTGAAAGTTAGTATGCGCTAGAGAAACCAGCCATCCCTTGGTGTAACAGAATCCGAAAGGGACTTCCTGACACAGAAGGAGTACTTTAAGGCAAATCATTTTTGGTTTAGCTACCTTTCAACTAAATTGAATAGAAACCAGGTGAGATATCAGCAGGCATGGAAGGACTACAAGACACATGGCCCTAGACAACCCTAGGACAAGTTAGGTTTCCTAATCACAAGAGGAATCTTTGTGCTGTCTGTCTCCAGGATGGAGGGTTTAGATAGGGAAATGAGTACTGCAAGTTTAAGCACTCCAGGAAGCCAGGAGCGGAATGGCACGTGCTCTGAAGTCTCCCTTGCCAACCCTCTCGCACCACCTCCATCTGAGGAATGTAATGAAGCATTTGCACATCTTTTCAAAGAGCAAGAGAGGCTCCTGAACTTTCAGAAATCAAAGTTAGCAGGAGTTATCTATCTTGTGTATAACATGAAGACGATTTTAGTGACAGGGCCAATGAACAGCTAAACTACCTTCTCCACAATATACTGAAAATTTATAAAGTTTGCTGAAGATGATCAACAGTTTAGTAAAACCCAGCCCCAACTCATCAATATTCAGTAAATGCATAATGTTATTTTTCTAGCATTTTCCCTCACTTGCACTGGCTTGATACTAGGGAATAGAAACATTTCTGCAGTTGCAGATCACTGTTCCACCTTACCAGCAACTGGCTGCTTCTTCTACCAAACTGACAGAGGCGTTTCCCCTTCCCTTGGCATGAAAGCCTATTTTTGTATGCATAAGGATATGTGAGGATATAAAGGCATGATTCTCAAGCCAGTCTATCTAACTTAGAGATATGGCCCCCATCATATGTTGTAACAGAAGCTTTTATGCAATCATAATGAGAAACTACATATAATTAGTATTGTATTTTTGTTCTTATACATCAAACTCTGTTTTTTCAATATCTCTCCCCCAGCAAGGAAGCTTTTTCAAATTTCTCTTGTTAGCCTTATACAGAATAAATGTCATTTTGGGTCTATTAAAATCCAGAAGATTGTCTTTTCCCATGGAAACACTGTATTGTCTATCGCATAAGAACTGCTGTCAATATAGTCATACTATTGCTATGTTCTTGAAATATAGAAAACCTTTTTAATAGGGAGAAGAAACAGCTTGAAATGAATAAAAACTGAAAAGTCCAAAGTATTAGCAGAGCTCTAGTAACCTGTCAGTTTTCCTCGAAGAACTTTGATAGCTGAACTAAATAAACAGTGCAGACAAGCAGCTTTTTGCCATGGCCTGGCTTGCAATTTGCACCTCTGAAAAAGCAATATTCTTTTTTCCTTTTCTTGATTCCTTTTAATCATCATGCCTCATTCCACTTCATGGCTGGCACTTCGGCTGCAAGAATCTAATTTTTCTTTCAGGTATACTAAAAGTAACACGACCTCCTAATGAACCTCTTTGCACGCACACACACACCACCACCACCACCACTACCCCCCACAGGAAATAAACTATTTTGAATTAATTTGTTCTCTGCTTGGGAAAGGACTGATTTGCTGACCTAAACATGAGGGTACAGATAACTTCTGAATACTCACACAGTTACTTGCTAGTGTGTTGGTTAAAACAGAGAGATTTAAAAATCATCGTTTTAAATCAGTAAGCTGAAAAATGCAGTTTAAATAGCTGATTTTATCTTGTTTTGCATAAACCTTTTTCCAAAGGAAATGTTGATTCCTTTTGCTAGTGCACATTGTAATCTACTCACATCTGTTTAAGCAAGTTATATACGGCGGGCCTCAGACCTTCTTCTGGTGTCAGAGGAAGGCTGGCCCATTAATATGTGTCCATACTTACAGTGCATGGGCAGTAGAGGATCTCTGCAAGTTTCTTCAGTCCCTATCCTGCTACACACCTGGATGTGCACCCACCTGGTGGCAGCATCCCTAGGAAGAGAGCAGCTTGGATGAGGCTTCTGCTGGAAGAGCATTTCATCTGCCTTGCAGGTTGCTTCTGAGAAATCACTAGGAAAGAGAACAATGAGGAATGGGCTGTGAGCCAGGGGAGCTGTCTTGGCAGATCACGAGTCGAACCACCCTGATTCAAACAACGAAAAAATAAATAGTATTTATTCTTATCCTCCGTCTCAGGTATTTCTATCACATGATAAACTGTGAAACCACCTCACTGCTTATTTACCAGGTGCTAGTTCCTTTCTTACTTATGATTTGGACCAAGCTGCATATAGATAGCAACTGCAGCTCAATTAGCATTCACAGAAACAAAGAAAAAACTACCTGAAATGTACTGAGAACACTTTTAAAATGGGGGAAAATAGCTTCCCATTTAAAAGTAGCTGACTTTTTAAAGAAAGGGAACAACATCTACTAATGAGTTGAACAGCAGTAGTTCTTTCTGGTCACAATCTCGCTAAGCTTTCAGAAGTGGTAGTAGATCTCCTCCTCTTCCCCTCCCATTTTTTTTTGAGACGTCTGAGGAGAAATATCAGCCTCTCTGCTTTTTCAACTCCCAGCTGGTTTTCCAGGTTTGAATTAAATAGTCACTGAATGAAACGGAGGAAATGCAGTGAAATGAAAAAATCATTCCCTCTGTCCTGCAAGAGGCTAGTGCTGTCAAAAGCCAGTTTAGCACTTCAGCACACTCTGGTTCCAGATTCTTAGCTGTATGAGCCATGTGTATAATGTTAGGGCTGTTTTTGACAGCAAGTTGAGATTTCTGCAGGGTTTTATTTCCTGTAGATATTATCCATTGAGACATTGTCATTGCTTGCCATATTTTCACAGTTCATTGTACATAGCCTTGCTTTTAACAAACACAGACAAAGCTAAACTTTCAAAAATATGAATTTGCTTTTACACTGGTTGCTTTCTTTTCTAAATCTGCCCTTCAAACAGTTGACACTTGTTTAACAAAAAGACTAGCATCCAAATTGGAACTGCAGGGGACTGTAATGCTGAGGCACAAAAACAAGCTGCAGGCACACAGTTTGTATCTGAAAGCAAGACTAGCTGCATCTGTGGGGTTACTCTCCCTCAGCTAATTAATGCCTTCACAAGCAGGACTAAGTAACTTGTGCGCAACTCCATGACAAAGTATCTATGCAATGTTGGACAGCTGCTAGACAATCTGTATGATCTCTTACCACATTTTGCAGATTTAGTGACTTTGGTCCCTGCTCGCTGCAGATATGCAGTAAATATGCCCTCAGTCTGCTGCCAAGCATCTGTATAGACTTAAACATCTGTAGAGCAGGAGCTTAAATGGAATGTGTAATATAATGAACAGCAGGCTACATAATTACCCTTTATTTACTTGTAACAAATCAGTTACTGCAAAGAATTGTATTTTCTACACTGAAAAAATGTTGCATGAATTAAATTGGAAACTGCACTTGTATTAATTCTGTCAATGAGCAGCATAATTTCAAGGTGGACAGGGTGAGTATAAGGACATAGAAAATAGATTATTTCTTTTGAAGAATTGGCAGTAGTACACCAAGTCTTTGCAGTAATTCCAAAGAGTTATTGGTTTTGGAGACAAAAAGAGCCATTGCATTCATCTGGCTTGACCTCTTGCACAACAGAGGGTTTTGCACAGCAAATTGTCCAATAAACCCAGTAGCTTTTTTACTTTGTTTTTAAAAGACCTTAAAAAAACCAAAACCCTGAAGTAACGAGGGAACTGCAATCTGCAAGTTAACTCACGATGCAAAACAGAAGTGAATAGAATGAATTTAGTACTTCTGACCCAGATTTAACCGAGTCCCACATTTAGAGTCTGCCATATTTTCACACAAATTCTGACCTTTATTCTGTCAGTCAGAAAAATCCTTCCCCTTCCCAGTAGTACTAGAGTGAAGAGAAAACACCACATTTAAGACTTATTTATTCTTGGGCAGTATGTGTGAGTAGTGCCAGATGGAGTACGCAGAATTAACGTCCACACCAAAGCTCTGGAGTGATAGAACTATGATACAGATTGATCCAACAATCCATGTTTCTGTTTGAAAAGGAGAACAAAGGAGAGCTAGAAAATGGGAGTAATGCACTGTAACACTGTCACTCACCTGAGTGCACAGAGAACATGAAGCAACAGCTCTAAGGAATAAAAAGTCTTGCATGCAGCTCTGTTCAGCACAGCCTTGCAGAGGACTGTGGAGTGCAGTACGAGAATATTGTGGCTTTCTTGGTCCATTTACCTAGGGAGGATTCACCTAAATGAGTCACCCGATTAGGAGGGTACAAATGTTACTATGACTGTCTGGTGGGGAATACAAAATACATGACCTCTTACACCTTTCCACCTCTGTTCAGACTGGACCTTCCCACTCTATCCCTACCCATGCCATTGAATGTAGGAAGATGAGCTGGAGATATTTTGTGCCAAGGTGTGTCTGCCTTGCTTTCATTCAGCTGTTTTTTTTCAAAACTGAGGAACTGTGAAGCTTTATGAAGCAAAATAAACCAATGAAGCATTATCTACAGGTTCTTTCATCCATCTGCTCAGTTCAGAAATGATCTTGTTTCTCCGTGAAATCTTAAAGTTTGGAGTGACTGACCTTGGTGGGAGGGGACTATCTAATGGGGTGGGATCCTACTGCAACCTGTCCTACCCTATGGACACCAGGGTGGTGCTGGGAGTACTGCACTGCCTGGGATTTACCTGAGCTTTCCTATTGCTGAAGAAAACCAAAAAGACCACCTGTAGTCAGAAGTGTTTCTCCTTTATTCCTTTGACATGAATCCCCAATGACATACAAACAAACAGCTAGAAACTAACAATAGAATAAATAATCATACAGTGAAGCTGTGAAGGCGCTTTTAGGTCTAATACTGAAAAATGTACTTTCTTGCTCATTACAGAAAATTGTGTTATGTATATTGTAGCTATATAAAATACGTAACAGTCCAAGGACATTTAAAAATCATTAAAAGAATTATCAGATGAAATAGATTCATATTTAAGTCCTACCTTTCAAGTAAAGTGGCTGTGTCAACTGAACTCATGTCAAGGCAAACAACTTCTTTTACAGGGTAGACATGTACCTCAAGGGAGTATTTACAGCACTGGAAACTACACAATGGTGTTTCAGTACCCTGTGATATTTGATACCTTTGATCCTTTGATCTGTTTTGTATCATCTACTGCAGAAGAGATGCCAAATTATTGAAAGCATGAGACCTTAGGTGCATCTGTAAAATGAGTGTGTGCACCTGTCATATATAAAATGCATCTTTTTTGGGTTCCAGTTGGCATCTGAATATGAAAAATGGGTATCTTTGCATTCTGAGCAGCTTATGAACTCAGTTGTAGTTATCAATTTTGCATGCATGTAGGCTCTTTAAGTACTAAATGAGACATGCTATTCAATAGGGATAAGCAGTAAAATATCTATACTTCTGAGCAAACCAAATAAATAATGTGTCTTGTGTTCAGAACAAGTCAGAAAAATGTTTAATTCCTGGAAGATAATTTGGTATTCAGCTACATTGTTTTTATAATAAATTGCATGTGTCTTAAAAATAATGTTACTAAATCATAATTTAATTCCTGTATTATAAGGAGGACTACTAAAGTGTCCATATGTTACCTGTCATATTCTGGATTTTTAATTCCTGTTTCTTTCTTGATCCTAGATTATATGGCTGTTATATTCCCCAGCTCCCAATGCAGTCCTTCTGTTCAAGCTACAGGGACTCATATTTTTAGGGCTGGAAATGGCTGGTTCACTTCTTCCTAGCAGTTAAGATGGTAGTTGCTACATCATGCATATGTCTTAAACCAGTAAAGTGTATGGTTGTATCACTGCAACACTTACACCTCCTCAACCACTGGTCCCAGCTGTCAAAAGTACCATATTTTAAAATGTAAGTCTAAAGTGAGAGGGGATGGTTATTAATGCTACTGAACAACTACTGCATCATCCTTCTCTACTGATGAGGGAAATCTTCTGTCATTAAAAATTACATTAGAAAAATGTAACTCAGTTCTTAAATTCCAACTTTCTTCCTTCTTCTGGCCTTGCCAGAAAGCAGGTACTCAATAAGAAGGACCTACTGCAATTCTTGTGATACTATGATTTTGAAAATCTTAGCAATTGAAAGCAAACAAGCAAATAGGGAAAAGCCTTCTTTATATTATTTTTGGGTACCATTTTAACTAGAATATAAGCAATTTAATTGACAATGGTTCTGTGACATCTGACACCAATTGCATGAGACATATTCTGCTGCTTTCGGCCCCCCCAGGTATAGGTTGGTTCCCTGTCAACATTTCTGTCCAGTACCAGTGGCAGCAGACTGTGGCAAAACTCTAAAGCTTTCATTATTAAAAATCTTCTTTGAAAAAACAAAAAGATTTTATTGTGATCGGTGGAACTTTCTGGTGTGGTGAAGTAAGAGGATAGATGAATGGACATGATACAAATAATATTTTCTGGTGTACATAATTTTTGGTAAGACACTCTGCCACCTAAAAGAAGATAATTTATAGTAATGAACTCTGCAAATCTTGCTCCTGTCATTGCCATTGCTCTTGTGATAGCAGATGAAGAAACAGTAATGGCAGTAAAGATGGAGTAGTTTAATTTTAGCAGATGTATACCTATCTTGCAGGATGGGAGCATATTGCACACTAGAAAATAGGTTACATTTTCTTCTTCACACCTTTACTTCCCCTTTTATAAGTAAAAATTTTCTTCCTCCTCAATTATACATATATGTATACACATATACACACACAAATAACTCTTATTTACTGTATGAAGAAGTAGTTATATGAAATGTAACATTCACAGCCATGATGTGTATCTACCTTCTTAGCCAGAGGAATGTGTTACACCAGTTCCATGCGCGCATTGGGCCAAGATGAGTAGAGGTTACCAGCAGCAGAGACTTCACAGAAGTACAGAAGAGGTACAGGCCAGGTAAATTTCTTAACTAGTGTACTGGCAGACCTTCTATGTTTAAATATAGAGCTGTATTTTATGTTTTATTGAAATTTTCCCTTTTTTTTTACAGTTACTTGTTTATATCACATCCTGCAGCCCCGAGAGCTCCTGATGATGTCAGTGAGAGTTTTGTATAGACAGAGATTTTGGGACTTAGTTCATAATAGAAAAGATGATTGATGTGGAGTATGAATACAGATGCATTGATTTGTTGATCTGTCCAAAACTAGTCTGACACAGGTCCAGTTGGCAGAGAAGACCAACATGAGGATACAAAAATATGGGCATTTATCTCCTGGGACTTACAAGCCTGCCACTTGAACCAACAGACTGCATAACATCCTAATGTACTTGGCCAGCGCAGCAGCCAGCAAGATTACCATTCATAGACTTTGAAATGAAACACCCTTCACCCTGTTTATGCTTCATGCATGATTAAGTGCAAAGAAAGCAAGCCATATCAGTATGACAATCTGTCAAGGAGAGGAACCTTTTGCACAATGATAAAACAAACATCTAAACACATCTTCAGTGTAAAACCTCTAGTGTTGTTTATAGAGTATTACATGAAAACTGTATTAAAAGTACATTAAGGCTGAAAAGTCAAGCTTCTCAAAGTCAGGTAATAATGGAATTCAGACTGCCTGTGAAATCAAAATTTTGTTCTTTAGGTAATATTCATTATTATCCAGTAATTAGACAGCTGCATGCTGTATCTTTGCATAGGACCCAGGCCTTCCTCAGAGCAGAGCATTGATGGTGCTCAGTGAATGAGAAGCTGTTCAGTATTTTGGTTTACCCTTATTATTTAGTGAGTTTTTATTTATTTGCTTACATACTTATGTACATGCTATTTACTGCCACTTCATACTCCAGCATCCCTTATGTCATGTCATAAGTTGATGGGATAAGTCAGGTTGGAAGGGACCTCAGGAGGTCTCCCATTTGACTGAAAGCAGGGTCAGCTGTAAGACAAGATGTGGTTACTCACAACCTCTCTGGGCAACCTGTTCCACTGCCTGGTTATCCTCCTTATAAAAAAGGTTTTCCTTAAATCCAGTCTCCACCTTTCCTGATTCCACTTGTCCCCATCAGCTCTCATCGTCCCATCGTGCTGTGAAGAGCCTGGCAGTGGGTCTTTCGTAACCACCCCATAGGTGCTGAGGGGTTGCTGTTAGGTGCTCAAGAAGCTTCCTCTTCTCCAGGCTGAGCCAGTCCTGGTGCCTCAGCTCCTCCTCACAGGGTGAGTGCTCAAGTCCCAACTGTCCTGATGACCCTCTGCTGAACTCCTTCCCCTTTATCAATGTCTTTCCTGTGCTGGGGGGGGGGGGGGGGGGGGGGCAGAAAAGGACACAGTAGTGTCTAAATGTAGTGTAATGAGTGTTGAGTAGAGATGGATAATCACTTCCCTGGATCTACTGCCTATGCTCTGGTTAATACAACCCAGGGTACTTTTGGCTTTCTTTGCTGCCAGTGCACACTGCTGGCTCATGCTCAGCCTGCTGTCCCCCTGGAGCCCCAGGGCCTTTCCTGCAGAGATGCTCCCCATGCAGTCGGTCCCCAGGCTATGTGGTTGCACAGGGTTCTTCTTTCACAGGTGCAGAGATTTACATTTGTCCTTGCTGCATTTCATAAGATTCCTGTCACCCTATTTGGGTCCCTGTGGATGGCAGCTCTGCCCTCAAATGTATCAACTAGTGCCTTCCAATCTGGTGTGATCTGCAAACTTGATGAGAGCACACTCCATCATCTCCTCTAGAATATCGATAAAGATAACAGGATGGCCCCCATGATAGATCCCTACAGTACTCTAATAGTTACAGGTACACCAGTAGAGCAAATCTGTTAGAGCCTACCTTGTGTGACCCATCATCCAACCAGTTTTTTATCCTTCTAGTTGTGAACCCACCCAGACCATAATGTCCTGTGAACGCTGCCATCACCACCCTCACAGCAAATGGATGCTGGACAAAGGCATTTGCCACTGCTGGAAGAGTCTCCCTCTGCTCTGCATCCCTTCTTGCAAGACTACAAACCTAACGGAATGCCTCCTGCCTGTGGTTCACTTAGCTCATGAACGCTGGTGCTGTCGCACACTCCTGCTGCATGGCCTCTCTCATAAAAAAATAAACAATATTTCTTTTTTGTATTGTGCAGTACATGGTCCTATGACTCATTTACTGCATGCTATTCAGTTCTGATTAGAGATGTGGATATTTCAGCATAGGCTTTTCTGTGGAACTCACTTCTATCACAAGCAAGTAGCAATGCTTTAATCTCTGTAGCCTCCAGGAGAGGTAAGGCGGTGGATGTGGAATTGTTCTGATGTGGAATCATCTCTGCTGATTTCAAGTTATGTTTAAAATGTGTAAGTCTGATTATTCACAGGATTTAGCTTTATGTAGCACATTATGCATTCAGACAATAACTCTCAAAAGTTTTTAGTTGGGGCCAGGAATAGTCTCAGAGGCTAAATTTGTGCACCCAGGAAGTAAGAAATACATGTCGAGAATTATTCATACATTCAGACATCTGGCTTTGGAGCTGTCAATCATCACCCCTCTCCATTGACTGCACAGAGAATTTGGGCTCTGGATTTCAGACCATTGTGGGAAGTTTGATGTGATTTGCTTCTCATCACTCCAGAGCCTCTGGTAGACCCCAGCTCTCCAAGGGAGCACTGAAAGCTACAGGAGCATGTTGTTGCAGTCCCGTCCTCCCTCAAGAGATGCCACCTTCCGCCATACATCAGTAGGTATCTTACAGGTAAGAGGTGTTTTCAGTAGGTGTTTCTGCTTAATGCCCTGAACACAGACCACCCGTTCATTGAGCAGAGCAGAGGCCTTGGGTTATACAGTTTACATATTACACATATCATCAGGCAATTGAGGACTGTGACATAACATGTATACAGAGGTTTCCTGGATTGTCATCAAGTCTGATGTTTCTTTAAAGTATTTGACTTTGGAAACCTCAGTAGAAATCCTTTCAATAGGTTCAAGCATTTGTTTGTTTGCTTAGGTAACTATTTATGAAACATCAGTTAAACCGCTCTACATTTCTATCTCTCTTACTCTGGAGATGGTGTGTGCATGTAGATGTAAAACCTTTTAAGCTCCTTTACTTGCTGAAGTTAAGGCCAGTTAAACACTTCTTCAGGATGGCTTTCAACATAATAGCTCATCTGAGGTGAGTCAACTAGATGACATCAAACTCAAATCTTTCTCAAAGCCTAAATTACCCAACAACAACAACAAGAGGTACACATCTGAGGTCAATAGGAAGGCTATCAATTATATGGAAAGCTAAAGGAGGGAGCTGTGGGTGGGATAGAGAGACATAGGGAAACATAAATTGATTCAGAGTTTTCAGATAAAGGGGAAATGAAAAAGCAACGTAAGAGAAATTCATTATATTCTGCGAGACTGAATGGGAAACACAGGTCTCAAATGAGCCAGACTCCAGCAGGACTTCCTATATGCCTGAAGGTAGGTTCAGGATTAAGTACTTGCAATGAAAGTACCTGGGTGAAAATTCAGGCAGATTCTTATTTTACCCAAGCCACTTCCACCAGTAATAAATATCCATCTCAATAGCAGCACTGTTCTGTACTCCTTTTAGAAACATTTTCATCGGCCAGGGTAACCTGTGTCCATCACTGAAGAAAAATTTACATACTTGAAGCAGCTAGGAATTTATTGAGAAAGGCAGACAAGGATAAGCATGTTAGGGCAAAATTAAATTAGGACTGTGAAAGTGTAAGAGTCTTCTGGCTACAGGCTAAACAGTGTTGCAGCAAATTTTCATGCTTAAAGATTCCTTTTAAGAGTGGCTTGTGATGGATCTTGTCTCAAAAAAAAAAAAATCTGAGCCATTCTTCAGCTCTTTATAAGATGGCACCATGGTTAGCTTAACATATCCTCACTCTTTGCTAAAATGAGTAGCTATAAAGTTATGGGACAGAGATGAAAGTAACCCTTCTGTACTAGGGACTCCAGCTACAGTGAAACAGGAGGAAAAACAAATCACATGTTACTAACAGCAGGCTAAATTAATTGAACTCCAGTGACAAGTGGCGTATAACAAAAGGTTTATGAACTGAAGACAGGCCAAAAATTCTCTACTGTTACAGATTGCTGCAGACTGGCCATGTCAGCAATGCTTACAGACAGAAATATCAGGGGCATCAACCCATTAGGAATACTGTATTTAGAAATGATGGAGTGTGCACCCATAATTTAGTTCTGTGCTGTGAGTGCAGAACTAGAATGGATGGGGTAGTTTGGGTTTTCAGGCTTACAGTATCCTCATATCACCTCTTCCACACAAATTAGCATGTTTATCAATGGTTCCATCCTGAGCAATAGCTTTCAGGACTCATTTCACATTGCTTTTGAAAGAGCAGAAACACACCACCAGGGAATAGAACTGGCTGGGAAAACTGTGATGGCACATTTCTATCCCTGGATTTTGGCAAAATAAAAATGCTTGGTGGAAGTGGTTCAATTTTGACTATGTTTGTACAGCTAAGTATTTGTGAAAGTTTGGAATAAACTGTGAGAGTTAAAACAAAGAGGTTCTTAAAATCTTGATTATTACATGAAATGCCAGGTAAGAAAGAGCACATTGGCTCCCATGGCGACTGGTGACAGCCTTTGTAAAGGAAGAGTCCTTCCTCACCCCTTCATGCTACACAGGAGGTATCAGCTAAACAGAGTCACTACCACATTTGGTAGGTATTACCAGAAGGTTAGTTTTCTACATTTAAATTTAATTTCTCTTACTGGCCTGAATCATTCACCGAGATATATGTGAGAGCACCCTGGAGTCTTGTGAATAGGAAGAGAGAAAATCCTCCTGGAGCAGCAGAAAAATAAGGAAAATTAAATTAAGGTGGTTGGGTGAAAGCAGCAAACTGCTCTACATTTCTTTCTCTCTTATTCTAAATATGGTGCGTAGGTATTTGTGTAGATGTTAGACTCTTTTACTTGCTGAAAGTAAAGAAAAGCTGTCTTTCCTCTCTGGCTGACAGTACAGTGTATTATTCATTTGCACTGTATGAGTCATCGCCTACTCTGTTAGTCAAAGAAAATTATTGTGACCAAGGGGAAAGGTGAAAAATAGTCCAAAACAGAATTATAGGCCTCCCTGTACCATATTTTGTTATCAAATTTACAAGCAGCCATGTGCCAGGACAAACAAGGAGCTGACCCCAGGACAGCAGACAACTAGAGATGGTGTTTTTGGCCCTTGGTTGCATACATACTTGTGGTCTTAATTTCTTCTCTGCAGAGTCCCAAACCTTGAACATCGAACGTTTCTAAGTACAATGCAAAAATTTTCCTTGCTAAATATGTTGTACTGCTAAAGCCACAAGATTAAAAATAGTTTTGGACAAATGTACCATCCCTTTATAACATTTCATCAGTAGGACTCAAAGCATTATTAAAAAGGAAAATGCCACTGAAATCCCGGTTATTTGTAAAGATGGAAAACAGAGTCTCTGTTCAAAGTCAGTCCACAGCTAAGCTGGGAGCAGAGCCCTGATGTCCCAATGACCAGACATCCTCCCAGAGCTTACAACATCTCCATTTTATACCAATTGCTTTAGCTCTTATTGCATCAAAATGTGGATCATTAAGATACGCAGCCAGATATAACTTTTAAGGAAAAGAAAGGGCTCTGTGCTAGGGCAGCTGTGTTACAATCCTGAAAATTTGGATTTCTCCCCTAAATTTCCTGTATGGTTCTTAAGCAAATCTCTGTTTTTTCAGTTTGTTTTATGTACAATGGGGCTAAAAATAGCTTTTTAGCTCTCAGACCTTCACAGCCTGTGAAGTACTGAGATGCTTTGCGGACAAAAGCGTTGCTTAGAAACAAAAGTAAAAACCAAAGGTCCCTAATTTTGCTTCCCAAGGGGACTTGGAAACCAAAATAGTGCCTCAAGACAGTGTTTTTCCTGAAGTGCACCAGCAAAGTTAGCTTACAGGCAGAAAATGGAGCCAGGCTGGGATGTGCTGTGTTTTGGAAGCCAGGTGGCCTAGCAGCAAGCACCGTGTCCTGAGCTGCTGGCTGTGGTTAGCTCTGCTGCTGCCACACAGTCCACTGCTCCAGGCCTGGCTACCACACTCCTTCAGGTGCTCGGAGCTCTGCAGGTGTCCTCTGAACCTCCCAGACCTCCCAGGACTTCAGCAAGCTGAGTATGAAATAGTTATTACCAGCAGCTGCTGCACTGAGTGGGACTCCGCTTTAAGTAATTCATTTTGATAACAATGTGTAGGTTAATTGATCAGTCATTAACTTTCTTGCTTCATAGTTTTTCCTAATTAACTCCATTACATAGAAGGTCCGCAAGGCATGTTCCTTGGTGAGTATGCCTACTTTTTATTGCTTTTTGCAAAAGTACAACATATGTGCAAGTTTTCAATGCCATTCCATCTCTTAGCATCCCCTTTGGTGCAGCATATTCCATTTCTGAACTCTTCTAGACAACAGTTAACCTCTTTTCCCATGAGAAATACTGGTCATATATGCTGCAACAGGAATTCAAGTGTTGACAGAAATTTCAAGAAACAAGTACCTTTTTCCAGGCCTGGCAGCTTTTCCTGTGAAAATTCAGTTATGGGCTTGTGGAGACAATCAGGAGCAACCACAGACCCAAGTATTCCTGATCCTTTTTTAAGTCTAAAAAACAAAGCTAGTGAAGAGAATACTTTTCTGGCACAAATGTTTATTGCAAAACCGTGCAGTGGCAGCAAGGGTCAGATGGCACATCCAGGTGTCATTCTGCTCTGGTACTTTGCAAATGGACAAATCTTCCTATGCCAGTGCATATTTCTGCCCTAGATCCTGTTGTTATAGGTACAAGGTGGGAGGCATGTCCTACCCTTTACGTATTATCTCATTCTGGTTGGCTATGAGATGCAGGAGACCATCCTAGTCTCTAGGTAATGTTAGGCTGAAGTACAAGGAGACAGAGGAGCCGTGTGCCTGACTGAGCAGAGATGGTACAGCTTCCAGGAAGGGAAGGCACTGGTGGGCAAGGGATGTATATGCACACCTCTGTGCAGGCATAGGGCACCGATCATAGGTTATAAGGGGAGATTTCTGATTTAACTGTTGGAACAGTTGCTTCAGCTGAACAAGATCAAGTTCCTGCAACACAAGTCTGCCAGAGGACTGAGCTAGAAGGAAGGCAAGGCATGCAGCCACTAGGTCCATATTAATCTTTAAATAGCGAAGCTGCATCAGCAGAAGCCTGAAATCTTCCAAAGCCACACAGGCACAACTACAGCGCAGGGCGCACTCACTCCCTGTTATGTCTGTCTCATTGTGATGTGTGATATGTGCTGGCCACATGCTGTCCCCATGTCAGGAAGAATCCCAGGTGTGCACTGTTTTCCTTGCCCTGATTTCCCTGGGGAAGAACATAGCAGCTGGGAAGAAGCTGTGGTGCACTCCCATGTCGTGCACTGCTGGGAGGCTGGGGGGTATGGGGTGAGCTGCATAAAGCACCTGCTCTGCAATCTAGATGTAGGGGCAAGTTTTTCATTTTTGATGGCAGAAAATCTATGCACACCAAGCTCCCTCTTACAGCCTGGAAAATATGACCACACTGACCCTGCCGAGCTGTGTAAGATTGCTTAGCAGAGAGGAAATGGAAGGAGTTCATGACTATTTTTAAATTTCATTGTAAGGCAGCATCACCTTGAAAAGAAATTCCTAAGACCCTAGCTACAATAATCTATGATAGGAGGATTAAGACATACATGAGTTGTAAGGAGATAAATACCTCTGTACTCCTCTTGTAGCTTCCAATGGGCCATTTAATGAGAACAGTAAGAATGAAAGAGCAAAACCTCTCTGGCCCTCTACTCAATTTTCTAATTAAATGGCAGGACACATTTTTTTTGAGTATTAGATGTGGATGCTCAACATAGTATCAATCGAGAAGTATACAACAAACAAACATGTTTTCCTTTTATATCTCTCTAAATTCTCCGCCAAATTCCAGTGCCTCACCCTTCATACTTCCATTCCAGTGACATTTGCAGCCTTTCCTCACTCTCCATTTACCACATACCACTTTTTTTCCCTACAACACTCACACTAACCTGCTTTTTAAACCTGTGTCCAAAAATTCTTATGAAACTACTGTGGTTACCTCCCACGAAACCTCCATCTAAGATACTCTCCTGGACCTAACAGCTGGAGAAGTCAAGTCACTCCCTAAAAGACTTGGTAGGATCTGTGTGTCCAGGCCCATTGCAAAGGTCCTTCAGTGAACCCCGTGTCTGCAAAGGGATGACCCAGGTAGTTCTCCAAAACAAAACCCTAGGGAAGGGCATGGTAGTGCATCATTCTGGAGAATCTAAAGGGGAAGACTATAAAAGTTACTTGTGTATAGTTCTCTGACTTAAAAGGATGGAGAACTGATTTTCTTCCCTGGGCAGATATCGTTAGTTTTCTGCAATGCAAGTACAATAGCAAAATAGTTCTTTAAATATGCTTACATTTGGAGCGAGAAGCACGGATAAGCAATTGCACTGCAACAGCATCCCACTACCAGTTGCCTCTCTTACTGTTGTTTTAGAGTTTGTTACCAATTGTTTAATGCTGTGCTCTCCTAACGATCATCATTACCCTGTTTTTCTGTCCTTCACCCTTAATTACCCATGGTTCATCTGAAGATGATGACAACATGGAAATATGACCATGCAGTTAGAGACACCAAGAATACTCATATTGAAAGATTTACACTGTGTGTTCAGTCTTACATGTGGAGCAGCTGAGATCTTTCAGACCAGTGATCTGCTCTGAAAAGCCAGCTGCTCAGAAGCCAACATTTCCTCCAGCTGATGACCTTGCTCTTGCTTTCCCATTCTGTGTGTCATATATCCTCTCCCTGTGTATTTAAATAATGTGCATTTTCAAGTCCCACTATGCATCACCTCCTGCTATTACATAAATTCTTATGGGAAATATTTCTCCACTGGCCACTGCTGTTTTCAGGAAAACGTCCTTGAAAGAAGATAGAGAGTAGCTATGGCATTAGAGGGGCCAGACATGAAGCAATGACACTGAATCCCGAGGCTTCTGGAGGAGCTCCAGGAATGAGTTTAGCCTGAGACTGGCTGCTTAAATCTCTGTATTGGAACTCTCCAAACCACAGGGATACCAAAGCTTTAGGAAAACATAGAGAATTTTTATGCATCTCTTCCAGTAAAATGGTGCTTGTGTCTTAAGGGGAAACCAAATAAACTTTCAAACTTAGTTTTGAGGGATTGCTGAGAAAGGAAAATCCTGGAGTCCCACAGATATGCATGCTCAGCTACCATTTTTCTGAAACTGTGACTGTAATACCACACTTCTATTTGATACTTTAAGGGAGTTTCTAACACTTCTTTGCTTGCGCTGTCTTTAGCAAGCCCTTTCAGGCACTACATAAACTTCTGTCTCTCTATAGTCTTAAAGTATTTCAGGGTATCTGGCTGCACTACTTTCATCATAAAACATGATCTCATTCTTGCAGACAGCCTAGTTACAGAGGAGGAATGCCATGTACTCTGTGGCAATATGGAAATTCAGTTCTTCAGTTATTGAACCTTCTTGTGCCAGTACTAGTTCCAGCCCATTTAGTCACAATTTTTTTATTAATTTTTTTTTTAGAAGCATTAAATACTTTGGTTTCAGAACTAACTTCTGATTTCCAATTAAAAGTGGCACTTGCTATCCCACAAGTCAAACTTGTGGGTCATCATTCCTTTTTAGGATAAAACTTTACAATACAGCTTCTAAAATTAGCAAAGGTAACTGGATATTAAATCAATGGCTCAGCATATAGATAGAAAACATAAAAAAGTTATATTCTATTAAATAAGGAAATATGAATGCTGAGACTGTAAACATGGTTAGATCCAACATAGTTCTTCAATGCCACAGGCAAGTGAATAAGTCAAGGGCAGTGGTCTCCATGCAGACCTTTCCATAAGGTTCCTTAGTAAGTGTTCCTCCACTTCAGCTATCCTTTATAGGTTTGCCTGTAGTTTGTTCTTGTCTTTTCTGTTTGATTCCAAAAATCTTTAGCTTTTAGTGTAGCTCTCCCACACACTGATGACCTTTTAAATAATTAAAATGCTAACAGTTCATTCAAGCTATTATGCAACTCACTCTTCAAAGTAGCAGGCAAAGGATCAAAACTGGGAGAAAGAAGACCTGTCTGTGCTACTTGGTTTTGACTTGCTTTGTTTTCCTGACAGGCTCTGCTTGAGGAGAACTGAGAAGCGTGCTTTGTTACTGGTTCAATGCTCAGAAATTCTCAGTGTCATGTCATTATTCATGATTTCTGTTTTGATCATTTAAGCAATCTTTTCATGTTGTTTTCCTCCTGGATATATTATCTGACATGCAACAACCACAGTTTTCATAAAGCTCTTTGGTGCCTGTGGGTACACACGTAGCTGACGCCTGTTTAAATGGCAGTTTCACAGCCTTCGGAGGTATGCTGCAACATCCAAAAAAACAATTGCTGCACTAGAAAGCTCAAGACACTCTTAAAATCATCTACTCAAAACAGTGACATAACTTGGGAGGAGAGGTAGAATCTGGGCAAAGTACAATGTCAAATTAAATACCCTGGACTTACTTCTGAAAACACGCCATTGTTATATATCAAATCAACAGGAACTTAGAAACTGATAAATTTAAAATGAAGAAATCTTCTTAGAGAAAAAAGGATGGTAGATTTAAAAAACAAGAGTTACAGAAACATCTTCATCTTGGCTAAATAAATGAAAATGAAAAGAAGGCTAAGCTAGGTTCCCACAAAAGTGAAAAATATTTCAAAAATGTTAATACAGCTGCCCTGTTACAATTAATAGGAAGTGTCAGTGCCATGATACGGCAGTTCTGCTACAGCGAGAAGTGGTATATAAGCCCTACAAATGCACAAGAATGGGCAAATAAACCAGGATTGTCTAAAGGATTATAAAAACAAAACAAAAATGTGTGTTGGTGTGACTGGTACCCCCTACTCCCCCAGTTACTTTTATAAATTTTGATAGCTGTACATGCACTTGTGCTTCCATAGAATCACACAAATCGAGACAAGGAAATTGGGATTACTTCTAGAATGAAATTCTTCTCAGAAACAGAAATTCCTGTTGCACATCTCCAGGGTCCCAGGTAAAATTCCTAGATAATAAAACCCAGACAGAAGTTTTGTGTCTTATATTTTTGATAAGTGTGTTTAAATAATTTACTATTGATATTTCCACATTAATTTTTTGCATTTTAAATTCTACTTTCACCTTGAATCCCTCGGCTGTGAGAACGCTAAGCCTTTACTATTGTGTATGCATGTATGTACATTAGCTTGCTCCGATACAGCACTTTGCATCAGCAAAAGCAACAGACATCATTACCTGCATTTTGCAAGAGGAAAAACAAATGCAGAGCAATGAAGTTACTTAGCCAAGCCTATTCACAAAACCAGTGGCAGCATCGCAATGGAATCCAGGAGTGTTAGTTAACATTGGCCAATATAAAATTCCTATACTGAAAAAGTTTTAAAAAGTTCACATTTAGTCATAATTACATCATTATTTTAATGGTTAACATTATAGGAAGTCAGCATGAGAATACATGCTACATACAAAGAAAACCAAACAATTTAATGACACCAATATATAAACACAGTATTTCAACATTGAAATAGGAAGAACATAAGCAAACAAAAGAAAGGAATGAAACTTGGACTAGTGGCCATTTCCTCAATAATTTTCTTTTCTATGTAGCAAGAAATTGGAGACGAAATGAAACATAAACATTTTGATAAACATGATGCAGGTCCCAGCAGCATTTTCTTGGGTGAGAAGACTGACTATATTCAGGGCATTTAAGTGTAACATCAGAAGACTCATTGCATTATAGGGAAATGCTAGAAAACTAGTTAAAGAACCTCAGTAGACAATGTCACATCGTTCTGTCCTGTCTTGTAACTCTCCTGCTGCCTAGAAAATTACATGACAAAATGAGATGTGGCATGTCAGCCAAGCTTTCCTATAGGATGCGCTTCCTGAAATGGCTATAAACACCAAAACATTGGTGTAGGTTTTATTCTTTCTTTGCTTGAAGTAGTGACAAGGTTGTCATTCAAATTATCAAGGCACCTGTTTCTAGATGCCCAGCCTGCTTTCTGAAGGCCAGCATGATACTCTGGCTGTCAGCAAATTAAAAAAAAAATAAGTGATTGCATTTGAGAGATACAATCACTTTGCGTAACATATGAACCATTGTAACTTTTAAACTGAAGGCAACAAAACAAGAATCATTTCCTTCTGGGCCATATTCCCCCAGACTTGTTCTAACAAATCCAATTCATACTTAGCTGCAGTTTCTAATTCTCTTGGATCTCTGGGGGACAATGTCACCTGCTTTGCTTCAGAGTTTCCAGTAGAAAAAAACCAGCCAAAATTAAGATTTATCGAACTTAAGTAAAAGGACTAATCTTTGCATTCCCTCCTGCACCACAATGCCCACTGAAAGAAGGCAATAAGCAGTATTCTCTAAGCAAAAAAACCCAACCAAACAAGGCCCCAAACCTTTTACTCAAATTTAGCCTCAATAGACTGGATGTATGCACCATGACTTCTGAATTTAGTCTGATAGTTCAGTATAAAAACACTATATGAAATTCTTATATCAGAAGAAGAATTGCTCTCCCAAATTATATACCAGCATGACTAATGACATCTTATCATAACTCTGAAATGTCAGTGATTTGGCTGCTTCTAGAATCATAATAGTGAACAAAATATAGCACTGTGTGATCCCAAGCATTTTGGTTCCAATCCATAGTTTTGCCTTACATTTCTGATTTTTTTTTTTTTAGGACTTACTTAATCATCTACATTTTCAGTTACTTGGGGCTGTTAGATTCATAAGTATTTTCACATCATAGACCTATTTGAAATAGGTTACCATGTATCCCTGAATCTCCTCCAATACAATATTTTTTCCATGTAATTTTGTCCAGTCCAGTGCTAAGAGCACAGGTTTTCATCACTTTGCTCTCCAGAAGGTATTGCATTGCCCACAGTTCTGTACTAGTTGTTCCAAGCCAGGTTACACCTGCTTGACCTTACCTGCAACTCCCTAAAAATGACTTCCTGCCTATCTTGAGGTACTCCCAGACCTTCTCCGTACTGTTTTCTCAATCCCACCCCCTCAAACACTCAATTATTCTTTAATTTAGCAACTGCTTAGATCCCTAACTTTGTTTCCGACTTATTCAGGAATTTTGTAAATCTCAGAAGCCTACTTTTGGTTATTATTTCTCCATGTACCATATTCTGTCAGACAAGGCATAAGGGTCCTGTCTCACAGAGGTCAACCTCGCCTGTGCCAGGCATCAAATACTTCATGGTTTCTTTGCTTGTGATCCTTTGAAGACCACAAAACCTAGAAATAGCCCAAAGGACACAAGTTTTGGTGAAAACAGGAAGTAATGAAACATTCTGGACAGGCTTAGTTCCTGCAACTGGTAATGGCAGATGCCCAATAATGCCTGTGCCTGTTGTGTACATGTTGCATTGTATGGTGGATGGGTACCGATGACAAGTTTTGGAGTGGTTTCTTTTGGTTAAGGCATTTTCCTTAACATTTGCTTAAGGAAAAGTAATTTCAAGAGCAATATTTTATTAATAAGTTATTCAGAAAATAACCAGCTTTCATTTAGAAAACAAGAGTCAATAGACTGACGAACTGATACAGTCTTTAAAACATTTAAGAGCAGACTTGAACTGAATGCATACAATAAGGGATCTGAAACCAATTTATCTAAGGTCTTCGCATGAAGATCCTTGAGCTGACTTATTTAAGTGGGCTTCCAATTTCACCCTAAAGCTCTATCAACTTTTTTTGCAATAAGTCACTGCTTTATTTCCTCCACAAAAAGGTTTTTAAAAGCCCTATATCTACTTGCTGAGTTCTTCTCCAGCAGAAAGGTTTAAATTCAGGATACAGTTTTGCATTTTGGAGGCAGTCTTCTTCTGAAGCTCTCAGCCCCGTTACACTGACAGGCCTTATGATACAGAAAGGAACAACTATGTAATTGGTTTTGTTGGTGTCATTGCCTGACACCAGATAGAGCAGGAAAGATTGCAGAGACCAACTGATTCCTTTTAACACAGGGTTTGTTAATATTTTTTTTTTCTGGAAGAAAGGTAATTTGCACTGGTTGTGTTGTCAGTTGTCAACAGGTTGCTACAGTGTGCAGTCAAGCTTCCAAGCAGAGTTTTGTTTTGTTTTCTGTTCTTGCCTGGATTCCTCCTTTAACCTTATCAAAGCAGTTAAATTTCTTCAACCTAGCAAGCTGAGCCATGTCAGCGTCTTAAGATAGTCACTGTTGACACGGCTGAGCAAAGCTGAATTGATCTTACAACCCTCAGGACATCCTGCACAGCATGCATGCTCTATACTACCACCACATGCCTGATTTAAAGTCCAGACTTTTCTAACTCATTGTTGGCAAGGTAAAATGGTTTGTACCACTAACATTATTTAAGATCTTCCTGTTGCCACAAATGCTATCCCAGTAACTTTAGACCGTATGCTGGAGATGGAAAAGGAGGACAGTGATGACACGCTTGTTTGCACTAAAAGCAAAACAACAAAAAAACCTCAACCTGAAACAACAACAACAAACCACGATTCAAGTTGAGCTGTACCTGTCTATCTGAGAAAGCAGCAATAAAACAAGATTAGTTACATTAGAGAACAAAGTGTGGCTGACAAGGCTTTCAGCTACTCTCCATGAAGAACTTGACAAGTGAATGGCTGTTTTCCAAGCTGTTAGGCACCCGAGTTATTGCACATTTGTTTGTATCCTATATGTTTTTCCATTAGCAGGCACACACTGAATCGCAAGAATCCTGTCTTTAACACTGTGAGCACAAAAAAGGCTGGATTTTGAAAAATAGGAAACTTCAGAACCAGGTCACCAAGGTCATCAAGAGAGGTCGGCCCTAGGTCAACAGACAATCTTAACTACTTGTTCTGTTTACTTCATTCCTCAACAATATTCATACATCCTAACTTTTCAGCAGAGAAACAAAAGAAAATTGTCTTAGAACGAAGAATCACTTTGTTTTCCAAAGGGTCTTTGTTTACATATTTACATGCCTACCTGATTGTGTGCAGCCATTTAATAGCCATTTAATGGTCATTTACAAAGTGCCTCCTAGAGAGGTGACAGACAGTTATTGGTGAGCTGATTTCAGTGCAACTACTAGATCAGTGAAAAATGCATAAGCTTGTATGGTTGTGGCCTATGAAGCAATGGCCATTGATAAAAGGGAAAAAAAGTTACATTTGAAAAATAAAGGACCAAGTCTTAATCACAGTATTTAACCTTCCTGAGGGACAATGGGCTAGCAGAAGACTGGCACTGCCCACTGGGTGGGACTGCTCCTTGAATGAAATGGAGTAACACTATGCTTCAGCCTTAGGGTTCCTCCATTACTAATGGCACTAGTTTGGGGATGCTAAACACCTGTGGGATTAACAGAGCAGAGTTTTCTGGGACTCTGCATGTAATGGACCATCTATGCCAGGGTGCAGAAAAAGAAGCAATGGTCACACTGCTACACAAGGAGGAAAGACTCTTCTACCACAGATCTGTATGTCCACTTTGCAGAGCCCAAGTAATCATTAAAGAAATGAAAAGCAGCAACTTTATAGCAAACTTCATATATATTAAAATCCTATTTGTATAACCACAGACAAAAGCCTCTCCTACAGTTGTCACTCACAAGGTCTTTAGGGTTTTTTTTATGCACTGTTAAAATGGAACACTGCAGAAACCGTGCTTGTCAACTGAGATGTGTGCAAATTCCCCACACAGCAGTTAGTTAATTACCTGGAGAAATTGTCCATTAAAGTTATTAAGTTATATGGGAAATAGGTATGGGAGCCTGGATTGTGTTTTTGTCCTAGAACAAAAAACTCATATGACTTGGGAAACAAAGACCTGGGAACCTGGCAAGTAAAAATCTGCCCATTCTCTGACTCAGTACAAATAAGTGATAGGAAAGCTTAGAGAACAATCTCAAAAATGGAGTTAGTAGCAGAGAAAACTTATCCTTTAACACAAACGAGAAAACAAATAATGATTAACAGAACAAGAATTAAGATAGATTTGAGAATTGCTTCTGAAACTGCAATTCTCAGCTGTGGTGACAAGAACATTGTAATACTGAAGGACAATTGTGGGCAATAGCTACTATAGTGCCATCATCTTATTATCAATAAAATAGGCTGGTGATACAGAGCAATTTGTTCATCTCTCAAATTATGACTTACTGGAGCATTCTGATTTCAGAACTTGATTTCAAAAGCATTTCAGACCTCATTTCCCTTAAGAGCAAGGAGGGTTTTCATTTATATATTATTTTCTTTTACCTAAAAATCAGTGTTTAATCATCTTTCAATGTGCTTTTATTCAGAGTCAAGGAACACACTTTACCTCTTCCAGGGAGCATTCATAAAAAAGGTTCAACTCCAACTCTATTAACTTATATGGATGCAAATTATTTGGAAAGTGATTTTATTTGTATCTACATTGTGGTTCATAGATTGTGATTATTCCAGAATCCACTTACTGGAAATTTCATATTAAATAAAAAATACATTGAGATGATAAGCTGTTGTCTTGTCCCTCCCTTACTTAACCAGAGCAGGAAGCCAGTCAAAAGTGGTGATGGTTTGCAATTTTATCTCTGACTGCAAAGACAGTGATTTCCTTAGTAGTCACTTGTTGGGCGTTTAGATTAGAGGCAATAATAACACATGCACTATCCCTGCTTTCTTTGTTCAGCCATAATGCTGAGCTATAAAATACTCCACAGTCTAAAATCACTGCAAATGCATTCTGTGCTGGGCTTTCCTCTGTGATGCAGAAGTGAATCAAAACAACTGGAATGGACAGAAAAAAACAAAGAAAAAAATTCAAAGAAAAAATCACAGTCATAAAATGAAAAGTTTTCGTCCATAATTCACCTAGAATTTGTAGAAAATGAATAATGTGAGAAATTCTTGCATGTGAATACCACAGAAAACAAAAGTGCAATTTTCTTTTAAATCCAAAATTACAAGAGTAAGCAGTTGTGTATTTTTCCCCTCAGAAAGGTAAAAGGTCCCTTTGGGTAGCCGAATGGTGTGTAGACTTGCACAAAGGCAGCGTTAACAGTCAAAGGAATCTGGGGGAGCAGCATCTCTCAGGTAGGTCTGCTCCTGGGTGTTTCCCAGGATTACAGTAAATCAACATGTTTTGGAGACCACTTCTGGAGTAAAGGGAGGAGAAGTAGTAACCAGACCAACTGATACTCCCTGGCATTTTCTCATATTAAACCAAAAGTTTTGGTCACCCACAGAGCTAGTGTTTGCTGCCTGTAGTGGTGCTTCCTACCTGGTGACTTGGCAGGCAGGAGGTGGGTGCTTGGAAAATCTGATACTCGCACAACTGCTAACAAACCCCACATTTGTTCACATTTCCACACTGAGAATCCTGGATCAATGTTCTAACATAGTACATGTCATCCTTCTTGTTCCCACACAGCCTCTGTAGTACTCAGCTACTGAGAGCTTGTGAAAAGCAACACCTCAGCACTACTCCATGCATTACATAATTAATCTCTCATGGGGAAAAAAATAAACGAGTTGATGTGGTCTGAGCAAAATATGCTCTTCTACTACAGTATCAGCTCAGGTGTCTCCATATCATCTTGTCAACAAGAGTTAAATGGAAGGATTTGTAAAACACAAGCACAGTCTGTCACACATGAAGTTTTTACTGCTGTCCCACACAGAAATAATTGAAAATAAGCTTACATATCTTGAGGGTTAGAAATAAAAAGTATGTCTGACACCTTTCTCTTTAAAGGGGTTAATAATAGTTGCTGCTAGTGGAATATTTTGGATATTTTACAACGTCTTACCATTTTTCTTCCTGCATGTATTTAGAAAGTTTTATTATGATATTTTCTAGTTTGCTGCAATGGGTGAAGAGATCAAAGGAGGACAGTATATGGTAGCCTTGTGTCCTGAAGTGAAATTATGATTCAGTTATTAGCTCTGCTACTCAGAAGCATACATGAACTAATGCAGCATCTATCCACTTTGCCTTATCTATTGTGACAAGCCTCCGGGGGGCTGATCCACATGAAATTCATTTCACATCTCATTCATTGAGTGCCTGGGATTTGAAATACCTTTCTGCTCTTCTAGGTTTCAATAAGACAGACTGCACAGACTCATTGCCAACAAAAAGTAAGAAAGTAAACTTCTCCGTCTGGATAGTGCTTTCAAATTTCCTGCAATGCCACTGGAGATGCACTGACATTCATTTCAGGAGTTGTGCACATGTGTACCTAGGACAAAGATGACTTGGAGAATAATCATACATTTCAAATCAATGGAAATATATTTTCTTTTAGTGCAAATAACAATGAAGCTTATGTCATATTAAGTTAGAAAAAGATTATATTCAATCTGAGATGTATGACAATGAAATCTGATCTTTTCCCCTTCCATTGACTAAAAATGCCCATGCTTCCCTATTAGAAAATTGAACCATTTGGTATTTGCCAGTTTATACTTAATTTCTGTATAAGTTTTACTGATGAAAGCAGTGCAAACAAGACCCACTATTTGTCCAGAACATTGCTTTTCATATTTCTAAGCAAAAACCTGGCAGAGGAACAATATTGCTAGAAATATTAGGGATTTCCTTCAACAAGAGAAAACATCGTCAACAAAAACAATTCCCCTCCTCTTTTCCCTCCTTCTCAAACAACTGACCAAAACTGTCACTGATGGAACACACAAACCAACAGCTCCAACAGTCTATAGACCTAAAGGAAACAGGCAATTACTGGTGTTTCCCTATCTTTCTGAACAAATGAATATCAGAGGCCAAAGTGTGAGCTACTGTATTTTTTATGCAGTATTACTTAATCAGTGTGTCAGCTGGGACAAGACTTAGTCCTAGAGACTTCACCTACAAAAGAATACGCACCCAAAAGAAGACTGAGATGGAAGTTATTTGCCTTCACTCAAGAGGCCGATGTATTTTTCAGATTGCTTGTATGTTTTGTCCTCCAGAAATTGCCCTTGGGAGTGGGGACAGAGCCCAGATTACCCCATGTTGGGGTTCACATTACAAGGCTAAAGAATCAGATTTATTCTTGGCATTTCTAGCTCAATGAATCTTTTAAAATATATTCACTTATTGGGTCCAGTTCTCTCTTCAGAAACAAATACCAAAAATGCAAAAAGGATTACTGCCAGTCTGTAGCCTGCATTACCAAGAGCACTAGCAAAGGCTCCTAGGTGTGCAGTGTTTCCAGCTGAGGGACCTGCACAAACCGGATGAGTTACATGGGATAAGAAAGTGTATTTAATAAAGCTGAATCCTGAGATTATTAAAGGATTGCAGTGACAGCCGAAAGGTATTCAGTATGGAGAAGGAAGTAAAGTTGGTTCTTTGTTACCAGGTTTTCCTTTTACATCCTCAGCCTGAGTATTTGGCCATGGGATGAGAGGAGGACGAGGTTTCATGGTCTCACTGTATACTGGCTGCATCCCATGAGACAGGAGCCACACAAGCAGAAATGCGTGCTGCCAACCCCTGACCTGTGAATACTTCACATACAAATTCTTCTGAGCCTGTTAAAGCAGAGAAGCAATACCACCCCACTGCCTGCTGCCCAAACTTCTGTCCACGTGTTCATGATCCCAGTCATACAGTCCATGTTCTTCTCTTGTATGTGCTTGGTGATGTTCTCCACTGTGTTCAAAAGCTGAAGTCTGCAGTGCAGCTCATGAAGCCAGTGGGTCTCTGACTTCATGTCCTACGTATTTTATCCCCCCCCACATCTTCCCTTTCTTCTGCTCCCAATTTTGTCCCATACACTGCCATACCCACAGCACTCCCCAAGCACTACCCTCCACATAGCACCTCAGATCCTTACAGGGTCCCTGGCTGCCTTCTGCATCTCCCCTGCCGCGGGGTGATGCCCTCCTTCTCCCCTCGTCTGCTGAGCAAGGAAAAGCCCTTGCAGAAGCCAGGCTGCAAATACACATGCAGCAATGGGAAGAGGCAGCTTCTCAATGGGTGCTGAGTCTGCTCTGGTGCCTGCTCAGCCTGGACCCTCACTTGGGTCTGTCCCCTTGTCCCCTGAAATTATCCTGGGTGCTCAACAGCTACCTGAGGAGAGCTACAGATGGAAAGCAAGACCAGAGCCCTCCTTCCTTTAGGAAACCAGGCCAAAAATAGTCCTTAAGGCACCATACAGTGTAATAAGCAAACTCACATCAGTGAAGTCATTTCATTCAGCTGGATAATCAGTACTCAGACTAAACCTGAAGATAACAGTACCACAGCTGGAGAAATGGGATTTTTCACATGAGGTATTCTAGAATCCTAAAATTAAAACATATTCTGAATATATTTTTAAATTCTTACAAAACAAAATTTAGATGGTTGTGAACTGAATTTTTCCTTAATTTCAATATCGATAAGTATTTAATTAATTCCTCCTAGGCAACTTTTTTATACACAGTATGCTGTAATATAAGTACTTTAATATTCACAATATCATCTCTAATAATGTGTTCTAGTTTTTAAATAAGAGTTATCAAAATAATCTTACCAAAATGAAACAAAAAATACCAGTTTACATCTTCGGTCTAAATCAACATGCACTCACAAGTTCTTGACAGATTTTGCTCACTTGGTCATGTGCAATTTTTTCAATAGTTCCTAAATTACAAAACACATAAGACTAGGGAATCTACAAATAAACAAAGGAACTTAACAAAACCGTGGGACTCTCTTTTAGACAGTGGCCTCCCCACAAGTATCATTTTCTGCTTAAAGCAGCTTTATGTTTCTCAGTCTCTAATGTTTGTTCACCCACACACATTCTGTTTTCTAGTGTTGGTTTTGTAAATCAGTGGCAGGTCTTGGAAGCACTCCCTTTACTTTAAGCACTTGTACCAAGAGATTATACCCTATATCCCTATACCTTGCAGTTACTTTTTTTGAAGTGTTCTTCCAGTTGCTAGCATGCATACACAGGATAATGTGCAACTCATTATACGCAACATTTTTTCTTTGATGCTGAGCTTATGAACTAATTTAATTATTGGTTTCCCTTATAATAAAACACAAGCTTTGCTCCCAGTGCAGTCACATTTTCTTCATGAAATGGCATTGAATCAGCATGAGAGTATATTGTAATCTTTCAAAAACCTACAGTCAGTGAATATAACTTGCTTTTAAGACGTTTCCTGACATAATATGCAACATCTAAGCAGTTAATAGCAATGAAATTAACAGTTAAGCAAATTATTATTGTTAAAGGTTATCTATTGTTATTGAATTGTTTGATGCATGTACAACATAGATGTGATTCTTAAAACATTATACTGAAATACTGTGACACTTCCTTCAGTGTGGGACACAACATATTAGTCCCTCATAATGCATTTTGAATTGGGCACTATCTGGTAACTGGTTCTTCAAGTGACAGTACAAATCATATAAAAATATATGCAAATATTACTTTAAGCACCTCACTAAGAAGGTATGCTCTATCAGGTTATAATAAATTTAGATCCTACACAGATTTTTGTGCAAGGCAGATAAGCACAGTCATTTCTCTATACTCTGTATATTTACCTTCTGAGATTGCACTCTGGCCCAAATTAGCAGGGTCACGCTGTGACAAAGACATGCAGTATTAGAGAGCACTGTTTATTATGTTGGCAGGTATAATTTGTACTATCCTGAACTTTTCAGTCCCATGCCTTTGTGCTTTTGTGCTTCTTTTATGACAAACATGTCAGATAAATCACGTCAGTTCTTAGGCTTATTTTCATAAGATATTTTTGTATTTTAGCATTTTGGGGTTTTTTGTCATGCTTTAAATTGTACATTTTTGAGGAAATATAATGAAGTTAAAATATGTGGTATGTTAAATACAACTAACAATGTAATATGTGGAAATAGACTGCATGGAAAAAAAAGTTGTCACACATCTGCAAGTTCAATATCCCAACCATCATACAACCCTCTGATTCACAATTTCTTAAAGGCATGAGCTTTTCCCTCATATGGAGTCCTTTCCTCCATCTTGTTCAAGGTATGTTGCCTGCCAAACAGGAAATAATGTTTATCCCTATTTTTCAGCTAGGGTAAGCTGCTTTGTTTAAGCACTGCATAAAAGGAGTACCATTTAAGAAAGGAGGCAATCCACCTTCTAAATCAGCTGTTGCATCTGTATCCACAGACATAAAGCTGTGGACACACCAGGTGCACTAAGGCAAGTTAAAAGGCAGTTAACCTTACCAAAAAAGGTCTGTGATAGAAATAATAAATTGTGACATTTGTTGCTTCAAGGAAACTTGGGCACTATTTTTTTTGTGTGCTCTAATACAGTTAAATTCTGTGGTATGCTGTATTCTGGATTATGTCAGCCCAAATGGTCAGAAGTCTGTTTCTAGTTCTGCCACAGCTTCTCCATAACCTATGCTTTTAGTCATTAACATTGAAAATCAAGGAAGTATTTTGGGGAACCCCAGGGAGTGGCATCACCTATGCCAAAAGTTTCCTTCCCTTTGTCAAGCACCCCTGACCTAATGGTCAGCATCTGGGGGTTTCTTCCTCCTTAACTGTATAACTGGCAGATGATGTATTTCAGAGATTGACAATTACTTGATCATTTCCACCTTTGAAATTGCTCCTTGTACAAGGTAGATTCAGGTTGCTATTGTGTTTTGGTGTTCAGTTTGTTGGACAAGGCATACAAGGGAATAAAAATATTTCTGAAAAAGGGACCACCCTAACAGAAGCAAGATTATATTTGTAACCCTGCATTCAAAGACCCAGATTTCCTAGAGCTGTGGATAGTTCAGATGAGTCTAAGGCACAAAAGTCCAAGTGCAGCAACTGAGTATTAGGTGCCTGACCCATGCGTGGGCCTGAAAATAGAGCTCTGACACCAGAACTGTAAAGCTGTACCACTCACCAACAGGTAGCACATGCACAAGGCAGTAACTGGGAAGTTAGCCTGGGAAGACTGAAAAGACAGCTGCCTGGTTTTTCTTACGGAAACAAAGGATCCTGTAAAGCAGAACTTTCCTTCTGTACTTCAATGGTTTACACAGGAAATTAAAATCAAGCAAGAACAATCAGCAAAACTTCAAGTGCTCATCTCTTTATTTGCTGCCATCTTTCCTGACTAACCTAGTGGCCTTCCATGATGGAGCGACTACATCAGTGGACAAGGAAAGAGCTACAGATATCATCTACCTGGACTTCTGTAAGGCCTTTGGCATGGTCCCCTCCAACATCCTTCCCTCTAAATTGGAGAGGTATGGATTTGATGGATAGACTGTTCGGTGGATGAGGAATTGGTTGGATGGTAGGGTAGTGGTCAACAGCTCAATGTCCAAATGGAGGTCAGTGACAAGTGGTGTCCCTCAGGGGTCCGTACTGGGACAAGTACTGTTTAGTGTCTTCATCAGTGACATAGACAGTGGGATCAAGTGCACCCTCAGCAAGTTTGCAGATGACGCCAAGCTGAGTGGTGCAGTTGACACACCTGAGGGATGGGATACCATCCAGAGGGACCTGAACAAGCTTGAGAAGTGGGTCCATGTGAACCTCATGAGGTTCAACAAGGCCAGCTGCAAAGTCCTGCACTGGGCAACCCCCAGTATCAATACAGGCTGGGGGATGAAGGGATTGAAAGCAGCCCTGCAGAGAAGGACTTGGGGATACTGGTGGATGAAAAATTGGACATAAGTTGGCAATGTGCACTTGCAGCCCAGAAAGCCAACCATATCCTGGGCTGCATCCAAAGCAGCGTGTCCAGCAGTTCGAGGGAGGGGATTCTGCCCCTCTGCTCTGCTCTGGTGAGACCCCACCTGGAGTGCTGCCTCCAGCTCTGGGGTCCTCAGCACAGGGAAGACATGGGCCTCTTGGAGCAGGTCCAGAGGAGGGCCACAAAAATGATCAGAGGGATGGAACACCTCTCCTGTGAGGACAGGCTGAGAGAGTTGGGGTTGTTCAGTCTAGAGAAGAGAAGGCTCCGGGGAGACCTTACTGCAGCCTTTCAATATATAAAAGGGGCTTATAAGAAAGATGGGGACAGAATTTAGCAGGGCCTGTTGTGATAGGATAAAGGGTAATGGTTTCAAACTAAAAAAGGGTAGATTTAGACTTGATACAAAGAAGAAATTTTCTATGATGAGGGTGGTGAAACACTGGAACAGGTTGCCCAGAGACTTGGTAGATATCCCATCCTTGGAAACATTCAAGGTCAGGTTGGACGGGGCTCTAAGCAACCTGATCTAGTTGGACTACATGACTTTTAAAGGTCCCTTCCAACCCAAATGATTCTATGATTCTATGATTTTGTCCCCCACTATCGAGTCTAGGGTAAGGGATTTTCTGATGCACTCAGGAGTTTGAAATGCTGTGGCTGGCAGAAGAGAAACCCGCACCACCGACATGAGGTGGTGAAACAGCACCTGCCTGACTCCCAGGAACACATCTTTTCTCCTCCTCTCAGCTACAGTTCAGAAAACAGTCTGCAAAGAAGGCTTTTTAGCAACATCATGACTTTGAAATGTGATGGTTTTGATATTGAGATGTCATGCTTTGGACTTTTTATTTACTGCCTAACTCAGCTCCTGGCCTGACAGGTCTCTGTGCTACAGTGCAACTGGGCAGAACCCAAACTCGTAACAGGGAGCTGGTTTGCAGTCTAAGACAGTGTGGGGCTTTGCGTGAGGCTTTGCTGACATTTGTTAGCCATTCTCCTGCAGCCGGACTTCTCCTCATGCCATGCCTGCAGTGCAGACATACCTTTTAAGTCTGTGGATTTGACCAGAATATACACTTGAGAAGGAAACTCTCGACTGGGGAACATGTTCAGAATCAGCGCCAGAAACACCTCAATCTATTGTAAAAACCTTGTTAGGGGACTAAAATGACTGTTAGAGTTAGGGACCACCTTTTATGTGGAGTACCACAAACAGTGACCAGGCTGTCATTCCCAGGAGCTTACTTTGTACTCCATGAGCCACCGCGTTAAAGACACAGCTGTAGTTGCTGTCAATCCATGATGCTGAACGTTGCGGTTCTCCTCCCTTATTGTGGTGGCACACCATTCTCAGCATGGGCTGTGTGCACTGACCCAATTCTTACATGGAGACTTGAAAGCAGGTAAAACAAGACGTAAGACTTATATTAGCAGAAGGAGACAGCATGATGCAAATTATTTTAATACTTTAACACATGCTGTCATCGCCAGTCTAAACAGCAAACACAAAAAGGCAGACGGTCCTGAACCAAAATGTGTGCTCCCTGCTGTATGAGAGCTATAGCAGAGATGTGGATGTGTTTGTCTCCAACCCAACAATACCCCAGAGGATGGTTTTGTATTCAACACTAAGAAATATCAGCATAAGAGATGCTTTTCCCCTTTAGCATTACAGGGTTCCTTCAAAGTCTGCTCTGGCCCTGATTTTCCAGTGTGGTCAGCTGCTCTGAGTCAGTGTCTTGAAAAACCAAGTCCCAAAACTATTGTTATTCTGTCCTGTTATTCTTTTTTTGCAGATTTGAATATATTCAAGGCATAGTTTGGCCAGGAAAGTTTAATTAGCTAAGCCCACAAATTAATCGTTCAGATTAAATTGCTTGTATCTATCTAGCACTGTGATATTTATTTGTAGCGTAATTATTATTGAATGTCTGAGATAAAAGCCTTTAGACTAAAAGCACTGTTATCATTCAAATGCATATTTATATATTTCAAACCCCAAACCCCAAACCTCCAACTATGCTGAGAAAAGGTTTAAAGTCACAGTAAGACTCAAAACAAAGAAAATAAATAAAACATTAAGGTTGAATATGCAGTCATGAGCTTGTGAACTCCTTGGAGCAAAGGCTTTCCTCCTTATGAAGTATCTAGTGAAGTGTCTAGCACACAGTGGGTATTACTCAATGTAATTATTATCCTCCTCATGTAAAACCTTCACATCACATTTCCTGTGGTTTTTTTTCTTTTTTTCTTAGAGAATCACACTTTTTGAAAGATTTCTGTAGGTCCTGAGGGCTGTAAGGGAGCCTAGGAGCAATTCTGAGGCTCATGTTTTTAAACATTTGGGGAGGTCTTGGTGCAAAGCCACTGGAATATATGGATGGAAAATGCTAAACAAGTTTTTATTTTGGTCTATATAAGTTATAGAGCAGACATCACTGGCCTTTACTCATATAATAATACTTTTTGGAATTTTCTTATTGCGCTTCACATTTTCTCAACTCCTGCCCAATATTCCTCAAGGATTCCCCATATTTTTTTCCTGACTCCTACAAAAATATGAAACGTTTCTGTCTGCATGGAGTAGTCCTCTACAGGACTTCTCTAGCCTTCTCAAAAATGTGTATAAGGACTAGGTTCTCAAAGGTATTTGGGAATCTGTCTCCCACAGAATTAAGGACAAATTAGGCATTTGCTATTTTGAGAATCTTGGCCCAAATCATGGTGCTTTCAGAAATGTTGCTGCATGCTGGCTTCCAGTGAAGGCTAAGGAGAAACATATTTCAGCTTGAGGGGAAATTCTCAAAGACAAAACACAACTCAGAAAATTCCCAAGAGGCTGTAGACTATGGGAATTTCTGGAGGGATGTTTTTCCCTTGGTGTATAACTCTCCACATTCATAGTTTCAGAACCTTGTGTGTTGAGATGGCCTTGAGCTTCAGTGGCCGTCACTGGCTTTTTGATATTTCTTAATCACCTCTCATTTAATGTAATCTTTTCTCTGTGCTCAGAACTCCAACTGAGATACACAAACCCATGTATTCAAACAGTTACATTTTTCAATACACCTAAATGAAGTCACTGATGTCAGATTAGAGAGAAGCAATTTGCTTAATAAGCAACACAGGCAGTCAAGACTGTAGTCTTTGCATTAGGTTTCACCCAGTGTCTCAGGCTCCTCTGTGGAAATGGCTGGAGGCCATTCTCCTTCCTCTGAACATTTGACTCAAATTTCATCCAACCAGCACGCGAGTGAGCCTTACAAGGGCTGGAAACCAACTGGCTGTGAATCACATTGCCTCTAAAGAGAAATGAAGATCTCATTCAATGCTTTCACAGTAAAGGACAGGAAGAAAAACAAACAAAAACAATGTAAAAATTTGGTCATAGTTACACAGGTTTTAAAAAACACCAGTGGCTATGCAATCTTGATGAACCATTCTAAGTTTTCAGACTGAGGAGATTTGCAGTCACAGTGTTGACACCCTGTCCTAGGAACCTTTAAAGGTCATAGAAAAAGAAGAAGCCAGGCTGTAGAAAATCCTGAACAGTCATTCATACCATTAGCCTTTTTTGTTGACAGAAGGAAAGACAACTGCAAACAATATTGTGATCCTTGCAAACCCAACACCACCTTGATATCAAATGTTTTCTCCTAAAAGCAGCAGCGACAGGTAAGGGTATGTAAGAGGCAACTGTAAAAAACTTAGCAAGACTCAGTTTTGCATAGACCATGGCTAAATTTTAGACTTCTGGAAACATGAATTTTGATGAAACATCTTGGCCATGACAGTTAGAATTATAGTTTAAATTTTATGAAATTAATATTTACTGGTAAACACATTGAGAAGATGTAAGAGTGTACTAAAGCAGTACTCCCAATGCATTCACCAAAGTTATTTCCAACCATTATCAAAATTAGGTCAGTGAACATCAGTTTGCCCTGCACGATAATCCTGACCAGAACAATAACAAGGACAAAACAGGGAAGATGCCTGTTCCAGTGCCCAGTTGACGGGGAGGATTGAGAGGAAAAGGAGCAACAAGAAGACGTTGTCCAACCCCACCACATAGTACTGTACACAACAGGGCTCACTACAGCAGTTTCTCAACTTAGGCTGTAGTAGCCATGACTATAGCACGTGACCTTTCAGGATCTACAGAAAAAATCAGGGGACAGATTATACCACCAAACAGGAAATCCTGCTGAAAAACCAAACCAGAAAAAACTAAACACCTTTCTTCCTGAGCTTGCACTCACACTCTCTTAAAGAATTTAGCTTTTCTTTTGAAAATGGGGATCCTGCAGAGAAAACTCTATGTCATATGCAAATGTACCACTGTGACCAAAATATCAGTGACTTTACAAGAATGCAGAAAGGTGGGATATGCTGCATTATTTGCTCAAACGCTTTCTAGAACAACCAAGCATTATGCATGATTTGTGGGGCAAGCATGCAAATTGCCAAAAGAGGATGCCAGTTTGACCCCCAGTCACTTGTACACTTTGGAAAACCTTAGCATGATGATAAACACTCCAACCGAGAAGCTGCACACAGTGCCTGCCTTAATCTGTTGATAATCTTGGATTACTTTTCAGATCTGTCAAGCTGTAAATAAAGGAGATCATGTGGAGGTTTCTTCTACCAGTCATGGAGATGTCACTTTTTCACTGACTAGTTGTCAGGTTTTCATGGCAAGTCTGCTCACTCATTGGAAACTGTGCCTGTTGCCTAAGTGACCTGTAATCCACTTGAAGAATGAAAAAGAAGTTACTGAGGTGCCAGGGGACTCTGTCTAGAAATGAGAAATATTTGACAGTGGAAAAATATGTGTTTGTAGTGTTGTTTGGTTCATTTTTCCAGGGAGAGCTGAAATCACCGAAGGCAGACAGAGATCACTAAAACTCTTTTGCACATATATTAATTTGTAATTCACTTACTCATGCATGTGGGAATACAGCTTCTCAGACCAACTTCCTTCAGCAATAATGCGGTTTATGCTTCTGCTCTTGTGTTTTAATAGAAGTCATGAGATGAAAAATCCTCCCTAGTGACTACTATCCCAGAGCTGAAATGTAAGAAAATGGATCATATATGGTACCTAGAAACCACAGTGACTGCATTTCTAGAAAAAAATATGAGATCAGTTGTAATGTGACATGGCTTCTCATGGGATATACTAATCCTGCTCAGAAGAATTAGCTTATTTGACTCAATTGCTCCTTCGGGACTTGCAAATAATGCACATTTAAGTGATAGATATTTGCATGGTATCAAGAACAGTGTCATTTATGCTTTGAGGTGTTCCATAATGTAAACTCTAATTATGGAGAAAATTCTAATCACATTAACATAGCATTATACTAAAGCAGCAACTGTTTTACAGGAGAAGCAGTGAACTTAATTTTGTTTGGTGTTTATGCACACTCTGGTCCTGGACCGTAAGAGTAAGTCCTGGGCATTGCAGTTAGATAAACAAATCATGAGATTTGGAGGTTACAGCAAATCCCTGCTCATCAAGGGACTTACTTAAATTTTTATTCTCTCTGCCCTGACTAACCAAGTTAGTCATGTAAATTATGCAGGACTCTGTCCTCTCACTTTTATAGTGGCAGCAATATCTTACCCTTGTCTCAGTGCCTCTGCGGCTCTTACTCCTTTGAGTAGTGCCTGGCACGTGAGCAGTCCCATAATTTCCAATAACAAGAGAAACTACTCTGTGAGCAAGAGTGGCAGAGTGGGCCCTGAGAAATGGGAGAATATCATTACCTCTTATTGGCTTGCTGCTGCTCTGACAGCTACAGATCTGAGCATCACTATGGGAGGCCACGTCAAAAACAGATTGAGGGACACACACAAGTGTATTTCATGAGAGACTGGGAAGAACAAGACAGAGGAGATGATAGATAATCTCATTCTTTAAGCAAGATAAGACAGGCTGTTTAAAACAATGTAACATTATCTGCTTTAAGTAACGAGTAGTAACACCCAATTTAACAAGCATTGCTTACACTAGGAAGCTTAATTACTCTTCAGAATACATTCAATACAAAATTTCTCAATCTGATTGCTTCAGCTGAATGTCAATGTATTATGTCCTAGTCACTTCAGTAGAAACTGCTATGTAGCAGCCAAATTTTCTTCTGCTCCGTAAGTGACGTGATGAAAAATTATTTAATGATCTGCTGCATTTTGCATCTGTGTAAATAACTTTCATGTAAACATGCATTACAGATGATCAATGTGGCTTCCCCACTGCTGAAAACAGTCAGCAGTTTTGACTGCATGAGGTGCTTGAGGGTGTTGTGAGAAGATGGAGATTTAGAGTGGATTCTGCAGCAGTTTATATTGATTTAAGCTTGGCTTGCTACAGACCCGCTTGCCCCATCCCTCCAGCCGTCCTTTCACACGTCCTCCTCCCTTCAGCTGCCAGCGAGGCTCTGACCCCTCTCCTACCTCTCACAGCAGCACTGACCCTGGCACCAGTGGTGCATAGACTTGCGGCCGCAGAGTAACTCGCACCACAGAAGAGGGACAGGCAGGGAAGCACAGTAGGGGCAAGGTAGAGTAGGGCAAAACCCAAGTAAGCAAATCCAGAGAAATCTTAATAAGAAAGAAGATTCTGGGAGAGATGGCTGGGGCTGGTGGTACTGCCAGCAAAATGGGTCAGGTACGAATCTGGAGCACTAGAGGATGCTTCTGGGGACCTCCTGGGGGACTCAAAAGGGAGGATCTGTGTGGTACCTGAAGCAGGCAGCATGGTCATGGGGTGGAGGTGGCACAGAGGAACAACGTGCACCTGCTATTAAGGGTGGCAAACGGGGCAGAAAGCACAGTGGAAAAGAGAAGACATTTCTAAGCCCCTTCTGCCCCATTTTAGCACAGTCCAACATATGTTATGCAAGGTTTGCAACTGTTTCTAGGGATAAGTCTTGCCTCTCATTTCTTGGCAGCTATATGATATATATATCTCTCTCTCATATATCCTATTATATTATACATTTTATATATATATTCCTATTTTTTTAGGAATGGAAATCCATCCTCAGATCTTGTTTTGGCGTGAAATGCAGGGTTGGTTTTCCTATGCGGGGCTGCATCCAGCTTTCACAGTACATGTACTTGTGGTGTAGTTGATGGTAAAACATAAGTAAATTCAATTTATTCATGTCCAGTTTGGTATTCTGAACATACTTACTTCTCACTACTTGACGAACCAAACAACAGAGTTCATCTTCATTTTCATTCATTAAGACCCAACAGATGACACAGGAAATTAGATGTTTGTACTTCTGACCACTGGTCCTGTATGAGTAGCCAAATCACTAAGTTTACCGATGGTATCCTTATGCATGTTGCACCTAATTAAGTGTAGCTTCAAGGCATTTAGGTTTTAGGATTATCAGCCCTGTCATGAATGGAGCTGCCCCAGATTTTGTTTCAATGACTTTTGGGAGAAAAGAAAAGAGAAGAGGAAAGAATTTTTGGAAGTCAGTGGATGACTTTCAAGACACTAACTGTTGAACAAATGGGTTTTCACTGCAGACAGACACAATACCAACCTTTGTAAAAAAGCCTTAATTAGATTTTGAACTGTATTGGATTTGCTTGGCAAGGTTTTGGTAGCAGGGGGGCTACAAGGGTGGCTTCTGTGAGAAGATGCCAGAAGCTTCCCCTATATCCAATGGAGCCAATGCCAGCTGGCTCCAAGTCAGAACTGCCACTGCCCAAGGCCGAGTCTTGGACCCATGGAGAGAGGAGCCCACGCTGGAGCAGGTTTTCTGGCAGGACTTGTGACCCCACAGGGGACCCACGCTGGAGCAGTCTGTGCCTGAAGGACTGCACCCCATGGAAGGGACCCACACTGGAGCAGTTTGTGAAGAACTGCAGCCTGTGGGAAGGACCCATGTTGGAGAAGTTCATGGAGAACTGTCTTCCATGGGAGGGAGACCATGCTGGAGCAGAGGAAGAGTGTGAGGAGTCCTGCCCCTGAGGAGGAAGGAGCGGCAGAGACAACGTGTGATGAACTGACTGCAACCCCCATTCCCCATCAACCTGCGCCGCTGGAGGGGAGGAGGTAGAGAGAACCGGGCATGGAGTTAAGCCCAGGAAGAAGGGAGGGGTGAGGGGGAAAGTGTTTTAAGATTTGGTTTTATTTCTCATTACCCCACTCTGATTTGGTTGGCAATAAATTAAATTAATTTTCCCAAGTTGAGTCTGTTTTGTCTGTGATGGTAATTGCTGAGTGATCTCTCCCTGTCCTTATCTCGGCCCACAGGCTTTTCGTTGCATTTTCTCTTCCCTGTCCAGCTGAGGATGGGAATGGTAGAGCAGCTTTGGTGGGCACCTGGCCTCCAGCCAGGGTCAACCCACCACAGAACTATGCTCTGACCACATTAAAAGCCCTGAACTTAAAAGGAATTTACAGCATGAACAATGAAAATATTTTCATTTTGCAGAGGTCTTTGTGTAACTGCTTTTAGCTGGGATTGGTGGTTTGGGGGCATTAATCAGCAGTGAAAGCAAGCAAAACATAACGTGCTACTCCTTTGAGCCAGCTCGGCTAAATCACTGAAACAGAGAAGTCTGAGCAACTAAAGGTGTGTGAGACACTTGGAAAACCTTTGTCTAGTCCTGGGGAGAAAAAAACCCAAAATAGTATCTTGACACATGCCACTGCACCACTGATGTTAGGAAACAAAGTTAGTCCTGTTTGTGCCTCAAGTTTGTGTTGAGGGCATCTCATTAATGGCTAAGGCCAATGGCAAGATGTATTCTGAGGTGTGGGCTCTCAAAACTCTACATCCCCCACTTGTCCCCCTACAAGAAGTATATTTCAGTTTCTATATTACTAAAAAGCAACTGCATCTGGGAACACATATGTCAGACAAAGTAAAAGGATGTTGGCTTTGGAGCCTGACCTCACCCTAATCTCCCCCAGAGGGAAGAAAACAGCTCAACAAATTGTCTTTGCCCAGGGCTGTGCTCCCAGATACCAGGTGATGCCCACTCAGATGGGACCTGTCAAGTGAAGAAATCCCCCTGTCAGAAGACAACAGTTAGCAGGCAGCTTGCTCCACAGGTCTGTCATCCACCCAGCAAAGTTTGCAGTAATTGCAAAATATGTTTCTGAAAGGGTTTCTTCTATTATGCTTGTCACAACTCTGACATGTTAAGTAGGGACAAAGAGCAGGACAAACATGACGTATACCCTAAAGTCAAATTGCTGTCCAATTTTCCTCCAGCTACAAAGCACTGGCAACAATCCCAAATTCTCAGCAGATGATACATACGCGACATGTCCTCCTGTATCCTAAACCTCGATGAGTCTGTCACTCTTACAGCAATTACAATGTTAGGTTAAGTTAAAAGAAGGAATCTAGGACTGTGAGGCATGAACAAATGACAAACTGAAGAAATTTGGAGTTGGATAACATGCCAAGCACTCTACTCGGAAATCAAAACAAAATTAATTTCTATGTCTTCATTACCTCTGACAACAGCCTCACTACTGCTCAACTTGCTGGCTGAAAACCCACTGCTGCCACCCGGTGTTACTATGCCAGCATTGGCCTGCATTTACCGGGAGCAAGCACTGGACTTTGCACGCAATACTAGGAGTTTCAAGAATGGTGTTTATGGCTTTTAGCAGGAGACAATAGAGGAAAAGGCAATGTATGTACATATTTAGTGCTAGTGTGTGTGATTCCGGCTATCTAAGGCATCGTGTTGGGATGGTCTTAAAAAAATTGCGGGTGACAACAGGAAATAACTGTGGTTGGTCAGTTGTTGTCAATAAGAAGGTATCTGTAGAAAGACTATTTTATTTAATTGGGAATCACATGTAAGTATATTAAATCCCCATAAAATGAATGACGAGCAAGTGACTAACAATAGCATACCTTTTTTCATTTAGGTAATCCACTTTCTTTCAAGTTTCATTTCATGAATTTTCTTCAGATCAGTAATATTCAGAAGCCTAACTTGCCTTGCACTCCAAATTGATTGTTTTGCCCCAGATAATTAAAACCTACATTCTCTGAGTGCAGCAGCTGCTTGTGAATGTCAATGTTTTGGCCAGAAGCCTTTTCTCAAGACAATTCACAATGTAGTATCCATTAATATGCTGTCCTGTGGGGAGCATGTTGTGATTGAGAGACTTCTGCTCATCGGACCATCCTCATTATTACCAGTTTTGCAGTGAGTTATTCTTCTGTGACAGGTTCGGTTTCATTTTGTTCAGAGGAAATTGAGCTAAACATTGTTTTCTATCACATCCTCTTGAGGAGGAGTAATGTAGGAATGCAAAAATAGGGAGGAGAAATTCAGCTCTATAGGGCTTACCAGGCTTTTCTTGCATGAAATAATACAGCTGGCTGGTTGCTAGAACGTAGGGCAGGTTGCAACACAAATCTCCATCATCCTTAGAAATGGCACAGGCTGTAGATTGTGAAAGAAATGATTAAAAACCTAGTAGCAAAATAATTTAGACCGCATAAGACACCCCCAGTTCCTGGAGTCTCCCAGGTCTGCCATCAAATTTGACAGAACCACAGCCAAAACAGGAGACACAGCTTGGGTGGGATCTCCCCAGCTGGCTAAACCAAACTGCTGCCTTCCAGCTCTTCCACCAGAGTCAGTGAGTCTGCTTCCCTTGCACTCACTCCAGTGACTGGTCCCATCCTCCGGTGAGTCAATTCCGTTCACTAGGATGGCACAAAGCCACTGCCACCGTGTTACCTTTAGCAAGATGCACTAGCCCACAGAAGGGCTAGATGAGCCTTGCAGCTGGCAGAAAGCAAGCAAGGGGAGTGGGAATATTGAAGGCAAGGTGCAAGTATCCCTGCTGCAGTACTCCAGTCATGCAACTCGTCACTATCAGTGCTTTGGCTACAAACAGACCTATTAATTGTTAGCTAGAATTTTTGGGACTGCCCAGAGATGTCTTTATTAAACATCAACAAGTCTTTCCTTCTGGGAAGAAAGTTACAGTAGAGTATGCTGTCAATACAAACGTACATTTGGCTCTGGAATCTGAGCAGAGATTGACAGCCACAACAAAGAAATGAGAAAATCTTCACTGATGCTAGTGTGATTGGAGGTGATTATCAGCTCTCACAGTGGAGAGTGTGTTTAATTTTTCAGGAGTTGTTTTGCCCTTGCCAGCCACAAAATTACTCAAAGAAGATATCTACTTATGAAAGCTTACATAAGCGCACCTCCCCTTACAGCTCCTGTATCACACCAAGGCATTTCCAACTGCACATCCTTCTCCTCTCCTGTCAAGAGAGGAGAAAGATAACCTGCCCTGATGGGAGTCCTCTTGCTGGTACCATGATTTTGCATAGAGGACAGTGATATGAGAACACAAAACACAAGCCGCCTGGAAGAGCTGAGCAAGGAACTGACAACATGGCAGCTTATGAAATGGCTGCAGATTACAATAAATGAATTTGATCTTGTTTAAGCCGTTGACTAGTGATTCAAGTCATCACCTCTTTGAGACACAGAATCATAGAATGGCTCCTGTTGGACAGACATCTGGACTCATTTGTTCCAACCCCCTTCTCACAGCAGGGCTAATATGAAGCCAGATTTCCTAGGGCAGTGTTATGTATGATGGAGCAAAATAAGGGAGAAGCCCTAGGAAAAGAGATATTGACAAGGAAAGGTCACAGATACTTTGTAAAGCTAGTATCCAGGTCACCAGAGTGCTGTCTAGTCAGCATCTGGACATGGATGCCAAAGAGGACCCCAGGTTATACAAGATCTCCCCTATGTGTCCTATTAGCCTGATAGAAAGGAGAATTTCAATACTGATTGAGAAGGAGGGTGACCTTTCTCCCTTCATGTCATATGGTAGCCGACCCTGACACCAGATCCATTGATGCAAATAATTGGAATTCAAACAATGGCCTGTAACTGTTTAAACAGAGCTTCCATATACCCAGGCAGCTCCTATGAAGAAGTGGCTGAGGCTCAATATTCCTGTTAAGCTTTCAGTGAAAAGCAAGTCAAGTCTTCCTTTATGCTCTCCCTTCCTCCCACAACTCTGAAAAGTTAACGTTTGAATTGAGGCTAGTATTTCTATAGAGAATGGAGCTTCAAAACAACATGAATACAGCATGCAGGCAAGTGAATAAACATACGCATGATAGAAAGTGAGCACTGAGAACACAGATACAGGTTTATATGCAAAGAATGATAAGAAAAGACATTTTAAAGTGTAAATGTAGATGGTAGAATATGAGTAAATTTTCATGTAAGAATGAACTGTTATGTTGGAATGCTATTCATAAATATCAAAAAGTTTTACAAAGAAGTATTTATTATCAGTTCCACCTTTTGTTTTGCATAGGAGGAAAGTGACACCCAGACCTCTATGTCTTTCCTGAGGCCCCAGTGACTAGTGCTAACAGAGTGTGAATTCTGAAATCTGAGCACTTGAAAGACTGAAGGAAATCTTTTAGAAAACTCCCTTACTTCAACCTGTTCTGCAAGGGTAGATCCTAGAGTTAACAAGCTCCAGTTCTGTTTCACTGTCTCATGTCCCAGCCTTCATTCATTTTGTGAGCCCTTTAGTTACACTGTTTCCATAGAAGCCTTTGCTCTTCTAAAATAAAATGAAAAGCTATTACTCCATGGCAAGTTAGCCTTATCAGAGATGGAAAAATCAACAGCTTATTTAAGCTCCCATTATTTAATTCAAATGTTATGGCTGAACTTCTATTTCATTACGGTAGATCTCTGTGAAGATATAGCAAATTAATTAGCAATGAAGGAGCAAATAAATTGTTAGCAGAGTTTGAGCACAAGCAGTAACCTCCTCTTAAATACCCATTAACTATTGCCTCATTGATAATAAATTACAATAGACTATGCAAGAACTACCTGAATATCAAATGATCTTATGAGGGATGCACAGGTGAGAAGTACAAAATGAACTCACACTAGCAAGACACAAAGCCTTTGCAATAAAAGAATGATTCAGGAAACAATCTGAAATCAGTTTTTACTGCATTATCTTCATGATCCATCAAAAGCCATAAAAATGCAACAGGACAAAGTGTGGCATTCTGTGCTAAGCATGGGCATGTCAGATGTGATCAGCAATAAACCAAGGCTCCTTCTGTGTACCACCCAAAAAGAGAGAATATATCTATTAGGACAGACACATGCAAACCCCTTATCAATTTGAGGAGAGAAAACCCCTTGGACTAAAAGACATAACCTAATAGACCACCACATTTGCATTACAGAGAAATAACAACCATGCTAGGACCACAAACTGGCTGGTCTGCGAATATTAAACATCTCTAAGCTTTACCTTGTGAATATCCGGAGTTTTTAAGAATTCTAAGGCGGCGCAAATGTCCATGTAACATTTCAATTTACCAGTAGAGGCCACCACACGCTTCATAAAACTGTCAGACCAGCCTGGTCAATCAGTTTGCTCATTCTGAAGTCAGGTGAGAGCTCCGGACTGGGTCCCACCAGAGCCAGGCTGCTGCTCTGATACTCCAGCAGAAGTGCCCGGTTCTTCAGAGGCTAATTTTTCCTTAGGTATTTTTTCCTTACTTTATCTCCTTTCTCCTACAATCCAGAATTCAAGCCCATACCAGGTCAAATTCATTCCTAAGGTCCTATCTTTGCTACCTGTTCCCTTGCATTTGGTAAACGGTTCCTCGAGTGTTTTCTGTAGTTTTCCTCAGCTTACAAAACCACTGTGGGTGCAATATGGCAAGGCTTGTCTACATGGCGTATCGGTGTTCAGTGAGACAGATGACAGTGCTTTGTCTTCAGACAGTGGTGTACAACAAAAACCCAATGTCAAAACTGTGGCTTACTCATCCTAGACACAAGTTGGGGTTTTTAAGGCCCAGTGTTAGAAAACTCAGTTTTCCATTTACGTTCATCACACAGCCTCTTAAGAGATACTCACAGTGTTTCTTGATACCTATGTAAAACAATTTTCCTAATGGACACACAGGCTGAAAGTCATATATGCACTATGTTCATCCATACATACCAAAGATTATTTCCACACTTATTTCCATTCCAGAGATATGTTTGCACCTGCAGAAAGACTCTTGTTTCAAGGTTTACATGGTACTAAATAAAGAAGCATTAAAGGAAAGGAAATGGCATTTTCAGGACAAACATAACCGATATATTTTAAATTTTCACTCCAGTTGAAATCCATGCATTGAAGTGCAGTCATGCAGCCAGCTAACAAGCACATGACAAAGAAGGATTTATTCTGCTGTCTCTTAAATCCATTCTTACTGGGCTATTGTCTAAATCCAGGGCATATTTGGGATTTCTTACTGACAAATACTGCACTGCTAACACACTCAGGTGTCCCTGCTGAGTGTGAAATGTAAAAATGCAGATGTGTCCAAAAGTCCAGTAGACAGTGAGACAGGGCTCTTGATTCATTAAAAGATGCTGTCAGGACTCGGGTAGTTTTAAGAGACTTTCTGTAATCTATTAAAATGCTCTTTCAGGAGGATGTATCCTGTTATTTGAAGCACACAATATCTACATAAAGGTATGCAGGCAGTATTATAAAGAACAAAGAATGTCTATGATACTGAAATGCCAGACAGGTCAAGGACTGAGCGGGAATAAGATTAATGGGTGACAAAGATGGTAGACAGTTCATTAATGCTGTTTCTGAATAGAATTATTCTGAAGATGAAGCTAAAACCATTTTATAATGTATATCCCCATAGTGAAATGAGAAAAATGCATCAGGTATTAGACTTTCTGAGCCAATGTACAAAACATGAGGAATGTCTTTTCAATAGGCAAAGATCAGCATTATGTAGTCTCGTTCAGAATGTCATTTCAGTTATGCTTTGAGAAAAATACAAAACAGGAAGAATAAATAAGAATTTTAAAAGCTTATTTTGATTTCACTTTAACTTTCATAACTCACTTGGTTTCCACGTAGAATGAATCACACATACCTACAGTAAAAGTCTGAATGAGCCTGAAGTCTAAAAGCGAATATAGAGTGTGTGTACACATGTATGTGGGTTTTTTTCACCTGCTCTGTTCAGTGAATATTATCTGCTCTCAGAAAAGAGAAAGGACTGGGAGACTTCTGCTGCTGGAAACAAATCTTTAAACAATCTGCAACAATACCTGAGGGTTAGTGCTGCAAAATAGTAACTGCTGTGCTTAAAGCATCTGTACCTTAATTTCAGGTTCGATTACACTTCATTCTTAGTGTGAATGCAGATGTAAAGGGCTACAAATGATGGTATTCAAGAACCAAAATAACATATCTAAGTGTAAGGAACTTCAATGAACACAGAAAATGGGATTGACCAGATCCAGTTTGTTAGGTCCAAAACTCTGCTGTCACAGAAAATATCATCATATGCTTTTCTTAAAGCTAGGAAAAAACTATTTTCAGAACAGTTCTGCTTTTTTTTCTTTTTTTTTAATCCTTATTCTTGATGGAAGATCATACCAGACTTAATTTGTCTTACCAGAAGCCAGTTGATTCTAATTTCTGGTCTGAATTCTACCTTTGGGAAACTGTGCCAAAATTCTCTGCTAGTTTAAATAACTTTTCTTTCTTCTCAGAGTTTACTTGTGTGGTGCATGAATCATGATACCCCTTCTCAGCCTTGTCTGTAGCTGATGTGGTCCTCTTGCAAAACAGGGTCTTGCAAAATATGATCTAGACCTTAGATCATTCTGGTAACTCTTCTCTGAACGTGTTCCAGTTTTCACACTTCATGTAGGAAACCACTACAGCGTACAGCTTTTCAGATTAACTGTGCCAGTGTCTTGCACAACAGCATCATGTATTGTATTCTCTCTGCCAGAAATAATGTGCCCAATACATATACCTTATGCATGTTTTCTTCACAGCCATATCTCCCTATCTCCTGATCTGCCATCTCTAACTGATAAGACTTTTAGCTTAGATGTTGTTGCAACAATTAGTGGTGCATTCCTTACTGTTATCTATGATTTCATTTATCTTACTTTAGTTCTCAAGGTCTTTTGCTTTTGTGCATATGATTCTGGTCCCCCCACCCAGGGCTGCTTTTGCCTGTGCCTCCCTGCATTGTCATCCACACATGTACTTATTACCAGTACATTTACCTTTTCCTGCTTTGAGCTACTAAAATCTAGCTTTGAGGTAGACCACAAATAACTTCTCTGTGATAATTTCCCTTTCAGAGTGTCTACCAGTGTAACTGCAGAAGTTAAAAAGCTATTACACATTTAGTTACCATGATGGCTCTTTACAGACAGTGTGTCACCACATCAATATCAGGATGAATGGATTTGGATAACTACTTAAATTAAAAAAAATTGAGCAACTTCTAAATTGCTGGCAATGACATCAGTTGAAAAGAATATGTATTCACCTGAACCCTTTGTCCTTCTCAACACCTCATTTAGCCTTAAACTTTCATTGAGCTTGACAAAAATCCGAGACAAAACAAGGTATTTGATACTTTATACCTATAATAAAACAATATAGCAGAAAAACCCCTGCACTCTTCTAGAATCAAATTCTAGCAAATGAGGTGCAGAAGTTCAGAGGATTTCAGAAGGAGAGAAACACAAATAAACACGCTGTGTATCTCAGCAAAGCCAGCTGTACACGTTTATAAATCATTAGCAAGGTCTACAACACCCCGGGTTCCCTATGACCTGAGTTTAAAGGCCATTTTAATTCAGCTCCATAAAAAACCTAGGGAGATAAGAGATTATGAAAGAGGTAAAAATACAGTACTAAAAATGTTCATACATGTCACTTAACTGTAAAAAATGCATCTAATATGAGCACTACTGCTGGTCTGTCCTGCTGTTGGATCCAACTGTGACTGATGCCTATGAAAACACAGGAGCATAGAGGGAGGCCGGGGAGGTCCAGCAAGCCAGCTGCAATGCCAAATAGTTTTATGTCCTGCCTGCTGGAGTCCTCTGTCTCTCCATTCTAAGAAACTCAGTTGATGATAGATACCTGGGTATCGGGGGAACGCCTGGGTTACTCAGGCACAAGTAAACTGTCCCTGTCACAGTCTTGTGCCCCAGGGACTACAGGGAAGACCTCTGATTACCACGAAGAGTGGAAAGAGAGTTCTACATTGCACCTCTCCCTGCCTTGAGGCTGGTACCATTTTCATATCCACAAGGTGTGAAATGGAAAATTTTTACAAATAGAAATTAGGAACAATTCTGGAAATATTAATATGCTACTGTGATATATATTATATAAATAGTCCCAGGGACAGAATTCAAGAATGCACAGAGAATAGCTAGCCACTGCTGAATAGCGGACATAAAAACGGTCCCTCATAACAGCTTGGGATTGATCTGGGCTTGTACATCAAAGGGCAAATAGAATGGAAGTAGCAATTTCATTACTGCGTCTGTCAAAAGAATGTATTAATTGATCCAAATTCTTTACTGTCTTTAATGGATTGAGCTGCCAGAGAGAATTAATGCCTCACAAATTTGGGTGAATTATAGGTTAGGATGTGCACAAGCTTGTCAGAAGAAAAATGGTCTCTTTACAATGAAACTGATGGCTAAGGTTAGCTCCTCCAAGCACTAAAAAGAAATCATGCTAAATTAACATCTTTAAAATATGTATTTAAAATAAAACAAAACAAAAGGAACAAAACAAAGAAGTTTCTCTCCTATCAAATCTTACTCTAAATACTGTGTTTTCAAATTTAGTATTTCCTTGCATAAAGAACTGAAGAACAACAACACTGCAGAATGGTATTTAAAGAAAAAGGTGCCTTCTGGATGGACTAGAAGAGTGCACAACAGAACATACTGTTACTCATATGTGGCAAATTCCTGCTATTTTTTTACAAAATAAGAAAATTCTGTGCATAGAAATAGTATCCCTCTATGGTCTAATCAGGTAGAATCTGAAAACATTCATGTTCATAGTGAAAAACAGCACTGACGGATCCTGCGTATGGACATAGGACTTGCTTTCTATGTGGGGTTCAAGGTCTGAGCTTCTGACAACTTTACAACACTCATTAATGCTCGAGGACAGGCAGGGACCGTGGCTGATACAGTGAGGAGTGCATGGTTGCAATGACTGAATCTTTCATAAGGAATGGTATTTTCTATACCACTGCTATAGCCCACCTCTGCAACTGTCTCCTCATAAAGGCTTTGTTTGATAGCCTTTTTCCTCTGCTGTCTCGTGTTTGGGGCAGTGCTTTTTGTTTTTTTGTATTTTGGACAGAGAGAGAGAGAAAAAGCCAGAAAGAATGGGAACTGAAATGAAAATACTCTTTTGATGTGTAGTGTTATTTGTCACTCTTCACCCAAAGCAGCAGAGGTCTGGAAAACGTTAACTGTCTGGAAAATGTTTTCCCACCTCTTAACAAAAAGTGCTTATGATGCATGATCTGCCAGCAAGTCAGATTTTGGTGTAAAAAAGGTCATACAGAACTCAAACAGTTTTATTCAGAAGTCTTTCAATGAAGCTTCACAGCTACAGTCAGCTATGCTCGCCTTTACACAACTAACTTCTTATTGGAACGACACCAATGATCATATGCCATATTTTCCTTTGTGAAAGCCCTGCCCCTGGGGAGTTGTGACAGAGGATATTCAGTCAGGATTTCTGAACCACAGAAGAAAATGCAAGCACACTACAATGAAAGAAAAAAGATATCTAAATCCAAGTATTTAGATTCGGCCAAAAGCAAACATTTCAGCCAATTAATTACAAATTTTGCAGACTGCAGTCAGTATTTGCACACATTCATTTCAATTAATTGTTATTGCCACTATTGGAAATGTTATTAAAGGTGATGTTGAAGGAAAGCATCTGTTGATCTCTCAGGGTTCTCCTGACAGTGGACTCTGGCTTTATAAACATGCAGTGGGATGATAGGGTTCTTGTCATCTCCCTGCAGTATCTCTTGAGGCACAAGGACTTGCAGACCAGTAGAGTGGGGAAGAACCAGCAGTGATTTCCAGGGAAGAAAATCATGCTGGCTGCCTGCAGTCCTGCAGTGCCCTAGAATGGGGAGGGCTGGGATGATGCAGGTGACCTGGTACTCACTAGTGGCTTGCTTCCTTCATAAGCTGAGGTCTGGATTTTCCAGCAGCTCCTGGACCAAAACAGCTTGTTACTTGCCACAGGACGAGGCATACAGGCTGCATTCAAGCTGCTCAAGCACTATGCTTAACTCAAAAACTGTCCACCCTTGCCCTAAACTTACAAGCTCATTGAATTCCTCTTGTTATATCGTACTACCTTACATAGTGCTAAATAGGTGGGGATTTTAATTTAAAGCCACTGGCATACATGTTGGCAATCTGTTAGAGAGGCTGACATAAAGAGATGAATGATACAACTTGCCCATAGTGTTCACAGGGTCAACCTCAGTCTTTAAAGAAACACTCAGTTTTGTTCACAGACGTTGAAAATCAGTGAATCCAGTCTGATTGCTGGTCACTGACACCACAATCCACAGGCAAACAGGTGGACACTGACATAACCAGACCGTGTTCTGTTCAAGGATTTGAAACTGAAGAAAACCACTTTCAGTCCAAGCAGGAACTGCATACAGGTGCCAAAAAAAGCAGAGGACTGATAGCTCTCTTAGCTGTCTGGTTTGGAAGATGTGCAGCTGCATCACAGACCAGCTAAGCTTTCACAGAGGTTATTTTGGTATATCCAAGGAGAAAGGATTGCAAGAATCCATAGCACAGAAAACCAAAACTTGGATTACAGAGACTTGGTTCCCCTCCAAGCTAGGTTTCTATGCTATCCACAGGCATTCCTTTCAGTGACTATAAAAAGCACTCAAGAACAGAGGAAAACCTGAGACTGAATCCAATGCTATAACCTAAACAAGGGATGACAGCAGTCCACCTATGAGGCTACGCATGCAGCCTTTTCCTCTCATCAAAGTGGTGTCCCCTTTTTAAGAAGTTACAGTTCTCATTTCTTTGCCTTGAACCAGGTCCTTTTCATCTCAAATCCCATTTTTCACTGAATTAGAGGATCATTCATGTTTGACATTTAAGACACTATAAACAGACGTTGTCTTCTGTGACACAGCATTACATATATGTTCACCAAAATGTGAAGAAATGTGGCATTTAACGGAAGTTTTCCAGGTGAGAGCTGTTGGGAGAGGAGGTAGAGGAAGTTCCTAATAAACAGCCTCAGACTCATCAGAGAGAAATGGAAGAAGGCATTTTGAAAGGGATGAGATCTCCCCACTCCCCCAAATCTCTCAGGCAAGTCAGCTGCATCAAATGCCACGTAAGCTAAAACAGTAATGGCACCAAGGGCTCACCTGCTGGTAGCCATAAGCACATCATCTATCAGTGGCAAAGGACTCTCTCTCTCTATGCCTAAACCAGCATGAAACTTCTCCAGCACTCAGTGAAGCCTAACATTGCAAAACCTGGCCTGCCACCAGCTCCTCTGTGCCAATGTGAAACAAGACACAGCTGGGGCTGTGGAGGGCACTGGTGTCAAAGTGATGGCTTCTCCGTCAGAAGTGGGGGCTACTGGTTAAGAACTGGGCAAATCAACAAGGAAAAAAAGAAAACAAGAAAACCCACAGATGGTTTCAAGGCTCCTGCCTGATCTGCAGAAGTCTAGCTGCTGTTTTAACATCATTTTTCTGGGAAGCTGTGAAGGCCTGAGGCTAATTTCAAAAGCAGAAAATCCTAATAGGGTAGCTAAAAGAAATGTGCCAGTGAAGCAAGGTCTTGAAGGAGTAGTAGATGTCCAAGTTTTCAAAGTGACCGTGAGAGTTCACGAGCCCAACAACAGAATGCATTTCCTGGCCACCTAATTACAGTATCTTTATTCAACAGCATTTCTAATTATCATCTCTGTCCAGAGGTTGAAACTAAACGGCAAAGCTTAGAGCAGTGACTACATCTCAGTACATATCAGCCTCTGTTTATTAAAAATCCTTCATGAATTATGTCTGCAAGCACGAGAATTTTTATTGAAAGCCAAAGCCTAGATATCTTACCAATGACTTTGTAGATTTGACTCCTGGAAAAGTGGTGGGCCCAGTCATTTTCAACTTTTGTACTTCGAAAAGTGCTAAAAACGAATTAGCACTAATGCTTTCACAAGTTTTGTTAACCTTGCTTGCTCAACAGCTGTTCTCTGTTCATTTTAAGGCTGAAAAGGAGCTGTAATGGCCTTGGAGCTGCCAGAATTTGGGGAGTGGTGCTCTAAAAGCTTCAGACCAATTTTCCTCTCTGTGAAGGATGATTGGCAAATGTCGGCATTCTGAGGACATTTACTTCATGCAATGATGAATGCCACAGATGTACAGTAAATAGGGCTGCTGCGAAATTTAATGGCTGCTTTAGATGCCTCATTTCTTATTAGAAAAGGTCACCCATTGTCCTAGCTCACATGATTAATGCGAGCTCCTGTATCTTTATGGGATATTTCTACAATATGTGCTTTGCAAGTGACTGTTTGTTCATCATTTCAGACTGTACCAAGGTTTATTACTCAATGTGAATTTAGATTTGTTGTTGAATACAAGCATTTTTCCAGCAGGCTTGTGTAAACTGTCCTACTGGGAAGAGGCTTATGGCTGGGGCCTAAACAACACTTGAAGCCCACTTTAGTACAATTTACTCCAGCAGGATGGCTGAAATTCATGCTTGCAGTACCGTTTTAAATAAACAAATTACTAAATCCATGCAGCACTCTTCTACCTGCAGTCTGTGAATTTGAAACAGGATTTATTATTTTTTTTTTATCATTATTATTTTCCTGAGGTCTGCGCAGCTTAATGCCATCCATACAGACAGGAAACATTAACAAGTTCTAGTTTCCTCATTCCAAAGTTTTTCATCATATACCTATGAGCTCAGCTCTTTACCATAAATCTCATTGCTGGGATATTGAGCAATGAAAGACAGCCCTTTCTTCTAAGAGGAAGGGACAAGTGCCTTTGAATAAGACCTGGTACAGACTGGTAGGCAAGGTCACATTTTATATAGGAACCCGAATTTGATTTAGAAACCCTCAATCAGCTACTGTACAAGTACAGTTCATACTTAATCTTAAATACTTAGGCTCAATGTCCTTTACTCAGAAGGCCATCTCTGGACAGTCAAATGGAGCTGTATATCAACCGCAAATGGTAGAGAATAATGAAATTAAAACCCATGAGATCTTTAAACTGACTACATTTCCCAAACAAACCATATTCCTTAAATTATTCCACAGTCATTTTACATTTCGGATAAGACCTATCCTACCCACAGACTGTAGTTAGTATTTTCCTGTTTGCTTCACAGGCTTTTACAGAAGGAAGGCGCTAAACAAAGAAGCCTAAACACCTGAGCTAAATATCTACCACAGAAGTTATACTGTGTATATGAGGTATATGCAATACAGCCATATCCATAAGATAAAATGTACCAGTTTTATGACAAGCTAATGTCACTAACAGGCTATTCTTTCAAACTCCTGAATTATTAATAGGTATGCCAAACCCATGAGGACTTCTAAAAGGTAGGCATTTATGTAACAATTTTCAGATTATTAGGAAATAAAAATAGAAATAGGGATAAGACATGTTTCATATATATTAAGTTTGAGTCTCAAGCTAAGAATCTGCAGCTTGATTTTGCTTCTGAGTTTTGAGCCCCAAGCTTTGTTTAGCCTCCATTTATTGCTGTAGCTGCCCATACACCCAGTCCAGCACAAGCATTAAAGCAAAAGAAAAGACTGTCAGCAATTGAAGGCTTTACCCAATATTCTGCGAGGTTTTACAAGTATGTCTTCCATTAAAATAAGATCAGCTTATGTTGGTATACTAAACTGCTGAATATGGATAGCAATTATTTACCACAATTTAAAGACATTAAGAACTTGTCAGAATCAAATCAATTCTTGGTTAAGTAAGGTACATTAATAATTGCCAGTTGATGAAACTAATATGGATTTTATTTTAAACTGAGAGAGAAAGAAAATATTCATCATCTTTGCCATTTTTATGGAGTTATTCAGAGAATGAATTATTGATTAGAGGCACAGGACAAGTGAATAGACTGTAGATGTTTAGGTACTTGTCAAATTAAGAAGTATGATTACAATAAAATGCAGAATTATGCCAAAAATGGGTGCAGTGGCTGACAGTTCATTGCCAGTGAGGAACAGGTACAAATGGTTTGAAGTCATTGTGCAGAATTAGGCAAAATGAGAAAGAATTTGGTTCAGGGTCCTGCATGATTCAAGCACAAGAGAGTCTTAAAGGTTAATGTCAAAACATTATCAAAAAGATACCTGCCCCCCCCCCCCGCCCCATCTTCCATATTTCTGGGAGAAAGGCCCCATTCACAACTGGTCCCCAAGGTGGCGGGTCCTGTGCCAACACAGAGCTTCTTGTGTTCACACAGCAAGTCGGCAAGGGATGGGAGGAGAAGGCAGAGCTTGGGTGGCCATTTGCTCCAAAGCTTTGTTTTGGCACTGCAGTGCTCTGATGCGTAGATCAGATGCAATTGCATAGCTGTAGGCCAGTGTACACTGATTAAGGATCAATCATTAATTTTTGTGGAAGTGCTTTTTTTTTTTTTAATTATATATGAGGGAATTATAGTATTAGAAATAATTTGCCTTCAAATGTTTCCTTTCTATCAAAGGCCATGTTCTCTGTATTTTGGGCTATATGTTGGTAGTCATGATGTTTCTTTGTGAGATAACCTCTCCAGCTAGTTTTATTTTTTGACCATCTTATTAATAGTCACACAATGATATGATTTAGGCAGTAGAATAACCATAAAATAAATTGTTACTTTTGGTTACTGTTATAATTTGTTGGTGCAGCTACGCTTTGTGTGGCTCAGGTCACCATATTCACAGCACTGTGTAGCAAGCACAACTTTTGATTAGCGGATACACAAAAAAAAGATCCCACTGTTGACATTTTATCTGGAACATTTTCATGGGGCTACTGAATGGCATACAAACTGCTCTTTGAAAGGTCATACATATGTGTGTATTGATTTAATAGTTAGAGATGCTTTCAGCAATCAAGAGGTACAGGATTCTGCAAGCATCTTTTAAAAGCTCCGCATGGGTTTCTTTTAGAACTGCAAGTACAGTGTTCACAAAGCTAAACTAAAATTGCAATTTAATTCTAGTTATGTATTTGGCCTTTAAGAAATATTGAGCATTGGGAAGAAATGCAAGCTCATTTTTGTTTGGAAAAATGAATCTCAGTATTTAGACTACAATTATACTTACACTTTCGGTCACTGACCCCCTGATGGAGTTAAGTGAGTATTATTTTACTGTAAAGCATTTACACCACAAACAATGTGTAATATTCCAATGTATTTCAGACCACTGAACTGAGATTTTTTAAAGCCGACTATACAGATATACAGCTGCATTTATTTGAAAATTTAAGATGTTTTCATAGGAGTTTACGATATAATGGGAAAGACTTTAAATTTTCATTTGCACAAATATCATCAAAATGAGATAGTAGATGCTTGTCAGTTACAAGTAAATAAATCCTAATCCTTGAGGAGAAAATGGGTATTGGATTATCCAGTGCAATAGCTCACTTGTCAGCCCTTTGGATAAACTGATGATTAAGGAAAAGCATTTTGTAATGCGTGATTTAACCCTGCTGATTTCATTATAATGATCTGAATGAGACACATATGATGAAGTGACTTAAAACCCATGAATCTCTGTACTGTAAAAGAAGCAAGCAATCTGTAAAAGGAGCCTGGTGAGACACACCCCCCCTCAACTTGAGACCCTGCTGATGCCTCATAGGTTTGTTGTAGAGGAAAATGCTCAAGGTCTGGAATCTAAAGAGGACTTCATTGCCATAGTGGTCATGTTATGTTATTTAACTTACGGTACTTGGTCCTCTGAGCCTGGTCCGCAGCCCTGGCTCGAGTGACAATACAACATGTAGGGAAACCAGGTGCCTAAGAACGAGATTCACAAAAACCGTCCCACTTAGCTCAAATTCCCCGCACAAAATCCTCTCCCTAAAAATCCAGAAAAAAACCCATGTTATTTCTCTCTTGTATGTTAATGTTGATCAGGTAGCTGTTGGAAGAGTGCACCAGGCTCGGTCCAAACCTCTCAGAGGAGGAAGAAAACATAGATCCTAATCAGGTTTGGGTATGAACTGGGCTCTGGACTGCTTAACCACATCTCCTGTGTGTTCTGGTCATGCTCAAAAGCAGATACTTATGTACAGGGGGCCTGAAGCAGCCCAGGTACAGAGGAGCTGAGTGGCAGCTTAACCACAGTCCTAAGGATTGCAATTTTTCATAGAGAACTGTAAACTATATTTCGGTCGCTTTTGGGATCTGTGCCTAAGTTTCTTCCTGGCATTTTCTCTCCAGCTTCCACAACACTGAAGGGCTTTTTACAGGCCCTATAAAAAGGCCTCTGTGGGGGGTGGAAGTCAGAGGCTGCCCAGGGGGTGGGCAACATGGATGAAGGCAGAGGCGTAGCTGGTGGGGGCTTGGGCTGGAATGCACCTTGAGGCTGTAGTGGCATCATTTCCAGGCGGCTCTGTTCCCACACAGATTGCTCAGCTGGCACGGTCTTTTTCTTTGTAAGCTCCGCAGGGGCAAACATATAGAAGGGTGTGAAAGTAGACATCCTTCCTGCGTCCGACCCACTCACTGATCCCACAGCCCACTCCTATCTCTACATCCATGGGTGCAAACTATCATCTGTTGCAGGGCGTGTATCTTCCTGGGACAGATTTTTCACGTCTGGAGAAAAGAATCGGCACATGGATATGTCTTTTCAGGTATACATCCTGTAGGATAAAATCCAGGCCAAACCCATACCTTATGCCCTTTAAGTAATTTCAAAATCTGTCCACCTTCCCTAATTTTTATGGCTGTTTTTCATACAACTTTTAATTAACAATAACTTTTCACATTAAAATTTAATTAATTTTTCCCCCCATAGTGAATCATTGGTCAACAATTCACAGCAGATCTTATTAAAATCCCTTGTAATTACTCTCTACATGTCCTGAGAACATTACAAACACTTGGTTCTTATGGTCACAATGATTAAAGGATTGAATTTGCTGAATATTATTGTTAGAGCTTACACATCCACCAAATCAAATGTATCGGTCCTTTGTGCTAGACTTGTAAAAACTACACTTCACCCAGCCAAGCTACTCAGCTAAATCCCTTCTATCAGATTGGAATTGGAAAGGACTGTGGAGTTTGTCAGAAAATTTGTAAGTGCCATTCTTCTTTTTGTTCTTATTGCTTGGATTGCTGATTGCATTCTCCCGTCTGCCTCACTGGATTTTCCACCAGGGATTTACGACAGCTCACGGTATAAAGAAGGAAATAACAAAATAATTAATGACCCATTGACGCCTGCCAATTCTGAAGAGGTTATTTACCTGGGGCTTTCAAGTATTTCATAATTATTTGACGCTACTGACTGCTTTTGCCAAGTCCACATATTTCCGTACGCCTGCTGCAGACTGCACAAATACATTCCAGGGTTCCAATTATGCACCAGCTCAGCCCAACATGTAGCCCTTCCACTCAATTTACGATGCTCACAGGCGTTCCTTAGGATTCAGCGTGCACCACACCACTCATCACATACCTGCCATGGCTTCTTAAGTGTCAAAGGCTCATTTTGCCTTCTTTGTCCCTCCTCACTCTCTATACTCACACATAAATCACTCCTATGTTAGCGGTGCACAAACAAACTGCAAGATTCTTACCGTGATGCTTCACTGAGGCTACCTTGCAATGAGTTTAGAAAATAAACAGGTAGAAAATTAATTATTTAAAATGCAGAAGACCTCTGGTCTATGTTTCTAAGAGCTGGCCTACATTTACAAAGCAAAAGCCCGGTTTAGCAGACATGGATTAAATGCATAAGAGATCTCCTTGGCATTTGGTTTCTTGATAGCTTTTGAGAGAGACAGACCCCCCATGCTGCCAAGCAAGGATGAGTGCCTTCCCAGGTCTGAAGGCAGATTGCTTTTCTCTTGCTTTTCTTATAAATCACAGGTGTTGCAGACCCTTCACATCCACCCACCACCCTGCAGGTATTAACATTAAACTGTGCTCTCCATTCCAGATGGGCTTGATTTTGATTGACTGTGACCTCCTCCGTATCGGCAAAGGTGCCCCTTTGGGTGTTAGTGCAGGTGATCAGGACAGCTGAAACCTGGTTCTACAGAAACAAGGATATACAATCTGTCTCCTTTCTCAAACTAGTAGCAAATCTCAGATCTATTCACAGTCTCTCTATACTGACAACAACAACATATCATATTTCAAAAAGTAATCTGACAGGAAAAAAGCAAACACATCAAGACTGTCATAACTAAAAGAAAAAGGGAATTAAAAGATGTTTCCCTTGCAGGACTAGTCACCAGTTTCAAAATCAACTTCAAGGATTTAGGTGCAAGGATCTACTTGTTTGTTCAAATGATTCAGAGAACTGGCCAACAATAACAGTAGCCTTGAAATTTATAGCCCTTTAATGGAGAAATTGCCCTAGAATGACTGACAAGTCCTTGTATATGCACAGCTCCCCATGAGCTAGGTGTTTCTTTTAAGAAGGAAGATAATTTTCCAGGTTTTGCCTAGCTGCCATTATCAACAAGCAGGTTTCCTAGGACAAAATTATAGTGCATGTATGAATAGATGACTAAGAGATGAGGGGGGGAAAAAACAAAACCCAAAAAGGAACTGCTAAGTCACACTGCTACGAAGCTTTCTTCCAGTCAACATCTCACAGAGGAAAAAGTACCAGGGGAAAAAACCAGCTACCAGGGGAAACCATTACAGGAGGGTTGTGTGCTTTTTGCTGTTGTTGTTTTCCTTCCCACCAGTGCCTTGGCTACCACTTATTAGACCATTCCTGACATAGCAACATAACCAGGAGACGTATTTGGATGGAGCACAAAGAGGTAGAAATGCAACAGGGGAGGACAAGAACAGTTCATGACACCAGGACAATTTTGCACATTGATGCTCTTCAGATCAAGGAAGCAAAGCCTGTGGGGAGGACAGGGGGCTGAAAAGGGGATTATAGTAAGTATCACATGAAAAATCAGTTGCTACCAGAGCTTTAAACTAACTCATTTGTCCCTTTTTTTTAATTACCTTCCTGTATTGCTTGTTTCCTCTAAATCTAAAAATTGGCTGACGTGTTGGCAGGAATGCAAAAGGAAGAACAAGACCTTTTCTAAATCACAGCTAAATCACATTTGCTGATAAACAGAAGCAAAACTTGCACTTCCTTTGAGGACAGACAGAAAAGTGAAATGACAAAAGCCGTGTGAAACTTGATAATAACAAAACCAACAGTCTGCGTGGCTGAGGCAAGAGTTTTAAACTGCTTTGCTGTCTGTGTGAGCTCACAGCAGTGTTCACTTTTAGTTTTGAAAGTTGCAAAGGAAAAACTACATCCTTTAGTTGAGAATGAAAATGCACAAAGGCACTGCGAGCCCACAATAAACTTTCTGATGCAGAAAGCCTACTCTTCCAAACCTGCAATGCTAGGTGAGACTCGCACACCGTAAGCAAAGCACATTCCAGCTGATTAGGTCCTCCATCCTGTGCTTTTTAGCACATGTATTCTTGCTTCCTTAAAAATACTTCCATAGTTAATTTTAATGCCTATCACATAAACTATTAATAACAGGACTCCAAAATGGTGCCAGCACAGCCAGTTGTAAGCCACGCTATTTTATTGCTAAATTCTAAGTGTAAGTATGAAAATGGGATTGGAACAGTCCTGGCTCAGCGTTGTTTAATATTGAGTTTAGACTCTCTCCTTCAGAGCACGTGTAACTGGTTTCTCTTGCCATGTTACTCTTCTTTTACGTGTCTTTGATAGGTGCGTAAATGCACCCCTTAGCCCTGATGAAACAGTTTCTCATATAATATCCTCAGAAGGGCCACTTTTCAGAGAGAAATAAATGACAGCAGTGGCAACTGCAGAACAGCTATAAGTTGGCTACTGCAGTACTGTCACAGCAAGGATTAGTCCTTATGAAAACTCTACTACAGTTTGTCGTGTTTGTGGCTAGGCAGCTGTAGAAACATATAAGAAGCCTACACAGATTTTCCATTTCCTGCCAGCTCACAAAAACAAAGCAGCATGGCTCAGAGAAGGGGGGGTGCAACATAAAAGATGTGGTAAAGCTTAGCAAAGCCTGTTCAACTTTATGGCATGCTGCATGAGGGAGAAACTCCAGAGGTTTGTAGTTATCTGGTTCTCCAATGCAGCTAGGTTGAACGTCACTCACTGCTCCACTGAGGGAGTTCTTGTTTTAGCATTTGCAAGCTGGAGAGCTGGAGTGATTTCAGCACACAAGCTCCCAGAGCATGCCCTTCTCCATCTAGAAGCTCGGCAGCAGCCATTGCTCATTCCAGATTCACAGCATGGCCCAGACCCACCTCTTGCCTCTTGCTTCATGGGCTGGAAATGCTGGTTGTGTGCAGCTGGTCAGAGAGTGCCTCGAGCACCTGGTTATTCTCATTTCCCTTCTGCACCTTCCCCACTACTCTCACTGCTGCTCTGATTGCCTAGCATGGCTGCGGAAGAAGATTAGCAAATAGAGACAAACTAAATGAGTCTTCTTTAAGGCAGATATGAGAATTTCACTGCAGTGTCATCATCCCTGTTTTCAGCCCTGAGGTAGCAGCAACCCAAGAAGAAAAGCACAAGAAGAATCAGGAGCGAGGGAAAAAGTGGTCATTGCTGGACTACAAACTCCCTTAACACCCTAGTCTCCCACAAAGCTCTGCAATTCTTTCCCTCCACTCCCAGGTAATGCATATACAGATACCCACCTACCCACAGAAGCATAACCCTTTTACTAATGCAGCTTGATAAAATACCCAATGGTAATTCTTTGTGTTTGGGTTTTTTTTTTTCCTCAATGGACAGAACTTTCTCAGGAGCTTATCTGAATAGGTTTTCCAAGGAACTACAGACAATCATGAATCCTAGCATCTCCATTTTCCCCTAAGTGTATAGTAGCTTGTATGTAAAAGATAAAAGAAAAATCCCTTAGTAACCAAACAAAAAGAAGAGACACCACTGTCCATGCTTCTCTGCAGAACAAAACAAACAGATGACAGATGGTAGACACATCGCTTAGGCAATATGGGAAGTTGCTCAGAGGCCATGGTTGTAAATGAAATATAAGACTCTGTGGAACAGAAAATAGAATTAGAGGTTGATGATTGTTATGGGGTGGGTTTGTTGGGGTTTTTTTTCAGGAAATTGGAATCATGTTCCCAGTATTGAATGCATTAAGTGTCTTCATTTTTCACTCCACTTGTGTTGACTATGCACCTGAAACTCTATTGGTATGGCATTATTTTGAATTTCCTGATTTGAGGACTTCCCTGATTTCAGGACAGGTGCAAGAAAATCTGAACAAAATAGCCTGAGGTGATTCTAAGACGTCCTGAAGTACCACCGGGCTACTGCGCATTTGCCACTTTCTCTTAATGAAGTCACCGCAACATGATGTTCTGTCATCCAGAGCAGCAAAAGCCTCATTACATGCCGCAATAATTTAAGCTCAGCTATTTATTTTTAGATTTAATATATTTCCTCATTTTTTGTTGCTCTGCTGCTTCTCTTTGGTCATGGTGAGTGTCTACATTAGTAATTTAGTTCAGCTGTTTCACTCCACAGATCTGTTCCTACTGGGCTTCATTCCCTGATCTATCAGCAGGACCCAATACAAACTGTTAGATTTGTCCCAGCTGTTTTGTTGAGCTTACCCTGGTACTCTGTGGCAAATTAGTATTCTACAATGCATTTCCTATTTATTTTTCAAATGTATCATAGACTTTGCCCACCTTGCTTTTGTAGGAGACCCTATTATTATTGGTATTGCTTTACATATTATTCCCACATATGTTACAGACTATAAAGTAGTCACAACAAATATGCCAGTTAAAGCTGTTATCTGATCAGCCTTTCTTTTTCTGCTAAAGAAGTTTCTTTTCTGGACAAGAAAAAGTCATTAAGGATGTTTTTACTCAAGCAAGAAAACAAGTGAGCAAAAGGTAGAATCAGAAAAAATAAACAGCAGGTAAAATGAAGCAGAGGACTCCAGATAAATTGCAGAATAATTACTGTCAATAACCTGTTATTCATTTTATTGTTGCCAATCTAGTGGTTTTTCATTGTGTAATATTGAGATAAGAGATTACTGCTGGGAATTACAAGAAGGAAGACAGGAAGGATAACATCCAGCTAGCCAGGCTGTAAATAATCTCAAAGTCAGGCTGCATTTGCAAAATCCTGACAGTGGAACTGCATTAGATTATACTAAGATTGTGAGAGCAGCATAAAAATGCCCTGAATCAATCCTATGTACCTGTCTACCCAACTGGGGGCTAAGCAGTGACAGATGTAGGGCAAGGACACACCAGTCTCCCTCAGCACTTCCCAAGCTGCAAGTAGCCCTACCCCAACCACAGAGAGCAAATAAAATATCTGCAGGCTGGAAAGCTGTTAGGAGAAGCGCTGCATCCCAATCCTCCGTGAGCATGTTGTAGAACTGTGGGGTACTCAGGACTGAAGAAAGAGAGCAAGGTAGTTCTGTGTGAGCTCCCTGTTAGCAAAGGGAGGAATGGATTTCGGAAGGGTCCGTCTCACAGACGGCAATCGCTACTGACTGACAGGCCAGCAGATTTGTAGTTTTTGCTCCGTCTATGACCCTTTGTGTTACGTTAAGCCTAATCACATGGCATGTGCATGCAAGACAAGACCCAGAGCCCTCTGGATTCAAGCAAGTCTTTCTGATCTTCAGGGAGCACATGAACTTTAATACAGCTCTGCCATGAAAAAATAAACAGAACCACTCTACTATCTCTTTTTTAAACAAGCAAGGAAGCAAACAAACCTCTGTGTCCTTCAAATCTGTGAGGCTGTGATGAAGCGATTCTGTGTATCTAGAAGGTTGAGAGCACACTTTCCACCTGTAAGAAGGTAGATATCCCAGCAGTGTCTCTCCCTGCGCAGACCCTCAGGCTTTTATGGCAGCTGAAGCCCTTGGCCAGCCATGCCCGCCTCCCCAGAAATGGTCACAAACCACCCCATGCAGGGGAGGGATGTTTCACATCACCTTCATGCAAAGATGCAGATACACGCATGGAAAATTCTAACTGCAGTATCTTGGGATAGCAACACAGAGTAGATTAAAACTCCTCGATTAAACCTCAGAATTCCATGGAAGCTACTAGCGTTCGACATCCTCTTGTGATGAATCTGTAAGTATTAATTCAGAACGGGTAACTGGTGAGGGCTACCTGACTCCTCTGGTCCCTTTCTGCAGCAATTCATACAGCCACAGTAGCAGTAATGTCAGTCTGCGTATGGGAATTTCCAATCCGTACTCCAGATTGGGGTCCATGTTGTGCACCCACAGAAGATAACCAGCAGGGTGAGATGTAGGCTCACAAATATTAAGCACTTTGCATAACATGCAGATAAGGCTGTCAGTAAGATTGTGAGTACAAAACTGGCTAAAAAAAACATATTCAGGGGAATTACTAATGGTGTCAGTATGGTGCTCTGTAGGAATCTGATATTGTTGTTAATGAGCTGGATGATGGAAAAGATAATGTTTCCTAAATCTACAGGTAACATGAACATGGAAAGAGAGAAAGGGAAGAAAGAATGAAAATTCTGACAAATTGGAAACACAAACTGAAAAAATGAGATCCACTTTATTAAGGACAAGCAGAAGTTTCTAAACTAGGCAGAAACAATCGCGTGCATGAACACAGCTGGTGAACACCTGGACAGGTAGTTCTGCAGAAAAGAACTTGGGTTATGTGTCACATGAGTAAGTAATATCAGACCGTTGTCAAAAAAAAAAACCCAAAACAAACCCAAAGGTAAGCAACCTATTGCACTGTATAAACAGGAGAAAAATGACAGGTTTTTTTTCTTTCAGTTGTAAAGATTCAGGTGAAATACTGTGTACATTTTTAAGTCCTGTGTTAGAAAAGGGGCGGGGTGGGGGGGGGGACACGACTAAAAGTGAGTACTAATAGACCCAACTTGCAACATAAGAGATTTGGCATAGACACCAGCAAAAAACTTAGTGGTAAGTATAGCAAGACACAGGAATAGATTGCCTGGGAAGCCTCCCAAAATAGGTTGGCATCTGTCAGCTAATCATGTAAGCATAGTTGATCCTGCTGTGGGTAAAAGGATGGATGGGATGATCTCTTGATTCTCTAATTTTTAACAAAACACAGTATTAAATATACATTTAAGCAGAAGTAAAAAATGCTACTGGCTTCTAATGATCATGTTACATTGCATAGCTTAAGCTGAAGTTAAAAAGAAAAAAGGAAGAGTTTTACAACTTTTTTGCTAATTATTATTATTTAAAGGGGAAAAAAAGCCTCATGCATAATGAGATGATAGGATTTAAATTACTCCAGCTGGTATTAAAGCTCCTACTTTCCAGGAAATAAGCAATGTCCCCTCTTTGACTACTAATGTATGCAAGGAGACAAATTATCTGTGCGCGTGGCCATAGCCTCACAATGAAAGAAAGTCAATGTCGAATGAAGAATAATGGAGGACAAAGTGCTGAAGGAACTTAAATCATGACTTCCTTTACTTTTTTTTCAGATAGAGAAGGGGTGTGTTTGTATTTGCGTGTGTGTGTGTGCATTCCCACATGCGTAAATACATGTATTGTTTCTATGTATATACCCATTCATGGCTACATTCACATTGTATCAAAGTTTTATTTTATTTTGTTGTGGGTTTTTTTTTCTTTTAAATGATATGAAAGGACTCTGGCTTCATAGTGGTTTTAAGTAGCTAATGCCAGTTTGAGTGTGGCGATCTCAGTACCAGCCTCTCATCCACACAGGCAGAGGAAATTTTTACAGAGGCGGCTGCAAATGGTTCTTTGCACTGAATTACAATCTAAGCAAAACACTCACTGAGCACACACAGAGGTGGTCTTATTTTAAACCTTCTTCCTTCATCTCCAGCCAAACAAATTCTTAGCAATTGCTATATCCAGGCCAAGCTTTCATCTTCAGCTTGTTGTGCAATATTATTGTACTGGCAAAACACAGGGAGAGTATTTGGATAATGGATTATACTTTTCAACCTGAGGTAATTCAAAAGGTTGAAGGCATTTTGCTCAGTGTTACATCCAGTAAACAGAGTATCACCTTTCAGCACAGCCAAGGATGGAAATGTTCAGCTGAAAATGTAAACATGTTAGTAAGTTATGAATGTGAAGAAAGGAAATGATATTGTTTTGCTATAAAGGTTCAAAATAACCACTGAAATGGCTGTAAGCAAACCTCAAATCTTCCAGTCACATGCAATTCTCAACACTTCTTATTTACCTTGCTATTAGGACTAAAAAAAGGAAACAGATTTTTATATTAAACAGCTTTTCTCTTTTAGAGAGATTCCAAAATGCTTTAAGGGCTCATATACAGCAATCAAATACAGCTATGGAGTGAAGCCACAGTTTCAGAAGTACACAAACTGCATGTGCCAATTTTTCTAAATGCTTAACTAAAAACTGAAGTTATAAACCCAGTAATAGCACAGGTTATCACAGGGGTGCCTGGAATAGCATTCAGTTACTGTGACATGGAGCTATGGGCTCCAGGGTTATGGTAGGTCATGTTCTCAACTCGTGCCAAGGATCCCTTGCTTAAGAAAATAGTCCAGCTAAAAGATCATTTAAATTTCCTCCAGCACTTCTGGTGTCTACGATTTCACACAAAGCAAACTGGAGCTATGGCGTAGGTCTTGCAAACCATGTTACTGAAACTGTCTACAGCCACTAACTGATAAAGTCTTTAAAAATGGTGACCTTCTAGTGCTCTCTTGGTGGAAGTTTACTTTGCAGTAAGCTGACAGTCATCTCCTGCACCTACCCTGCTTACTGCCACATCTGCTCAAGTGGGTTCCTTCCACATGCTTGTACAGAGCCAGGGACGTGCTGAATGAAATGGACTTCTGGAGGTCATCTAATGCTACTGCCTGCTCAAAGCAGGGCCCTTGTCCAACCCGAGGTCAAGGTCAGCTGTAGGTGATAATGCAAAGTTTTTATACACCTGCCATAATTTTCCTTTCTTCATCTCTCTCCCTCTTTGTCTCAGCTGGGCTTCTTAAGGTTGTCAGAAACTTCATGAACACTTAGACCCACAAAAACACACGCATAGTCTTCTGTACCACACACTGCAGTCTGCATACAGATTTGTCACAGAGCCATCTGCGTTAATAGCCAAAATAGTGAGAATACACCTTGTTATTAGGTATGTATGAATGGCTGCTCACGTAGGTAGGAGAGAGTGGAAACTCTTACATTTGGACCTACAGGACTGTCAAAGTGACCTCTTAATAGACTGGCAGGGTCTGTAAATATCATTCATTCATTTTATCAGCTTATTTGTTAGAGCTTGAATCTCTTTCTCATGTTTGCCTACTCCCAATTTTCAAAGGTCAGTTTGGCTAGTATGAATCATATTCATGATTCACAGAATTACAGTCCCCTGTAAAGCTGCCAAGAAAACAAACTGAAACACAGTATAACAGCCCTAGGACTAACATTCACTCTTTAGCAGTTATTCTGGGGGTTATCTCTAATGCTGCAAGAAGAAACCACTTCCATTGCTAACACAAGTAGCAAGGAGATTCAAATTCTGGTGAGCAAGCTCTCTTCAAGCTTGAGCAGCTGTCGTTGTTCATCCATTAACTGTAGGTCTTGCTCATACTGTCCCTTCATGCTTACTGAGTTTTGATTGCTTTGGCTGGGTGTAACAGAGAGATTGTGGCTGTTATCAGCAAACACTGTCGATCAGCTTATTTGTTGACTTCGGTGCAGAAATTCACTTGCTTGGCTTTGTACTCTGTACACAGCCCTGGTAGTGCATTGCTCTGTAAAACAAATGTGTTCCTCCATATACTTCCTTTTTGTTGCCAAATCTCATCGATACTGAAACGGCGTCCTGGTATATGGTGATAGAAAGCAGCGTGCAGGCAACACATTTAACCCACAGTATTTTGTTTCTTCATTTTCAGTTTACAGCTGGCTGTTTCCAAGTGATGGATCTATCCGTGTTTACCTTGAAATTAAAAGATATAACTGCCTGGAATTTCACCACTAGATATGAAAGCCCTGTAGCAAATATACTGCCTTTGGATATGAAGTTTAATAAGCTTAGTGCAATTGCTCTGTACCATTAGGGATTAACTTGAATACCCCCATATTTCTAGATACAGAAACATTTGTCTATTAATTGCATGTTTAACATTATGTATTAAAGACGTTTACTGCAGCCTGGTTTTAAGGTAAGTAAATACTATTTTCCCCTCCTCAATGCAGTTACCAAAGAACATGCTGTTTCATTAGCCTATTGCAGACAGCCTGCCTGCACCCCACAGCCACCTGCCTGCCCACTGGGCATCCCGCAGCCATGTGCACGTGATAAACGCCAAAGAGGTGGGGGGTCTGACATCGAGCCTCTTCCCTTTGCTGTGAAACTTAGCTCTCGTCTTGATCAAGCGGTTCCTGCTTAGGATTACTTACCGTGTGTAAACATTTCTATTTTTCCTTGCAATGTTGCACGGAATGCCGCACGATTTCAGTTTCCTGAGTGTCTCCCACTTTTCCAGGCATGCCGCATGCCTGGCTGCCTGCAGATATCTTCCTCAGGAGTGTGAAGTGCCAGCAAGATGTTCCTTGGAGAGGTTTTTTTGTTCCTAATGGCCTTCTCAGTCAGGCCACAGTTGAATTAGGAATCATTGTGGTGATTTATTGGACAGCTTGCTTTATTTTCTACACACTAGAGATTTTCCCTCCATCTGCTTTCATGGGAATCAAAACTACAGTCCTTAAACAGAAGACTTGGACTGATATTGGTATATTTTACTAGCTATGAGGGCTAAGTAAAAATGAAAAAGCCAGATTCTGAAGGAACGTTATTTCTAGATGATTCTCAATGAGTCAAAGCTGAATGCTGTGAACCGTCATTTTTCTCATTCTTAACTTGGTACAGACCAGGAATGCCTCTTCTTCAGCCCAGCTGCACATGGTGACATCTAAACCTGGGCATGAAATACCCTCCTCTGACTTTGAAGAAGCTCCTGAACTTTCTGCAGTGTTTACTTGTATATCAGTGTTACTCCCTCAAGCTCCCTTTCCACATTTGCAGTGTCCCGATGCCTCAGGGTTTGCTGGCAATTTACATAATTGCTAATATTTAGAAGTTACTTCAGCAATAAGAAAGTATAGAGTTATGTCAGATCTCTTCCTGGCTATGTTTAATGACAGGTAAGCCCACGTTTCAATACTTAAAGTGCACTGTAACAACAAAACATGTTGGGACTAAGGGGAGAAATTTGTTTAATCACATGGAACGCTTTATATGAAGAAAAGGTCTAATGCTACTTTGACTAAGTTAAGATAGCATTAAATCAGAGATGCTATCTTCATGTAGAGCTAATCATCAGATCTATTAAAATCCTGCTTTATATAAATTAACTTTTTCTGTAGTAAAATATCTGCTCTTAGACTAGTTCCATTATATTCTTCAGACAGGAAAAAAAATTACCCCTGGACTGATTGAGAACATTTCCAGTTTGAACCACATTACTTAGCAGACATTGATTTTATTAGTCACATGGTGTTGTTCCTATTACCCAGCTGAGTGCATATTCAAGCTCCTTGAGCAACAGTGCTTGCCTGGGCAAAATATAATGTTTGGTTTCCAAGGACACTTTTAAATAAATTGCTAAAATTGCTTTTCTACAAATGTGGAGGACAAAATCCTTTTCACTTGAATGTTCACAGGAAGAGAAAACAAAAGGAGTAGAGGCAAACATTGTTGCTTTCAACCCAGCACTACGTTACAGCAAGTGAACAGAAAATGCTTTTACTGTCTCCAACCCAAGATTTCAAATAGCTCCGCTTTCTGCATTAGGAGGGAAAGAAGACATTTCAAACTAGGATGAAAAAGAGGCCTCAATACGTGGCGGTGAGGGTCTCCGGTTATGGGGGTCAGACTGAGTCTCAGTTACCAGTTTGTCAGCTTTACAAAACAGAACGACTACAGGAAGAGCTGATTCAATACTGTCACAGCACAGTTGGTGGCAGAGGTTTATGTTACTGAATTGGTGAGTCAAATCCTGGAACTTTAAGCCCCTGGCCCTTGTTCTAGCATAGGGTTATTGCTTATCCTGGGACACATGCCTTGTTCTTTCCAGAAACTCCTTCTTAATCTCTTGAAAAATTTTGGTCTAGGAGAATCAAAAATTCCCAGCAAAAGACAGTTTTGTCAGGTGCTATTTTAAAGGGAGGAGATGGTGAGTTATGTGCAGATCATCTCCTTATACCCAAACTCAAGTTTACCAGTGGATTTTGCCATCCAATTCTGAATGAATGTAAGTATGGCAGGGAAAGCTCCTTCTCAGAGGAGGATGAACAACATTATTAAATTGCATTGCATACAGATGGCTCACTATATCAGGATGGTTCTTCACCTTAGAGACTACATAAACTCAGCCTGTCTGAGATTCAAACTTCCCATTCATCCAAAGGCAAAAGATCACTACTGCATTAGGAGTGAAGTCCTCAACACAGCAACGACACTACGAATACATTTTCTCGTTTACCTCCGAGTATCTCTAAGCCTTACTAATTAATAGAAGAAACCTCTTCAGATGCAAAGCTTTATACACAAAACAGGCACCATTAATAAAACGTTGTTCTCGTCATTTGGCAAATCAGGAAACTTCTGGCCACATTAATCAATGGGGAGCAATCACTTCAAAAAGTCCATGTTTCTGACTAAATCCATGCATGTTGAAATTAATGTAAATGCATAATAAAAAAATATTTTCACACTTTACTGACAAGTAATGGTAGGAATCATTATCTTAATGGCTTATGAACTTTTTATGTTAGAGAGTGATGTACAGTGGAAATATGATCAGCAGCAGACTTTCTATTCTGCACTTGACATAATAAATTAGTGGAAATTATTAACGCACAGCATTTCAATTCTGTGTAAATTTTATGTTAACTACAGAGAAAATACAAGTGATGTTCTGTCCCTCATCAAGTCTTAACCTCAAGTCTTTGTCTACACTAGTATAACAGTCTCTCTAGCTACACTGGACTAAAACCAGCACAGCTTCTGTAATGTGGATGCAGTTAAATCTTTCATACTAATAGAGCTGTTCCCACAGGAGGAAGAGAGTAAATTCGTTTTATATCTTATCCATGTCCGCACCTGTGCCATCAACAACAGAGACCTCTTTCATTTATTTATAATTGTAATGTGATTGGTATTTCAGCATATATGAATAGCTTCTGTGTTTGGATCAGACTTCATTTATAAATTGACATCAGTATTTCTCCACCACCGCCTCCACACGCACTTATTAACTTGATGCTGTGTCTAACACTGTCACTGATAGCTAAGGTAAGCATTGCTGTGCTGTTGGGAACAACCAATGGTGTCCACATGGACAGATGCTGCATCTCAGCAGAATCACAGCAGCATATCAAAGCCCTGTTACTCAGCTACGCTTGGAGTTGCAATAGCCTTGAGTTACATATTTTGCTGGAATTACTTGAGGTGAGGGATCCTGTATCACCATAACTTTCACACACTCAACTTGAGGTGGTGCTGCTAGTAAAACCCTAACACAGACAGTTATGACCTTGATATCCTTGCCACTGTCACTTAGGCTGTTCTGCTACACCACCATGAACAACTTACCTATTATACAGGATTCAGCTATAGTTAGAGATGCATGCTATAGATATACTCACAAATTAAGTTGTGTAGGACCTTTATGCTTATATATCTGTGTCCACATTTTTGGAAAATGGAGCCCTTACACCAGCAAAGTTAAAGCAGAGTAAAGGAATACAGCTTTACAGTCTGTAAAACAAAAGATTCAGGGCCAACTGCCTTAAGTAAGAAAGAGGAGGGGTTTGAATTTTCCACCACTCTCCTAACGCATTTTTGACCTGGGGAGTAAGAAGAACTCAGCCAGATATCCCTTAAAGAGAAAAAAAAAAAAAAAGCAAAAAAAAGAAAAAAAAAAAAGCAACTTGCCACATTTTCACAAAAACACAGTGATGTTTCTGAAATATAGAATAATTACAGTACTCCAGTTAGATTGAGCCATTACCAAAAAGAAAAAAGTTTGACATTCAGAATCTCTTTTCCAAACAGCTTCCTCATCAGTGTGTCCTTCCAGCCAGGTAACCTGTGTGACAGGTCAAGGAAGCTTTTGCGCTCCTCGTGATGGCTTGCTCCTAGCTGTCAGTGCATCCAGAGCCAGGAGGGGACAGAGGGGACATCACCTCTAGGGATGCTGACAGAAATAGACATTTGTGTGTAAGGTTTTGTTCTTATCGGCAGGAAAACGCCTTTGAGGAATAAAGCCTAGATTACACAAAAGCATAAAAGCAGAACTCCTTTTTTTGTCTGCAGGTACTTCCATTTTAAAAAGTTGGGGCTTGCTGTTCACAGAGGCCTCTGCGTAAATGACAGTCTGCCCTTGCACAACTGCAGCAGAAGAAAGGAGTCTCAAAGCAGAAGTTAGCACATGCCGGTTTTAAAGCTCCTTGCAAAGGCCATACAGATAGGAAAAATGGTGTGCAAGGCATTTGTTCCTCTTGTGCATGTCCACACATACACGGGGCACGCAGCCTGCTGAGCCCGTGCTTTGCCCTGGGCGGCCATGCCTGCATTCCCATTCAAAAGCCATGCAGTAGCAGCATTCGTGTGACACCACAGTCAGACTAACAAAAATGCAATAAATTACATGGCTTTCATGTGAGAGCTGACTCACACCCAGCTTACTCACAGCACAGTATGCTTGCTGCGCTTAGCTTTGTAACTGTACCCTCAGAGACACTGTAGACTACTATTATAAACAAGTAAATACAGACAAGTAACTTTCTTTTGTAAGCTTCTCTCTCTTCCTTCATTTCAGAGCTTTCTTCCCCATCAAGCCCTGATGTCTTGCTGTCTATTCCTCAAAAGCCAGGAGAGAGTAAATTTAGATTCTCTCAGGGATAGACTTAGAATGATAACATGCACAGTTCTTCAGGGGCAAGAAGAAAAAAAGCTTTTTCAGCTCACTTAAGATCGGACTTTTTAGTTAAATACAAATTCTCTGCAATTATTATTGTCTAGTATTTCAGCTGACAGCTATTTCCTATAAACACAACCATTACCAAAGGATGTTCAGTCTCCAGAATAGTCAATTTAACAAAAAGCTGGAGTCTTGCAAAAGCAGGATCAGAAACGTAGCAGCATTTAACAGAACCTAAGAGAGGAAATAAAGCAGTGACGTAGGTCTGAAAGACTTCACAGATAGACAGTAAGCTACCAAGCACCGCTCCATTCACTGAAAGAACGAAATCTAATGTATATTACACAATTTGAAGAACAGGACAACATGCAAGAGTTCCTCAGCTAACACTGAGCAAGCTCCAAGATGTCTCTTCAGGGTACAACCCAAGAGGTAAAGGGCATCGATCTACATATATTAGAGACACAAAGGACAGGAACCCCCTCTGCTCTTGCTAAGTCTTCTGCTTGTGTCAGTGCTGTTTGATGGCTGTAACATGGGGCTAGAACAAGCAGGAGGGAACTAACAAATCCATCCACATCCATTGAAGATGAGCTCAGGAGTCTTTCAGTGAAGGGATACTGTTTGGTTCACACCAAAGGATGAGGTGCACCTGCAAGGAAAAATTAACTGTTCCTCTCTTCTCTACCACTGCATGTCACCAGGATCTTTTTCAAGGTCATTTGAGACATGAGTCTGGCTTCTCAGCTGCAATTTTGTTTCCTCTTCTTTAGCTGTGTAACAATATTGGACAGATCAGTGAAGTGACCAATATATTTCAGATGTTCCCTGAACTGCTTTCTTGCCAGTGAAGTTGAATCACCTGACTCATGTAGGAGGGCAGTATATAATGATGCTGTTTTGCTTTACAGCTAGAGCAGACAGGCAAGGATGATACAATGCCTTCAGGGATCTTAACATGATTGATATGTGCCCATAGTCCCAAGTGTAATAGTACAAAATAAAACTACAAGGAAGTAAACTCTGATCAGGGTGTACCATAAGCACAGTATTAGAGATGGTTGCAACCCTGCTTTGTGAAGGCAGGAAAGATTGGCTAATACACTAGTGGGCACACTGCTACCTAGCTAGCACAAAAAAACCCTGCAAATCCTGCCATTAAATAAAAGAAAAAAACACAACTAAACAGTCTGTCAAAGTGCTATCAAGAGAAGAGAAATATCGAGGCAATGTCAGTCTGGTTGCCACCAGGCATGGCTTGATGTTTGTGGAGAGTGACATTGTGAAATGCTCCTGAGAAATCTCCCTTTGGCATGGGGGAAGAGTTTTCACATTTACCCTAGAACCACTTACTGAGCTATTTGCACTCACTGCCACAAGAGTTTCTGTCAAGAGGACAGCTGGGAGGTCTGGCAGGAAAATGTTTCTTAGGGTGCCATTCACTAAGAAATACATGATACAAGCAATCCAACTTTTCTGGGTTGTTTCAACCATAGTGCAAACACTACCTAGCTTGAAAACACAGAGATGCTCTGGATGGAAAACAGAATTTTGATGAGACAAAGGGGGAGCCAAAACCAGTGAATGGCAGGAGAAACATGTGCTTCTTTTGTCCTGCATGGCAAGGATGAATTACTGCTTCAAGAAGCTTTCTCCATTCTGCAGTTCCAAATTGCAGCAAAAAGGGAAATAGAAATACTATGGTGAGGGTGAGGAGGAAAGAAGAGCCTTGGTTCCTTGCTTTCTGTTTTAAAAAAATAAAATAGCTTTTCAGATAAAAATCTTGGAAACAAGATGAAAGGCACATTTCCAGAAACATCAGCTTTTTAGAGACAAATAGTCTACTGCTTGTTTGCATAGATCTTAATACCCGGTCATTTTTCCCTAATGTTCATAATCTGGAACAACACTATTAATAATAATAAGTAGTCAAGGTAACTACTGGGTGGTGCTTGACAAGATGAACTGATCAACCCTATCACACTGTTGAAAAGTTATCTGTGCCTTAATGTCCTAGACTTTTAGGTAGCTCTTCTTTCAGAAATATACGCTTCTAAGTATCATATGTTTAAAGCATTGTAGCCCAGCTGATGTGCTTAGATGTTAAACACCTTCTTAAACGTTTCTGCTCCACTAGGTCATGCTGGATCATTACCTGACTGCACAAAGTTTCGTTCTCCAAGTGGCAAAACTTCCCGTGCCTTTGGATGCAGAGTCAGGCTTTCAGATCAAATTGCCTGTCTTCTGCAAAATTATTCTGCAGAAGTGGGAGGAGCGTGGCTGGGCATGTTAGACAAAGCCTTGCATTTTAATGCTCTCTCTCCTTCACAGTTCTTTTTCTTTAAGCAACAAAATCATCTACAAAACATGTTTTCTATTCACTGAGACAAAGATTTTGGCCCTGCTGCCCTCCCTGCTTCATTTACATGATCTATTGAAAGTCATTTTGCTAATGCTAATCACATACTGCCTTGTTGACAATCCAGCTAATCTGATTTCTGCTCAAGTAATGCACTTGGACTGTAAAAACCCTGGATTTCAGGTGTCTAGCACAAAATTCAGCCCTATCTGCAAGTTGTTCACTAACCAGAGTGCTTCAATGACGCAAGGTATTAGTTAACTTATTACTTATTGTCCTAGCACAAGAGCATCAGGTGATTGCCCTTTTGAGGCACTCATCCCACATCCTGGCTGCACAATTCGCATGCCCACTGCATGCGCAGTCTGGATTTTAAAAGGTAAAAGAAATAGGGTGTATTTGCAGCTCTATAACAGTGGGAATTAAAAGCATAAATCCTATCACCATGTACAAGAGCTGTGTAACTTAGTCCCTGTTAAGTGCGTGGAAAATTTGAACTAATCAGGCCATCACCAAGAGGTACAATTTGCAGGGGGGCCACTCAGTATAAAACGTGTTAGGACTTTTCAGGTTCATTCTCTCTTCTATGCATTTTAGACTTTTTGCCTTACTTCGACCCTATCCAGCTTTTTAAAGGATGTTAAGTGCTTTGTTCATTGCAATTCACAGTCCATAGCTCCTATCCTTTCTTTCATCTCTAAAGAGAAAGACAAGAAAAAAGAAAAAAGGGGGGGGAAAAAGCCTCTACTGTCCTTTGTACGGTCATGTGGCCGATGTTAACGCTTTTTACAGAAGTGTCTCACCTGGGATGTTTTACTTGTTCCCCTTCGACTGATGTTATTAAAGGTCTTTGGAGGTACTTTTGTTTCATCCTTCTGTTCTAGTTTAGCAAGGGTGATGACATACCAACTGAAATGTCTGGAGGCTTGTTAGCAAAAACCCTGTCACTGGGAGGGATCAAAGTGTTTTTGTGCCGAGTCCCTAGGGCACTGATCCTGGCAATACAGCTGGACTCAGATGCAGTCTCCACATGGTCTAACATGACAAGCAGCTGGATCCTCAAGCCAACAGACAGAGAGTTGTTTTCTCAGGATGAATAGTGTTTCCCAAAACCAAGGGGTGAAATGAGCACCATTGCCAGAAAACCTTACCTAATTTATTTCTGGATATAAAGGAAAAAAATACTACATCCTTCATCTTACTGAGAAGAAACTGGTTCTTTTCTCTGCAAAAAAACAGAATGAGGACCTGAGCAAACTCATCACTACACATCAAATTTTTGAACAACAGGGGAGTTGGGAACAGTTCGCTTCAATGAGGCCAGCCCTCTGTGTTGAGAAGTAACGGTTTTAAGGTGAAAATAAGCCTGAGACTGTCAAATGTATATGTAATCATTGCAGTCTAGCTGGAGGACAATCCACAAATGCAAGCTGGCCGTACATCAGTAATCAAATAATTGACTGGCTGTCAACTGAGACCAGTATTTGGCTTGATGCCCCTGACTAGATGGGAAATGGCATTTCCTGCATCTTGATAAAGCAGAAGTCACTTGGTCCCTCCAGCAAAATACATGGCACCAGGGGCATCTTTAGTAAAGGTTCCTTCCCACACATGTAATACTGGTCAGTTAAAAAATAGCCCCCTCCTCCTGTGGTTTTATTAGGCAGTAGCTTTTAACAGGCTAAACATTTAGGGGAAAAAATTATACAACAGATATACATTTTCATAGCTGACTAAATCTGTTGCAGCGCTGCTTTCCTTAGCTGGTGTTCCTACTGTCACTTAGGTTGTGCCCTTCCCTGAGGGCACACTCCCTCCTGCACAGAAATGCAGCACTTCCTCAAGAAAGCAGGCATATGGCAGGGGCTCATGAATTCAGAGTGACTTGTGAGTTAACAACATCTTGGGCACTCTGTAGTCCTGAGCAAGTTGTTTTGCTGTCTGTCTTGGTTTCCATTAATTTAACCTACAAGGTTTCATTTTTTTTGTGGTTTGCAGGTACAGAAATATTAACTGTTACTGCAGTTAGTAAATAGCATGTGATTGACATTTTTCCGTTTGACCCTGTATTTGTGAATAATATGTGCCTTTCTCTGGCAGTTAACTTAAATCCCTAAGCTGTCTTGCATGCTGTTTACTTCGTTGCCCAGCACTTCAGAAAGTTGTGTGGAAGGTGGAGTCAGCTTCTCTGGGGGTAGCCAGAAATGTGGAGGAAGCAACGTGCAATATGTGCAACCACCAGACTCTTCTGTTCCTATGATTACTTTTCAGTTGGTTTAATTCCCTGGACCAGCTCACCTCACAATCACACAAACACCAGCAAGGAAGAAAGAGCAAAGATGAAGAAGGGATAGGGGGTCAACTGCAATCCCAGCCGGCAGCCGCCTCTGCGAACGTGAGATCGAGCTCCCAGTAGACCTCTATTTATAGCCTTTCCCAGAGGGAAGGGGAGGTAGTTTAATTCTGGCCCTCTGGGAGAAATAACAGTACAGCTATCTTGCCAGACCTCAGCACTGCCAGTCTGTTTTGCCAAGAAGCATTTGGGACCGCAGAGTAGATGCTCCCTTGATTAAATATGAAGAATTTGAATTACCAGATTACTCCACTAATCCATCCGGCTCCACGTCCTGTCCCTGACAGCAGCCAACACAGGTTCTTCAGAGACTGGAGTGAAGTCCTCATTATAGACAATTTTACAGCTAATAAAATTCTAAAAGCCTGTATGCAGACAAATCCCTGCAGTTTTCATGTTAGGTGTTTGCACAAGTTAAAGCTGAGAGCTGACCATAGGATTTGGCCTAGCAGAAAATGTCAAGCCCCCGTTTGCCTCAGAGATTATGCTACTAATAAACAATGAAAACACAGAAGCATAACTAGAGTTATCTGCACAGTAACAAAGGACTGTCCTTAAAGAACATAGCCTTTAGAATCACATTTAGAGAGAAGGGTATATCTTCCTGTGGCTGCCTTTTCCTTCCTGCCCCAAGTGCAGATGTCTGAAAGCATCTCTCCAGGCCAAGTGCTGCTTGCAGGATTCCAGATGCAAGACGTAACCCCTGTGTAATCTGTCAGGCTGGTTACGGTGCTTGGTATGCTGCAAGGATAGCCAAGCTGAACTTAAGGAGGCAAAAATCGATTCATAAACAACGTTTAGATTTGATAACTGTCCAAATGTTTACCGCTTGGGTGAAGATAATTGTACTTGCATGCATTTCTGAAATCTATGGCCAGGGTGAAAATAGGTATCATTCAATAACTCATCTCTCAACAGTAGCAGTAAATATACTGGCTGATCTATAAAGATGGCTTGGATTATTTTTTTATATTGCTTCTTCCACTAGTTCTTCACTGCCTCCTTTTTCTGTTACTCTCCCCACCTCCCTGGAATTAGTTTTAATTTGCACAATCCCTGTAGTACGAGCATGTCATACATTTATACCACAGCCTCTTACCACCCCACATGATGAATACAAAAGGCTCAGAGTTGTTGTAAGCATTAACGCATGCAAGCAACAACAAACACTGCAAAGGACTGCTTTGGAAGGTGGAGGCAAGGTCTAAGGGGCTTTTAATCCTGGATCAATGGGAGTGATAGAAATTTCTAGGCATGTATTTGGGCTAGACAACTGTTCAGGCATAGTCTGTAATCAAGGGCTGTATATAGCTCACTTCTGCAGGGCCAGAAGCAACATGAAGCACTCAGAATATTTAATGAAGCCACAATTCCTTAATAGGTGAGGTTGACCCAAGTCAGCTGTGCCCCAGCTCTGCATTGCATCCAGTGGCTCTGCCCCCAGCTGTGCTTTTGCCCTCTCCCTTGCACCAGAATTGATACCCACACAACTCATGAAGAGCTTGTTTGGATTGCTGAAACTAACTGTATAAAATAAATAAAAAAAAAGCTTCAGGAGCATTCAGTTGGTTCAGAGCTCATGCCATGACCTTAAAAGCAGCAGCAAAAAAAGGAAGGGTGGGAACATAAAATTGGGGTCAGAAGGGATAGAGGAATCAGAGCAGCTCCATAGCTTATGCTGCATAGCATTACATTCTCACTCACTTCAGGGCCTTCACTAACACTGCTTTTGGGGGCAAAGAGTCATCAGCATATACCAGAGTCCCCATACCTCACCACATTAGGGTCCCTCATGCCTCCAGATGTAAACAAATGTGCACCCCTGAGGGAAGGGTCTGACTCAGACTTTAGAACCAGGCTTCTGGTAACACTGAGAAGAGTGAAAGGTCTTGCAGTGGCTGCTGCCCCCAGTCCTGGAGGAGAGGTGTAGTGGGGGATACAGAAAGGCATCTGCACTGTTTTTGCCTGTGCACCCCTAGTCCTGCAGTTCTCCTTACTTGCATATACCTACCACCCTGGAGATACTTAATTACTGTATAAATATATTTATAATTCTCTCCATTACATTTACTGACCCATCCATTAGAACAATTTGCATCCCATGGTCTACAGAAACCTGGTGGTCTATATCACTTAATGATAGTCCACAAGGAGATTGTAGCTCTAGGGCTTACATCAGCATAAACTTGTCCTGCCATCAAGTAATTACTAGGGCGGCAGTTCTGCCCACTTGGGCTTCTCCTTCCAATCTCTGCGTCATTTCTTCTTTTGCATGGGGCATAAGAAAGGAGGTGATGCATGGGCAGGACCAAGTGGCTGAGCACGTCACAGCTTCATCTGGTTGTGGTACTGATCTTACACTATCTGAAAGCAAATGTGAAACAATAGCCTAAGAAACCGGGCATATTGCTGTAGGCTTAAATTTGCTGTCTGAGGACCTCCTGCTCCTTTGAAAACATTGTCTAAGGGTTCACAGAATAGAGGAGGCTGTAACACCATGGCATTACACTATCCTGTGTGTATCAGAGCTGCTTCAAAGAGGAGGATAACAACTGCCATCTGACACAATGCAATCAGACCTCTGGCTTTTCCTCCATGCCTTTGGGATTTAAGGTCTTTTTCTTTTTTTAACCTTCAGTACTCCTGCAAACCTAATCTATCTCTTATCCTACACAAGCATATAAAGCTTAAGCCTGAGTGACACAAAGTTCATAGAGAGGCAAGCATCTATTATTACTTCTAAGCACCAAAAGTCAACTTGCTTCTCTACTATCCTTGTGTTAACATTTCACCTTTGTTTAACACAAAGTTGTTCTGCAAGGCAGCACAAAACACATGGTGGGAGCAAGGAGTATATGCTGAAGCAGGTGTATTCACTGCTTGCCTTTTGGACAGTGAGTGAGGTACAAGCAAAATGTTGCACCTTTTCATGCATTAACCTGATTTGCAGTGGCACAAGTGACTGTGGGAAACAAAATAATTAGGGGGGGAATACAGAGACGTGGCCCTTACCTGCTACTCTCTAACCTGCAGGCTGATGAACAGCGATTGCAGTGTTGTATTACTGCCTGGAGACTGCCTAAATCCTGGATTAAACAATCATGGACTGGACTGCTGACTCCACTACATTCCTGTGCAGCCCAGTGCCACAGATATCCATCCTGTTGTCACTTCTGTTTAATAATAAAAGCCCTTTCTGCTTTGTATTGTGCTACATGCAAAAAAACCCAACAGTAAAAGAACATTGTGGGTGCAAAGTCAACTGTTCAAAGGTTAGGAAATGGCAGGTTTAAGATTTTCTGCCCCCCTTGCACTTACAATACAGCCTTTAATTATAAGGCCACATGCTATTTTTTCTGATGAAACCCTTTGCCTCACTCAGTGCAATAGATGGTGCCAATGCACAGCTGTGAAACAATATATTGTTTCATTCCCTTCACCTACCATCTAGTTCCAGGCTCTGCTTAACTGTACACTAACCAAATCCCTTCCCTCTATAAAATAATTTATCTCTTCATGGACTCTCCTGTGGTGCTCCTCAATATGCCACTTGAATGCTTCAGAAGCAGAAGTTAATTTATCTTTAAATTAGAGAGGAGTTTATATTCCTTCCATTTTCAAGATGGGAAGCTGATGAAGCGAGGCTGCACTTACAAAGCACAGCAACCCACCAAAATGTGCCCTTGCACCCCATTTCCTCCAGCCGTCCACCCAGGCACCCATGCTAGAGCACTCGCCTGTCTCAAGGTCTGCACGCAGGGGTGGGTGTCTACCCCCAGAAATGGGGCTGTGAGAAGGGAGGCAGGCACCTCCACTGCATCTCCGACGTGGGGCCGCAACACAGCATATGCAGCCAACACTGCCATGCACTCCTGGCTTACACATTAACCAGTGAGATGAAATTAAAAAGCCAGCAGATATTTCTCAAGTCACACAAATAGGTCCCATGTTTTTAGAGGACTTCAACGCTGTCAAATATGGCCACCCTTGATCTAATGTACAACCGTAACTGCTCACTGTTTTGGCGTGGGGTTGTAAAATCTCCAAGATCCCCAGTCAGGGAACTAAGGAGCACAGTCAAAACCTGTGCTGCTAGATTTTGTCTGCTGCTATATTTAGTCCAGCATTTTTCCAAACGGAGGGGTATCCACACATAAAATACAGGATCTTTGGAGTGGGCCAGACACTTTTAAGTGAATTACAGCACAGCCAGTAAGAGTAATAGCTCCATCATTCCCCTGAAGTTGAGGGTTTGCATGCTTGCGCAGAAGGACCCTGCAGCCATGTCACAGCAAGAAGTAAATCCCCACAAGCAGCTCTGTGGCCGTAGTGGCACAGGTTATCGGTGCTCTGGAGTCCGGACAACCACCAACAGCACCTCGGTTCATAGCAAACAGCTCTCAGTAATGACTTGGCCATTTGGTAACTAGATCAGAAGCAGAAAACACCCACCTCCTCTGCAGGAGGACTCATAGATGTTTGCTGGTGTCTGAGGCATGGCAAGGCTAGAAATGTGGATCCCCTGCCAAGCAAGGATCCCCTTCCCGTATGTCCTGACAGCCATGAGCACTCCTCTTTGCCCTCCTAGGGCTCACCCCTTTCGATGTTATCCACTCCAATGCAGCCTGACTCTAGCTCTTCCCCATGCTGTCTCTTTTTTCTAGCCATAGCAGAAATAAAAAGCATCTGTGTAGTTGCTCAGGGTGGAACTTTTTTAAACATTTCCCAGGCCTTTCATTAGTACGCCTGTCTCATAATGTTTATTTTGATCACCCAAGGACTTGGAAGAGCCTTTTTCCCTTTCAGATCTTTGAATATCCTTTATTCATTTTTTGTTTTGTCTGCCTGCATTTCCTCCCTGAAAGTGCTGACCAGTTACTTTGTCACATTAGTTTTCCTGGACCCAGTGTTCTTCCAGCGCTGGTCTTTTTTATTTTACCCTCAGATGTCAGAGCAGTCTCTCATAGCCTCACTGACTCCTGTGCATCATCCAAATTTTTCATTTATGGTGAAATTGTCTTCAACGATACTGTAATTATTGTTGCATTTATAATCTAACCTGCTTTCGCCTTCTGAGGTAGCAGTCTGGACGCTGTATTTTCTGCCCACAGGGATTCACTCCCCGGGTGGCTGTATTTAGTGGAACATCTTGCTTCAGCCATCATATCGCTTCTTTGCCACAGTCAGAGAGAGACTTTAGGGAGGACTCCTTGCACTGAATGACAGCCACCTTTTGTTTTCAAGTCTCTCAGATTTCAGGGAGTCCTTTACAGCCAGGAGGTATTGCTATACTTAAAGTGATCACCTCTTAAATAGCAGCAAATTAAAAGAGCTTGTTCTTGTTATACCCATAGTTCTCTCCACTCTCCATCAAAAAGCAAAAGGTACTTTTTTAAGCTCTGCTCCTTTTCCTGAGAGCCTGTCAGGTCGTGTTTATGCTGGAGTGAGGACTCACTGTAATAATCTTTCTTTGGCAGCGTTTAACGCACAACTCACTGGTTTCTACCCCAACAACGTGTGCGATCTGACAGCTCCTTCTTTTCTATAATTCCTATCCCATCTCTAACAAATTATGTCCTCTCAGTCACTGCGAACTAATCTCAAGCTTTCCACCCATTTCCACTGCCCTGTTCCCAGGTCTCATTGCCTGTTTGTGAGCAGTGGAGGGGCCACTGCCCACTCCCTCTCCACAGGGGTGCTCCCCAGGTCGTTCTGTCCAGCATGTAGTGAATTTGCCATTCAGTGTTGCTTTCTTCCTGTACCTTTTAAATTCCCGTACTCCTAACACGAATGTTTGGGCACATTTTCATATTTCTCAATTTTGTTTTCTTTTTCAAATGAAAAAAAATATACTTACCATACCTCTAAAAAGTGAGACACACCCCCCCTCCCGCACTGCGTCACTCAAAGCCAAAACATGCAGCTATCGAGCTTCCCAGAATAAGCCCGAATGCCCAATGAGGGAGTTGTTACTTTCCCTTTGCTGACAGTTTCTTTTCAACCCATGAACCAGGCCGTTCCCTCTCAGTCCCCAGCTGCTCCCAAGCCAGCTGCACCGGCGGCATGGCAGGACCCACAGCGCATTTCTGGGCATGTGGTTTGCCCTGCGGCCAGCAGCTGGGTGTACAGCCCCATGCAGGTGGGACAACAGGGCTCTGCTTGCTTGTGGGCAAAGGGAGAGGAGGACTACATTTTGCTGATAAGGCATAAGGAGAGAGGAGAAGAGAGAGGGGAGGCAACCTCTGCAGGGAGGAAGAGAGAGGAAGGATTTAAGGGCAAGAGGCAGGTTTGGAAGGAAATAAAAACTAAAGCTCACTCCTAATTTTGAGACAGTGGCATTCCCATCCTCCTCCACTTATCAGCTATCACAGCAGTTAATAATTTCATCAGATCACTCAGAAGGGTGAAAGGATGGAAAGCTAGAAAAGCAACAGCTTGAATCCTGAGAAAAAGTCTCTGCTTATAACCTGGCTCTTCTCTCACATTGCTGCTGCCTGCCACTAGTGCTTTAAGATAGTAATAACCTTCCCCACATCTGTTTATGTGGAAACTGTCTAATCCAGTCACTTCATCACGAGGAACAGGCTGTGGCACCCCCACCTGCTCCAGCATGAACCTTTTGCCTTCCTCCTTCATGTGGCAGCAGCAGGATCTCAAAGTATTCACTTAGTCCTCAGTTCTCTACCCAGGTCTCAAAAGCCATATTTCACTGTATCAAATACTAAACATGGGATGACATTTAATTTTCAGCACCGGGTATATACCATTCCAGAGCAGCAATCTATAGATCTAACACTCTGATATGTGCTATATACCTGTTCAGCATATAACCATGCATTTAGAGAAATACCATTGACTTGCCATCCAGCTATTTAAAATGAATTAAAAGCAGCCTCAATTTTCACGTCTGCTCCCAAATCTCCTTGCAAATTTGCAACCTCAGTTTTCTTTAGACACTTTTTTTCCCCCCTCCTCACACATATCACCTTTCTTGGAATACAAGAGATGCAAGAAAACAAATTAAAACTGACTATTCAGGGAGAAGCTGTGTGAGTGATCATTCTCACACATACCTGGCAATGGCTGGCCTCCCTTTGATGGGACACGGCCCCCCCCAATATTGTCTGGGGCTCACCTCACTGCGTCTGGTACATTTTAAGCCTTCAGAGTCCAAACAGAAACCAAACCTCAACTTAGCTTAAAAAATGTAAGCCCGCTCCAGGGGTGCAGTCCAACTGTAGCTTCAAGTCTCTTAGTGCATATTGCCCTCCCCTCCTCCCCCAAAGACTAATTCTAATTTTTCTGGCCTCGGACTCCCAAGCTCTGTTGATTTACATAGAGGTGTCTAAGAGACCTGTGACGGTCAGCTCTTGCATGTTTTTTTCTGCTCCTGAGCGGCCGCACTAATGGTTTGAGCCCTTACAAAGAGCACCAGAGCAGCTGTACTTGGGTCACATCAAAGGTCCAGCAAGTCCAGTACCCCATCTTTAACAGGAGGTAATGGCAGATGCTCATTATAAGCTGCTATCAGTTTACATTAATATGCCAGGCTGCACAAATCACAGCTGAAGCCTCTGACTCATCATCTATCTCGGAGTTAGCTGCCCTTGTTACAACCCTCACTCCTGCTTTTGGGAGTAGACGTGGTGGGGAGAAGGTAATCGGTTTAGCTGCAGCTATAGATAAGGAAAAGTGAACCAGAGCCTATAGACTCTTCCACATGTTTTAAGTGTGACCTTTTTCTTTTCAGTTAGAAATTGAGCCAAGCCTCAAATTGCTACAGCTATCTGCCTAGCCTCATTCTCCTACCCCTGACCCCCAAAATGAAAGTATTTCTTCTAAAGCTTTTATGTATTGTAGATTCACCTGGGAAAAGAAAATGTGTCAGAATGTGTAAAATAAACAGTAGAGTTAAAAAACAGGTTTATTTTACCTTTGTCAGCCTGAGCATGTAGGTACTACTTGCAGTAATAGAAGCTGGAAAATGCTTAGATCAAGGTGATACTTAAATTGGAAGACGTCCCTTAAAGTTATCCCCTTTCGAATGCAGTTTTACACATTTGAAGGACTATTAAATCCCATAGAAATCCTCATTGATCATCGCCAGTGGGAAAGGCTGTGGATGTACAGCTTCTTGTAGCAATGAGCACTTTTTGTTTGGAAATGCAGCTGGACAGATAAAGTTTGGATCAGTGTTGCCTTCTATTAGATCACCTGGTAAATTTGCTTTGTTTAATGGGCTTGTATGTGTTTAAACAATTTACAAGCTACACTGTTGCCTGATGAAGTGTTGGGAAGTATGGAGGCAGATAACAAGAGTTACTTCTTTCAGAAGGAAGGATATGTAGGAAGAGACAATGGACAAAATCTGACCTTTGTAATATTGGTATGGTGTAAGAATAGCTTGGTTACTAGCAGATGGCAGGACAGGTTAATATTTTGACTTTAAACTCATGAACTGTATGGGCAAGTAGTGTATCTTTAGCACTGGGCCTGAAATCATCACTGCTATACTCTTTCTTAGTTTGGACTTTGGAAGAGTATTGGGAAACAACACTAGCCAAAATTTGAATGCAATATTAGATAGAAAATGATGTTTCAGTTAAAATGATATTTTCACAGAAAGTACCCAGCCTCTTGCAATTTTTTATTTTCATTCTCAAAATACTGAATGCTTAGACAGCACCAAACTCTCTCAATTTATCTCTGAAAACTATTCCTTCCCTTTCCCTCCTCTCCTAGACAGAAAAGCCCCATATCTCTCCTTCCATGGAACCTAGTTTCCTAGCCAAGCCCACTAGTAAAACAAAAATTTTTACTACTTTTGCCTGTGTGTAAATAACTATGCAAAGTAAGGAAGATAGGAGCTGTGGGACTTCTGTGTACTCTTGTTTTTTTCAAACCCATTATCCTCCATGGTTACAGAATTTTTCTTCTCTGTACTCCTTATGCCTTATTTTCGCTACACTGTAAACACTAAAGCAAAAATACTTGAAGGTAAAATTCATAACAACAACGGGTTGGAACTACTGCCAGCTTTTAAAAACCATTGTTTAATTGAAAAGTTATAAAGTAAAAGCAAGTACATGAATTGTTGAAATTGACTGCATGAAACATTTATAGTGAAAAACTCCGTTCCATAAAGATAGATGGAAGGACATCTTTTATGCAAAAATAAAACAATTTATTTGCCTGCAAAGCTGACATCTTGTAAGCGTGCCTCTGGAGAACAAACTCGAGCATAGAGCTGCAGAAAAATGCAAACCCTACTTGCCAAAGCATTCCTGCATCCACATGAGTGAGCTAAGGGAGGGGACGGGGAGCCAAAGGTGGCACTGAGTTGTAATGAATTAACCTGCCTCGTCCCATATGAAGAAGTGTAAATAAAAATCAAAGGGATCTTTATCCCACTGACAATATGGTATGCAAGGTCACATGGCCTAATATTTTAAGAGGATTAGAGCTAAATCTCTGCAAACTTTGAAATGGCCCAACCAAGCCTGTGAGCTTTTCAATTTAAATGGGTGCACAGCATGACTTCTGTGATCAGCTGGAATTTGGCAGGATGAGATGTAGTGAAGTGGACTCTGAAACAATTCAGTCCTGCAGTGATAGGTTTTACAGGGTATCTGTTAATTTGGAGCTGTGCAGGGGGTGGAAACAAAGTGGATCACCAAAAGAGCTTGACACTTAATTATGAACAAAGTTTGTGTGAAAAGGAAAAAATCCTTGATATATATTATTCATCAAATTAGGAACACCATTTCTGTAGTTTGCTTCATTTCTAGGAGAACTGCAAACAGCCGGGTCTAACTGGAGCATCACAAACCACTTAAATAGCACTTCCACCACTCTCAAAAGTCATAGTTCTTTGAAAACATGCAAAGCATACAGGAGAAAGCCCTGCTTTGGACAGTGAAGAACAGCCTTTTACCAAAGGCTCTATTTGAACCTCAGATGTTATCGCATGCAAGATGCATGCAGAGTAAATCTATTCACCAGATGAGGAAAATTGCTAATTGTCCAGCAGAATCTAGCCACCAGCTGGCAGGCGACTACCATCACGCGAACAAGGAGCAATCCCAATAACCACACATATAAATAGCATAACAACATGCATTTGACCTGAACCATCAATTGTCGTTAGGGGTACAGCTGACCAAAAAAAAAAAGAAAATGCATCTGCTCCGAAAGCAAAGTGTGTGAATTCATGTGCTTATGTTTTACGAGTATTGTAAAATGTTTCTACTATAAAAGCAGTGGTAGTAAAGCAGCTGGAGATATACATTCCCTCTAATGCTGATGGCTGCCCTTTGGAGCTCAGACTTGATTCTCCACATATGTAGAGATGTGAACATTTGCTTTCCAGAGTAGTGTCCCAGACAAGTACTTTTCAAATATTTGTGCCAACACAGTACCTGCAATTACCTAGGAATTGAAACTGCTGCTGATCTGCCAGAAAGTTTGGAAAGACTCAACAATTTTGGCATGAGTGCAGAAGCCTTCTAGATGTTAAGAAAATTTTTATTTTCTGAAAAAATGAGAACAACTTAAATTATTTATGGAAAAGAAGCAGCTGATGAATTCTGGTTAGCTCTGTACCTTTTATCCCTTCGTGTGGAAGTGCTGATGTGGAGACGCATTTCCTTTCCTTTGCCACAGCGAATGCTTTTTTTACAGTTCTGTCATGTCCACTTTCTTCCAGCCTTCCTGTTGCTTCTACTAAATGAATTCATGAGTTAGCCAAGAGGCCCTTGGGTGAAACGGAAAACTGCAGGAGAGGCAGTGAATTTTTCAGGAGAAAATGTAAGGAGTTTTTAACCAACCACAAGACCCACTCAGAAGGCAATGTTCAGCATGTGTGGACTGAGGCTCTCTCAGTAACCCTTAAGACAACAAAAAAATGTGCTGCTTCAAAAGTTTTTTTTTTTTTCTTTTCAATGTTATTCAGTGCCAGTGTGTTTCCAGAGGCTTCCCCGGCAAAACACGTTGGAGGCAGCAGGACCAAGAAACTGCAGGGTGGGCTCAGCTTTCTCCAGCTGCAGTTCATTAGATCAGACTCTCCGCTGTACACCTGTGTGTCCCTGAGAAGTCAAAACAGAAGTATTAGGGGGGGTCAAGTTAAAAAAACAAACAAAAAACCACTCAAGAAACAGCATTTTTAGAAGACATAGTCAAGTAAGCAACATTGTACATAATAACCCAGTTTTAAGCACCTATCTGAAGATCTTAATTAGCCCATTCTGCTGTCAATTTCACGTATCCCCTCTTCGCCTTCATTATCTTTATAGAACAATTTGCAGGCAACTGCATCTATGTTTAAACCTGTATCTATCTAGGCAGGATATGATTATGATTATTTATGATTAGTCCTCCAAGCATTCCCACTTTATCAGCATAAGAACCCTGAGAAATTAACCCCCTGCACCCCACTAAAATAATAAATGTTTTTCCCCAGCAACACTTTCATGGGTTATTTTTTCTTCTCTGATATACTCTTGTTAGTTTTACAGAACATTCTCAACTATGTTTTTTACTTGAAAGGAGATGAGTATCTTTTTATTCTTAAATATTCTTGGGCCAAAATACCAGTCTGCAATTTGGGGCCAGCGGTTTTATTTGTTCCTGTCCCAGGTAAGGTGCCCCAGGACCGTGCCTGTCAGTGTTAGAAGAGGTGGCAGCTGCCAGTGCCCTTGAGACTGGAATGGGCACAGACACAGTGACACTGGGATGCCCCATCAGTTCACCTGGGCATCCCTTTGTGGGCCCAGGAGAGCACCCCGTCATGCACCCTGGACCTCCTGGCCACACCTTGGACCCCTGTGGTATGGTCAGAAGAACAGGTTTGGTCTATTCGAGCAGGGCTGACCATCAGGTACCCCCCAGGCAGCACTGCTTACAGGATTTGTGCATCCTATTATCCCCTGTCCAATTTTTGATCCTCCTTTCTGCCACCCTCATACGTCCCTTTGCATACCACATTGTCTTCCCAAATAAACAGCAGCCCTTTTTTTCCCATGGGTGCCAGTTTTGCTACATCTCTACCCAAATAAAGTATTACTGATACGGTTACCTAGGCACTGGTGGCCTAGCAGGACTATGGACAGGAAGGTCCCCAACACTCCCTAGCTCAGTTATCTGTGAAGCCCGGCCATTTCTCACGTAACTCACTCTTACCCACCCGTGAAATCCAGCCATCCCTCATGGTGCTAGCTCTAACTCCTGTCAGCTCCTTATGCAGTTATCTGTCGCATCCAGCAATTTCTCATGTCAAGTCCCATGCTTTTCTGCTGAACATCCCACTTCTTTGGCTTAACGGCAGGGCAGGACCCAGTCAGAGGTGCAGACATTTGCCTGCAGCCCTAAAAATCAGGTGAGGAGACCCAGCATCCGAGTTGCTTCTCTCTTCCAAAGTGAAATGTCCTTTCGTGCACAAAAGATACTATAAACTTGTGTCCAGCGTTTCCTGACCAAGCCTTCCCCAAAGGCCACGCTGAAGGCACACTGCAGTACATTTGGCAGTCTATTTTCAAGCCTAACTATTTTCCTATACCTAGTAGTTGAGATTTTTTCCTGTCTTCTGATTCATTGCTCCTTTTTCTGGTCCATAACTGAGGTGATACACTGCACTCTTTAGAAGAGTTACTTTCTGCCAACAAGCACAACAGCAATGTGCTTGTGTGTAATCGGACACGTGAAAATAGGCAGCCCTTCACATCCTGAACATAACATACCTGTGGAACAGTCTCGCTGAAGTTTAGCTGCTCAGTGAGACGGATATAAAATGAAGTTTTGTGTTGCAGGTAAACTGATCAAATGGATACTGAAAATGCAATACCTGGTTTTCCCTACCTTCTTGCAATCTCTGCCCCCTACATCAGTTCTGGTTGTTCATCTGACCCCACAGCAGGCTGTCACAAGATGGAAAATACGGCAGGAGGCTTTTCAACAGCATAGACAGCAACTTACTAATGCAAGCTTAGTTTAGGCTGCAGGCTCAATTCATTTTGGACTTGAATCATAGTCAGAGACGCCTCTTCAAAGTAAACACAATCTGGAAGACTCAGACATCTCCACCCACGCTAACAGCTGTGCGAAGCCAGTGGAGAAGCCAATTGTCCTGGACGTGGAAGACTTCTTTCACCAACCAGGACACTGGGATGGTACTTCCATAAATTACAGTTCTTCATGCATGGCCACTGCTGCAGGTTACTTCTTTTTGTGGAAAGCAGATGTGACATTATGTTTCCCAGGTTATTTTTGCTTTTCCATAGCAAGGACAAAAGTTCACCTTTCTAAAAGAACTGGTTTTCTTTCGTTCCAAATTTCTCTGGATAGTTACCTGAAAAATGAAAGCACTGGGGGGGAGGTGGTGGTGGTGGTGGGGGGGTAGTCATTTTTGAAAGCTCCTGAGATATGTATTTAGAACTATAAATATCTTTGTTGGACAACACAACAAAATAGCATCTGAAAGAAGCCAATATATGTTCAACATTGAAGAGGTAGAATACTTTATACTAAAATTACAATATATTGACTTTACTACCATTATCTCCTTTCAATCATAAGCATTTGAAGCCCTTGCCTCTGCTGTGGATATCCAGACAGTACCTTTATAGAGCAGAAAAGATTTTCTTTTGTAAATTTATATGATATCAACATAATCCCACCTAACAAATTGCAAGGGGAGGAAAATAAAGGGTGTGAAATTAGCTTCTCTGGGGTTAGAAGTGCATTATGGGTAGCAATTAGAAAATGCCAGCACTAACCATCAACCAAGTGAGCAGATTTAGCACATCACAGAAATTAATGAGTCTGCATGTAAAGGATGATAGCAATTCTTTCCTCAAAACTACCTCCTTGCTTGCAGCACAGCAAATGCAATTTAACTTCTTGAGGCAACAGAGATGGTTCTCACTGAAATGTAGAGAGGTGAATGCAGATACTATAGTCCCTAATGCAAGGAAGGTAATAGGACCCTCTGCCCTAAGTTGATCTGCCTCCCTTTAGTTTGACCTCCCTGGCCAAAGGGCTCCTAGCTGCACTCCTGCATGTTTTATATGCTATGTTTTTAGCAAGATATCTATTTGCTGAAACACTTGATTCTTTCGTACTGTGCTTCTCGATCCCCATCCTCCTAGTGGCATTTCTAGGTAAGGTCTTTCTTTACTAAAAAAAAAAAAAGGCAAAAGAAGAAAAAGAAAGTTGGGGGAGAACTAGCAAAGGGAATGGAAACAAAAAGGTGAAAAATAAGACAAAGCACAGCCTGGCCTTGTGTCATCAAGATTCCCATGCTGGTTTATTTCCAGCCAATATCAAAGTTCCCCAGGCCACATTCACATGTGTCCTGGTTTTGGATAGGATAAAGTTCATTTTCTTCCTAGTAGCTGGTATAGTGTTATGCTTTGGATTCAGTAGGAAAAGAGTGTTGGTAACACACTGATGTTTTCAGTTGTTGCTAAGTAGTGTTTATTCTAAGTAAGTCAAGGATTTTTCAGCTTCTCATGCCCAGCCAGCAAGAAGGCTGGAGGGGCACAAGAAGTTGGGAGGGGACACAGCCAGGGCAGCTGACCCAAACTGGCCAAAGGGGTATTCCATACCATGTGATGTCATGCCCAGTATATAAACTGGGGGGAGCTGGCTGGGGGGATCACTGCTCAGGAACTAACTGGGCATCAGTTGGCAAGTGGTGAGAACTGCATAGTGCATCACTTGTTTTGTATATTCCAATTCTTTTATTATTATTATTGTCATTTTATTATTATTATTTAAATTATTATTTTCTTTCTTTCTGTCCTATTAAACTGTTCTTATCTCAACCCACAAGGTTGGGGGTTTTTTCCTGATTCTCTTCCCCATCCCACTGGATGGGGGGGAAGTGAGCGAGCAGCTGTGTGATGCTTAGCTGTTGGCTGGGGTTAAACCACAACAACATGCTAGAGATGGTCCACCTGAAATAAACAGCCTGTCTCCTCACTGAGAAGCTGCCACAGGCCTAGAAAGCAATCAACCACAGTGGAGTGAAATAACATGATGAGAAGAGGGTAGGGATCATAACACTAACAGAAATACTGAACCAAGACAAAGCACAGGAGTCTGGACCATCATCACCTCTTTGAAAGGAACCTGAAGGGAGAGGGCTAGCAACTTCCAAGGGAACAACTTCCGTTTGGATGGTCAGCACAGGCTGGGACTTGAAGTAGGTCCCTGACACAAAGCAACTGCATTTCAAGCTGCTTTCCTCCTGATCAGGCAGTTGGCTATCTTTCTTGGTAGAAAGAAGCTGAGGAGTGGCAAAAAGGACTAATACAGAGAAAATGAAGACAGAAATGAAATACCTGTAAGACTGTGATTTGCTGTACTGCAAAAAGCACACACTCTTGTTTCTTACCTCCCATGAAAGAGACAACTGTCCAGGGAATAAGAGAATTTCATCATAATAGTACACAGTCTTGACTGAGGAGTTACAAGGTCAAGAGTTTGCCTTAAGAGTGATGAGTGGAGAACTAATCTGAATAGAAATATTTAAGTATATTTAAGAATTAAGATTCATTAAAGGAAATTACTCTTTTGCTTTGTCATTTCATTATCTCCAATGTCACTGTAGTTCTGTCACGAGAAGATGTGTTTCTAAGGGTGTTTTTCCACAGAGACTCACTTTCTTTCCAATGTGGTCTTTTCTCATCAATCATTCCCAGCCTCTCCTCTCTGTCCTCTAAATGTCTTGCTCTGAATGATTGGCTTCACCCTTCCTGAACAGTGGCTCCCTCAGCTCATGCTGCATTCACACCTTTCCCCATCTCCTGCAGCCTGCACAACTACGCCCTGCCGCTCCAATCACTCAAATACTTCACACGCACAGCAGTTGTCTTTCTGCAGAGCGACACCCAACTGCATCATGCAGAACCATGAAATCCAGGAATTAAACATGATATTCTGCAAGAGAGTGATTAGAAGAGGACTGCATGTTCATCCAAAATAGGACTGATCACAGTAATGTACCATTCAAACAAGGACAGGTGATGGCAGAGCTACGTGCACCAAATATATTGTCATGGGGATTGGAGGTCCCGCTCATTAAAATCCTACTACTCAATTTAAAGAACAGTTGAGCAGCTTTCTTCACCTCTGACGGAATCTGCTGCTTGTCTGCCAGCTGTCATATTGTCCCTATCTGAGGGAGCTTTTATACTTGGAGCTCAAAAAATAGACTTCTGATGAGCTCTTTTTGCCTTTATAACAAGATAGATTATACTATGCTGAAGATATTTTCAGACATGTTCTCAAGGAAAAATTAAATCCAATACTCCAGAGAGAAGCTTCACCTTAAACCTGAAGCTGCATAAATGGTGCATATCTTTTCCCCCAAACCATACAGTGCAGTTCTGCAGCAGAGTTCATTGTGGTATGTCTTTACCAGTTGATTTTGCCTCCATAATTATGAGATGGGTGTATGTGTTTTGCTTAAGAGAAGAAAAAGTGTTAGCCCTTTCCCCCTGTCTGTAGTACATAAATGCTTTATGCAAAACATGTACCTCCAGTGGAGTAGGAAAGGTCTCTGAGTCTTCAGTATACCAGAATCTCATCACCAAAATACACAACCCGTGCATGTTTACAAGCCATGAAACATGTCATGCATTAAAACTGTGTGTGATTTTATGAAAGACCAATGGAGGGATGCTCTTCTACTCAGTAACAACAGTGGGGCAACTATAACTATTTTTAACACCTCTACACTTGGGTGATACTCAAGGGGAAAAAAAAGTATAGTATATTCCAACATAAACAAGGACAAGTGTTATCAGTTTGAAAACCTACACAAACAATAGCACCCACTTCAGCTACATCTCACATAAAGGGGGAACTAATCCAAAAGTTGGTCCCAGACTTGTAGAGTGCTCCATGCAGATGGCAAGGTGCACCTACAAAGCTACTGAGGTCTACAGAGGAAGGCCACATCAAATCATGTGTCCATATATTCCTCCAAGCAACTCCACAGGCAAAGCCTAAGCACTGCTGTATTAACTCACCCTCAGGCAAATCATGAAGACCACAATGACACAGCAGAAGGGGAATAAGAGTATTTTTTGCTGCCTCTTCCAACTGTATAGACTGGTCCATGCCAATCAGAGAACCAAAAACCAGAGCAAGGAGCTCTTCTAACAAGCCACTCCCCAAGCCAGGTTAAAGTTAGAAATTAAGGAAAAAGCAAGAAAATTACTGTGTTACAATTGTTTATGACCACGCTGAGAAGAAAAGCAGACTGTCAGTGCTATTTGTACCATTAAATCATTGCCTAAAGCCTATCTACTGTATTCTTACAATCGGGAACCCAGGAAGCTCCTTTCCTAGTCATGTGTGTTCTCTGGGTAAAGAGTCACACTTGCCCAAGAAATCTTTCTTTCTTCAACAAAAGAGGCAGAATATTAGCCCAAAACAGTCTGTTTGTGGAGGTGCTCTTGCAAGAGGCAGGCATTTGAAATTACTAACTCTTCCAAAATACAGTAAACTCAGGCATCTGATCTCCTGGGTGGATGCTATCACAACTATGCAGCTGTGTAAAATTGAGGCAGCATACAAAGCCTCAACGCTTTTTACGAAGGTTTGCCAGATTCCCTGTGTTTTGCACAGAACACATCACTGCTGGCAAACATGAAAAGCAGGGGAGCTGGGAAACTCCCATCAGAGAAGCTGCCCACAAAACTCCCACAGTTTTAGCTCATGACCAGATTTAGGTGGGAGATAGCTGCTGAAGTGGAGCTGTCAATACAGAAGAAGCTCCGGGAGTGTGCAGAGCAAGTTTCATCACTGAGTTCTCAAATTCCAGGTCAGGGTACAGGCCCAGAGTGCCTTCCAACCACAGAAACACACCAGCATACAGCTGCAAAAAAAAGATTTATCTGGACAATCAGGGAACTGTATCCTAAGGTTATGATGTTAGATTTGGATGCGGCACTGGAGAACTTTACACAAAAACCCCAAATTGACTACAATTTTTCAGATGCAGTTTAGTACAGGCTTTAGGCAGGACTTTTTTCTAGTCTTAGGAACAAAAGCCCTTTTGTGGACTTGGGTTCTTGTCATTTAGTTATCTGGTCCAGTATAAAAGATGGCAAGTCTAGCATTCCTTCACCCTTTCCAGTGCCTTAGAAAGGATCCACAGGCAGATCGCATGTCAAAGATTACCTTGCATTTGCCCAGCCAAGCCCACCTGGGTCTTCACTTTCTAAAAAGCAGTAGACTTTTAATAGATGACAGGCCATTTGCTGGGGCTCACTTTGCATTGCTGTACTATTTTGTACTTTGAAGCTTTTCGTAGACCTAAACGAAAAGGAAAATAAATTAAACTCTTGTACTCACATTGCTATGTGCTGGAAATGGGCAATGTTCAGCAATCCAACTGAGAAGGAAAAGCTGGGAGAGGATCCAGAGTCCTGCCAGATAATAGTTGAAGCTCCTGCTTTGATTTTTGTACATGTGATGGGTTGAGCCAAAGCTATCTGAAAAGTGGTCAATCTTAGGAGTGCTGACTGACAGCCATGGTTTGGGCTGAGCAAATATTTAGATGACCTTCAAAGGTTTTTAGCATAATCCTCATGGGCTGAGATTGGGAATAAGACACTTTGTGGCCCTGAACTTCTTGTCACACCAGTAACTTGCTTTTGCCACAGGGCAGCCAGTGGAGGGTGGCTTTCTGAATACCCAGGGGACCTTAGCTCCCTCATGGCCTATGTTGTTTCACCACTTGCTCTTGAAAGTCTTGTAGGAGATGGCAGGACTCCATAGAGAACCAAAATGAATGGAGCAGTGAGTGAAACAGGGAAGGGGGAGTGGAAATATCAGATAAGGTATAGTGCTACTGTATTTTTGACTAAGGATGAAGGAGCTTGTTACAGCCCATCATTCCAGCAATTTCTTCTTTTGGCCCCAGCTGCCACTTTTTTCTTTTTTCTCTCTCTTCAAATTTCTTTATTCTCTTTTTTTCCTCCCTTAACAGTATATCTGCCTCTATTGCTGTGACTGCAGCTTGTATCTATACTCAAACTACCTTGAATCTGTGAACTTGCAGTAGCTCAAAGTAAAAAGCAAGCTAAGGAGATGGGTAAATATTTGGGCAGCTACACAGCTGCTGGTAGCTGGACTAGTTAGTTTAAGGCCATCTTAGGTCTCCTTGCACTCCTGTCCTGCACTGTCACTATAACTGCAGCAGCATCTCATAGTAATTGGCATCCATGTTTGGGTTTTAGTTAGTTTTCTATTAGAACTTCTAAAGGCTTTACCATGGAGGGGTAGAGCCTGTTGGAGAAAGCCCCCAAGAAGTAACCATTGTATCTTTGTTTCTCCAAATCAAGTTTTAGAAGACTATTTATAATCAGTTGATTCATTTAAGTGTCTGTTTCCTCACTCAGATTCCAGTCATCTGTGGTACAATTAAATGTATGAAATAAGAGAGTTTTCCCTGGACAATGCTAAATTACTGTCTACTGGAAAGGAAAGTTGTTTTGAAGAATTTCATGATAAAGGCAAGGCTGTTGATCTACATAGGCAGAAAGACATATCATGCCAAATTTTATTTATGTATGTTTTGTTTTTTCACTGTTTTGTCAAGCACCCTGCAGCACAGTTCAGTGATAGCGGGTAGTGTTTGAATGAGTGGGTAAAGGATGTCAAACTGAGTGTACAAGAATGAAAGCATTGGCCTCGACTATGGAGGGTCTGGTTGATTTAAAAGCTAATTCAATGATACAAGTCTTCACTCAGCCGGTTTGCTGAAAGTATGCGAGCAGACTTTTTTTTCTCTTCTTGTTTTTTCCTTTCCATCTTTTGAATGTGTGTTGCAGGCCTCAGGCATCTCTTCATAGGCTTTCTCTTTCTTACCACAGAGAGAAAGCTTCTCACCTGCCTGAAAGATGGAGTTAGGACACCACACCATTCTAATTAGTTGTGAGAGTTTTCTTGCTTCCCTTTGGTTCTGGGCATGCCTTTTTTTGTGTCACTCATGCCTCCTAAACCTCCCTCAGCTACATTGCCTCAGGACACTCACAGCCTGGTACAGCAAATTTTGAGATGCTCAGCGTTTGCCTCTGATCAGTGCTGGTCCTCTGTGAGCTGGCTGCAATGCCGTGGGGAGGATGGGGCGGGCATGAGACAGGGATGGGAACTCTGGCTGCTTGGGGATGGAGCTGATGACCTCCTCATTAACCTTGTTTCCAGCCCACTGGCCTGCAGAATGACAGTCTGGAGGTCACTTGCTGGTCTGGATCTCCAGCTGGGCTTGTTGTGACACCTAGTTGGGAGCTGGGGCTGTTTCATCCTGTTATAATTGGATCAGTCTTCTGGCTTGTCTGGGCAATGGAGGAGTTCTGTGACATTTTTGTGTATATTCTGGTACCGTATGTACTTATCTTGTCACAACTAAAAAGTGACTTAGTCACAGAAGAAGAAAGGAAAAGAATAAATCCTTCAGATCCTGCAGGATAAAAATGGCCTTCTTGAATCAATCTTCATCTGACGGTAGTGTAATTATGGATTATTTACCAAGATCCAGTCTCCTACTCAGAGCACAAAAATTGCCAAGGTGCCTGGCGCTAGTAAATTAGATAACACACGGGGTGATTTGTCATTATTACAGATCATTAGTTCTTTTCATGTTTAAACTTGCCCTTTCCAAAGACAGACTTTTTTTTTGGTGTCTGGAAGATACAATAAGCTTCCATCACGACTCAACTGGTATGTTAATCATTGCACTGGATTGATCCTGCCCTCTCCCAGAAAACAGCATTAAAAGCTTTATAAAGTGAGAGCAAAGCAAGCAAGCCACAAATGGACAAATAAGCACTTGCCAATAGAGAGACTGTAAGGTCAGGAACTTTATCAGCAGCCACAGTGTGAAAGTTACTGTTCTTTCACCTATCCCTGTGACCAACACTGTTGCCATCCTCTGTTCCCCAGCCCTTTAAGAAAAGAGATCTCTTAATGGGAGATATGTGAAACTCCTGGAGGTCTGACAGAACTGTCTGAACTGGACCACTTGGAAGCGATGGCATCCTAAAATCCTTTTCCTTGCAGGTGGGAAAGTGTTACTGTGCTGCCCTCTAATGCTCACAGCCTTGCATTCACTCACGGATGGGGAGGTTTAAGGTTAGTGTTGCTGAATAGGCAAAACACCACTTTTTTGTCTGCTCTCATCACATAAAATTGGAAAAGCAAGGCTTTATGCTAAATTCAGTGTCACTTTTCCTATGCAAGCACACTTGTTATTATGCAGTGAAAGCATGAATTACTGAGCACTTTGGGGCTGTAATCCAATTTGCGGATATTTCATTTAAAGTGTGCCATGAGTGGATTGTCCCACAGTGATGTATTGATAGGCCCTAGGCTGATACTGTCACTGGGAGGTAAAATAAGGCAACTCAGCACAACTGGAAAAAAAGGGGAACTTTTCTTGAACAAAATCATGATAGATGTGTTAGGTTCCTGTTCCTTTAAATTTTAGAGCATATAAAAATGATGCTCCCTGGTCTATTATATCTTGCAGAACCATTTCACAAGATCACTTAATCTTTTCCAGGAGCTTCCCTACCCTGAGTTTCTTATTGTTCTCCTGCATCACCTAAAACCCTGTCAAAACTTAAAACCACTATCCTAATCCAAGATTGACCATCTGAGCTTTGTGCTTTCATACATCCTGTTTTGCACTTAAATAGATGCTGCCAGATCCCCGTCCTCTTCTTCCTTGCAAAGAGGTGCAGAAAAGGGGGGGTGGGGGTGGGCAGGAACTCCATTTTAAGGCTTGGCAGCATTCAGCCCCCTTCTAGCTTCAAAACTTGACCTTGGAGTCTGAGACCTACGGCAGCAGCCACACAATTACTACCAGGGTGGGGGCAGGAGGAGGAAGAGGAGGGAGGAAAGAGATGCAAGCAAGGAAACATGTCCACAGAAACCCAGTGAGGGCCAGGGTCTAAACTAGCTTATCATGCTGCATAAATATTAATCGTATTGTTTAAGCTGACATTCTGCCCCATCTGCAGAGTTTCACTGTAAGAGGTTTCTCTAACAGGGCATGACGTCTCCAAGTGCCTTTTATTAATAATTAAAACATTGTATCTTGAATTACCACCCGGTTCATGGAAGATAATGCTGTGTTGGCAGTGTCAGGCAGGGGAGATCCTAGTGCATAATGCCGAGGTGAAGGGTTTAGGTATGCAGCCTTCTGCCTTTCTCTTCATTATTTACATTTCAGTGCTTCCTAAAGCCGTGAGATCATGCCCTCCTTGTGCTAGGCTTCTGCTCCACACCTCTTTTCCCCATCTGCAAAATGACAATGCTTTCATTTGTCAAGCACTTTGAGGCCTACGAATGCAAAGCATCATGTATGAGCTGGCCTGAAAAAGTACTTGTGTGCCCAAAAGCTTGTTTGTTAGAATATACCAGTGAGGTTTTTAAATGCCAGTACCAACAAACCTTGCCTTGACTGTGTCCTTCGACTGTCACAGGTAAGCTCTCTCCAGGCACGGAGTAAGAGGTGGTTCTGGAAAAAGAAAATACACGTTTAGGAATTCCTTTCTGCCAAGGAGGGACAGGAGACAAATGCAGCGCAGTGATTCAGCAGTGCTTCAGCTAGGAGTGCTGAAGGACACTAACAAGACTCAAGCAGTGACGGTGGAGGAGTGTCAGTGCCATGGACTGGTCAGAAAGTTGGAAGGGTAAAGCACCCACTCATCATACGGCTTATAGCACACAGGAACGCATGTGTGACCAGCAACAACCCTCCTTCAGGGATCTTAGCCATAGGGAGCGGGACAATAGTAATTAAGGGAGAAGATGGAACCAATTCAGATACAAAACATTTTAACTGCAAGTTTGTTCTTCTTTTCCTTTGGAGATGAACTTACATGTGGCAATAGGCATAAAAGTCTGTACAGGTCTGTGGCTACTGGTCTGCCACGATGATAAAATGCAGGGAATGAAGTAGAAATGGCACAGACAGGACTGAGCCCACACAATGCAAAACAGACCCTCGCACAAAGATGTCTAAGGAAATGATGATCCAAGCATTATGGTTAACGTAGAGTAATCCATACTGTATCAAGATTATGTGTTTAGCTCTGGATGTGGTGAAGCTGGAGCGACCAGGACTCTGATGGGGTGTGGCATTAGAGAGCATGCAAGCTTGGAGTGACTTTCCTCTGGCCAGCTGTGATGTCCCTGGATCACCCTCTGCTCTGCTTTTGATCCGAAATGAGCAGAGCAACTGAATTGGTAAACACCTGCCACTGGGTCCATACTTAGAGGTCTCAGTGTTTACATTAGTGCAAGCAGGTGTTGCATCTAGTTGTGTTTGAAATTTCTTGTGTCAGAAATCTCTTTTTGTGTCTAGAATGGTGTAAAAGGGTTTCAGAACTGGGCTCACATCATTTGCAAAACAATTTCTTCCATGTTTTTAATTGCTATAAAGATTTTCTTTACATGTGGGGGGAAAAAAATCACTGATGGGAGTTGAAGTTGCCAGTGCAGCTTTGAGTGAGCTACCAGATTTTTCCAGACATGGAAAGCTACTTGTTCTCATCTGCTCCAGCCATAAGATTACATTAATTCTAAAAGGAACCTGGATGCCAGATTTATTAGTCAACAAATCTGGAAGAAAAAGAAATCCCTAAGAAGCAGATGCTGATGACACTGTTTAGAAAAAGGTTTGTTTGGTATTAAAGAGCAGACAGTGCAACAGGGCACTCACATGAACGGAGATGAACCTTTTTACTTCCTTTTGGGGAACTATTTTAACACCCATTACCTTCTTCACTTTCCTTTTGCGCTCCTTTTGTCATTGTTTTCTAATTCTGTGTTCTCAGGATAGCTGGTTCACAGGAGGCTCTTAATCTTTTGGCTACGTGTTGTAATTGTTTGGAAACAAATTATATAGCTAAACTGAGGGACAAGAGAATTAAAAGACATGTCTGAGGTCACATGATGGGTTAATGGCTAATCACAGTTTGAATCCAGGAACTTCTAGTTATTAGACTTTTGCTGCAATCGACTGTGTTGTCTCCTGCAACTCTGGAGTGCTATAATATCACTTGAAAATCGATGTAAGGGTTGCATAGGTGAAAATTAAAAATGTGGTCAGGAGAAAAAAATTGAGTTATCGGGAATCACTAACAAGCATCCAACACTGATCACTTCTTAAACAAACAGACTGGACTCTACCAAGATATATCTGATACCCCCAGAACAATTAATCAACTCTCAGAAGTGGCAAGTGTCAGTAATAATATCTTACCTGTAGATCACCGAATACCCAGTGAAGACTGTGCTTTCTTCCTTTTGTTTCCTTAGTGGAATATGCTGGCATCTACTGCTCTGCTGGGAATGTTATGTGGGAGAAATTCTGGAAGAAGGAAGAGTACTGCTCTCCTTCACCTGTCTCCTTCCAATTAAACCTCCATGGATTTATGTCTTAATAAAACGGCAGTTATACTTTCTTTTTTCAATTAATCTTTGCTGTTAAAAACCACTACTCCAAACATAATAGGTATTGTCTGCAATTGCTTAAATTGGGCATAAACATTTATTGCCTCCCTAGCTAACAAATGCAACGTTGCTGTTCATAGGAATGAGGAAAATTCCACTCAAGGTCAAGTGACCTGATGTTTTCAGGCAGCCTCATTACCCACATTAGCACTGTAGAAGATGAGGCAGAACATCTGGTAGTGCCATAAAAGTGATAGAAATATATGTATATTTGCTTTAGCTTTTCATGCCAGCATTGAGTCTGTGCTCCCATTTTGGGTCAATGTTCTGAAGAACTGCTAGAGCCTCAGTGTTTAATGTTTAGCTCAAAAGGTTTCTTGGTCTCTGCAATGCCTTATGTCTGAAAAAAAATCACGGGGATACCGAAATTGTCGTCTGTTGCTCCTTGCCAACACTATCGGATTTCAGGCAGAGATGACTTAGCCAAACTGATATGCATTTTGTCTCATGCGTCTGACACCTAGGAGGTAGCTGTTTATTGGAGAGCTATCAGTAGTCCTCTGTCATCATGTGTATCAATGAAGTTTGCTCACCACAATGAAAGTGTTACAGAACTGGAAGAAGAGAGGATGCTTGGCAGCACGACAATTTCTGTGCTACTCTATTGCTGCCCTCTGATGAGTTTCTGCCCCACTGGCTTTGCAATATGCCTTTCAGACTCTTTGGAGAGCATGGAATGGCAGCAGCATCTCACCAGCCCCTGCAGGAGGAACCCCTCTAGCTCATTCGAGGTGCACGAGTGGAATTTACTCAGCTCCTTGTTGTTTTGGCTGACTCCAACCCTGATAAGAGTAGTTCTGGGTCTATTTTGCATCAGTGGGTTACAATCACACACTGACAGCTGAAAGACATTGCTTTCTGGCTTTGCATTCCTCCTGCAGTCTGACACATCTAAGGTGTGGAAGGAGGGGTGTGCAAGATCTGGCTCTCCAGCTCCTTGTCACATGGAAATGCTGTTCTTCAGAGTATTAGTACAGAACTCAGAGGAGCTTCCCCTCCCTTTGAGGCAGAGAAGCACTGCAGAAGAATGGTGCTGGGCTGAAAAGCTGCCTGAAATACATGTACAGCATGGTCCATGTACACAATATGACTGCTTTGTATCCCATTAGCGCTCCTGTTCATTTCAGTACAGTGCAAATGTCTCTATTCAGCATTCAGGAACTCCTGCTACAGGTGCTGTGATCACCAAAAGCTAGACCTTTTGTGATCAAAAGAGCCCGGAAACCCAGTCACTCCCAGAATTTCCAGAATTAAGGTAATGAAAACAGAAAGGTATCTACGAAAGGGTTGCTGGGGTGTATGCTGTGTTGGTCTGGACCTGTGATGTAGAAGGTAACCAGGAAAATAGGGAAGAGCCTGGTGGGGAAGTGTCAGGCTCCTCCATGAAAATGGTCCTCTCCCACTTACACCCATTCCTTCCTGACCTGCATGTTTTCAGCTAAAGTGCAGAAGGTCGTCCTCCAGTGAAAATATTTCAGCCTCAGTCATCATACTGCTGCAGCCAGGGATAATAAACACAAGCTCTACACAATTCTGGTGACCGGTTGGAAACCATTGTGGACAACAGAGTGTAGGAACAAGACAGTGATTAACAGTGGGCAATGCTGCCCTTTCCATGGTGGCCTTAGTGGAGTTCCATGCAAAGATGTGAAACCAAGATAATCTAAACCCACCACTTCACTCCGTATGCTGTATTGCCTTAGCACACTTCCTTGCCTGTATTTTAAAGTGCTTGCAATTCAGAGTAATTTAAAACCTCATCAGTACTCACTAGAGGGTTGGGGTTTAGAACCTCAGTCAATTAAGTCCATGTAGATGAGTAATAGGAGTAAAACTCGCAGTTTTCAGTGCAGAAAAAGAAAGAAAAAAGAAGAAAAAAGATTCTATAGCCTAGCTATTCAAAAGCAATTATATTTTTAGTTACACGGAGAGACATTTTCAGACTTCTAATTGCTCCAAATCTATCTGCTAAAGAGTCATTACATTCCATTTTAACCCCTCTCTGACACCAGGAACTAATGCTGTAATTGAACTGTGTCACCAGTGATCTCAGTTCAAGATCATTAGTAGAGTTGTTCTTTTTCATATTTGCTCTAACATTACTGCTCATTGCCTACAGGCATGGGGCCAGATTTGCTGCCAGCATATGTGGGTACAACACCACTGAGATCGGTGCTGTTGTGTCCAATTAGGCCTGTGATGAGGCTGGGCCCATGTGCTATGGGCCTTCATTAACCAACATATTCCCATTACAGACTGTGTTCCGTTCACCCAACTACATCCTCTTAAACATGTGGCAAGGCAGTAGAATAAAACTCAGTAACAGCATGCTTTTGAATTCTCCCCAGGTTTTTTTATGTCACAACCCCCATTTTGGGGCAATTTGCTATCCACACACATGATTCTGATTTCACATGCAGACAATAAAGGAACAATACTTATAAATAACTTGGGCTGCAGTGTGCTCTCTGCTACCTTGTTGATATTACTGTATGTATATAAAATACCCTGGGATCACCTCCTTTCTCTCCACAGACCTTATTTGAAGAATGAAAGAAAATGAATCAGAATATCATAGTAAACATGTTAATGAGGTTACATGCAGTTTACATATTAAATTAAACTACAGGTTTTGTTGTACTTGTGAAAAAGAAACATGGAATGTTGGGGATAATGCTAAATGCAGGCCTAGAAGGTGATATTGAACCATATATGGTATGATAGTTGTTGGCAACCGATAATGTGAGTCCTATACCAACCCTTTAATTAAGATTCTATCCACATTTCTACTTTAAACTCTGCCATAAAAATATGCTCTGTACTATAATCTGGAATACAGATCTTAGCACAGCAGTGGTATTTTTGGTTTGTTTTGTTTTTAATTCCAAAAAATCATTTTATAGCAGAGAAAGATAAAGAATAAGCTGGAAGTTTCCAAGCCCTCAGTTATGATCTTACACAACTCACCTGAGCCCAAGATTAATGCTCGCAAATGCAGTAACTCAATCTCATTCCCATGGCATTAGACAGCTTAGAGCCCAGCATTTAGTCAGCGGGTACTAGAAGAGTTTGATTGTGCTGGTGTCTATCAAACCAGTTGATTCATAACCTGTCTTACCACTCTCAGCACACGTTGACCAGACAGATGTCATTATTTATGGCCTAACTCTGCCTGTGCTCCCCCTTGATGGAGCGTACACCATTTAGCTGGGTTAGCACACACTACAAAGCTCTTGTCGGTATAACTTGCTTGAGCACAACCATGCAACTAACCTTTTCAGGGTCAGAGCTGGCTGATATCTGATTAGCGCAGAGGACGGGAGAAGGTGGTTTGTGACCATCTATATGCGATTGCGTAGACAGCACCTGAGGAGAAACTGCTGTCTGCGCCAAACTGTGGCCCATGACCTGTTAGAAGGGTTACACTGACACGAGCAACCCCATTTCCATTTTCACCTGCCTCATGTTGAAACCAGGCTCCCTAGGGACAGAAAACTGAGCTTGTGTCTGGGCCGAGATCCTGGTTAACTAGGTCACCACCGTGACTGTGCCACCTGCCGCCAGCTCAGCTCCCAGGGGAAGAGCAGATGTCGTGTGGTGGCAGCCGCGGTGTCACACACGCTTCGAACACCGCTGCCAAAGGGAACGGTCCTGCTCTGCCCTGACTCGGGCAGCTGGTGGCTGAACAGCTCTTTCCTCTCTGTGGAGAGAGCATCAGCGCTAGCGAAGGCACACAGTGGTATGGAGCGGGGAACGGACCCTGGGTAAAGCTCACCCAGAGTGGGGGGGGGGGGAGACAGAGAGAGAGAGAGAAACCGATTAGTTTTAACCTGCTTGGGTTCCCCATCTTATTCCCCTCCACCCACATCAACACTCACAGCCTCATGCACAAGCAAAAGCTGACACCAGCACAGTGCAGGGGGTGAAGCTGTGGGGATCGCAGGGTAACTTGCTATAACAGCACTGCTGGCTGACGGCAATTTAAGGTGTATGGGGAATTACAGCTTGAAAATTCAGGCGCAGTGGTTTAGTGATGACCAGCACCGCTCCCTAATCCAGTGTTTGTCCTGAGAACCCGGTTTTTGACTCAGTCCGTGATTGACACATAACAGGTTTTGTAATCTTGAGGATGTAGCGGCGTTAGATACGACTAACTTCCTGAACCTTTGGACTAGCTCAACATGTATATACATGCTTCTTTCTCTGAAGCTTAATAAGAGCTTTTATGTCATTATTACACAATTTTATCTACATTTACATCAGTTTTATTATTCTATTACTACCAAATCAATAATATGCTCTATTTTCAGTATTTACTTAGCATAACAAAACCTGAAAAATTAACTAAAAACAAAATGAAAAAATTTCCCCAAGCTCAAATGGAATTAAAAGACTAAAGACTCCATACTCCCAGCTCCTTTCACTTTAGGTAGACGTTAGCGTGAGCTTTTCTAAAGCACTCAGTACCACTTTAGCTTAGCTCTCCAAACTCAGAACCCACCCACATAAACATCCCTGGCCTTTTCATGGCAACTGGAGGGCGGCTGTGTGAAACACTCCTACCAGCGCTCCTCTATAGCATGTCACAGACCTGCTTTTACCCCACTTTCCTCATTCACCCAAAAGGTAGCTTCACTTCAGTGGCACTGAATGCATCCAGATCATACAGGAGGCAAGACACTAGTATAAATGCCGATTATTCTTATTAGCTGTTGGAAAATAATCATTATCATTACGTTTCCAAAATTAGGTTCCACATTAATGTCTTCCTGTGGTGCCCTTTATATTAAACCATAGAGGTTTAATCTGCAACTAGTTTTTCTTGCTTCTGTGGGATTATTTTATCACCTTAATGTTCCTCTAATAGGTGGTACTTTCGGCATATGAAATGATGAGTGTGTATTGTAAACCAATTAGGCTTTATTTAAAAAAAAATTGTGATAGGCAATGGAAAAATATCACAAAGCACTGAGAAATGCTTGAATTTCTTGATAGTTCCTGCCTTCAGAAACTGTGCTGTTTAGCCAATCTGCTAAACCATTGGAACAGTTTTATTTTTAGATTATATGGCTCCTGTGCTAACATTTTTCCTGCTCTGTAGAACTAATTACCATCCCATACACTATTGTACATACCTTCAGTTTAAATCAAAAGTTAGATTTATTCAGTGCTTCTTTCTAAAGGAACAGGAGACAAAGAGATACATGCCCTTGGACCAATTTTATCCTGTGGAAAATTTCATTTTACCTACCATCATATTTTAAAGAGTTAATTTCCATTTTGACTGTGTTTTATTAATAGGCCACTGGAAGCTTATAAACACTTCAAGGCTTTTAAGATTGTGTTTTTGCGAAAATGATTAATTATGCAGTGTTATGGATTATGATGCCCTCTTTTCCATGGTTTCCGGACTTCTTGCTTGTTGTCATGTAGCTCCAACAGTTTGATGAACACAAGAATATTTTTTCCCCGTTTGTTCTAAAAGAAAGTGTGATTCTTTATAAAGGACATATTGCAAATTGAAAATCTGCCACTCACACAGTCAGGTTGTCCTGTGGTGCTTATCATATACAACTGCTCTACACTTTTTTAAAGACTAGTTTAGTACTTGTGCAAGACCACACTCTATGAGCTGGAGAGATTGACAAGCTTAAAGCCAGCAGGGACAGTGGCAATCATTGAGACTGATTTCCCCCACAATACAGACCATATATGTTCCCTCACTGATTCTTCCCAAGGAGAGAATTTTTCTTCCTGGAGCATGAGAGCTGTTTTATCTACAAGACAGCAAAGGGACAGTGTCACCTTCTACCATGTTGCCTCATTTTTTGCTGAAACAATGTCTGAATAGTTTCTTTACAAAAGTAATTCTTAGATTCTTTGTGGATCATGTGAACCGAAGCTGAGTAAATCTTGAAACAGGGATCTCTACTGGACAGTATCAATTTCAGTTCTTAATTAATATAGACAGCGTGTCCCAGCCCTCCTAACATAGACATACCTTTTCTACTGTCTTCCTAAGAATACCACAGTGAGTGACTTTTTTTTCCCAGGAATATTAGTGCTTTTCTCATTGCACAGACACTGCAGAGAAATGACACTTTCGACTTAATTGCAAATTCCCACATCAGAAACCTGATCTAACAGGTCTCCTTTACTCTGCTTGGAGGACACCCCTGCATTGCATCGAAACAATTTTTCAAAGGCAGGCAGGGAACAACTGGTATGCCACGAGTTGTGCACTGATGTTGTCTGTCTGTAGGGCGGTGCGATGGCCAAGTGCATTCAGGAGCCCTGGGGCTGCTTCACTGATGAGGCACCAACAGAAAGATGTTCTGATCATGAAGAATCACATTTTGACCTGGCCTGTCCATCCACGTAGAGTATCATGGTGGAGAGGTAGAGAAATCTCTTGTTCCCCCAGGGATTTTTCTTGTTACAGGAGATGAGCAATCTATGTCTTGTGCAGTAAGCAGCCAGACTCGGGTGCCCATTCCTCTTGTACCTAATATAGTAGCAAGAACAACTGAGCTTGCACGGACAAGAAAATAGAAGAGCCTAGAAGGCAAAAATGACCTATCTCCTCTCTAGTCTGGGAGTGGGGGTGGAAGGGGTTGCTGTGACCTATAGTCTGGCGTGCACTTTGCACGCAGAGCTGGACAGCCACATGAGGCCTTTCCTCCAGGGACACTGAGAGATGCAATTCTTATCTGCCATGAATAGTTAGCATGGAAACAAACCATTTACTTAGTTTCATGGCTAAAATGCAGTAGCTATGCCCACCATCACTTCTCTGTTAGGATCTGACACACCAATTCATAATGATGCTTTGATTTTCTTTGTGCTTTCCACCCTTATTCTTGGAGTAGTTTGCGCACATTGATGAACTCTACCTTGCATGAAATGCAGGGAACAGTATCAACCCCATGTTACAGAAGGGAGAGGAAAAGTATGCTGACCAAAAGAGCGTGGACATGTGTCATCTTTTACCTACACCTAAGCTGACAGAAAGAGCTACAGCAGCTTACCCAGTGCCTGGGACTAATCACCACTCTCCCAGAAGAAGCTACCACTCCTCCAGGCTACCTCAGCTGCTCATGGCAAAGCTCTCCAACCCATTTCAGCCTAAACAAGTGGGCCTTGCTTAAGAAGGCAGCCAGTAAATCTCTGCTAACCCAGCTGGATTCAAGTACAGTCCTGAAAGCAGCTCAGGCTGGGTTGCCTCTGGCAAGGATGGGTAGCTAGGAGGCAGGGTCGGGCTGGTAACCTTTTCAGCTGGCACTGCCGCAGCTGGAAAAAGGATGTGTGCTCACACAGCGACTTGCCCAGGGTCAGACTGTGGCGTAAACAGACTTACAATTGCTGTAGTTAATAAGCAGAAGATAAGCACGGGAAAGGCAGGAAAAAGTTCACAGCAGAAATTCTACAGTGCAGTAAAAAGAGAAGATACAAGAAAAGCCAAGGGGAATAACAGTTTTCATTGTTAGAATAAAGTCCCTTCTTCAATATTAGAAGAAAGCACCTTTTCTGTGATTCTTCATTTTTTGCAACAAAGTCTTTGCACAAACAACTAGTTTTATGAGGCAGCAACCAAACAATCCTTCTCCAAAACTGTCAGACAGTGATAATTAAAGCTGCAACTGAGGACACTGGATTTGAACCACTGCTTGACAGGGAGAGAGCATTATGCAGTACCCTGCATTGCCTCTGCATCATACAGCCTTTCTGTTGCAATGAACTCACTAAATATGAAAGTTAAATCACATCAGACAAACATAATGAGCTTGTGCTGCAATGTTTAATAAGTTAATCAAATATGTTAATGATACATATTTACAAGAAAGGAATTTGACTCAAAATCAAGTCAGGAAACAACAAAGCCTAGTAATAAGAACAGCTTTGCACTGACAAAGTCCAGATGAATATGAGATAATTTGGGCATCAAAAAGAGAACAGAGAAACTGGTAATAGATGGAGCTATGAGGAAGAGCTGAATTTCACAGCATATCCAATTACAGAAGTCATTACTGATGGGAATAGCAAAACAACTTGTCTATACAGGATATGAGTAGAATTCAGTGGATTAAATTGTCTAAATCTGTACCATATTTCTTATTTATTTTTAAAAGTGGTTTGATACAGTGGAGTTTGAATCTGAATCCCAAAGTCTTAGAATATCTGGAATGTCTCAGGTTTTTAGTTGGTTCATTAGAAACTGAGGCAGTTGTGAGGTTAGAGTTTCAAACTTTATTTCTCCTCTACAACATAAAGCATGTTCGGAGTTGCTCAGGTTAAAGTTACTGTTTTTCTGGTCAATTCTCATGTCTTCAAAAATAAAGTGACCAGAGTAGAATCATCCCATTGTAAAAGCCCCAGTTTTAGATAATGTGGTGGGTTGACCTTGGCTGGATGCCAGGTGCCCACCCAAGCCACTCTATCACTCCCCTCCTCAGCTGGACAGGGGAGAGAACATATAACAAAAGGCTCGTGGGTCGAGATAAGGACAGGGAGAGATCACTTCAGCAATTACCATCATGGGCAAAACAGACTCAACTTGGGGAAATTAATTTAATGTATTGCCAATCAAAACCAGAGTAGGGTAATGAGAAATAAAACCAAATCTTAAACCACCTTCTCCCTCACCCCTCCCTCCTTTCTGGGCTCAACTCCAGTCCCAATTTTCTCTACCTTCTTCCCCTGGCAGCACAGGGTGACAGGGAATGGTGGTTGCAGTCAGTTCATCACACGTTGTCTCTGCTGCTCCTTCCTCCTCAGGGGCAGGACTCCTCACACTCTTCCCCTGCTTCAGCGTGAGGTCCCTCCCACAGGACACAGTCCTCCATGAACTTCTCCAATATGGGTCCTTCCCATGGCCTTCAGTTCTTCAGGAACTGCTCCAGTGTGGGTCCCTTCCACATGTCCTTTCCACGGGCTGCGGTCCTTCAGGCATAGACTGCTCCAGCATGGGTTTCCCGTGGTGTCACAAGTCCTGCCAGAAAACCTGCTCCAGCATGGGGTCCTCTCTTCATGGGTCCGCAGGTCCTGCCAGGTGCCTGCTCCAGTGTAGGCTTTCCCATGGAGTCACAGCCTCCTTCGGGGGCATCCACCTGCTCTGGTGTGGGGTCCTCCAAGAGCTGCAGGTGGATATCTGCTCCACTGTGGACCTCCATGGGCTGCAGGGGGACAGCCTGCCTCACCATGGTCTTTGCCAGGGGCTGCAGGGGAATCTCTGCTCCAGTGCCTGGAGCACATCCTGCTCCTCCTTCTTCACTGACCTTGGGGTCTGCAGGGTTGTTGCTCTCACATGTTCTCACTCCTTTCTCCCACTGCAGTTTCTGTGCTGCAGCAACCTTTTTCCCCTTCTTAAATCTGTTATCCCAGAGGTGCTACCACTGTCGCTGATGGGCTCAGCCTTGGCCAGTGGCAAGTCCATCTTGGAGCCAGCTGGCATTGGCTGTATCAGGCATGGGGGAAGCTTCTAGCAGCTTCTCACAGAAGCCACCCCTGTAACCCCCCCCACTACCAAAACCTTGCCATGCAAACCCAATATAGATAAGAAATGGCACCCTTTCTTGATCTCAAAACTGAGACTCATTTAGATGGCTGAAAATGAAGGAAGGCCAAAGTGCATCCCAACTCAGACTTAGCTACATGACTTTCACTGAAGAGATTTTTGTAATGGATAGAAAACCCATTTTCTTTCTGTTGTCTTTTCTTTAGAGAGGAAAATTATTTGTCCTCTCTGTGTTTAGAGTTTAGAGTTCCTAATTTCCAAATGCAGGGGGAAAAGAACAAGTAAGCCTCATTGCAATACTGCATAAGTGTGGGGAAAAAAAAAAAAAGTGTTTCTACTGTGTAATCCATTTATTTGGGTGCATTTTGTTCATCTCCCTGTGCCCAAATCCTTCATAGCCCCTCAGCAATGTGTAATGACTATTAAATGTTTCATGTTTATTTGGCTGACTCTGGTTGCACCCACTTTGCTCAAAGGCATGTTCCCTAGGGTCAGCTGGAACTGGGCCTTAGATGTTTTTTTAAAGAATCTGCATTCCCTTTCTTTAAAATCTTTTGCTTTCTTAAATTTACTTAGATTTATTCTCAAAGGTAATAATTCAAACTCAGAATTCAGTAGTTCTCAACCATTTTGAATTTTTACATATATGTATATTTTCTTACAGAAGTGCATGTATTTTAATTTAGTAATCTGGTTTTGTTTTGCAGCATTTGTTGTCCATAAGTATCCATTGAGCATCTTGTATGAGTAATTCCCAGAATGTGGGCTGCTCTCAAACAACATATTCTTGGTTACTTGAGCTTTGCAACTAGTTAACTGAATGGCAGAGCCTGTTTCTGCTCCTTTGTTGGAGGGCAGCAGTGTTGCAATCTGGATAGTAAAGAGTAAGAGAGCTCTTTGGATACCCAACATTATTTGCGCTTGAGTCCTTAGCACTCTGAAGGACTGATCTGTTTTACAAGATTAACACTTTTTAATAAAGTGTGAGTGCTGCCTAATATTTTATTTCTGAAATTCAACTTTACCTGTATTAGGGGCTGCAATAACAGCTACTAGCCCTTCATCAGAAGGCTAAACATATCACTGAAGGGCAGAAAGACAGTGTGACAGTGCTTGAAGAATTAATAATGCTTTTCTCTAGTAAACTTCATAACCCAGGTGTTAAAACCACTTGGAGCTCTAAATGATGACTCTTGTTAACTCATTATGTGTCATCATCAGTGGCTTTCAAATGACAGCTTCATAAAATCCCACCTAAGACCAGCAGTCAGCAGGGTAGATCATCTGATGTCTCTGAAAGGTTTTGGTTAGGTTGCTTTGATGGCCAGAATTCAGCATGCCTCAGACCCTGGCAGAGAGGGAGACTGCAAGCGACTGTCTGCATAAAGGAACAGAAGGTTTCCTAGTGCTGCTTCTCTCTTCCTTTGTTTCTTTCCCATTCTCATCTCAAGGGCTACTTTTGCTTGGTCTTTCTGACAGTTGCACTTTTGCCTCCCAGTTCCTCTCTCATCAGTTGTTCTGCTTTTTAGAGTAAAACACAGAGACTAGGTGCCAAGGAGATGCCTTGTGGACATCAGTGAACATCTTTTTTCTTCAGGGTCAACCTTGTTGCACACACGGAGGTTTTCCTGTACTGTCCTTGGCTCTTTTTTTTACTTTCTTTACTGAAAAGCTTAGCCTCAAAGTGCATTTTTCTCTCATCTCTTGCAGCAGGAAAAAAGCAGCTGTGCCACAGCTCTATTTTTTAAATTTCTTCCGATTGTTGGAGAGACTATTTCTTTTCCACTACAGCAGACTGGCTGTCTATGCCTAGCTAAGAAAGAACTGAAAATAATAATAAAGCAGTTTAAAGCATTGAATATTTGTGCGAGGCACGCACTTCATCCCGAGTCTTTTCTCCTCTTCATATGCTCCTGTTTAGTCCCTGTTATTGTTCACTCAGCATTTTATAATGACAGGCATATAAACATTATAGAACCGTGCAGCTGGAGCATGCCTGAATGCAAATTACCTCACACAGGAAATTGTGTAATGCACTCAGTACCTGAAAAGAAAGATCCAGATAATGAAAATGGAGATAGTTCTCTGGATGTGAGTGGAATTACGCTAATTTACAGCAGCTAAGGATTTGCCTATGCATATGCCTCAACAAGCAGGTGAAAAACAGCTTGTCCTGTTCATAATTGGCATCTTTCTTGGCACTGTTCCTCCTCCCCCCCAAATGAGATGTAAATTGCCCCCCTTCCCTCAGGATTGAAATACTGGGGCTTGGGGGATTTGAATTGGACATGATTTAGGTATAAAATGGTTTTAAGAGCACAGACACGTCAATCCAGCACAAAGGTTAAATTTCTTCAGGGAGAGAAAGCTCTACAGTCCTGTCCCTTGCCTTGAACTGATATGTCCTCTAGATAGAATGCCAGAGAGTTCAGGAGGTAAGGAGCAGATTTAGAAAATTGTGATGAAGGGAAGACAGGCTCTTTGGCAAGGGGTTGATGCAGTGTAGCTACCAGAGAAAGCAAGTCAATTGAGCTACTATGACAGAAATGGAGTCCTTCTCAGTAATTCCTTTCTCTGCCTGTCCTTTACAAAATTTAAAAAGGTTTATTATGTCCCCTGGATAACCAATAAAAGCAGACCTAAAAGTAATTAATTTCACAGAGCAAATGAGTTTTGTGCCAAAGACCCCCAAACTGTTTCTGTTTTGGATGGGCCAAATAGAAGTAACAAATACTGTAGAGAGAATAGGTTGGGCTAAAGTTCCTATACAGAGATTTTGCTTATACTATGTGCTTCAGTTTAATTACTGCTTTATGAAAAACTCCAGTTGCCTCACATACTATACAAGCCTTAAGGAGGTATTTGTAGTGTTTCTTGCCCTTCAGTTTCCTTCACAGAAAATGTTGATCCATCTGCCTGAAGAGCCATTGAGGTTCTGAATCAATGCAAGGAAGGAACAGAGAATACTCCGTGCCGTACATCTTGAGTGGCTATTTATACCTCAACAGAAGCAGACTAAATCAAAATGATACTTCTGGATACTTTACATTATGCAAATTGTTCCACAAGGGGTAATACCAGAACAGAATGAGGTCCAGAGACCCACAGGAAGAGACTTGCACAGTAATTAAATGTAAGCTGAGTGAAAGGCTGCTGGTAATTCATAGGGCGAAGGGCTAAATGTCTTCATTTTGCAGCATGTGGAGGAACACTCAGGAACAAGGCAGTCAGAGCAAAACACAGCCTTCACATAAACCTTTAAAGACATTGCACAGGCACTTGCAATGAAAGAACTATATGATAGCAGAAGATATTCTACCATCACACACAAAAAAAATTCACACCTTTAATATCATATGAGTGGATATGTCTCCAATTGATAGGCATGAATTCTTCTGTACCAATTTGCCTGGAACATTATCACCCTTGGCTCATTGTGACAGCATAAAAAGCATGTTGTACGCAAACTAACACACACAACAAGTTCCACTGCATGTTGGGAAATGTGGTATCTGTCAGTGTAACACCCCCCCATGCATATCCCCACTCTTAGTTTATTTTCATTGGTTTTGTCAAAACCCATTAATTCATCCAGAGTCTAAGAGGGAGTTTGCACGTAAAGAAAACAGAATTAAGTTCAGAAGCTACATGATACCACAGAAAACCAGTATCCAAGTAATATCTCATTTATCCCAAAATGTAGTAAAAGACTAATTAGAAAAATACTTAAAATAGCGCACTTCAAAATTTAATCTTCAGCACCATGTAAATAATATTCAGTCATGGCATCCCTCAGTCTGACCTGAAAAATAACTGCCTCAAGGTTCAGCTGGACTTTTCTCTTCATTATTCAACACCATTGCTATTCCTTCGCCAAACAGACCTGAGATAAAAGTGAGCTAGAGAAAAAAAGGAAAAGCCTATGCAATTGTGCTCTTGAATGTCTGGGTTTCTTGGTAACATGACATCAGTGGTGTGAACATGTTGGTTTTAAATTCCTTCAGTGGTCATCAAGCGAAAAGTGCAGAAAAGTCAGGGTAGCATAAATCTAATACTGGTTCTATTATTATTTTTGTCCTTATTAGCTCCCTAACATGAAGAAACTGCTACCTCAGCCTCAGTGAAGAGCAAGAGAGGAGCAGGGCATCTTTCTGAGCTTATGCTCCCTGACACATTCATCATTTCGGTTTATTTCAGAAGACTCCTTTAGTTATACCACACTAAACACCAAGGCACTTCAGTAGGCTTTTGGGGCGAACTGTATATTGTCATAGAATCATAGAATCGCTTAGGTTGGTAAAGACCTTTAAGATCACCAAGTCCAACTGTTTACCTAGCACTGCCAAGTCCACCACTAAACCATGTCCCTAAGTGCCACATCTACATGCCTTTTAAATACCTCCAGGGATGGTGACTTAACCACTTCCCTGGGCAGCTTGTTCCAATGCTTGACAACCCTTCCAGTGAAGAAATTTTTCCTAATATCCAGTCTAAACCTCCCCTGGCACAACTTGAGGCCATTTCCTCTTGTCCTATCACTTGATACTTGCAAGAAGAGACCAACACCCACTTTGCTTCAACCTCCTTTCAGGTAGTTGTAGAGAGTGATAAGGTCTCCCCTCAGCCTCCTTTTCTCCAGACTAAACAACCCCAGTTCCCTCAGCTGCTCCTCATAAGACTTGTGCTCCAGGCCCTTCACCAACTTGGTTGCCCTTCTCTGGACACGCTCCAACACCTCAATGTCTTTCCTGTACTGAGGGGCACAAAACTGAACACAGTACTCAAGGTGCAGCCTCACCAGGGCCGAGTACAGGGGAACAGTCACCTCCCTGCTCCTGCTGGCCACACTATTTCTGATACAGGCCAGGATGCTGTTGGCCTTCTTGGCCACCTGGGCACACTGCTGGCTCCTATTCAGCTGGCTGTCAACCAGCACCCCCAGGTCTTTTTCTGCTGGGCAGCTTTCCAGCCACTCTTCCCCAAGCCTGTAGCATTGCATGGGGTTGTTGTGACCCAAGTGCAGGACCCGGCACTTGGCCTTGTGTCCTAGTTTCAGCTGGGATAGAGTTAACTGTCTTCCTAGTAGCTGGTACGGTGCTATGTTTTGAGTTCAGTATGTGAAGAATGTTGATAACGCACTGATGTTTTCAGTTGTTGCTAAGTAGTGTTTAGACTAATGTCAAGGATTTTTCAGCTTCTCATGCCCAGCCAGCAAGAAAGCTGGAGGGGCACAAGAAGTTGGCACAGGACACAGCCAGGGCACCTGACCCAAAGTGGCCAACAGGCTATTCCATACCATGTGATGTCCCATCTAGTATAGGAACTGGGAAGTGGGGGCCGGGAATCGCCGCTCGGGGGACTGGCTGGGTGTCGGTCGGTGGGTGGTGAGCAATTGCACTGCGCATCATTTGTACATTCCAATCCTTTTATTATTGCTGTTGTCATTTTATTAGTGTTATCATTATCATTATTAGTTTCTCCTTTTCTGTTCTATTAAACTGTTCTTATCTCAACCTGCAGGTTTTGCTTCTTTTTTCCAATTTTCTCCCCCATCCCACTGGGTGGGGGGGAGTGAGTGAGTGGCTGCACGGTGCTTAGTAGCTGGCTGGGGTTAAACCACAACACCTTGTTAAGCCTCATACAATTGGCCTTGGCCCATCAATCCAGCCTGTCCAGATTCTGCTGTAGACCCTTCCTACCCTCAAGCAGATCAACACTCCCACCCAACTTGATGTCATCTGCAAACTTACTGAGGGTGCACTCGATCCCCTCATCCAGATCATTGATAAAGATATTAAACAGAACTGGCCCCGATACTGAGCCCTGGGGAACACCGCTTGTGACCGGCCGCCAACTGGATTTAACTCCATTCACCACAACTCTTTGGGTGTGGCCATCCAGCCAGTTTTTTACCCAGCAAAGAGTACGCCCGCCCAAGCCATGAGCGGCCACTTTCTCCAGGAGAATGCTGTGGGAAATGGTGTCAAAGGCTTTACTAAAGTCTAGGCAGGCAACATCTACAGCCTTTCCCTCATTCACTAAGTGGGCCACCTTGTCATAGAAGGAGATCAGGTTAGTCAAGCAGGACCTGTCTTTCATAAACCCATGCTGACTGGGCCTGATCACCTGGTAGTTCTGTACATGCCACGTCATGGCACTCAAGATGATCTGCTCCATAACCTTCCCCGGCACTGAGGTCAGACTGACAGGCCTGTAGTTCCCCGGATCCTCCCTCTGGCCCTTCTTGTAGATGTATATTATACTGTATTGTAGTGCATTGAAAACTGCATTTATTTCAAGCTCTATGGAGATCAGCAGAGGAAGATGGTATTAAAAAGATTTGAAGAATCATATGAAAAGCATGGCATGTTTCAGGGTTCTGCTGCGGTCCTGAATCCTTTAACATTTATGTACAAATTGGGTGTGATACACAAGAGCAATCATATGGCTAAGATGAGGGGGTGATCACTGGGAGAGGCAGCAAGGCCCGTTGCAAGAATAAAGCTAATGTCCCTCCATCCATGGGGAACTTTGAGGAATGTGAAGTCAGAAATTTGAATATGGGAATTTTCTTGTGGGTGCCATCAAATTCCTGTTCTGTTTCACTTGATTGAATGGGATCTGCACCAGGGACTTCCTATATTCCTGCCTAATCAAGTGAAAACACAGTGAAAGATGTGACTAGCCATCTGTAGGGAACAATTTCTGGGCAACAGATAGGAGCACACATTTGCCTTGCTATAAACTAATTCAGTCTGGGATTCATCACCCATCCTGAGGCCCTGCTCCAAAATTCACTGTGATCGATTATATATGCCATTACCAGAAACATCTGAGAACATGTCTCTAAAGGCTACATTTATCAGTAGAAATATAAATATCCTTTGTTACAATGGAACTCACACCTGGTCTAGGCTAGAAGTAAGGGTGATTGCTGCAAAATCTTGGGTTTTTAGAGGCTTTCATAGGGGGATTACGAAGAACTTCAGGAATGAAAGTTTTATTGGTTTTTGTTTTGTTTTGTTTTGTTTTGTTTTCAGCTGGGAAAGGAGGCATAGGCCACTGAAAATAGATGTCCCATCAGACCAGACATGAAATGAACCCAACTAAATCAGTCACAGAATGGTTGTTTCAGATGGTGGAAAGAACAGGAGGAAAGGATCTACCACCCACTGTGGAGCAATATAGGAGGAGAAAGGAGATGAAAGCAGCCCAACAGGTGCAAAGAATAGGCTGAATTTGAGGGGAAGGGGGTCTGACTGTGACTTTGCTGGTTTTGATTGACTGGAAGATTAAGTGATGTGCAGAAGTTCTCAAGCAGCAGATTTCCACATAAAGCAGAGGTTTTGTTTTCTTCTGTTCTTTGTGCTGGGCATACAGGTGACTCCTCTGTCAGCATGTGAAATAATACTGCAAGACAGCACACAATGTGACTGAACAAAACTTTCAAGACATAGACCCAACAGTAAATAGCTACTTTTTTACCTTGTATTCAAAATAAGTGTCGTCTTTGCCATCAGCAACAGCTTATGATGTGGCACCTGTGACCAATTTCCACAAAAGAAGGCTGTACAGTCATCTCTTTTTGTTTTAAGTTTCTGCAATAGGACTGGGAGATGTAGCAACTTGTAGAATCCCAGCAGTGAGTTTATGAATGATGCATGAAACAAAATCTCTCTCTGCCTGACACACAAAGGGAATATCAGACAAGGTTGCGAGACCACTGCTGGGCTGGGGTGCTTGATGTAATATTCAGCTCAGACACAACCAGGGAAGTCCACCAAGCACATTAGTTTCAAAGTAAATGCATAAAAACACCATGAGAAAAAATAAAGAGATAACGATATTAAGTTGTTTAGCATAGTGGGGTTTTCCCCCTCTTCCTCCCTCTCCCTTGCTACCATTCCCTTTCCCAAAGCAGCTGCCTTCACAGATTGGGCAAGAGTAAAGAGCATTTTCATCACTCCTTAAATACATTCTTTAGAAACATACCATAGTGAAATATGCCTACTACATTTCCAAGGGAGGTCTTTCACTTAAAAAGAGTGATCTGTGACCTTTTTAATAATGAAATCTCTTCCCATATTGCTCATACTAGTAGGCGGATCTAAGAAACATTGGAAGTTATTTCTGTGGTGTAAAAAGAAACCTAACTTATCCCCAGTACATTCTGCTTTTTCAAATGAAAGACCAAGAAACAGTGGCTGTATAATGACCCAGTTCATATGTGCGTATATCTAAAAGGTGGGGGTTTATTTCTTAAATGACCACCAAACATGATCCAAAGCCTAGTGAAGTCAAAAGGTGCCTTTCAACTTCGAGATACTCTTCATGAAGATTTTATTTACACTATTTTATACATCACTTGGAGTACTAAATTCTAAGTCACAGAAACCTTAGGTACAAAATATAGCACAGGAGGTGGAAACTACACTAGAAAGTAATTTCTGTGCTGCTATATATTTCAACATAGGCAATTATTAGTTACCAAAACGTGTTACTGGTTAACAGGCATTTGTAAGAGCCTTTAACTGAATTGCTTGTGCCAATGGAGAGATGCATGTGAGAATCTATACACCTGGCAGTCCCAGCAAAGATGACAAAACAGCAGGCAGAATAAGTCATCTTCCTATTCTCATGAAAAAGCCAAACACGGAAATGTATTTTCTTGATGCTGATGCACCGTCAAAAATTCCACATCAATGTAATCTGAAAAATAAGCCTTTTGTTCTCTGTTTCCTACATCTCCACACTGACAATCTTCAAAATGTAAGTGCTAAGACTGACTGTCTCTCCAGCATTTTGTTAAGATATAGGGCTGTAAGAACTTTTATTTTTTATTAGATTTACAAAACAACTAGAGGAAAAAAAGTAAGTACAGACTTTGGAGTACTTTTACAAGGTCTAGTAAGAAGCATCACATCAAAAAGAAAGCTAAAACCAAGTTAGATATATCTGCTCACAGCTTAATCTAATTTTGCTAATTGATTGGGTCACTTGAGAGGAAAGCACTGACAGATTTGTGACACACATTAGCAGGGTAAGAGCTGACAGATCTTATGGAACAGAAAGAAACCATTCATGTCCATGAAAATAGGGTCGGATGGCAAATTGTAATGGCACATAACGTAATGTCTTCATTATCCCCCTTTTTACTATCCAGAGGAGTTACAGATTTTAATTCTAGACTTATTATTTAAAGGGATTTGTAGGTCTCCCTTAAGGTTTGCTACTAAGAAGTCAGAGATGCTTTGTGAAAAAAACTGGAACTGAAGATTTCTACCCTTTATTGATTACCTGCAAAAATTCTTGTTTCTGCACACTGATTATTCAGTTTCAAAAAGACAGCACTTGCTGCGTGGGATATCACTTTTCAAGAGTATGTGTAAAATCAAAGTATTTTGACAGGGCTATTTATAGGAACATTCTAGATGTATACATTACATCAACCTGGAAGATTTTGATCCATTTATTAAGTATTACTGTGTGGAAAGTTTTCATGAGTTTGTTGAGGATGGTATTGTTTGAGAAGCAGAAATGAAGATTCTGGAAAGTGGTATTTACATGCATTATTTCTAAGGTCTTAATGCATAGTCTCTTTCAATCCCTGGAGATGCAACAAGTACACAGAGACTTCTACCAGTCTTTTAAGGATAGTCTTAAGAAGTGAGACTGAGGAACTCAAGGTGGCAACTCAGATATATGGATCAGTTATATCAGTCAGTAATGTTTATAGAGAGGAAGAAGTGGAAAAAGCTTGTGTTATCTCAGAAGATGAGAAGAACTTCAAAGCCAAACTTGAAGGGTTGGCCTTTCAAGGGAGCCTAAGTGGAGGTGGGGAGTGAACTGTTCCTCTTAGATCTATCAGAAAAAAAGCTAGTGTTGGTGTTGTTTAGGGACTGAAACCCAAGTTTGACCACTACATGCAGTCCATTCCCTCCTATCCTACTCCTTAGCTTCCACAGTTGTTGCATCAGGTATCAGAGGGTGCATCCTTGCCTGTTCTTTTAGCATCTGTTTATGGACCTGTGGTCCATGAATCACTCACCCCTTTTTGAACCCATTGAAAATATCTGCCTCTACAACCTCTGTAGCAACAAATTCCAGAAGGTCATTATCGCTGTATGAAAAGTACTTTCTTTTATCTGTGTTAAGCCCATCTCCTACTAACATTCCATGAGTGCTCCTTAGATCAAATATTGCAAGTTTGGTAAGTAACAGTTCTGCATTCATCTTATCCACAGCCTCTGTGATTTTGTAAACCTTCATTTATTCATTCATTATCTCCCTGTCCCATTTCTGCTGTACAGCGCGGAATACAATGAGTGTATCTATCAGTGGTCAGGTAGAGCTGTGGCTGGAAATAAATTATATTGGCAGATAAAAATGGTACATTACTTGCTTTCATATATATTTCAATTTCAGGTTTTCATTTCAGTTATATTTAAAGATCGGCCCTTCAGTGGGGGCTGGGTACCTGTTTGGGTTTTTTGAAGTTTTTCCAGGGAACAGCTGCTCATGCCTTTGTGGAATGCCTATCATATTTGAAACACTAAAGCAACACAATTTTAATTCAGAAGTGTGAGTGTAGACAAAAAGGCAATCTGAAGACAGGAAACCTTGGGGCAGGTCCTACATCATAAAGTTCACAGGGTGCCCCTCCAAGGCTTCTGTTACTTGCATGGAGAAGTAAGAAAAAGCAAATCTAGATACTACATGGTACGGAAGTCCAGGGGCCAAACCCAGTCCCTGGGTATTCAACATATTCCCCTGGAGTGAAGTGAGCTGCTACCTTCAGCAACCCAGCATTTAACACATCTGACACAAGACAGCAAACTAGCCAGCTGCTTCCAACTGGTGTTGTCACTGGTCAGGAGAGGAGAAGAAAGGAGAAGGTGTATAGGAGCACATGCTGAGATAAAGACAAAAAAGGCAAGAACAATTAACCTCTGACATAAAATATATCATATTTTGGTCATCACCAGCTTAATTGACTATAGTGGCTGCGTCAGGAGTATGCTCTAACACGTGCATAAGCCTTGCAAGGTTCATTTGCAAAATGCCATGTATTTGCATTGTCTGGGAGTAATTTGCATTTCTGTTCCCCCATCATTTTCAGACAGGTGAATGCTAATGAAGCTCCCCAGGTAGCAAAGTATTAAGAAGATTTAGAATATGAAAAAACCACTAAAAACCCTTAACCACATTAAAGTGTAGGGCATCTAATAGTTTAAAGGAGGATGCAATTCTCATCTCTCAGGAAAACTTTACTCATGAGACATTCCAGCAACTGGCGCAGGCCAGCACATAGTATGCTATCTTGGAGCCTGGAGACCCAAGTCCTCTTTCTAGATCCATCAATTGTTTCATCTTCTTGGGCTGGTTGTTTTGCCATTTATCTTGGAGACAAGGAGAACGGCTGTACGCAGACTGATTCTGCACCTCAGCACACACAAGCTCTACAAAGCACCTTGCTGACTGACACAGAACATACTTCAGCTAGCAGGGAAGAATGGGTGGTTTGGTCAAGTACATAGGAACTGGCAGAAAATGGGTGATATCTGATTAGGTCTATCTGCAGATTCCTCATCCCTTAAATGGAGCCATTGGCACTTCACTCCGTTGTCATGCAGTTTTAGATCATGGGGGTAAAAGCACTACAAAATGTTTGGGATCGCTTAAATTCTCCATATTAATAGACTGACCTGCCATCTGCTTCTCTGCCCATGCTTATGGGCTGTTGCTCCGTACTTAAGCACCCATTCACATGAGAGGAATGTTTGTGTGGCAGGCAGCTAGGACTTTATTGTATAGGTCTTGACAAACATTGCAGAGTGTTTTCCCAGGCATTTTTAAATCTGTCTCCAAACACATCAGTTTGCCTGTGTGGTTTTGTTTTGGTTTGTTTTTTTCTCAAGGAAAACAAAACTCACATCTTAATGAGAGACTAACTTCATATTTTCCAAATGCAGAGAGATATACACACATATATAATATTTTTATATATATTTATATACATATATACACATGTATAAAAATGCAATGACAGAGAGATGGGACGAATATCAACTTTGGCATTAAATTCTGCTGTAACTCTGACTCCAGAGAGAGACTTGTGGGGCAATTAAATGTTTTGTTCGCTGACAAAACTGCCTTGGGAAGTTTCTCTGTGCTGTCCTGACCCAGCTGCTGCCCCTCCGCAGCAGTTTGCTGTCTCCTTGATGGAGGCAATGCAATTGTTTGTGGAACACTGTGTGTCTCAGACCCTTGATACAGTCCATGGCAAAAAGAAAACCTCTAGAAAAAAAAGGCTTTTGTCCTTGTTTTTGTTTGTTTGCTTGCTTTTTAACACAGATCTCCCTAATCTGATCCATGAAATGATCCCACAAGCAGTTGTGCTGGCACATCTAAATAAGTGTGGGAGCAGGCATAAAGGGCTGAAGGGTAGTGGAGGAAGGGCAGCTAATTTCTCCACCAAGGGACACATACCATGTAACTAATCTTAACAGCTCTCTACAACAATGAACCAGAACTTCAAGTCTTCTAAACTATTTACTGTATTTGATTCATGTATTTCACTCTCTAAATATTCTAGGTGTGGGTGTATTTTTTAAAAAATCCTCCTCTTTTTTTTTTCCCTAAGACATACTGACAAAAGACTATTCATTTCTTCCAAAATAGAGTGTCAGACAGTGAAATGCGGCTTTAAGCTAAAGGAATTTTTTTCTATGTAACATCTTTCTTGTCAGTGGAATAAACAACCAGCATGTATTTCCAGCTGGTGCTCAATTCTCTTTCATATCTGAGTCAGCCCCGGTACATCGTTATATGAATGCTATTGTTACTGTTTAAAGTATGCAGTTCGTTGGGTATTTGTTCCTCAATGAAGCAATTTTTTCCCTGGGATAAATAGTTGTGGGTATTTTATTTATGGAAAGCTCAGTACTGAACATGCTCATACTGGTCCAGCAAAGAATGTGTGTGCTTAACTTCAGGGGTATAATTTCTGTTGCACTCATCAGGGATGCTATTTACCTGCTGAGAGCAAAGCATGTGTCTTGCTGCATTATAGCCAGCGTGTTCAGAACCTCCCAGAACTGAGCTCATAGCTAATTGAAGTTACTACATGAACTTCCGTAGGAGTTAGTCACCTAAATACCATTGGAGATCTGGTCTTAAGTCCTCCTTGGAATCCTACTAATCCCTTTTTTTCAGTCATGTTTTACAGCAGTTCATACACAGCTGCATGCTATTTATGCTTCCAAAACCATCCTTTTAACAGTTTTAAATTGGTTTCCTTTTCACCTTATGGTGTCTCTGTATTTTTCTATTACGGAAGCGAACAGGTGCCTCTGTCTGACCTTCTTTGTTCTAGTCAGTATTGGATATATTTCTGCTATGTCATAATTTATTTGTTTCTCTCTAAAGCATTCACCTTTATAATCACCATGCATACAGTAGACATCTTGCTATTCCTCTGATACATTTTTCTTGCCCTTCTCTGGACCCATTTGCTTTCTAGTGTTACCCTTTTTGAAGTGTTGTGCCCAGAATTGTAAACAGTATTCAAGGTGAAGGTACAGTCTCAGTTTACATTACGATACATTCTTAGTACCATTCTTTTTCTTTCTTAATACAGACTCTTGTTTATTTAACTTGAACCTCAGCTTCCATCAACAGGTGGTTTTCATCAAGGAGACTATGATGAAGCATTCTTTTTTTTTCTGCAGGCACACCAACTTAGAACTGATAGGTCTATAGGCAGTTCAGTATTTTGCTGTCAGTTTGCTTCCCTTCAGATTCTTTGACTACCAGCATTTTGTCTTGGGTTTAAATGTCTCCTTCTCAAGCCCTTCCCAACCCAAAGGTTCAAACCTGGAGAAACACTGGTACTCATCCACAGATCAAATAATGGCTGAGTTACCATTTAATTTATCCTTCCTTCACCTGTTTCCCGGTACAGCTTATGTCATTCTCCACACACACATCCTGCCGAGGTGACAGTCCCATTGCAAATATACTTAGGTGACTCCCCTTCCCCTTCCATCCCCTACACAATGCATATAGATAACCAAGAAAACAAAGAGAAGTCCTACACATACAGATCTCCACATCCCGAGGATGCAACTTCTTGTTGCTCCAGCAGCAAGTTCCCCTACCCAGGAGTAAGGGGCTCCATTGTCTAGACACATAGCACAGTCTATGTTCCTAAACCAGTTATTTTCTTTTTTGCTATAAGAATGCTATTTTGTATTGTTTGCAAGCTTTGCTGTATCCTCCTTCACTTCTTTACACAAACATTGATGAATATGCTGCACCCTTCCAGTCAAAGGGAGTTTTTAATTTATTTTGCAAGTCAACCCCTCCCCAGGCTGAAAACAAACTGCTTACTATAGCCAATGCTGCTGACAACTTAGCAGTTTCTAATTAATTATATGACCCTTCTTTCTCATCCCACAACTGCATAGCTGCCTTTATGGTCTCTCAAGGGACATTGTCAGGAAATCTACAGCAGGTGGGAGAGCTCATGTGTCATCTCTTACAAATGAAGGCTGAGTGACTACTTACCCAAGCTCAAGCACATATAAGTACCCTAAAATTAGCTGGGCATTTGGTGGCAGCAGCTGTATGTAGTAATGCACTGCAAGATGTAGAAACAGATGGCACAACAGAAAATATGGGTGTTGTGTTTGCTGACTGGAGGCCTCTCTGCTTCCTTCCTCTAATATCTTTGCAGAGTTTATTGGGGATAAAATGGGACTCCTTTTCTGCCTCCCCTTCCTGCTGCTCCTGTAGTCAGCTTTTCTGGAACTTCCCTCTATTCAGAGGAGTTGGTCATTCCTACTGCTTCTTTTTTGGTTTTGACTTCTTTCTACTAGAGCCTTCTTCTTTTACCTGTACTCATATTTTTTACTCATTACCACGACACTCACTTTACACAGTAGCAATAAACACGAAACTATGGTTCCTAGGGGATGTTGACGTTCATGAGGGAGGCAAGTGTACATATTAGCATTTACCTCAAAGCAGTCATTGAAAAAATTTTTAACATTTACACCAAAGGAAGTGCATGGATGTTTGTTCTGCCACAAAAATGCCAGAATACATAGGGAAAAGCTCTTTTATTTCTTTACAAAAGAGAACAAGCAGTCCTATGGGAGACCAGTACAGTTTTGGCAAAGTTCTGGTAAAGTTTCCAATTACTTCTTTCAAAATCAAGGAATTTTTTGCAGTTTAGTTGAATTTTAGGGCAATTCAGCTTAAAGAGATTTCCTCAGCACAAGTCCGTGAGCTCTTTCAGGTACAGATAACTCTAGACCTGAGACACCCACTGACTTTCTGCAGCAGTAGTATTACACAGCACTTCTTGGGGGGCAGAGGGGGGAAATGAAAAGGAGAAAACTTGGCTACAAATTTAAGAGCAGATTAAGTGGGAGTATCTAATGTGTCTGAAGGTGCAAGGGGGTGTAGTATACACCGAGGTAAGTGCTCCATGGCCTCCAGGACACATGGGAACAGATTGCTGTTTCAAATGCCCCAGGTTAGCTGATCCATCCCCACAGGAGGTGCCACCACAACCTGCAGGGAGACCAGTGCTATGTAGGCGTTTCAGCCAGAGGCCTAGCACAACTCCACAGAAACGGAGTAAGACACCCATCACTTCTAAAGACCTGGTGGTCTTCCCTCAGCAGGACAAACACCAGCCCTCACCTCAGGAAGCACACCAGCAGTGCTGCAGCTAAATCTTCTCTTGGGCCTGCTGCATCTCCACCCTACTGCTGTACATCTTCCCCTGCTGGTCTTTACAGCTTGTCCTTTCATACAAATCTTCTTCTCACCCTCCCAAGGAGTCCCTCCATGGCATGTTTTCATAAAGTCCTTCTGGCCTCTTGCTCTGCTTTGTGGTGCTGATACACCTCTCCTGATCTGCTGGCCATAGTCTCCTTCCACAGGAGCTGCTTCACAGCTCCTTTACCTACCCTCTTTCTTTTGAAGGCTTCCCCTATGTGACAGGCGGCTGGTGCAGGGACACTCAGAAACAGTCTGGCAGGAAAATAAGTGAGCAGCAAAGGGCAGCCGAAGTGCATTACTCCATGCTCCCCCACTTCCTGCGCTGCCCATCACCTCACCAGGGGGAAGACAAGGTAAGCTGAGACTGAAGATAGCTGTTTTACCTTTGTGTTTGTAAGTGCTCATATTCTTTTTCCTCTGTGATTGTAAGTTTTTGTTTATTAGCAATGAATTAAGTAAAATTTGCCCACTTGAGACCACTTTGCCTAGGATACCCTCGCAATTCACTCTGCCAGTGGGACCTCTGGTTTACAAATGCAAGTGTATATAGACAAAGACAGGGGATGCAGTCTTATCCTCCATGCCCTAGCTTTCCCTAACTACTTTTAACCTATAATAGCTACAGATGTAAGCCCTGTGCACTTGTAAACTAGATGACAAACTTGTGTTCACATACTCCTGACAAACGCAAGCCACAAAATCCCCAGGCATTCACCAGCCTGCTGAAAATTGTTATGACCTTCATTCTGACATGGGATAGAGTGGCTGGGGGCAGAAAGTAGTTGCTGATCTGTGATTGCTTTTGAGGCAGTGAATCATAGTCATGTTATCCCAGGACAACAGGGTTGCATATCTTCCAAATCACTGAAAATTTCAATTTCAGTCCATGAGTGGCATTGTATGACCTGGTTTGATAAGTGCTTCTACCTGTCTTTCATCTATTGGAAATAATTGACCTGCAATCTTTGGACCCTTTGCAGTGTTCCTTTACAGTTGCTACAATCTTTTCTTGTTAATTAAAATCTAGAAATGGGATTTACATTGCATTCCAGAGTCCAGGATCTTCAGCATACAAATGGCATATATGGCACTGTTTGTAATCCAGCATGGACATTAGGAACTGCAGCAGTGAGGTGTTGTTTTCTTGTGAAAAGCAACTCTGGCAAAGTTTGGGGCACCAATTTACAAGTGTTTTCTTTCTGTTTAATTTTGGAGAAAAATCAAGGACTGTTGCTTCACAGGAAGTGTTAGGGGTGACACTGTTTGCTAATGCTTCAGCATGTATAAAGCAAAAACTTACATCTTTCCAACTTCTGCCAGAGTACACAATGAACAGTGAAGAAATATACTGAAATTTATAAGTGTAGGCATACCTTAAGGAATTGGATATCAAGGTATAAATGCTTTCTGTTCCTTAGGAAAAAATATTGTTGCAATCACAGGCTGTAGGAACTAGCAGTTCTTCTGAAGCTTAAAAGAAACTCACTTTTTGGCTATAAAATATGTATTATTCATTTTGCCCAGGATAACTTTATTTTTCTTTTAAAGGAGCTTTGACACTTCAAACTGGCATTCGTGAATTTAGTGTAAGTCTTTGCAATATTAACCAGGTGACAAGCTGGCTGCAGAAAATGAGAAATATGACCTGTGGAATAGCCCATTTAAATAGAAGCATGAGGAGTTAGGGTTCAGCCTACTTGCAAGCACTAAACAAGGTGCTCAGACACCTTTGCACTGCCTGTCTACAGACATTGCTCCATCCCAGTGTCACAGTAGTTCTTGAGTAGGTGTTAAAATATTTTCTATATAAATTTCTTTCTTTCTTTTTTCCCTCTTTTTCCAAAGAAATTAGATTTAAAATTAGTAATACTAAGTAAAAATTTCCTGAGGATAATCATTTAAATACAACATTGAATTAGGTCTGGCCATGTTCTAACCCACTTTGCGTTTGTCTTTCACATGCCTCTAAGCAAGTAAATTTTGCTAACATAAGTAAGTGCTCAAGAAAAGTTTTGAAATTCACAGTAGAGCCAGTGTATTTTAGGACATTTGATGTTGTTTACGCAGAAAGTGTCTGACCTTCCAAAATCCTTTCACACATCTTTAGCATAGAGACCAGGCAATGATTCAGGAAATGTTTTGGCCACACCTTCTGATAATTAGGAGTGCAGATGCAGCCATATTACCAGAGTGGTAATATGTTCACTGCAAAGTTAATTTGGGGAGTTAGCATCAGGAAGGATGAGCAGAAAAAGCAGCCAAGTTGAAAAGCCAGATCATGTCACTGTCTCTACTGGTGATGCACTTGTATTATTGTTTCTGGATCATATATCACTGTTTCTTAAGGCTGCAGAAAGTGGAGCTGCTCCAGCTGATTCCTTCTCAGCAAAATACCGGAGAACCTGTCTATCTTTTTGGACAAGTTACTGGAAGATAATCAGCGATTCAGTGGTTTAGTGTTGGCACTGTAAATGTTTTCCAGTAAGGCCACTCTAGGTGCACCAACAGTATAGTCACAGGGTGGGAAAATATCGTGGACACTGATGAATTCAGTTGCTGTTTTTCCTTTGTGGTAATAAAACCATATACCTCTCAGATAAAACACATCTTGCTTTCCAACCATAACACAGATCTCACTGCCTCCCCACAGAAATAGCAAGATGGAGCTACTCAGAAATTTTATGTGGCTGAGTGTGGCTGGTTTTGAGTGGAGTTATATGTGAGACAACACATGGAGAAACACACATCCACTTCTTTTTCAATAGAAACACTGCCCTGAGAAAAAGCAAGAGCTTGAAGCTGAATGTTGACTGAAACCCGCTTTGCTGTGAGCAAATACATTGCCTCCCAGTGTTTAATTCTTTCCACATTAAGGGCTACATGAGTAGAACGGGATTACCTCAGAGATACCCAGCTCTGTCATCCATTTTTAGTCCACAGAGCTCTGAGGCTCACGAACTTTGGCAAACAGCAGAGGTCAAAAGGGTCTCTTCATATACCGGTTGCAAAGAGAATGTAAATGAGGATAGGCAAAGGACATCAGATTTCAAATGGTAAGTGAGAGTAATAACAGTGAATGGGTGAAATTTTCCACCCAGGCAGCTAAGACTAGAAGGACATCTATGGAAATACTGAACAAGCCAGACAGAATATTTCAGTGCACATCAGGACAAGAGAAAAAAAGACTCCAGTGGAGGAAAGCTGAAAAGCTGAACTCACACTGTGCAGGAGAATGGGATTAACATAATTCATTCACCTTTGAACTTGCAGAGAGTGAACAAATGAATGTTCCAATCAAAATATTAGAAGATTGTTGCACCCATATGAAAACTCTGCATTTGGTCACCATGTGTTCCAACAGTTGGCAAAAGAAGGCAAGGCATCTGATTGCTTTGTAACAGCCTTTCAAACATCTTTCATATCGATGTTGGAACATCCTGTAGAAGGAAAAATTGCTAATGGAATTACAGATGGTTTTAAAAATGAGGTGGGTAAGGCAGTGATAGCACAAACAAGAGCAGCTATAATCTCGATAAAGTGTGTGGAGGCACACCAGGCAAAGAAAAATCTGTGCATGGCACAAGAACAAATGCAAAGGCTGACATAAAATTGCACAGTAAGCTCTGTTTAAAAAGAAATTGTGTGATAGCAGATCAAGGAAACAAATGCACTCTTGTATTCAAGAAAGAGAATGAGCTTAGGTAAAAGTCCCCAACAAATCTCAGAGCTGTGAGCAGCTTACAAAATCCTCATAGATGACAGCTTTGAAGAAAAATAGTTTTACAGGAAAGGCAGTGGGCTGAGCCTCAGGAGGTTGGTGTCCTATTGCTACACTGCTGCACATGGTCTCTGGGACTCTGGAGGGAAAAAAAAAATCAGCAAAGCTTTCCTTTATAAAATGGAGATAATATTTCCCTTCCCTGACATCCTTTGCCTTATCTATTTATGAGGCAAGAACGTCTTTGCATTACTGTCAGCTGAACCTGCTAGGAGTTACTGTGGAAAACAGCATTCCAGGGACACCTTACAGAAGAAAGCGTGTACCAAGAGAACCATTCTGAAAACCTGCAGATTCAGAATGAGAATACAAGGCCATGAATGCCACTTACACAGAGGATGTCTTTCATGGGATGGCAGGGAGGCTGAATCCACTTGTTTCCTTTCATGTCAGTCTAAGTACTTTTATGCTCTACAGATTGTCAGCAGGTAAATCTTACAACCAAAATGGGGTGTCCTGAAGTCCATTGGCACACATTCAACCAAAGGGACCTTTAATAGTCCCTTTGAACCTGCTCTGAGCAGACTGAAAGACATCCTGAGGTCCGCTCCAGCCCAACTGATTCAGTGACTCTATTGTTCTATGAAATGCTCAGACTAAACAAAATTAATTACATAATTTCTGTCCAGTGCATGGGCACAATTAGGGTCTGACCTTATGATATGGCTTGAGACATGCTGAAGGAGCAGGTCCAGCTCCACTCCTGAATATCCCCATCACTCCTGCTCCTAGCCATGCCCTCCCACTGGTGGGTCTCATACTTGTGTAAGTAAGTCACACAGCAAGCCACACCAGCCCAATCAGATGGCAAAAAAAGACAAGATGAAGCAGTTTCATCTGAGATCAGATGAGCCATTGTAAAGGAATCAAGAGGGAAAGCTGGTGGCTGGGGACAGATATGGGGAGGGGAAAGGGGAGAAAGGATGAAGAAAGGAGGAGTCATAAGAAAGGTTACAACAGCTTCTCCCTTTTGTCAATGGTGAACTTGCACATCAAATTGGCCATATTGTGAAAACATATCCTAAAACCAGGGTTAATTTAGATCTGCAATTGATCTCAAAATTATCCCACTCTACCCATAACCTGTCAAGCCATTGTGTGATGTATGAGCACAGCAAGCAGGGGTTTTAGACCTCAGCAGAACTCTGAACTCAGGAATTAAGTAGTAGTGACAAACCCTTACACAGCACAGAAAAAGCCGAAGCTTTGTGCACTGTACGCTGTCATGATGGCACTGTAATGTGGTGAAGGAGAGGTTGGGAAAATGAGAATGGTAGAGAAAACATGGTCTGAGGGGCTCGATCCTTACAACACAGACACAGAGTGACGAGTGAGGATGGAAGAGAACCAGAGCTTTACATTCAGGGAAAGGACAGCTCTGTGCCTGCGGGACAGAGCTGGCTCACAGCTTGTCAGCAGCAGAGGCAAACTTCAACGGCAGGGCGGCACAGGACAGACGGGTGAGGCCGTGCGGAACAGGCAGGTGTTGGCATGGGCGAAGCAAACGTGGTTGCCACCCTTACCTCTTCTCTGCTGCCTTCTTTCTTGCCAGGCCCAGCTAGCAAAGCCAGCCTGCCTGTCATTGCCTATTACTTCTCACCAGAGGAGCATTTACCTTCACACCCCCCCGTCCAGCCCGTGATGCTGCTTTCACCCAACAGGGCAATGCTCAGCCCCTTCTGAGACTTGCTTTGCTGCCCCAAATGGGCAGTTGCCTGCTTTACTTTTGCCTGAAGCCAGCCCTGCTACCAAGTCAATTCCTACCAAGTAAAATGAGTAAATCTGAAGAGGAGAGTACACTCCTACTCACACTACAAATTCTGCAAGGCTTTCCAGCTTCAATATCTATACACAGTCATCTAAATACACACAGGGCTCCTAATTATACACTTTCCTCTCTGATTTATTCTGAATGGGGCAACACGATGACCGCAGTGCAGTGCTCCATAACCTCATAACAGGATGTGTCTCTCTTCAATGACCTGCCTGTTGCAGGCAAACAACTTTGTGTGTGTATGTGTCTTTGTTCCAAAGGCTATGCAGCAAAAAACCCCCAACCTCAAAATGCACTATAAGGGTCATAAATGGAAAACAGCAAGCCTCTGATGCAAGAAAATTATACACTCAGGCAAAAACTCAGGATAATCTAGAGCTGCTGTAATCACGATGAGTGGTACCAAAATATCAGTGATAATGGACACAGAGCTTGCTAGGCAGAAGAACACTGTGTAGCAATAGCCTTATCAAGGAATGGCATTTAGGGACTGTCAAACTAGAGGTACAAAGATTGTAAACTGTAAGAAGTGATTGTATTGCAAGAAAACATCATCCCAGACAGAATAATCCCAGAGCTTTAAGTATACACTTCGTATTATTAAGGAAAATTTAATCCCAAAGAACTGAAAATGACTCATTCCAAAATAAAAGGGATGGCTTTAGATCACTATGCTTGCTTCTAAATCCGAACTTCCTCACAGTTTACAAGCATTTAAGACCATGTTTTTAAATTGGATCTACTCTACAATAAAAGGGTTACAGTTAACACCATACTAAAGTGGCAGCACTGGTTGGCTCAGCCCAGCTCTTGAGTGGAGAAACAGGTGCAGCTTCTAGGGCTACCTAGAAATGGAGGAGACCTGCTGTTCACATAGTCTGACCAAATGAAGTGTAGCCTGAAGGAGACTGCATGATTTAGGAGAAAGAATAGGAGCTTTGAGAATACCTCTTGCTTATATCTGGCAGCTCTGGGGCCAATATAGCCTAGCACTGCGAAAGGACCACCTTTTGGGGCAGTGAAAGCTGGCCTGGCCAGGGCAAAGCCAATTCAAAACAGCCTGAACCACACTAGGGCTACGCATGGTTTGGGTGCACTGATGACTGTGACCATGTCTGAGAACAAAGCTGTCTCTATTCTGGTTGCTTTAGTGTTTCGTACTGCTTTAGTCTATTTCCGTTATTTACCGATCATCCTCAATTTCTTCTTCTCCCTAGTCTGAATATGTGGGATAATGCTTGGTAGGAATACAAACCTTCCTTTGGTTCAGCAAACCTTACTGGTTCCTCAACTACTGCAGTCTAGTTTCTTTATTTTCTTCACTGTTTCTGAATGGCGCCAGTTGGTGCTAACACAAAAGAGCAACCCATGGGCAGCACCACCGAAGCCTCGCAAAGCTCCAACAGATGAGCTGGGACCAGTTCTGCCACAGGGGTGCAGTCGGTGCCTCCAGTTGCCCACCCTGCCCTCCAGTTGTCCACCCCCAAGGCCTCAGAGAGCATTTCTGTGCCTCAGTGGCACTTTCTTCACAGTCCTACTTGTTCATCTGATCCACCAGAGGAAGGGTTGGACTGCTGGAGAGATGTGGGGTGGCAGCACATGGCCCTTTCTATTTTGAGGTGAAAGCCTCCAGTGGATGGGCTACAATAAACAGCTGGGGCAGTAACACCTTCAGTGGCCACAAGTGTTTTCTCACTGAATGAGTGAGCTAGATCTGTATGGGTACAAGGACAGGGTTGCTGCTTGAGCAAGTGATTTCTGCAGAACAGATCTGCAGTTCATTCTTGCCAAGAAAAAGCACTAATGTGACTTTGCAAAGTTTTTCCCTCCTAAGGTCAACTCAGAGAAGAGTTCAGCAAGCCCAGAGCTGTATTTCTTTTCTCTGGATGAACGGCTACCCTAAATTGTTAGTGAGGTGCGATTTAAAAGAGCTGATAATAGATTTGCCAAAGTCTTCTCTGTAGAATCGATATTAGCTTGTACTCATAATAGCATTTCAAACCATCATGTACTGAAGTCCTGACCATCTGGGCCAGGAAATGGCAATGGGAATTAGCATTTCTCCTCTGCTAGCCCCCAGTATGCTACCCTGTGGCTATTACAGCCATCTATTTTGCATTCTGGTTCCCCTGTGATATCGACAATAAACAGTAAACAGTGCACTTGGTAATAACTACTCCAAAGGAAAAAAAAAATACTCAGCAAAAAAGCATAATGTAGACACACTCTGTAGGAGTTTCCAAGATGGTTTGCAGCAGCTACTCAGGCATCAATGCCAAACAAAATTATCTGAGTGGTAGAAAAAAGTCCCCAAACAGCTGCTACCAGCTGTAGCAGGCCAAGTTAGAAATAATGAAAGGAAGATTTTTTTTGTTGTTTTTTACTAAGCATTACAAGAAATGGGAGCAGAACTATGTAGAGTGTCTGCACCTTCTAAAGACTCTTTTGTTGCACACAATCCTTACAGCAATTTACATATGTCACCATCTGCTGGTACCCTCCATTACTGCATTGCAATATTAAGTTACTCTACAACTTCAACAAGATGATTCATAAAATTCCCATGACTGTGTTTAGAAGAGTGGATTGAAGATGTCAGTGTAATGGAAATAGCCAAACTGGTGTGAAACCACCAGAGCTTGAGATAAGTTTGCAAAGTTTAGCCCATATTTTCACCTTGAGGACCACACAAGAGGTTTTAGAAAACCATGCCTGGGAATGATGAAAGGGACTGCCACCCAGAGTAACTTGCTACAGAACGATGGAGGGATTTGTTTGATTCCTTGTTATAGATGAGAGAAAGGAAAATGTGTACACAAGGACAACAAGGCACTTAATCAGTTTCCTGTCCAGTCTTTAGGATCCTAGCCTGTGCCTTCTCATCCTTTTTGCTTTATTTCTGCCTCAGTTCTTGTCCAAACTCCAGTCCTGCAGTCACTAATTTCAACGTCTTTTTTCCAATTTTTTTTACAGTGATCTTCTTTGGCATTTGGGGGTGATCTTGAAGAATAGCTGGCAGCTCCACCTCATAACTCTTTTGGACAGTAAATCTGCCTAGTAGTGCTTTCTTTGTCCAGAGATGAGAACAGTCCTTCATCCAATTCTTCACCACGGATCAGTGCAGTGCTCACAGGCTAAAATTGTGTAATGGTGAATCCAGGGAGTTTTACAGGCTTTATATCAAAGAATCTTCCATAAATTAGTCTCTGTATGAAAATATCATGTAAAAATATATATGTAAAAATTTCTTATGGCAGCTTTGTTCTCCTGCATATATAGGTTTGATATGTCCATCTTCTTCAGGGCTTCTCTTCACGGCCAAAACAGTTGCATTTTTTACTGCAGGGAAATGGATACAAATGGGCCACTCTGAGGTAAAACATACAGTGAGGACAAGTTGCGTTGTATTTCCTTCCAGCTAAATTTACTCCAAGCTTAACTTCAAGTGGGGAATGGGTTTCGTCTAGGTGAATTTACCTTGAAGTGAAACTTTGGAATGTTGTTTTCATTATGCTTTTTCTTTGGGATAGAAAATACTTCTTAGATCAAGGTCGTAAAAAACACTGCTTGTTTGGCAATGAAGACCAGACCTCACTGAAAAAAAGAAATGAACAGCAGACCAGAAATTTCGGAGGACAAAATGTCAAAAATACATCACAATTGCTTGGTTTTGTCACCTTCCTCATCTTCTGCTATCACCACCTCTTTCTTGTTCATAAAACTGGTAATTGCTTAGGTTCCTGGCAATAGTTATCCAGGTTATAGTCTCTGAAATATAACTGAATTAAAGAGCCACAGCTTTGGTGTTTCTAACAACAACATAAATAAGAACACTTTCTAGTTGCAGTGCCTTGAATGTGAATCTTTGCCCAGGAAAAACAGAATTATTCTCTGGGACAAGCCTTGGCTATTGACCACAGGTGCCGCCTGGCATTGGTGTAGGCGCTTTCAGTGCTGCTGGGGGCTCACCACCACCTCCGAAATGTACAGCAAGGAGCCTCTCAGTAATAAAAAAGGAATTTGGGGATTATTCTTTGGTGACAGGGCATCTATCTGTGGATTTGGATGGAATATCCAGCCTCGTACTCCAGACTTGAACTCAGCTGTTAAAAACTGCAACTTTGAATCATCTGTTTACTTTAATCATCAGTTGATAGACTTTAGATTGTTTTTGTCCGGGTCTCATTGTATGTATTTTACATTGAATAGTGTTACTTCATCTTTTTGTAGTCTTTTACATTCAGTAGACATGCTCTAAGCTTCGGGTAAGATTCATAAGATACAAGTTAAATGCTGTACTTTATTTTAAGGAATGTTTGAGAAACAGCTTTATCTAGAAAGGAATTTGAATTTTTTTTTTTTTGTAGCTTATCATGTCTCTGTTGTATTCAGGCGAAATGTCACGCATTGGCATCTATAGGGGAGCTATTGTCAGTGACCTTTACGCTACCTTGAAAAAGCAATAGAAACTTTTTTTTTTTTTCCCATTTGCTGAAAGAAAGAAGGGAAACGACTCTGAATTCTTTCATTAGCAGCTAAATCTTCACTTACTTCTTAACAACAGTCCTTGTGCAGAGCAGGTAACAAGGCTCCCAGTCAATAGAAATAACTTAAATAAATCCAATAAATTCTGAGAAAACTTTAGAGTAAAACTGCATTGTTCGTGGCATTAAAAGACCCATGTATTTGCAAGCTCAAATATTTTCTTTTTCTTCATGAGGCTATGGCTCTCCACATAGGGAGACATAAACGTGAGTGCTCCACTGTTCAAAACAAAACAAAAATTAAGACCAGTTTGCACAGCGTTGTAGATTAAACAAGAGAAAATGTTAGGTAATTAAATGCTAATGATTCAAGCTGGGTGCTTATGTTTTGGATTACTTGCCTAATAATGTTAGCATTTAAATGGTCAGCTTTGAAGTTAACAAACAGCCCATTAAGATGCAACCGGGGAGTTGTGGGCTCTTTGGGTGCCATTGTTTCAGTCTGGCTGGCTGCAGACTCAACAAAACAGCAGTGATGGGATTTACATAGCGAAGACTATTCTTGCAATTGGAAGGGCTAGAAGTTTTTTTTTCTTTTAGTGAAAACTCGTATTATTGAGAACACAGCATGTGGGAAAAGCCTAAATCTACTCATTTATTCTGAGTCCTGGGATTTCTATTGTCCCAGCTGACTGCTTAAATACAAATCACTTGATTCCCAAGCACTGCCTCTGTACAGTGATCATCCTATTGCAGCCATGGAAACTCTGCCAGATTGTTGACTCCTAGGTGGTATTGCTGGGTACTTGCAAGGGTTAATATAAAAATGCACTCCTGTCAGTGAAAGTTAAAGGAGCTTCAGTGATGAAAATTGCATCACATAATGAAAAATCCTCAAAGTAGTGGCTACTTAAAGGACAGAAATAATTAAGAGATAATTGTCAATGGAACAGAATATTCTCCAGGATAATGGGCTCCTGCAGATGCAAGAATAGCACGGCAAAGCCAAAGCATTTATGGAAAATAAATGGCATGGTGCACCTCAGGTTCTTTCTTCTTCAAAGCGCACAACACTGATCCTGTTACAATGGTCTGTTATTCCAAATCATTGATGTAGACTTAATTATTTTATCTAATGGAGGTTGATGTGGGAGTTACTTACTGTGCCACTGTAGACCTATTGCATTTTGAGTGCCTCTAAAGAGAAAGGCACTGTGGATTTCAGTGCCTGGATTTCATCAAACGTTTTGTTATCCCTACTGTGACTGCTATTCCCTGTACTTACCATGTGGTGTTAACCAAGGAGAGCTAGTTTTGCATTATCAAAAGGGGAGTGCTGTGACAGTTTGATGTTTCTTGGTGGCAACTGTAAATATTGACATTTTAGTGACTACCACAGTGGGAACTTGATGCAACTCATTAAAGGTAATGGGCCTTTTTTACTGAATTTAAAGTGAATAATTTCAGGCCCTGTTTGGTGCATTAGGGGGAGGAGAACTGTTCTTAAATTGGCTTTGCTTTCTCATGTCTTCTACATGATGTATAAATGCCAGAACAGTCTTCTTGTAAAACTACCTTACTTGTTGGTTTTGAACTTTTGTGGTCTGCTAAAGGATTTATGAAAAATGCCATAAAATACGTACTGCTAGATCTCAGATCTTAATTGAAGAAATAGGTGATCCAGATGTTTAACAAAGACTTCTTTGTGCCAAAAATGTGAAATAGTGAAATAGTGCTGAGTTAGAAACATAAATCAGTTGCACTAAAATAATTTATTTCAGTTATTCACTTGCTATCTTCATTATTGTGATGTCATTTCTGTAATTTACTATAGGTTTTTTCTCAGAAATGTTAGATAGAATTTATCTATTTATTTTGGTCTCCTGTTCCATCCTGTATTGACTTAGGGAGAATACCCTTTAAGGGATATTTCTACATCTTACCACCCACACATGACATGACCAGCAAAATGATGGCCGTTTTAAAGCTGCGTGGGCTGTCTGTAGCTGTACAAAAGGGCACAGACTTGGCCCTCTGTATTTCATGCAAAGGCTGAATGTAATAACTTAGCAGGTTGTGCAAAAAAAACCCACAGAAAAAAAGTGAATCCAAAATACAATAATGACATAGATAAAGGGAGAGCAATAGTATGATTAAAGTACTACGATCACACTCAATATTCTCCAAGTGTCTACAGCTGTTAGAGTGAATGTCTGATGATTTTTGAACCAGCCCAGTTCTAATTGGGTAGGTAGCTCAGGAAGTCATGTGAAGCCTGCCTTTCCTTCTGACTCCATTTTTGTTACAATGACCTTAACAGCATATGATCTATGACCTGATGCACCTCTCTTGCTTTAAACTTAACAAAAGCAAGGACAGTCAGCAAAGCTCCCTCCCCCTCTGCCAAACCCTTCTAGCTGTCTAGTTCAAACAAATTATCTTCTTCACAGATATTCCCATCCTGACTGTCAGGTAATTAGCTAGGAGATCGCTACAAATCATAGGTGTTTTTTAAGCTAAAACACACCTCTTTGTTAGAGTTTGATCCTTCTGTTACTGCAATAACAATGCCTATAAACACTAGTTAGGAGTACACAGAAAAGTCTGCTATACCTAGTTTAAGCCCTACATGTGAATTTGGGTATTGGCCTTAGTGAAGATTATCCCATCTGCATCTTGGATTTAGCCTGGATTGCTCCTGGAGAGGCTGATGACCACTTTTTAGTGCACTGTATCTATTTACTTTTTGCTGTATATGATGTTTTTGTCTGTGTCTGAGAGTTAAGAATATGTCAACATTAATTCTGAACAACTTGGCAAACCTGTTATCTTTACTACAATTTCTCTGGCCTTGTAAGTGGCCATTATATGGATGACACAAGTAATATGGATTACTGCAGGTTTTCCGTGCTTAAGATTTATTATTATGTATTGCAGCATTTTAGAATGGCAGTCACAATCTGGGGTCTGCCTCTGAGTGCCAAGAAAGGCTGATTACAAACTAGCTCTGTCTGTCTGCCTGCTAAAACCACGTGATGTATTTCATGTTGAGGCTGGAAACAACTGCACTGGCTTCTGTAACCTTTTCTCCTGAGCATACGTCATTCCCAAGTCTGTATTCCAAAGATGCAACTTCTCTGTTTTGCAGCATCTTGAGGAAGGGACTAAAGAGCTCTGTGAGGGGCTGCAGACCACCTGAGTACCTCTTGTTTTTCTTAGGACTCCTCTCAGACAGATGATTTTCAATGCACTCCACTGCTGACACATTTATCCACTGACTGAGTAGTGTGCTCCACACCGCCTCTTCTTCGAGTCCTTCTCCTGTGCCGGAACACCAGACTGTAGGATTTACACAGCTGCTGGGAGGAAGTGATAAAACAACACTCCAAAGAGCAGCTTTCAGGTGGGAAGGTATAGGCAGTCTGTGAGAGTGTGGCTGCATGGCATGCACAAGTTTCTCTTGCTAAATGTGGAGTTGAACACACTCCTAGATGTACCTAGCTGATGATGATGCCCCACTATACCTACAGAATTTACAATACTTTTCAGAAAAGAGACCCTACTGTCCTTTCTCGGTCTGAAAGTCCTGCTTTGAGCATGTCCCAGGCTCTCTTCAAGGTTAGTCCTTGATCTTCTGGCTAGGGGCTAATTTGCACACAGCATCTGATGGTGCTTCAGAGCTCCCTATCAGCTGACAGACTCTCCGTGCCACTATTTCTGCATGCTGCACTTACTTGGCCACCTGAAGTTGCCACTCTTCATCACAAGTGACAGTGGTCCCTAACTCCTTCCTTGTGGAATTTTAGCAGTGCTCAAGAGAGGATGGATCCTGCATTGCAAGGCTGCAGTCTATCATCTCCAAGCCAAGAAAGAGTCAATCTGGGATAGTATGGCTCTGCACCAGTCCCATTAGTAAGATGTTAAATATTCAGACCTTGGAGAATGACCAGCACTGCTTATGGTGGATACACAGGAGAACAGTTAACGTTTGTCACATACATATAAACAATTTTCTATGGCAACTATTGACCATCACCAGCTACAGATAAAAACTATATACAGCCATGTCTTCATTTGCCTTATACTACACAAGCAGGTGCAAAACAATCCACATACAGTCAGAACTTGCCAAAAATGTTGCCCCCATTCAATAAGCAATAAGCATAATTTTTAATTAAAAAAGGGAACTTCAAAAATATTCATTTCTATGTTTTCTGTTTTATTCAAGGCAGAAAACTGATACCAAAATTCTCCTGATGTTTTACAGTTAACCTAAAAAGAAGGTGGTCATAAATCTCTTATCAGAAAACTAGCAGTGCTTCAGTTTTAGACAGTTGCAACTCAAAGAGATGCAAATAAAGACTGCTCATCCACAAAACACACTTTTAAACATCAAAATTAAGTGCTTCAAAACATTACTTTCTATGGTAAGATTTTCAAAAGTGCTCAATATCAGCCCAGCTGTATTCTCACTGGAGGCAATGCAATGGTTGGCATTGGTGTCAGTGGAAATGGTTTAGTAGGTCTAACACTGGTTATAGCAGGTTAAGATCAGCTCAGAAAGCAGAAGATGATTGGAATTTCCCATGTCTCTCCCGATGCTCCGCTGCTGCAGATGACTAACTCTGCAGCACTTTCCATCTGGATGTCATTCAGCGCCTTTGCCTCTTTGGCCAGGTCTCTCCTGGTTCCACCACCACTCTTTACTTAGGCCTACCATTAGGAGATTTGCACCATCTTCCTTCAAAAGGGCTAGTTCGCAAGGTGTTATTTGTTTGGAATCACCAGCTGCTGGAAGTTAGTAATTTATTTTAAAAAAGAAACCTTAAGAACAGTTTATTTACCAGCTCAGTAAGACAGAGGTAAAATGGGAGAGGCCATGGACCCACAGGAAAGCTGTGGCCTTTGGAAGACCTGTACTACTGATGTTAGAGGCACCTGCAGTGGAGGAGAGCCCCCCACTGCTGTGTGTGATAGCTGACTGGGAAACCAGCTGTGCCTGTGACATTAGGGCCCCTCTACAATTGAACAAACATATCAAAGGGCTGCATCAGACTCTGCAAAGCAGAACTACTTGAAGCAAATGCACTCTGCTGTTGCCACTCTGTTTCGATTGATATGAACAAGTCTTATCTTCAAAAATATGTACAGCTAACGTGAGTATTTCTATAATAACTTCAGATTGCATCTTAGAAAGGAAGATAATTTTGCCTCCTCCCTGCCCCGCCTCCTCTTCCTCCTCTCGTGTTCCCTCCGCCCTGGAAAAGTCTTATGCATGGTTAAAGCATATGCTGAATGTGGGAGGAAAAAAAAATACTTTCCAAATCTTCATGTCTTTGACAGCAAAGCAGCTGTATATATCCCTCTTCTTTAAAGGCATGAATTAGAACTGCAGAACTACGGCTCCAAAATCTCTTACCTTTTGACAGATCTTTTTTGTGTGTGGTGGCTATGGTTGTCAGCAGCAGTTTGTTAAGCTTGTAAGAATATTTGGTATTGCAGGGAAGGACCATCTTTTCTTCTTTTAAAGAGGGGGAAATCCAGGAACAGAATGACTGCGCTGGCCATACACAGCAATGCCTACATTTTCAGTTTGACTTGTGATTTTGCAGTACTTATTCAACAGTACAGATCTTGCAGCCTCTAAAAGGCAGACCTGCGCATTCAAGGATGAAATCCCTTTTCTCTATCGATCTCAGTACAGATACTCAACTCTTGGCCCAGATATGACGGCAATGCTAGGGGACAACACTTACAGTATAAAAAAAATAAATTCCTCCCCCAAGATACGTTGACTGTGACTGCGGCTATACAGGGAGTGAATCCAGTCCTGTGTTTTCTTAATAGGTATTGGACTGACTTTTAGGAGAGACAGCAAAGATTTTTGTTTTCAAAGCTGATTCACACAAAGAAAAAACCTCTAAATATCAGGAGCTGGCTACAAAAGGTTTGGGGACAACAAAACAAGAGACCAATAGCCACTGGAGGATAGAAAAATGCAGCAGATTTGATGAAGAAAAAGATCCCCTAAAAGGATAACTATATTTAAAAATAAGAAGGAAGAAAGTAGGCAAAGATATAAAGAGAACTGACTCTAGGTTAGAGCCAATTCACACAGGTTGACCAGTCATAATGAATTGCCCTGTTGGTGGTCTTTAAATAAAGGTCAGACAAAATTGTACCGAAATTCATACGGGGATTATTTAAGTGCTTATTTAAGACAGTGGGTTGCCTGTGGGAGGCAGTGCTCAGTGCCAGTTTCACCGTATTTCTAACAGGGCTTAATTAGTTTATTATTGCATTTGGCATTATTCCTTTCTGAGAGACTTTAAAGTCTTTTTGTACTGTTCAAAACTCTCTTCCATCCACATATCTCCCCAGAGCTGCAACAGAAACATAAATTTTTGAGTTCAAAATCTATATCTTCATCTTTGCATTTTATCAAAGTTCTCAGACCTCACCAATAAGCTCCTATGCAAACGATCAATCAAAATATCACCCTCTGCTCCATTTGTCAATGCTCCTCTTCTGCCCCTATCATTGAAGCAGCATTCCATGCGCTCCATGCACTTGAGAACCTTGTCATTCCAAGATTGATGATGAAATCATGGCTGTTTACCCTTTGGCAAGCTTAGTTATCAAGCTCAAGGTGACAAAAATATTTATCTAGAATGGTCTGCTGGCCTTCTGTTCCCACAGAAGTTGGATAATTGGAAAACATGTGCAGTAACATAGTCTGTATGATTGCACAGGCAACAGAAGTCTGTACAGCTTCTGAATGTAACCTACATAGATTGAAAAAAACTTTTGGAGCAGGGACAGCATTGCTGTATATTCTCCTTGTTTCTGTATCACACTACAATGCTTTAAATCAGGTATACAAGCTTGTGGACAGTTTCCCAGTGCTTGAGAATGCATAGTATCTCTTCGCTTGAAGACCTCATCTCCTTACCCATCCAAGGGAGAAGCCAAAACCTTCCAAAAGACAGTCCTGTATATGACTTTAGTACATCCAAAATACATTTTTTTTTCCAATCTTGCAACTCAGGCCTGTCCAAGGCTTTGCAGCTGGACCATTTAAAGCCTCTAGATACAATACGTGAGCGTAATGTCCCTGTGAAAGGCTTAGGTTGAAAATGCTGTACTCCTTAGAGGAAGCAGCTTAAGACCAGTCGTTTTTGAGACTCAAAAGGAATCTGTGAGTAGCCAACACAGGTCCCTTTCAGAAACCTCTTGTTCTCATGTTTGTTAGGTAGCCTTCAACTCTCAGCACCAAAGAGCACCTCATCCCCGGCACCCGGCGCTGTCGGCCAGCTCTATGCTGCAGGCACCAAGGGGGCTGGAAAGCACTATTGAGCCGCTGTGGTCACTGCCAATCTGCCACCATAAAAACGGAGGGAAGGAGCACTACATGAGAAACATGGAGCTAGCTGCTGCTTGGCTGATTGCCACCCTGCTATCCCCTCATGGTGTCCAGCATTTGAGCTCACTGAATGAAGCATGTTGTTTCAGACGGCTCATCTTTTTCTCTTGGCAATAAAGTTTTCACTCCCTGAAAGGCTTGAAAGTAGCAGGCTGAACTCTTCCTAAAGGTGCCAATGCTAAGCTTGCCTTCAAGAAAGTCTGTGGTACTAAGGAGGAGAAGATATTTTTTAGTAATGTTGGTGTGGAAAGTGAGCCTTGGTTTGTGGAGCTGAAAAGCAGATTGACCAGCACTCTCTAATGGGGCTCCAAAGAGAGAGTACCTTGACCTACTGAAAGTGTTAGATGCTTGGCTTAAGGCAGTGCATGTATTATAGGGTCTAACTGGAACTTTTGAGACAAAATTTCTCTGGATCTGAACAATTCACTGTCCATTATCATTACTGTGAGCTTAAGCCTAATTTTACACAGGGTCTGGAATGGGAGCACTGTTGGATCCTTGTACTGCTCACTGTGATATAAATATATAAGGAGCACAGCAACATACAGACCTACTTTAGGATTGAAACTTCGCTGAAAAGTGTCCTTTAAGGCAAAATTGATTTCATAATATGCGAGTACTGTAGGGAACATTTTCCACTCTTTTTTACAGAGGGTGTGCAAGTTGGTCTCTATCTTTCACAAAATGGTATTTGATATGAACTATTATTAGCTGAAAAAGATAATCTGTTCAGTGAAACATGTTCATTTTCTGGTCCTAAATTGTTTGTGTTCCCTAAAAGCACTGATCCCGCAGTAATTCAGAACACAGGCTTTGCTAATGTTATGCTTGATGCATATATTTATCAATCTGATAATTATGCTTAAAATAAGGGAGGGAAACAAAAAAAAGCTGACTGAGAAAGAATTCTGATCAAATGCTAGAGGCAGACACCGTTCATGTCTGCTAGCACAGAGGTTTACAAGAAAACAGAAAGATAAAATGCAATTTTACATTTTATTTGGTGCTGTGTATTCAGCTCTTTTTCCCAAAGAATCATTATCAATATTCTGTAGTTATTTATGCTTCCATTTCTGATGGAGCTTGGGCTTGGTCAGCAAATCTTTTCTAGAATAAAGCATTCTTTCTTTTTTATATCTGCTCACAGATGTTTTAGGATGAGATATTGATTATCCTGTAAATGGACAAGAAAGCAGTTGCTTTTGAACCAGAGGCTTGTTTTCCTCATTACAGCTCTAAACCACTTGCTGTTTTTTCAAACCTATTCAATCCCCTGGTTCTGTTTCATCAGCTTCCCTTCAGGGTTGGTTTTTATTTTTTTGGCCTCTCCTCTCTCAAATCCTTGAGGTTGCAAAATTCCTAGGGTATTTCACTATTTGTGCTGCACAGAGCTGAGAAAATGAAGGGATGAGTGTGTGTGTTTATTTCTATATATGCTTTGAAAACTTAGTGATGCAGTGATACTGCTACTCAAATATTGTTGTTTATACGCTTTTGTGGTGGGTTGGCCTTGGCTGACCACCAGGTGCCCACCCAGCTGCTCTTTCACTCTCCCTCCTCAACAGATGGGGGAGAAAATAAGACAGGGTTGAGATACAGACAGGGAGATCACTCACCATTTACTGTCATGGGCAAAACAGGGTCAACTTGGGGAAAATTAATTTAATTTATTGCCAGTTAAAACCAGAGTAGGATAGTGAGAAACAAAGACAAAACTAAAACACCTTCCCCCACTCCTCTTTCTTCCCAGGCTCAACTTCACTCCTTCACTCCCGACTCTTCTGCTGAAAGAGGTGGGGAGGGAGGAATGGGAGTTGTTGTCAGTCCATAACATTTCGTCTCTGCTGCTCCATCTGCACATTTCCCCTGCTCCAGCACGGGGTCCCTCCCACAGGGTGCAGTTCTTCAGGAACTGAAGAACTCAGTTCAAGAACTGGGGCCATGGTGCCCCATGGGCCGCAGCTCCTGCCAGAAAACATGCTCCTGCAAGGGCTCCTCCCCACGGGCCACAGCTTCCTTTAGGGCACATTCACCTGCTCCAGCATGGTCCTCCATGGGCTGCAGGGGGACAATTTGCTTCACTATAGTCTTCTCCAGGGGTGCAGGGCAATCTCTGCTCTGGCGCCTGGAGCACCTCCTGGCCCTCCTTCCTCTCTCACCTTGGTGTCTGCAGGGCTGTTTCTTTCACATTTTTCTCACTCCTCTCTCTCACACAGCTGCTGCACAGTGTTTTATTTTTTTACCCTTCTTAAATATGTTATCACTGAGGTGCCAACAGCATCGCAGAGGGGCTCAGCTTTGGGCAGCAGGAGGTCTGTTTTGGAGCCAGTTGGGACTGGCTCTGTCTGACATGGGGGCAGCTCCTGGTCTCTGCTCACAGAGACCACCCCTGCAGCCCCTTTGCTACCAAAACCTTGCCACGTAAACCCAATACATTTTTTTGTTTTTCAAACTACAGAAGAGTATTTAGCTTGGAATGTAGTGGCCATCAAGGACACCTTTGAAAATCTTAGAAATCTGATGTCTTGTCATTGGTATCAAAATACTGTGAGCTGAATCTTAAAAGTAGCAGCTGAGAGCAACAGCCGGTTCATGAGTGTCTTGGTTTCTTGTTAAACCAAGAAAGACTGGCCTCCTGAATAAGTAATTCACAGCCCTACCAGCTTCCTAAAGACCTGTTTGTACTGGATGCATCAGAAAAAGCTGGAAGTTCACGAGTATGAAAAATAAAGAAATCACAGGAGACAGAAGTGAGGGATGAAACATCAGAAGAGTAAATAGGCAGCAGAAGTGAATAGAGGTATCCTGTGTTTGTTTGTGCATTAGAGAAAAGGTATTTTGCATTGTCGTGCCTCTTCTGTGAGCTAGACCAACAGTTTACTATCACAATATCCTACTACATACTTCCAGTCAGTGAGAAAAAGCTCATTCCAACTCATATGTTGAAATAAAGCAACTCATCAGGGTGCAGCATGGAGGGCTGCTTCCTACCCTGGCAAGTGCTAAGAGGCAGCATCCTGCCTTGCTATAGGCCCGTCAGTGTGTATAGCTTTATGGCTCTTCCCTTTCCTTTTCTCTGTTTACAGCGGGGCTGTAATTGACCCCTACTACTTCACACCTCCTTTCCCTTCCCAAAAGGCTGAACAGCTTCCAGGCTCTGGTAGGACCCTGTCTCCCCGCCAGGCTGACACTCATGCATCAAATTCTGACAGAACACTTCATACACACAACTGTTCGAAGAATTTGAAGAATTTGACCAGCAACAAATGATCGGCTTGGTTAAGCTTTTAAGCTGGGAATTATGGTCCACCAACGTGCTGCTTGGGAGCTTTGGGGCTATTCCATGCCCAGTGCAAGTCAAAAATAAAAAAAAAAAACCAACCCAAAAGATTCGCATCTATTTCCCTCATTTCTTGAGGTATATTCCAGGCTGAGCTGTCAGTGTAAGACAGTAAGGCAAATACCTCTCAGTGAACGTAATACAGTGCAGTAGGGATTACTTTGCTCTTTCAGGGAAAGACTTTCTCAGCTAAAGAAGAGACATCAGGTGAAAATTCTGTTTTGTCTGGAGTGTTTTGAAGGTCAGGAAAGCACTTTGTGTATTAGGGTGCCCATAAGAGTCTGGAGGGGCAGTCCACGTTGGGAATGCTGAATCCATGGGTATCCATCCTTCTGGGGCTGGACTCCGTTACTGTGATGGCCCTTCTACATCCCACGTCACAAAAACTACACACTCAGAACTACTAATTGATTGATACCTGTACACATAAAGCAAGTGAAATAAATACAATTCTCAGCTAGTGTAAATTAGCCTAGCCTGAACGGTTTCAGTAGTTATGCAAAACTGAATCAAGAGATAGGGGAATCTGCCCCAATATACGAAATATTAGACAGTAGAGTATATTACATACGTGTGTGGTATGTGTCTAGGGTGTGTGTGTTCACATCCATATAACCAGAATACTATCACAGCATTCTCTTCTAATCTTTTTTAAACTCAACCTCAAAATGGACCAACTTGATCATATTTTGAGGATACAGGTTTTATAAAAAAACAATGGGGAAAAGCTTGTAACTAATGCATGAAGCTGTATCTCAACAATACTGTTTCTTAATTATGGCAAGAAGTCCATGTGGGTACTATTCAGAGCTGAACTGGAAGAGACCTGAGGTTAGGTGACACTGACATGCCTCTGACAAGATGAACCATTCAGAGATGGTGTCATTAAAAAGAATGTCCCATTTTCTGACACAACTGAATACAGTACTCTGCGTACCAAAATACAGAAAAAATAGTGTTTTACCTAGAACTTTTCTCATTTCTCTCAGAACTCCAATAAAAATCCTCATGATTCCTCCCAGCGACCAAATTATTCTTGCTTTTAAAACCTTCCTTTTCCCTTTAGCTTCTGATGATTGACTCTCCCTGTAAACTGCTTTGTAATACTCTGTATGGAGGACAGTATATAAAAATAAATTGCATTGAGTTTGATCCAAACATCATTTGACTTAAAATTACACCGAGGTGTTGGGTTGGTTTTTCCCCCTCCCCATTTCTAGGTCTGACTGGCAAGCCAAATCATTTCTATTTGCTATCATAAAGGCTAAATAAAAGGGCAAACAACTCATTGCTGTTTCAATAAAATTCATGTTGTTATTTCAAACTGTAGTTCTCCTTTGTCAGCCCCCACCCCCATATACTCATTCATACACGGTGCCACTTGGATCACTGATGCGTTTGCGTATTACAGAGTCTGCAGAAATTATGGGATCAGTTTATACCTCTTTTGGTAAACCTGATCACGGGAGAAAGAGTGAGTCCGTTGGAAAATTAGCCTTTATTTACAACACTGGCAAGAGTGAAAAGATGTAGCTTCTTGCTATTGTACTGAGGCTATTACCTTCCTTGTAGTAAATCTCAGGACACCCAATTAAAGTTAACTCTCAGCTTGCAACAAGCAGCCTGTAAAGTTTGCTGGAAAGAGCCGCCATATTGTCATTCAAAGTACTTTATACTAAACAGTGCAAGACAGTGACAAAACATCTAATTATCTGATTACACTGCAAGAATAGTTTCTTACATGTACTGATTTTGCATACCATCAACAAGTACAGACTGTGTTCATCACTGACTCACATAAACAAAAAAAGATAGAACAATGTGTTTCAGCTACTATTGTTCCCAAACAGCAGAGATATTTTTGCTAGTACATCAAAATAGCAGAGCTCTCCAGCAAAGTGGGAATTCTGGGGATGTCCAGCTCAGGAGCCGAAGTTTGTTCTGTTCTGGTTCTGACCCCGCATGAGGTGTGTGGTGGTCAGAGACTGCCCATCGGCATGGCCAAAAGCAGGGCACCGGCACGAGAGCTGTGCACCCGCTGTTTGGCAGAGGTAGTGCTTCTTGGAGTAAAAAGATTTTCTATCAGAAGATGAAGAAAAAAAATGCACCCTTAGGCTTATTATTTCACATTTGCCTGCCCCTGGCACTGTACAAGAAGCCCTTCGGAGGGCAGGTGGGGCCAATACACAAACTCCTGTGGTGTGAACAAGGGTGGGGATTGAGGGTGGGGATTAGCAGCTACTTCATGAGAAGCGCTTGAGCATTTGCTCTTACCCTGGAGAGATCCCATCATAATCATCCGGGAGCCGCGGTGGAAGCTCAGACCAGGACAGTTAAAGAAAATGGACACGTTTCAGTTTTATGCCCAGGTTTATCCCACAGCTGCTCATTTGTCTGAGCAATCCAACCAGTGACAAAAGCAGAAAAGCATCGGTAAAGAAGCTGCGCTGTTTTCCCATCAGCTTTTCTTCTCTGCTGATTAGGCTTACCATGGCTGGCCTGCCAGCCGCTTGCACAGATAATAATACCTCTGGTACTGCATATGCAAAACTAAGTATGGTTAAAGTACTCTAATTTCTTTTACTACAGTTTGGGGCAAGACAGAGGGAGAAAAAGGGTTTTTTGGATATCTTATGACAATAAGGATTACAGTGGAGGCTGTTTTTTACCGTGCCACTACTGCATTGTATCTTCACATCAGCCATAATGTAGTCCCACTTCTTCACAGTCCCAACTGTCACACCATTAAACATAAATCGTGGCCTCAAGGGACCCTCTTTTCCAGAAGGGAGAAGCAATTTAGCCTCCATAACATATCAGTCTCCAGCTTGTCCTGCAAAGGCTGTCAGTTGTGCTGAATTATGTATAAAATCAATGCAAGGTGCTCTCTGCCAGGGATGGGTTGGCATTAGCAATTTCGTTTCCACTGAGGGGGGGTCACAAGTCCCAAATCTTCACGACCACAGAATAAGTGCCCACTCTTTCCTTACTTTTCTAGTTCCAAAGTTATACCCATTTTGTTGCATTTTTAAAAAAAAGGTCACAAGAAGATGCTGTCATGAAACACGTCTTTAATTGTCTGCAATGGGCAAACGCCCTTTTCTACTCTAATTTCATTATGCTCTTTATTAAATGGACATTCACAAACATGTTTTTTTGTGGGTGATTCCACGCAGTGTTATATTCAAGTAACAAAAAATACCACTCTTAAGACCCACAAGGATTTTCAGTGGTGGAGAAAAATCTCCCCTGCAATAAGATGCACAAATATGCATAAGTATGACATAGTCATGTGAGTTACGAGGACAAATAACTTTGTGATGATCTTCAGGGAAGCCTGATGTTTTATTTGACACTGATTATGAATCTTGTCCTTGTAAACTCACCATCACTGTGCAGGTGTATTGAATGAACAGGAAATGTGGCCCACAGACCTACAATAAGTACGTACGCAGCATATAGCTCATGAACTGGCACTTTGTGGGAGATTTCATGGAAAATGGGGGACATTTCTTTGAGCCTGATTATTTAGAGTTAGCATAAGTAGGCTGCAGTTAGCATGAGTGGGCCGGAGTATGTGACAGCTGCAGTATAAACGGACTTTGAACCACCAGAAAAACAACGGACATGAGGAACTTGGACAGTGGAGCAATTAATAAACAAGATAACAGAACTGCAGAGGCAAGAAGGAGCTGCAAGAGCTTTAACGCAATTAAGAAAGCTGTCATTTCGGCTTAGAGCATTTAACTGCGGGATGGGGACTTAGGAGTTGGTTTGTATCTTTGTTAAAAATCGGGGTTTCTTTTATTCTTGTATATTTTATTAGGTATAATGTTGCTTTTACTGTGTTTAATTAATTGTGTTCATAGATCTTGTAGGTCACCTTGACCAACATAACAGGTCAAGATTCTCGGTGCATTGCAACCGCATCACAAAACCCATGAACCAGTAGACAGGATGGCTATGACTCGTGCAGCGCGCCTGGCCAGCAAGCGCATGCGTCATAGGCTCCCCATGTTGCAACCGAGGCAGATTTTGGCACCCGCTGGCCACGTGTGCTGAAATCCGTTCCTCTGCAAATGTATAAATACCAAGATTTTCCAAAGAGCATCAGGCTGGTGTACGGCAAGGCCATCATTGCCTCCATGGGGACGCCCATGTAAAGCTGGCACCTACCGATTGCTGGGCTGAGTTTGCGATGCAAGACGGCATGCAATGTTGCAGAATCGAGCTGCTATTGATTTTCTATTGCTAGCACATGGTCATGGTTGTGAAGATTTAGATGGAATGTGTTGTATGAATTTATCTGATCACCCTGAATCGGTCCATAAAGCTATACAAAAGATGAAGGACCAAGTTCAAAAATGGCAGGTTAGTGATGGTTTGGGATGGTTAGACAGGCTGTTTACCCATTGGGGAATTATGGGATGGATAAGAGATCTGTTAAAAATGTTGGGAATTGCTTTGTTAGTATTGGTAGTCTTGTTATTAATTATCCCTTGTATACTCAGTTGTTTAGGAAGGATGGTACAGAATGCAATGGCTAAAGTCTGGATTGTTCAAAAACAAAAAGAGGGATTTGTGGGATACTTGGAAAGTAATGGGCACACAGTGAACAATCCAGACTCGATAGAATTGATCAATTTGTGAGCCAAGGATGTTTTGTAGGCAGCAGGCTTCAAGGACGCTTTGCTTGTGGACACATATTTAGCTAACGGTAGTAAGAGCATTCCAGACGCCTTTAGAAGGCCTTGAACAGAATAAACAAGAAGACAAAAAAAGAAAGATACCAATTAGAAGAACACAGGTGCGCATTCCACGATAAAGGGAACTTGGCACAAAGAACCTCAATTCGGCAGCTTATCTTGACCAATTAGACTGAGACAAGTTTCGCATGTTTTAGTTAATACAACCAGTTATGCCTTATGTTTATGCGCGTGTACAGTGTTGATATAACCAATCATTAGGTGTAACTAGGCGCGTGGACAGCTCATGCTAACCAATCTCTAATTTGCTTATGCGTGAACAGTAACTAGAATGAACATATAAACCAAGCTATCTTGGCAATAAAGTGGCATCTGCTTGATCATATTGATTGTGCACAGTGTCCGTGACTTCCGCGTCAACAGCACTTCACTATATGCTTTTTTACTACTGTATGTATGACTGGAGCAGTGTTGAAATCTAATTTCACGGAGTGATCCTTTCCCTCTCTTCTAGAATGGCAGCTGATCTGATATTCCTGTGGCAGCTACTAAAGGTCCGAGTGTCTAGTGGTCTTTGAGACCATCAACCAACAAAATTGCCATCAAAATTCTCATCCAAATACTCAGTTCTGAAATGGATTTCTGTAAAAGCTCATTTAAACAGGGTCATCTGTCATCACAGCATGGTCCAGAGTTCAGCAAACGTAGTGCCTTAGTGAATACAGTGAGTTGTAATAAACATAAAGTCGTTAAAGGACATTTTTCAAAAAGAAGCCAACTGACAATGGATTACAGCTTGGAATTGTTATGCCAGTCTCTATTTTCTGAAACAAACGTATTCATGCTTATATTACTGGTTATTCAAGGTTGTTTAGCTTCATATACTATCATATATGGCTGCAGGAATATTACACACATAAATGTTTTCTCTGAGCTGCGTGCTGCTTTGAGGGCATCCACAATGGGAGCATCTCCATTGACTCAGGAGCTTTGCATCTGAACCCACTTTTGAAGGGCTGTATTCTGCCACTCTTAGTTACATTCTGTAATACATTGTTCCAGTAGACATGATGACACTACTGAATTTCACAGTGGCAAAATTTTTCATGAGAACTTAACCTCATGGACTGCTATTCAGCAAAAAGGACTGCCTTGCAGTCTCTGAAGCACAAGCCTGAAGGCTTGTGCTCAAAGTGTTTCTTTGTGGTCCTCATCCCATATGAAAACTTTATTGCCATTTGAGTCTTGCCTTCAAAGAGCTGCAGGCTGAGTAGGAATGTCCAGAAAACAATTTATTTTGTGAATAAATGCAAAGGATTTGTGATCTGTTTCCTTCAGGATAAAATCTAGTGCTTTCCAGAGATTGTCATGGCAAAACATAAGAGGCTGTTTTCAAAATACTGGCATTCACTCAGCCCATAAAATACCAAGGAACAATTCCCTGTTCCTGAGCATGGACTGAGGCTTTTTACATCCCGAACGGTAGTTCAGGCTTTAAAGCCTTTTCTCAGGAACGGCAAGTATTTAATTAGTCATACCAACAAGGAACAACAGGAAACACCAAAGCAACTAACTCAGAGTTAGAGCCTGGATTTAGACCCTCTGCAGTCAGATTATTCGGGCTCTAGTCAGTGTGAATTCTTGCCACACAAAAAATGGGAAGATGAAAAAACTCGGCAATAGCCCAGAATTCTTCTGTTATGAGACATGATAGCAGAGCAGGTCTTTGAAGTTGCCTCTCCCATTCCATGAGGAGTTTTTAAGGGTTGGTTTTACTATTTTTGGTCATTTTTCTTGGTTGCCTTCATTCTGCCCAAATGAGGAAAAATCAGTTCTCAAAAAGCTAGGGCACTGCATATTGCTTCCTGACTAGGTCAGGCTAAAAGATTCATTTTTGTTTCTCAGTTTATCTTAACATATCCTTGCTGAGGAAACTGCTCTTTATTAGCTTCAAGTCAAAACATACCAGTAATGATTCTATGTTTTTAGTATAATTCCTTCTAATCACCCTAGCACAAAAACTCTGCTTGTTTTTGTATCTATCTGCTTTATACAATGCCACCAGTAATGAATGTTCTAGAATTGGAACATAATTTTGATTATCTGGCCATTACTTTTGATTTATGGAGCACAGAGACAGCTGGGTTTTTATAAGCTCGCCCTGCAGTACTGCAGATAACAAATGTAATAATCAAACTTCTGTAACATGGAACACAGAAGGGGTGGGCCCACAGATCTGTCTATCTATAGATACCCATACTGTATCAACAAATTTTATCTTCAGAAGCAGGAGTATAAAAGTAATTTGCACAATGCTACTATTCATTATTCATACCCAGAGCAAAGTAAGTTGCGTTCAGAACCAGTATTTAGGCTCTTTGGGAGGGGGTGAATCACCTGAAGGTGGTTTCATAAGATTACATAAATGCATACCACCATGAGGTGTACAAATGCATTAGTGTTTAAAAAAAAAAAAAAATGCCTCTCAAAAGAAATGTATTTTAAGAAATAGTAATAAATATAAGTCATTGTGAATGGTGCAAAATCTAATTTTTTTTTCTGGGTGCCACACAGGAAAATATGAAGTCAACAAGAATGTTCCCCATTAGAAGGAAAAGAAAATCAGCCACTTAAAGGAAGAGGAGGTTGACCACTCTAGTTCAGTTACAGGAGATTGATCAAAGGTCTGAAAACAACAGCAAAAGAGCTGGTTACAGAAACTACAAACGGGGAAGGGGAAACTGGAAACATTCTCTCAGGCTTGCCAAGAGAGCTAGGAAAGTAGAACTTGTTAATGCAAACCAAAATGGTTTGAAAAATATATAATATACTAGGAGTGGGAAATGCAGCAACCAACAACAGTAATTCATAAACCAGAGAGAATTCCCTTCATTAATAAGAGACAAATGGTCCTAAATACTTTCTAAAAATTAGTCTCTCACAAGGTGGGTGGAGGAGAAGAAAGATGGAAGCAATGAGAAAATAATGACCATCTTACCCAGGTAGTGGCTGATTGTAAAGGTGATAAAAGAACGGTGGGGAGGAATGAGGTGAGATGTGTGGGTGTCCGCGAGCTCCAGATTTTGCATTCCAGGGGTCATGTGGCTGGCTTTTGTGTGCTCAGGAAAGAGGGGCAAGAGACCTGCAACTACGCTTAAATCCTCTGAGTGCCAACGTTTCATTACAGACACATAGATGCATTCTCTACAGCCAGAGCTACGTAGAGAGCAGTTCAGAGAGCACATGCTCACCACCTCACCCTGACTGATCTTTCCAAAGAGCTCTACGGGAGCTGCAACTTCACATTGTCACCACATTAGTGTATGCCCTTCTGTGACAGAAAAATCAAGAGAGCATACAAATATGAAATCTGATTATAAGTAGCTACTGTATTACTGGCAATTGGTGCATTTTTAGGTGTTCTAGAAATCTACAGAGATTGCAGGGAAAAAATACTGTTCAGGACACTAAACTTTGAAAAGGAAGACAAGTCTTCCGAGCTATTGCTATGTTGAGAATACATCCTCAAGTCTACAGCAAAACCACCAGACCAAAACAAGACTAAGACCTTGATTGTTTGAGGCTGTAAACTGAACAATATGTAGAGCCTGCTTGGAGACCTGGCAGTGTTCAACTATCTAGGTAAACTGAAGGGAAAAATTGGGAAAGCTTGGTGGTACAACGTACCCCGGCAGGAAAGGCAGTGGCATGACACTGGCAGCTCCAGAGAGGAGGCATCTCCAAGTTCTCTATTACGCCAAAAAAGCTGTTTGGCCAGTACAGAAGCAGCACGTTGGCTGGAGAGTGCCTTGCATTGATTGATCAAAGGGTCCCTAACAAATGGGATGCTCTTCCCTATCCGTATGATGGAAGGCACCTTGAGTCCCTGTGAGAAGCACTTGGCCTTTTTTTCCTTAGCCCTTCTCCTCTTCTATTTTCCAGCTGGGCTTTGTTGCTAAGGGGAAAATTTTTCATTATTCCTGTGACATATATTAAGTAAAGGGCAACTATCCTATGCTTTAGAGAAACTCCTAAGACCCTTGCCTACAGTAAGAGGGAAAAGTAAAGCTTATGTAAAGAAATGTAAAGGAAATGAAAACAGTAAGGATGTCATACAAATCTAGATAATCTCTGGCTGAATGAGGAAAACTGTTTGAAATATACCATTGTGGATTAGGTATTAAGGCATTTGAGTGACTATTCTGCATTTTATTTGAATAATTAATATTGACTGAGGCAAAAGCAGGGACTTTGCTTTCACATTCCTGATCCAGAAAGGTAAATCTGCCAAAACCATGCTACTCCTGCTAGAAGGAAGGCTCCTTAGGAAGGTGGGAGTAGTTGTGTCAGGTAAGAATTGGCATACCTGAGACATCTTGAATGAGTAGACATGTTTGAGACACCTTTTTGGGGAAGTGTGTCCCGTCGCCTGTCAGACAACATTTTCCCTTGTGTGTTACGGTGGGTAAGACCATGGCAGAGTAGATATAAATGTTCTTCAGGGTAAGGAATTTCGTAGAATTCAAAAAAATACTGCATACCAAGAAAGAGAACTCCTGAGAAACAGGATTCATGTGGCTTTTAGCATCAGGGTGACTTTGCTACTTTGGCACCAGCAGAAAATAATTGGCTGTCTAAAATATTTTTGTTCACAACTGAGAAACACCTTCTGCCTGCAAACCAATGCAATGCAGACACAAACGTCTTCCATTTAAAATTTACATGAATTTATAAACATTTTATAAAGCAGAGTCAAGCAAGACAGAATAACCTGGAGTAAGGGGAAGAAGTCAGGGCTCATTGTCTGCCCTATCAAACTGATTTATGTGAGTTTTTTGTATTTGAAAAGATCACTGTGAGCTTTATAGGCAGCTTGTAACAGTGCTACAGCACAGCCAAGAGCACATCACCAGCAGTAAAATCACCAAGTGAGAACTTCAATGTCGCTTGGGGTTCAACTACTTGGAGGGAGCAAGATAAGTGTATGTTTTGGACTGTTACGGGATATTAACATCTCTCACCAATACTTGGCAATCCCAGAGGAAACACAGGAAGCTAGATCCAGCCACATGTAAGGCCTTGTGTATCCATTTAAGATATTCATTCCCCAAACACACCCTTCTCCACCTTTTTCACCCCTGAAAGTCAGAAGGACAAAGGCTATGAAGGACTATCATTGAAAGGAAATACAAATTGTAGAAAGGCTGAGATGGGAAAATTCCTAAGTTTCTTGCCCGTAACTTCCCTTGGATAAAGCGTCTACAAGGCAGAGATAATATATATCACTGCCAAATCCCATTTCCAAAACAGGCTGCCAGAATTTCCCCTAGACAACTGTAGGGTCTGAAGTTCAGCCATCCTCTTCCTCTCAGTGCAGTCCTCTGATGGGGATTTAAGCATGTATCATGGGTACAAAACCTGGTTGCACACGTCTAGAAAAAGAACCAACCTGAAGCTTGATGAAAGAGGATCAGTTCAAACATCTTTTATTCTTGTAAAAGCATTTGAGATGCATAAAAATGATTTACCCTTTGTTCTGTTCAGTAGACCTAATGCTGACCTAACACTAAGTTTGAGAACCGTTGCTACAATTTCAAAGCAGCTGTAGGTAGAGCTGGAAGATTGTCCGATCAAGATAAAACTCCTATTGCTGTGCAAAAGAGCTGAGTGCTCATAAAACATGACCTCTGCTCCATTTTAACAAAAAAATGTGCTATACCCAGAAATGGAAATATTTCGTAAATCTTTCCCCCTCTGTATCTTTTAACATTCAATATCAATTAAATAAAATTCATCTAGCATTTCCAGTTTGTTGGTTCCAAGTGACAATAATAGAATTATTATGCTCAAAATATATTTTTGCATAAATCACAGAAGATGGAAAATCAATGTGCTAAAAGTGGCCTTTTGCTTATTTAACATGCATTTACAGTTTAAATCCTGCCCTTTACAGAAGTTTTCCTTACTTAACTATGCATAGCCAGATTTTCATTTTTATGTCCTGCTCTACATCTTTTTTCCCCACACTGCTAATTAATATGGAAATAGCTTAAAGAAGGTCATTGATAATTTTGACACATTACTGAAAAATCAAGGCTTGCTACAGCATAAAGCTATAGTTACGAACGGACAAGATAAATAACAGCCAGGTACGCAGATGCTGAAATGCTATATCCCAGTCTGAGAGAATTGCTACCTCTCAACTTTCATCAGGAACAAGAGGAAGAAAGGAGACATGCCCGTGAAAAGCACAGTGAAGAGGAGATACCTCACATGCAGCATTCAACCCTCCCCAACTGAGATTTCAGGATTTACCTCTGGAAGTCACAGTCAAATTACACAAATTACAGTTTGAGCACTGAGGAAGCGCTGAAGTGGCACCATGCTGAAAAGCATCACCCACAGACTAACTTCATGCCCACCCAGCCTTCCCAGTGTAGGAGGCTGCTTCGCCAGTCCCTGTGCCTGGATCCCTTCCTGCTGCTCCAGTTCTCTCAACAGACCAAGGAACTGTGCATGGCGTTTTCTGCCGAGTTTGAGCTTCGTACTGTTCACAATTCAGTCTTTAATAAGTGTAAATGTAGACTTTAAACCTGAGCAGATCACTGCATGCAGAAGAAGGCAGAACTGCTGTACCTACTATGTTTGCTTTGTTTGTAAATAAATCATTGTAACAGGTTTAGAAACATGTTTAGTAATGACTAATCTCCTAATGGGACTTTTTGATAAAGCTCCATGACTGTGAGCACCTCCTTGAAGGACACGATCTGATGTGCACTGAAGTTAACAGGGCCTTGTCTTTACTTCAATGCAAGAAAGTCCAGGCGGCAGATGACTGCCAGGATTTGCAGTTTATTTTATTTATGCAACCCGCAGCATAATAACACAATCATTAAACTGTCAGTCTAGAAATGAGCCAAAAATGATGCAAGCTCTGTTATTTAGATAATGTACATTAAACCAAAGAGCTAGCCATCAATGCAGAATTGAAAATTTTGAATTCCCAGAAATGGCACAGATCACTTCGCTTTCACCTGGGAACTTGCCTTTTAAATCTGTGCCAAATTCTATATGCAGCTTATTTTCAGTCCAGTAGTATCGAATGCTAAAGAGGTGCACATAAATTCTCACAAAACTCAAACACACTTTCTGTACTTTTATTTACTATAGCCCAGGTAGGACAAATAAATGCCAAACCAAGCACCAGATCCAAAATTAGCATTTTATTCAGAACGTTGGGGTCAGAGGTGTGTCATTCATATTCTGGTACACAATACAGAGGCAAAGCTGTTCTCAGAAGTCTCTCCAGTTTGAAAGCTCCTTCCCCCTTCCCTCCCCACCCCCAAAACATACTCGTGCCACCAGTATCAGGCCAACTCCCCCCCCCCCCCCTTTTTTTGGTACAAATGATGTAAAACTTTTGTGCTAAGAACTCTTCTCCCTCCCCAAACAAAAAAAATAAGAAAAATAAAAATAAAAAAAATATTGAGTACTCTAACTACAGTTCAACAATTGAATCAATGTCACTTGTTTGCAACCTGTTTTGTAAATACTTTATCCATAACGAAAGATATAAACATGCAAAAACCTGAATCCATAGTCCAAATAATACATACACATGTTCTGAAGTTTCTGCACTTCTCCACAGACTATGCCAATAAAACATTATGTACACATACCATTTTTTACAGTGAAGTGGGAAAAAAAATACTAGAAATTAAAAAAAGAAAAAAGAAAAGTGTACATGGATTAAGACCAAAATGTGTCTAACATTCTAGCATAAGAAAAAAAAAAAAAAAATCAATTCTGCTACAAACTGGTGATATGAAAACTCCCTTTATTTGCAACCAGCTGCATAAGTTTTAGAATTTTAGTGAAAAAAATCCCCTAACATCTAAAACTAGAAGTAATGTACATTGTTCCACCTCATGGTCTTCTCTCCCAGATAATAAAATTGTTCCATGAGGATTTTTTTTGTTTATTTTTAATCTCCTTATTTTAATAAAAGCAATGCGATGTAACAAAAGCATGTTGAAGCATATTGTGTTTCACCTTACTCCTCCCCACCCCAACATATTTTGTCTCTTTAATGCATCATTTCATAAATCAGTACCATTAAAGCCTTAAACATAAAACTAATTCCGATCTGAAAAAGGTACAAAAAGGCACATAAAATCCCAGTGCTTCTGTACTGTAAAATTCAAGTGTAACTGAGCTCAATATTTTTTTTCCAAACAGCATTGGATCACTGATATTCCACGGAGCCCAAATTGGTTTGCAGCCTAAGCCAAAGCCTTCAGCAAGCACTTGTGCTAGTAGACTACAAAGTTAAAGCCTAGCTTCTGTATGCTTTTGGGGAATATCAGTTGAAATGTTTGTACTTGTCCAAAAACAAAGTTCACTTTGAAGTTCAGTCATCACCTCCACCGTACATATCAGCAAGTTTCTTGAAACGTGGGCCCCAGTCATTTAGGTAGTCATAGTCTTGTTCACCACCACTACTTGAGGAGTTAAGAGAGCTCAAGGATCCAGCAGTGGAGCCACTTCCTTCATAGTCAAAGACTAAGAGGGAGTCATATGGTGGGGCTGTAGGGTCATTGTCGGCTGCTTTAAGTCCCTGCAAGAAGGAGAGGGAGAAAAAAGACAAAGTTCTGTATCTGACAGAGAGACAAAATGTAACTGGGATAGCGCAATGCAGTTATCTATCAATCGCCACTTGAAAAAAGCAAATTCTTATTCTTCTGCAATCCAATTCAAAAGAGGATTCATATTTTTGTAACTCCAGCGAGAACTTATTTCAATTCCTTTTTGAATGGCCAGGTTTCCAGCATTACAGCACTGGACATTTTGAATGTAGCTGCAAATACAGCTCTAACAAAACCATAAGAGAACATTGTGGCACTAGGACCGATGCTAATAAATATAGTTTCAGAGCTACACAGCTTGCAACCTGCAGCATGAGCAATATGGGACTGGTTAAACAGACAGATGGGGAAGGAGAAATAGGCATGTTTGCAAAGATTCACTTTAACAGCCACCTCACATGGCCAATAACATATGCACTGACATTGCTGGCCTGCAGTCCACCTGCGTGTGCCAAAAGCCGTATTTAGTCAGTCCTGTAAAATTCATGTACCTCTGTAGGCTGCTGTGAGAAAAAGATGCAATATGTTGGCTTAATCCTTAAGTGCTTTGCCATAACCACCCATAAGATTCCACCTGCTCTTCAGAAAACACACACACACACAATGACATCAAAGCCAAATACAAGATTATAACCATTTTTGTTTCCTCATTTCAAAGTATTCAAGTTATCAACACATGAATATTGGGTCTTCAGTAATTTTGAATTTCTACTCTCTAGAGCTGAATAACTCAAACTAAAACCAACATAAATTGAACAAGAGAAAAGCAGGGAAAGAACCACACTTCTTCCAGAGAAAAGTCTCTTCCTACCCCATTTTCTTACACAGGACCAAACCAAAACAGTAAGTTTAATTTTAGAATACGAGACGCTTGCTCTGTGCTTAACCTGGGAAGATTTACAAGTTGAATATAAAAGGCTGAAACGTGAAGTTAAAAGCCCTCTTGTGTTTTGGATTTTTCAACTTTGCAGTTTCTTCCACAGGATTAGCAATGCTTTTTCAAGATCTTCCACTTTGAATAGGATGGCAGCCACTGGCAAGGGATATATCTTCCAGAATTTTCTAAGGCTGACCTAAGATTTTAAATTGCTCGCTCTTAATTTTAACCAGGGCTATTTGTGCTAGCTTTATTTTTTATTTTTAACATTTATTTATTTAAGGAATGGCTTTATTATACTCCCAATTATTTGAAGGATTGAGTGTGCCTCCTTTGAATTATTTAACGTATTGTTTTTAGAAAAGTATGTTTTACTCTCAATTGTTTTTAGTCTAAATGTGACATAATGGAAGTGGATGTTGATTTTTCTTCTAGAAATACGTATATAGCTAAACCCACTAATTAAAGCATATGGCATTGATAAGGTAGAAGAGCATCCTGGTTCTTTATTGCCTATCTAAAAATCATTCAGAAGTGTGCAAAATGTACCTAAAATAATTTTGCAAATCAGTGGCGGAAAGGCCCTGCATATTTATCAAACTAATGACCTCTAATCAAGAACACATTTTGGACTTAAAATGATCATTTCATGTAGTACAACAACATCAAGCAGGTTATTAATAGCCTGCATTAGAAGTGCAATTTTGAATTATCTGATAAGAGTAATTGGTGATGCTTGTTATCTTTCTCTTTGGAGTTTTCCATCCTGGTGGCCATAATAAGCACAAAAGATTTGAGATTCCAAAAAGGCAATAGCAAGTGTTGGGAGACTTCCCTTATCCAGCTTCAAAGCTGGAAATAGTTCTAAGGCTTTCTCTCAATTTCTGCTGCTGAAGCAGAAATGCAACTTTAGTTCTTAGGCAGTAACTGGCCTAATGGTACTTACATCTTCCCTTAAGCCTGCTTGGGGTGACAGACACCCATGCTTTTCGAACACAGGTGACACTTGAGCTTTGCGTGTTTAATAACACACTGACAGCTGGGATTCACACCATTTGAACTTAAGGAGTGCTGAGGTAGGAATCCCAGGTATCAGTGTGCAAAAGTCATTTAGAAAGCCGGCTTGGAGAAGAAATGCTACTTCCCTGCAGTTCTGCCTAGTAACACCCAGCCAACCATGGGATACTAATTTATTAAAAATCAGTGAACAAAACATTTTCCTACATGACTGCAGAAATTCATATACCTATCAGCCATCCATGGCAAGGTGGCAGACAGCCTCTTTCCATCTTTTTTTCCAAAGGGGAAGTTGGATATTTTTTCAGTTTGCTGCTGGCATCATGATAGCATTTAAAAACTGGCTTTGAGCTACTGACTTACAAGATAGCATCTCACTAACAAATTCACTGTTTCAAAGGTTGTGCTTACTGTGTAATCCATTTCATTCAGAGAAGGTAGCTACGGGCCATGTTATGGAGGTATTGATTCAACTGCACAGCCAAAGTTACACTGACATTTGCACCTATCCTCTGGTTAAAAATTCCTCAGATTCACAGTATAATGACTGAACTTAGTCTCTAACTCTTCATATGACAACCAAGTTTTCGGCTATATTTGTGTGGCCAGTTACATACTAAAATGATAAAGAAATACTACAATTTTTTCACTTTCCCTCTGCTAAGCATATTCTCTGAACCTACCCAGTACACTGCTCGGCTTTGCTGTTAGGTTCTACAGCGTGTCGGAAGCTGGAGATACTGGATGTCAGCTTCAGCAGTGAAATTGGCTTATGAAGCTCCCTTTGGTTTCAGTATTGCTGCCTTTTTTGCTTATTATGCCATCCCTTTCAGTGGGTGGTACCACAACCTGCTGTATTGGCACAACTGAAAAGGCTGCCCTGGTGGTGTCAACCACTTCTGAAGAGATCTCTCAGTTTTTCCCAGATGTGTTCAAGAATCTCAGAGCAGCAGAGTTGTTATAGTTACTTGGTTTACAGTTTCCTGATCTGAAACCCCAAAGTTTTTGCTAGGTAGAGCAGCTTATTCAGCAACAGAATTGCCAAAGCATATGCTCGGGACGAGGTGATCCTGCTGGGAGATAGTGAACTAAAGTCACATTTCCTTGCATTTGCTATACCACCAATGCACAACAAGCAGTCACAGAAGAGCCATGGCAATACAAAGGCCAGCTTGAGACCTAGGACAGACTGAGTAGCAATCTCACTTTTTTCCTCTTCCTGTTTTATGTATGTCATGACAACTTTCGCTAAGGAGGAGATAAGGGGCAGAAGAGGAGAAACTACAGTGCCTTGGCTGAGAAACAATGGTAACCTTAGGTTATACTTTCCTTAGTATGTGTAGCATTATCAATTCGCCTCAAATCAAGGGAAAGCCACACCATCAAAATCTTGAGCTAATATGAACCATTACAAAATCTAATGCTTTTATTTTCATTAATCCTACTACTTAATCAGATTCAGCAGACTTTTGATGAGAAGGAAAGGAAGAACAGAGCACTCCAGGGAAATACAAAAAATTTTTCAAATCTGAAACCTTTTTTTTACTTGACAAGAGAAAACAGAAAACATCAAGGGACTCTATTCTGCTTGGGGGTGCACTGTATCAATAACCATTTACTAAGAATTAATTGAGGGTCCTCCATGTCCTCATGGGATGAGACCTTTAGTTTGTAATTTAAATTTAGTTTACCTCAGGCTATGTCCTCTATTGATTAGAAATATATTCTTAGCCACAAATTCTCCACTACAATATAATTTGTTCAAGATTTCTAGGGACAGCATAGGCGGTTCTTGAAAACAGGATTAACAAAGCTACTTCACACAGGCCTAATTTATACTGTCCTGCAAATCCTGACTATTTTATGTGTTAATTATGCTCCACACTCTGCAGGTTATGTTTTAAAAGGCTCAAAATGGAAAACAAGGTCTACAGAGGATTCTTAATAACACATGACTTATTTCACTGACTTGTTTGTACACTGGACTGGAAGAAAACGAGTTTTTTTCCCTTCCCCCCTTAAATTAGAGATTCATCTATCCATTGAAACAGACAAAACAAGAAAGTCTCCGAGGTCATTTAGCTTATGCCTGCAAAACATATTTTGAATATAAGGCACCTCTGGAACCTTCTTATTTTAGAAAGTTTGTAGCTCTGTATGTGCTATCTTAACTTTGTAAGTGTTATAAAAATACTTGAAGTTTTTATCATACTCGTAACTTGTTTTTCAACTGAGAAGTCATTAAAACACTACAAAATACTCATGTATGTCTGATTGAGTTAAGTAGATCTAATACAACAGATGACACCTAGAAAATAATATACCAGAAGAAACAGAGTACTGCCAAAAGGAAAGAAACAAAATGACCCACTAGGTCTTTTTCACTTTTTGTTTCTACAGCTCTGTAATAAAAGTAATAAGAAAAAACCACCACATGCTTGCTTGGCAATGGTAGCTAAATCCTCTAATACCTGAAATCAATGACCTATAGTTCTTTTTTGTCAAAAGTTGCAGTAATTCAGAGGCTAATCTGAACAATGCTGGCTGTGTGTCTGAGGTGCTGGTGAGTATTCAACAGACTAAATTAATTCCCGCATATGGGCCGGCATCCCAAAGGATCATGCTGATCAGCATCTCTGGGAATAGGGCCAAGTCCTCCAAAAGACCAGACTGATCTCCAAAAGTGTTGCATCTTTTCAAACCAATGGGGTAATGCAGACTTTGCTACTGAGGTACTGACAACCCAAAGGCAGCCTGCCCTGCTCAGCTAGCAACTGGGCTAGTTTTGCAGGTGGTTTGTGTTAGGGCTGCCCAAGGGAAAAGTTATGGTATGACTTGTAGTTACAGTGGAATAAAGTTCTTTGCCTAATGATGTTGAAGCTGGATGCAGAGAGATATGAACTTTCCCCTTTCTGATCTTGCTGCATTGTTTTCACAGCTCAGCATATCTTCTGTATAAACTGCCCTAAGAAATGTCTGGTATGGGTTTTACCCAAGATATTTCTCCTTTTACTCCAAGTAAAACTGAGAGGAACTTAGCAATTTGTTTGGGTATAATCTGGCCAGGACTGCAGGTGGAATTCTCTGAAGAGAGTCTGAAAACATGTTTATGCTCTAGACACTGATAATTTGGAAATTTAACTGTAACAGTGAGTACTACTGTGAAAGACTGATTTCCCCCCCCCCCCCCCAATAGACTTTCTAGAATCACATTTGCCATGGAAAATTTTAACATAAAACACAAATTAAGATGAAAATGTTTTGGAGAAATAAAATCTCCACTTTGCTCAGACTTCTGGCAAAACAGACAGAGCATGGACAACCTTTGGGTGGCTGCTGTATGCTAGAGAGAGGGTTAGGTGGAATGTCCCATGGTAAAACAATACATGGCTGTGAAATCCTAAGAAAGAAATACCTTATCAAAAAAAGAAGGTAAATATATAATGCTTGAAACACAGAAACTACCTCATAGTTCCTTTCAATCAGAGGATATAATTAATTCTGAGCTAACTTGCAGACAAGAAAATTGCCATGTTTTCTTTAATTTCATATATATTTCCAAGGTTAATTTTATTTTAGAGTCAATATTACTGACATTATTTTACTGTGTAATAATAGCTGGGAGAAGCTTTCTCTTTTGGTGGATGGCAAGGGGAAGCATAAAGGGAGGTATTGATCTAATACAACAGACAGCAATAAGAAAACGGGTCGGTGCTTGTCTGTACTGTGATATAAACATATCGGGTTAAATCAAGACAGCACGTACTGTTTCTACAACTCCATGTGTACACATTGATGCTATAAGCTTCAAGGGTGATAACCTCCTGAAAAATAGTACTGCAAGAACAGCTTGCTAAGTAATTTAGAAATTGTAGGAGACTGGACGAACTCTGGCCCTTTTCTGGCTTTCCAGGAGAATCACACTCACTCCTTGTCTTGGCTCTGTAAGAGAGCTTGACAGTTGTTTTGAGGACAAGAAAAATCAAGGTACTGAGCATCATGGGTTCCTCCCAACTGCCTGCCAGGTGGGTAGTATCTGGTCACAGCTGTGTGAGAATAGGATGGAAAACTCTTGATTATTTGGAAAAAGACAAGGAAACACAAGGAAGTTCTTGTGTGCATGCGGCCTTGGCCAACAGTGTGGGCCTTTTATTGTCCCATGTCTCCACTATTTTCCAGAAGCCGATTAAAATTGTAATGTTTAAAGTGCAAGGCATGCAAAAGTCCTCTTTGTTGAGACATCTGTTTCTAATACAGCTCTTCCCCAAACCTGGAGTCTCTTGAAATACAATGTCTTATACGAATATTTGTATGTTTCCTGCTAGTCATCTCCCTGTAAGTTTTTTTACAGTTGTATTGCTGTATACCTTAAAAGGAACAAACTCAATTTTCTGCAGCTTGCTAACACAAAAGACATTAGTATATTAGCCTGACTTTTCTTTAAAGCAAACAAGAATAAACACGTTTGCAAAAACATTTCTGCAATACTCTGTAATACTTGTCCAGCTCCAATTGCCAAGGAAGATATGAGAAACTAATTAACTACTACTATTCACCTACAGGATATAGCTTATTTTTGAGTAATAAATTTTAGATCAGTATTTGTTTTCCTATAACCAGCAAGCACAAGAAACACATTCTATCTTAAGTTCCACAAAACCAATGATTTAAGACTGACCAGTGATAGAAATAATGAAACGAATATTTGTAGGAGCATTTCTTTCAGAACTGTGAGTAACCTGGTATAGTCTGAATCTTAACTTCCATTTATCTTTATTAGATTGAAGAATCAAAGATAATGCAAAGACTTTTAAAGCCCTCTGACAAGACAAGTATTAAAAGCACTTACACAACATTTAATTTAGCTGCCCTGCTCACTAATCGTATTTGATGGAATTCTTTTGGTCTTATTGAAGGTACTGAATTTCCACTATTATCTGGATTCAAAGGGTAATGTATGAGGAAAATGAAAATTAACTTCTTCCATTATTAAATTACTGTGAATTAATAAATGAATTTAGGCTAAACTATAATTTTGTTAGTCTATTTATTACTTGGAACTCACAGAATAATCCTGCTTGGAGATACTGTGGTTGCAGCTGATAACATATTATGAATGTAATTAATACAAACACACAGAAGTTAATTGATATATCTTCCCTTTCTGTTTGAATGAGTTAATTAAATTTGCCTGCACTTTAGAAGAACATATTTACTTCTATTGAGCAAGACAATTTGAATTGTCTAAGTAAGTTTTAAAAAGTTATTATGTTCAAACATAACAGCTACTCATGTAGAGTACAATTAACAAAATATAAAAGCTTATCAGATCTTAGGAGGAAACTCTTTTTCTCTCCTTTACCTCATTAATGAAGTCCCCAATGTCCCCAGGATGAGGAGCAGCTGATCTGACTGGATACTGAGGTTCTGCATGGATCGGCCTTTCATCAAGACGTCTGATTCCAACAGGTTTTATGGCATCTGGTTCCACAGTGTCAGGCTGCTGGAGCTGGCTCAAGTCATAATCCTGCAAAATATGAAACAAAGACAGTACATTAGGAGATTTTCAAACAATATCTGTCAGGTGGAAACATGAGGAGGAAAAAAGGGAAAATGCAAAGTATTATTTCACCAGAAGTCCTATTTTCAGGATTGTAACGCTTACTGAGAATAAGTCAGTAACATTATTTGCATACCAACAGTATGTTATTTGATTTATACTCCCTGAATCTACTGTGTTAATTCTATTCCATCAGATTTGTAGAGCTTCTCGTAAGTTTTCCATTGAGAAGCAAGAATTTGAGCAGTACTATTAAGAGACTAAACACTTTGCCTAGTAATGATGATTTACTGCATAGAGCAAAGATGCCAAATCCAACTCTTATTTTTCTAAGCAAATAAATGCCAGACATTCTCATTCTGAGAAAGCGCACTGCTCTGCAGCATTTTATAATACCTTCAAAGAATGAATTTAAGACTCCTTGCTGATTTCATGTGGCTTCCATAATATGAAAGCCAAAGGGGGAAAAAATGTCATAAGAAGTACAAAGCTCCTCAGATTTGGCCTTAATTCTAAGCACTTTCTAAAGATTACTCGTGGATCCGTTCATTAAGTACTTGATGCTGCAGTTTCAAACTCTGGCAGACTGATGAAGCTAGCATAGCACTATGAATTCCAATAAGCAGTATGTATGTATATAAAAATTTTAATTAGATGAATGTTTATGCATTTAAGATAGATGTGCCTGAATGCTATTTATACAGTGTGATGCATTTCAGCATTGTCATTCACCTCACTGTTGTGTCATGTCTAGAAGGTAGGTAGTCATGCTCAAGGATGCCTTTGCACAAGGCACTGGTAAAAATGCAGAACAAAGAACTGGGCTTAAAGGCTTAAACTAAAGCCATTCACGAACTACCAGGAGATGGGGCTCGTGCCAACTCTCCTTTATGCCAGATTCCCTGCCCCACAAATAATCCAAGCAGTTGAGCAGCATCAGTCTCTGTTTTTCAACAGTGGTGTTCTGGTAAAAATCTTATTTATGACCTCAAGTTGCTGGAAGCTGTCTGTGCAGCCAATTACATTTGCATTGGTTCCTAACTGGTTCCTAAAGGAAGGAATGCAAGCATTTACTTCTCCTGTCACCTCGCAGGGTGTAGGTCCTTTTAGAGAGTACTGCCTACTGTGACCCCCAAACCAGACTTTTCAACAGGAAGAGAGGTCTGTTGTCAGCAGTGAAGGTACTTTGCTGGGAGAATTGTAACTGACCGTCAAATCCACTACACCTTCCAATTTGTTACTTGGGTCCTCAGCTGACTGCACGCCAATATATAGTCAAAAAAGGTGGAACAGCTCCACTGAGATCTGAGAACGCAGCTTCATATGCTTTAATTAGATTACAAGTTCCTTGGAGCAGAGCTGTAGCTTCTACGTTTTGGTTCTTCATGTACCAAACAGAATAGTAAGTGGTCACCATGAAGCTGTATGAATTGGAGAAAAGTAAACAGAACAGAACTTTTTCTCCTTTCCCTTTTTATTATGTAACATAAATCAAAATAGTTTAGAGACATGCTATCAGAAAATCCTATGAAACAGAGAAGAACATATGTTCTAGAATTTGTAAATATGTAACACAAGAGTGCTTTTCATACCTACCCAAAAGATAAAAGCGGAAAACACCAACAGGGAAACATGAAAAATACAGGGTTTTTTTTTTTATACTAAGCATTTCATTACAGAGGAATTCAAACAGGCATGGTTAAATAGCAATATATTAAAACCAGGAGAGCCTTTCTAGTCATTTCAGTTTTATAAAGATAAAATGTTTTTTCCACCCACTGGCATATGCATACAATTATTATTCTTACTGGTAGTCATACAGAAATGCAATATGAATCAAGTCAGTCAGTCTAGTATCTAAGTATCTAGTATCTAAGGTATCTAAGGCCATCCTCTTGAGTGTGTGTATAGTTTGAGACACCTCCAGGCTCTACAGCTAAAAAGACAGCAAAGATTGCCATTCACAAGGCAACAGCAGTGCAGAATGTGTCCTTACGTGGACTCCCACCTTGGTTTTCTTTTCTAGGATAATTTATGACACTGCCACCTAGCCTTCTATCAGAGGAAATTTATTTTGCAGGTTTATTACTGTCTGGACAGGAAGAGAAGATCCATTGTGCTTATTACCACAGACTCTCAAATCTCTTGTCTCATTAAAATCAATACTAACTGTACATCATTCAGGTATGGCAAGTCATCCACCATCTCCCCGAACTGGCTTAGTGCTGTACAAATGCAGCACCATGCAACAACTCCAGCTGTTTCAACATTCTGTCTAAAGTCAACTCTGCTCAATTATTGCAAAGAAAAAGAAGGAAAAATGTTTTAAAAAGCCAGGGCATAAGCTGTTTAGGGCTGCTGAAATTCCATCTCTTCACTCAATGGTGCATTCACAGCTAGAAAAATGGAAAAGTTTTTCATGTATTACCTAAAGCTCCTGAACAGACTTTAAGGTTAGTCTCAAGCAGAGTTTGTTAAGATAGTTAACTGCAGAAGTGACAGCTAAATGGAAAACTGTGGCACATCAGACAGAGAACAAGACATGCTGGGGTAGGCTGGGACAGCCAGCTTGGAGCAACATTCCGGGTCATTATTTTTACTCAGCTTCAGGACCACAAGTCAACAATGTTTTGTCTTTGCTCCAGCCTTTTTCCATATAACCTGTTCATAATTACAATCAGCCAAGGCACTAATGAGGAACAAGACTCCACTGGAAACGTACTTGAGCAAACACAAGCATCCAATTCATATGGCTGCCAATTTTTGTCAGAAGTATTTATTTACTTATTTATGCTCTTTAGCCCTAACTCCAGCAATTTTAGAACAAATACCTCTTTCCCTTCCTTCAGTATGGATTTAAGCAAATCCAAACTGAGGGTTTGAGTTTTTCTTCTCAAACTTCTGGACAAGCTTAGATTGTTGATGGGAGAATCTAATATTAGCTTTCTCTATTGGAAGGTCACTAAAACATATTAGCTTGCTCCCATTTTGCATCTAAGCAAAAACTCAGGCCTTTAGAAACCAGAAATTTAGACTAGTCTGATTGTCCAAATCTACAGTCAATAGGGAAACAGAAACCTCCCATTCTATGACAGGGATCTAAATGAAGCAAGCTGAATGATCCCTTATCTTTCTTTTTGTTTATAAAGGGATCTGATATCACTGGATGAGACAATATGGCTATCTTTTAGATAACTGGTGGTTAAAGAGATGACAACCTTAATGCTTTATCAATATAGCTCTCTTGATGTAACCACCAGCACTTCTGTCTCTTTGGTTAGCATCTCTAGCATCACTATTTGCTCTTGCTGACCCCCCCCCCCCCCGCCCCCGCCATCTGTATTGAAGCAGAAAAACTTCTGGTTTTGATTTGTTTTTAAGAAAGAAAACAAAGTCACAATGTACTAAAAGGGCATTTTATCACAAGTTGCATCTTGTGAAATTAAACAAATCTCAAAAAAACCTCGCAAAACCCCATCAGCCCCCTCCCCTCCAAGCTGATTACAAACATTGAGCTTATTAGCTATTCACTTAGTTCTAGACAGCTTTAAGCAAAGACTTACAGCTTTACTAGCTCCTGCCTCACATACTTGAAACATGAAATCCCAGTGAGACAGTGCTAAATGTCAGAACCACCTAGCCAAGCCCTACAAATTAACCACCTTACCAGATGTGTAGGCAGAAGGGTCCAAAACCCCAAAAAGCACTTCTTTAAGAACATCTACATGGTAGTTGGAAGCACAGTCCAAGTATCTCAACTTCAACAGAAGAAATGTCCAGAATAGAAGAAAAGGCCATTTTCTATTCCCCGTTATCACTGATTTACAAAGAAGCAAGATAACACAGCCTTCAAAATCTCTTCCCTTAAATAACTTCCTCTTGTGCAAGGCAGCTATTCATTTAACAGCACTTAAGTAATCCCTCATACAGCAGTCATCAGTTATGGCAGTAGGAGAGATTTTTTAAAAAATACCTTGCATTCTGACAGACAGTTACCAAACGCTACAATCCCTAAAAAACCCATGAGGGGATAGGCCAGGAAATAGAGTTTCTCAGAAGCTTCTAGTTTTATAAAGTTAACTTTTTTCTCCTGGATTAGCTGTTCTGGTTGTATTTGCATTTTAGACAATCTACTTAACTTCTTGGCAAAAACTTAACAAAGTAAACGTTTTTACAGTAACCAGACCTGCTTTGTATGAATGCATCCTGCAACATTATAAAGCACAACTGCAAACAACAGAATCAAACCACAACTTACTAAAACTATAAATTGCTATGCATAGATGGGACTGACTTTTTTCCAGATAGGAAAACTCTGAATACATGTGAATACTGGAATATATTACATCTAAATTGAGCTTTCCACTACTAAAAAGTTTTCTCTAACAGTAACAGTGATACACCCCAGTACATGCAACCTGACTGACATATTCATTAATGATTTAGGAATCTGGCTTCTCTTATCTCAGAGCTCTCAGTATATTTCCTGGCCATTCATTAGACTACGCTATACACTTTTAGGGATGACTTGGTTTTTTACCTTGTACAGAACTAAAGCTTTGGCTATGCATGAATACAGGACTGGATATAGGACTAATGTAACAAAAACACTACACCTGTTTCTTATTTTCAAAGGATGCAGCCTTTGCAAAGAAATATGAAAGTTCGGATCTATCCCCATGCAAGAAATAATCAATTTAATTGTCACCAGATCACTTAATTTGATGGTGAGAACTGTAAGTGTCACTCACTGAACAAAATCAGCTGCAGTGGTTTAAGTGCGTGTAAAGCAGCATTGGCAGAAGTTTGCATTTCACCCACCTGTTTTACAGAATGGTGTGTTAGTGTAAACCCAATTTTATTGTTGGCTTAAGAGAACAGAACAAACTATGACCTGAAGTACCTATGGATAAAACATGTTCTGCTTTGCCTGTGTGTTCCAAAGACTGTCTGCTCCAATAGAGAAATGGGATGGAGAAGCAAGGGAAGAAATATTTTATACAGCTGAATGTTCCCATCTGCCAAGGTCTTTTAAAAACAAAGAAAAAGGAAGTGAAAACCAACCCCACTACATCTTACCATTCTAGCCCCAAACCCACCAAACACCACCCTAAAAAACTATGAGAAATTTGCACATAAAACATTGCTCAAGTTCTGTAAAATGCTCCAACCTGTGCTAAATCTTACATCTGCTGAAATAACGGGACTCCAAAAAAAGCAAAGCACAGAGAACTGACTAGATGTAGGCTGCAGGTGGGAGGCTAGTTAAAATGCCTGTGCTAACAGTTGCTCTCTATTTGCCACTCACTTTTTGATTACTTTCTGCCATATTGCTTTTCCCATTTGTTTTTATTATAGATGCATCTGGAGTATTACAAGTTAATAATTTTTAAGATAAACAAGATGCTAGCTTATCTTCTTTAGTAATAAAAAAGGTGAAAGTTAAACACCAGCTGCAGATAAAACACAATAACAGGCATAGGTTCTAGATAGGATAAAATAAAACACAAAACAATTCTGTAATGGAATTATGGAAACATTACTTTTCGTATGATGCGATAAAGATTCACCAAGGAATGACAGTAATTCCTCCACAGGAGCACTGCATGAGTCACTCATTCAAAAAATGAAGTTAATGTCTTAGTAAGCAAACACAATCCCCAAAACAACTACCTTCTAATTATAATATTGCATATTCCTAGGGATATCTTAGCAACAGTTATTTCATTCATTACGATTAGAATTTCTAAACATAAAATATGTTCAATCTTAATGCAATGCAAAATAAAGGTTAGAAAGTGAGAGTAAATGATCTGAATAACACTTAGATAGGGTGGTGAAAATAAAATATAACCAAATGGATTTATAAAGTTCATAGAGTAGGTAAGGACCATTGTCATGTTTACAACAGAGGTTATGATAAGATCCAGCACACAAGACCAATGTAACCTTAAGATTCAGGCATACAGAAAGTTACAACAATAGGAAAAAAAACCCCCCAAAATCCAAAGGATCACTCAATTCATTTTTATCAATGACACACAAATGCTCGAACAAAGCTACCCTTTCTATAAAGGAGCAATTTCTGCTTAGAATTTAGATCCTGCACACATAACAATAAACCACTATGTTTTTATTTTTAATGCTATTATCACCTTTAAAATAAATGCTATTATTTTCTTTCTCTATATAAACATATAATAGAACATGACAAAAAGCAAGCTATTGACTAATGTCTGAACACACTGGTAAGAAAAGGTGATGTAGGAAGGAATACGCAGAATCCTTAGGAAGAAAAATACTTTGAATAATAGTAAAATCATTGCTATAGAAGCTCTTGTGCTGAAGAGATCCGAGAGCAAAACTAAAAAACAGGTTCAAAACAGCTGATCTGCGATACTCTCAAAGCACACCATGCACTTGCTTCAACAGGACCATCTGCATGAGCAAGTACTACTAAAATTCAGAAAACACTAAAGAAATGGGCTCAAAGGAGATGAGAGGATCATCTTGTGCAATAAGATGTATACAGAAGGAATTAAATGGAAAAAAAAAAAAAGTATCACAGTTATCAGGTTGACATATGCTGCACGTATCCCAGTCAAGCACCCACTGCCTCGATGTAAATCACACGAATAGTCTGAGATATGCAATGAAAATGAATTAGTGATGCTTATGGGTTGTGATCTGCTATGTGCGTGAACTATGCTGCAGACATGTCCTAAGTGTTTTAACACTCAGCCAACATGAGGTTCTGGTATTTAGAACTGACAATAGTGTTACAAGTTGAGAGCACACAGTGTCGGGGGACAATATTTGTCATTTGTATCTCACACCTCCCGTCTGCTAAACAGCTACAAGCTCTAGATCATGTGGTCCACTAATAATCAAGACAATTGCTACCAGCTTCATAATTTGTACATAAACTAGGCACATCTATTTCAGAATATAGCAAACTGTAGTGCCTCCCATCCCCTACCCCAATTGCTGGGTTAAAGGTTCAGATGCAATTAAAAAACCCACCAAAACAAAACAAAAAACCCCCACCATACATCCCCCCTCCCCAAACCAGTCACCAAACCAGTCCCACTGACTTCTGTGGAATGATGCTGACTCGAAGCATCTCACGGCCCAGCTGCCGTAAGTCAGGTAGCCAAATTGTTAAAACTAGAAAATATTAAACGAAATCCTGAGAAGAGTCCCAGACTTTCTATCTGGAATACTGCTGCCTCCTCTTCCTCCTCCCTTGTCCCCAACATCTGCTAGTACAGTGATCTTTCCCAACAACCACGAAAAAAATGTTTCTGCCTGGAACAACAGGAGTGCTGTACTGCTTTCACAGCTAGTTTTTCAGCCCGTATTTCTGAGAAACAGAAGTTTAGGTGAAAAAAGCCCAGAACATTTCTGGTGTTAATGCTCTTCAGTGGGGAGCCGGCTGACTTCAGTTATGGCCCACAGCTCAAGAGCTTTTCTGGCTTAGGGAATTAAAAGCATTTTTCTCAGCTGCTGAGGAGATCACACGACCCTGTGTACATCATGTCAGGCTAGAGGAAGACTATGAATCATTCAAGAACCTCAATTTTCTTTACAAGCATTCAGTCTGTCAGAGTGAACAAAGCAGGCCAAGATGGCCTCATATGGGATTAAGAGGAGACCTTCACGATGGAGTACACTGCTCTTTTATGACAGACTTCACATCATAACTCCTTGGAAATGCTAGCACAGGAGAAAACAAAACAAAACAAAACAAAAACCAAAACACCAAACCAAGCAGGAATTCCACCTTGTGGTTGACAGCTGCTACAACTCGGAGGAACTAGCCGGAATTTGGAACTCATCAAATTTGTTGCAGGAGACATTACTCTGATAGCATGTACAAAGAGTTTGAAAGGAACATTCCAAGCATGCTTTAGGAGTTTCTGTGTCTGCTGTGACAGCTAAGAAACCCAACTGCATAGCTTCCAAATAAATAAACCCTCTTAAATAAATAAATTACTCCAAGAGCAAAACCACAAGTCTAAAAGTAGTTTGGTTGAGGATGTAACGACTCCTAAAGTTCTGCCACTTATCTTCAAGCCCTACCCACCATATCTTCAACTCACCTAAACATCTGGGATAAACAAGAAAAATATGAGGCCACACACGGTAAGTCTTCAAGTATTCATCAAGAAAAGCAGGTGATTTTAAAAAAGCCTAAGTAATTGGCTTGCTATAAATAGAAATAATTAATTTTAAAAGGTACATTATAAAAATATCCAAAGCTTTTAAAATATTGTTTTCACTGAGATTCACATGAAGCTTTGAGCATTCTGTTCTATTTTGCTGCATAAGATGCACCCTGGGTTGGATGGTTTTGTGTTCTGAGTCACCTTGTGCACTGCCTTCTACCAAAGCTTCTTGTTCAATCAATCCTAATGGTTTTGGGGAGAGTGCTCCATAAAAAGTTAATATTGATGTAGAGCATTTTCCTCTGTCCTTTTCTGATGACTTGTGGATGCAAGGTTAGCATGAAATAATTTTTCTTGATTTTAATAGAACAGTGGCAGTTTTATCCTATGAAGCTTCCTTCTGAAAATAGATTTTTGATGGTAGTCTCACACTTTTTTGGAACACTTTAACACTTTAACGCTTACTTTAACTTTGACAAAAATGCAAAGATCTTTATGGCCAACACCTTTTGCCCACGATGTTCTGCACACAGCTTTGCTTGTACAGTATTTTGCTAAGTTACGGTGTGCAAAAATGAGATTAGTACTTGTAGTGAACTTGTTGGGATGTTTCAAAAGCTTAGCATTCCAAGTTCTTAAATCTCACATGAAATGCATGCAAAAGCAAATAAAACCCAACCAAATATAATCCTACCTCTTTCCCCTGGGCACAAGAGGTGAGGGGGGCGAGGAGGGAACCAAGAACAAATGAACCTAGGAACTATTATCATCTAGTTAAGCACGGGCAGAAATTAGATTTTACAAAACGTCAAACCAAAATAAAGTAAAATAAACTCCCTGAAAAGCCAGACAGAGCTTACTTCTATCACCCACTGTAGATAGAAAATTAAGTGCCTACATTAAAAGTTTGTGCTCTCTTATTCAGGCATTCTGGACAGGAACGAATTCCTAACTTTGGAGCTGTGGGAGAATTTACCCCCTTCTTGCCTACACAGTGGTCTAAAACTCTTGCTACAGAAGTGGTTATAAAAGCTTGCTATACTTTGTATAAGCTTTTATTTTCTTTTCCTGTAGTGTTTGTTATGTTTGGAGTGTATAAAAACCTTTTAGACCCTCAGATACTATGGTCTACTGCTCAATGGATCAGGAAAGGGATCACTGTACCTGAACTATGTGGCTGGCAGCTAAGATAATTAATTTGCAACGGTGGCCTTAAAATTTGTCTTAAGAAAGCAAGCAGGGGTTTTGTGGCTAAAAATCATTCAATTTTCTATAAAGCCCTTAAACCTCCCTGTGTCGAGGTGCTTCCTCTGCTCACTGTGAGAGGAAATGATCCTAATTTCACATTTCTTACCACTTTACTGTTACTCCACCCATTGACAGTTTTTCCTTTCATCGCATGCACTACGCTCATTCACTGCCGGTGAAAGACTGCATTTATGGATGGTTTACATCCTGCTAATCTCTACGGCATTCACACAGTGTTACCTCCTGCCACAATACCCTGACTATACCTGTCACAAAGACAACACGTTCACTGCAGGGGAGCACAGTACAAGGTGGACAGAGGACAGACTTCAGCACCATTTTTAAACTATTAAGTATTTTACTCTCATTGTATGCAGTTACAACAATGCTTAAAGTTTCTGATCTGCAGCACAAACTCTCCCAACATTACTCTAGCATCACCTATGACTTCCCAATGAACAGTATGTACTCTGAGAATGTTACTGTCTCTGTCCTGAGAGTTGTGCGGACAATAATTAAAAATCAAAACCACATGAAAATTGCTCAACAGAACCTCCAGAGAATTGTGGTTGAACAAGAGCTGGGGATATGTGAACTAGAAAATCAGTTCTCACAGGACTGAGTTTTCTTCATGTCTTTTAAGCTTGTAAGTTTTCTGTGCAGTAACAGATGCACAAACAGGATGCAATTCTTGTACTCAAACTATCTGTGTATGAACAACTGGAATACATATATAGACTCAAAGGTTGTCTTCAATTTATTTAGTAACATAAGCAATCTTCCAAAACTGCATAAACTGAAGTTTCCTATTGCTTAAGAAGAAAGTTATGTAGAAAAGCCAGGAAGTAAGAACAGTACTTGGGGAAATGCAGGAAGCATAGAAATTATTAAGGGGAACACAAATTTCAGACAAACCAACAAACGAGCAGAGAGAAGCTATAAATGTCTGTACCAGTGAAGGGAGCCACCTTTCAGATAACTCACGTGCCGAATGACCGTGACTGGGTACATGTGGAAGAATTACACTTAATTTTTCAAGGCTTTTTACTGGAAAATTTCTTAGGCTCTATTATATGCACTGTTCCCTTTGTAATTATTACACTTACTTCTACCACTAATAACGTGCATAAATCTACTGTTTGTCATGTTCATAAACCACTTAATAAACCTCCTCTGAAGGAAGGAAATCACACTGCTTCAAAATTCACTAACTTGGAGAAAGAGGGGAAAAAGAAGCTATTCTTAGCATATACACATCACTCCTAGTCCTCTGACATATCAGCAGTGGTTCAACCAGAAGCGATGTGAGAGTAAATGCATATGGCACCTGCCTGGAAAGGTATTTGAATAAACATAGATGTGCCCTGACAGCTACTTGAAACATAAATACTTCCCAAGGTGAAATCCCAGTAGTGGCCAATCTGTCAATAGCCAGCATTACTGTATATCTAGAAAGGCATTCACCTACCACCAAAAAAGGGTGATATTTGGAATAGACTATATTAGGCACTCTGCACTAGTGATTCTGTACAACAGGATCCCAGACAAGGAGTGGACAAGGTTTACAGACTGCAATGAGAGTGGATGTTAATTTTCATATAAATATAACAGCCTTAGTCAGCATATGGTCGGAATGCCATGACTGTAAGTGGACAAGATACTGGTTTTACATCTCATCCAAAAGGCAAGCAATTGGTATTTCTGGAACTGCAAAAAACAACATGAGAAAGCAATGTAATATTTCAGGTTTTTAAAACACTACTTACTTCCTTCAGTATTTAATGCAAAAATTAGCTACCTATCATAACGTGTCAATGGAAACAAAATAGATGAAGTGCAGAGTGAAGTGCAAATCTATACCTAAAAAACTTTAATCATTCCTCACCTGATCTTCTTCTCCACCACCTTCTTCATCATATTTCAGAATGTTGTCCCTCACATCATCTTCGGGATCAATCAAGAGCTGCTTTGCCTGACGCTCTTTATCACGGCGTTTCATCCATACCACAAACATTAGAACTAAAACTACATTGCAAAAAGGGAAGACACAAAATCACATCTTTATTCTGAAGCACAGCCATGGAATATTGTACAAATTTAACACCAAGATTTAAAAAAAGAAAAAAGCCAAGAAAGTTGGCTTTGACTGCTCCGGATGAGGTTGAGTTTTTTGGGGTTATTTTTAAATAAAAAATTTCACAGAAGGCAGCTTAAGCAAGAGATGTTTAAACTCAGGCTACTATAGGCCATTTGATTTGGAAATCAATCATATATTCAAGATCATAAGCCACAAATCCATTCCGCATCTGCAAAATAAACTTGCCATGAGAAGAAGAAAGACCAAGCTTCATAAACCAGTGGATTCAGAAGGAAATCTCTCCAGTTGTGGCAAGAATTCTAAAAGATTACATTATTTACACTTTTTTCTGCTATGTCCCAAGAATATATAGCAATTTATATAGTTTAAGTAATTCTGCTGTTTCGACATCACCAAGCTTAGGCTATTTTGGCATATGGCTCAGCAGTCCATGAGAACAGACTACGTTGTTGCCTAAGTTTAGATTTATGTTTTTCTAAACAAGCAAGAGGACTCAAGGTTTATGAAAATGCAGCAGCATTCAGAGCTATATATTTTTAATCTTTAAACTCAACAATTTCAAGTTATATTGTTTGTTTACAAACTGAAGCTGTTAAAGAAAACTGAATGAGAAACAAAACAGAAGAAATGTGAGTAAATGAATTTCTCATACAATAGCCATGTTTCCAATTACAACCATCTTCATGGAAAGAAATTCCAATGTATCTAGAATGTCAATACATGAAGAATATCTTAAAGGATTTGATAGTTTCAATAAGGCTTTATTAATTCAATACCTAACATTTTAAGAGTATCTTGTATCAAGAAAATAATTGTACTGTGCATCTGTACAGCCATGGGCTTAGCTAGGCTCAAATACTTTTTTTTTTTTTTATTTTTTTTTTTTTAGTTACTCCTTTTCATCATTTTGTATGTTCTGGACTGGTGCACAGTATACTCTTAACAGGTTAATCCCTTACTTGTGTTCCACCACAATCAGAAATCAGTTAACCATGATGTGTAGAAGAGCTAGCATCTAATTTACTACACTGGACAGACACTTAGTCATGATGTTTAGTCATTTCCCTTACTGAATGCACTTGACACAAAAATAAAATACTAGCACAGCTTTATGTAGTACTTAAACAAACATACACATCTCTGTTCCTGCATGGCTGCCTGCTTGTTGGGTCTTATATGAAGGGGTGTGATGTATTACTTTCCAAAATCATCAAATAGCCTACTTGCATTAGTCTGAAGCACAACAGCAGTAACACCAGAGCCCTCCTTAAAGGCACTGATACCCGCTGTGGGTGGTGTCAAATCACACAGTACCAGCAGCACAAGAGAGACTAGATGTCTAGGGGTTAATCACATCTTCAACCTGGTCACTCACTGGCATAACATAACAAGTGCCCATGGGCATAGATGGAGAATCTCTTTCACAAATGCACTGTGGGGCTTGGCTGCCATGCAAGTGCTAGTTATGATCTGTCTCACAGACTCCTAATCCTTTACCATCAGAAAGCTTTCATACTTGTCCAAGACATTAAACTATGCAGCAACAATTCTTGGACTTGGGTCTTTAATCACTCCCCCATCTTTGTCAAGGTATGTGGGACTAAAACAAGATGGTACTTGCAAAACAAGAATAAAAGAGTTAGGATAAGAGATCTATCTACTCACTGAGCAAGATGATGATACAAAGTAGAATTGCAATGATGGCACCAGTGCCCAGACCTGCGCCAACAATCCGGTCAACATCAGTACAGTCTCCATTTATGTCACATTGGCAAACTTTCACTTTCAGCACAGAAGTGCTAGATGCATGTGGATTTCCAGAATCTGTAATTACTATGGGCACATCGTAGATACCAGCTTCCAGGAATCTGATCCTTAAAGAGAGCTGGGCATGATCACCTGTGTGTGAAAATAAGGCACTTGTTAAAAAGTAATGTACTGCTCATGTGGGATTAAAACAGTATTGGCAAAAATGGCTCATCTTTGAGCTCTGCATTAACTTATTGTTCAACGTGACACTCAGGATAACAGACTACTTTATTACTGTGAACACCTTTTCTCTCAAAGTTTCTTTTTCTTTGGGGAACTTACACTAAGGTACTTTCCTGTTCATATTAATCAAATTCATGTACGTTGCGAAATAACAACAAAGTAAAACACACAAATGCACATGCGATAGTTTCTTTAAAATTATTAAGATTTCTATAATGTTAGTTACCACTAATTCGAACAATGGTCCAATTCCTCTTAATACTAGCAGGTGTGTCAGGCAGCTCAAAGGCAAAAGGGCCTGCATTTGGATCTATGTCAGGGTCTACAGCAGTGATGTTAATAGCGTTAGGCTGTAGTGTTTCACAAGTTGTGGCTTCTTTCGGGTTCACTTGGGGGGCGTTATCATTGATGTCCAGCAGGTATATCTGCAGTGTGCCAGTTCCGCTCATTGGGGGAATTCCTTCAAGAAAAGAAAATGGTATTCAGTCTGCTTCCAACTGCAAAGTTACTTAAATGAAACTACACTAACATTTTTCAATTGCCATGTACAAATGTTCACATCAGCTTTGGGATTCTGTCTTTACCAAGCCAATCTAACACTGTCACTGCTTGTGCTAACACACAAATTCTTACGTAGTCTGTTCTGAGGAAAAAAATGCCCTACTCGGCAAAATTCAGCAAATAACTGCAGATGCATGGATCAGGGACCCAACCACTTTACTGACCAGACAGTCAGTTCATCTCCAGAGATGGCCCACATCAAATGCTTCAAAGAAAAGGTGCAAAATTGGCATAGTTTATCCTCTAGAGAAATTATTTTGTAACTTTGAAGAGTTACGATCACCCTTTACCAGAAGTGTGCTATTTAAATTCTTTTTAATACTGACTTTCAGCACACTACTTCTAGACATTCTTGCTATCCATATCGAATGTGTGATGCTTCCGTAAACCTTGCTAAAGTCACACTTTTATATGAACATGTGGCACTGAATTTCTCAGTATAATTAGCAATGGTTCTTATTCCGCCCCCACCCCCCCATAATCTTCCATTTAATATTTTTCTCCAGAACAGAGCCAAAAGGATAGAAATAGTTGATCTAGCTTTGTTATACTGTTTCAGTTTGCAAAATTTTACCATTTGTCTTCTCTCCAAGGTAAATAGCCCCAGTGTTTCAGTTTTCCTCTCTAATGCAAGAAAGTTCCTAACCGCACCTGTCCATCTTTCTGGTATCAGCTATGAACAGTACAGCACTCCAGCCAAAATCAAAGGACTCATTTCTGAGCAGAGATTGTTACCTGTCATTAACAAACTGACAATGAAAAGACACTTTTCCCTCTGTACTGCTGTAGTCTGAATGTGGAAAAATACCCCTCCCTTACCACATTACTCCTGATAAAGTCCACTCATGCTGTGCATTCAGTCAGTCTACTGCACTCCTGTGCAGGTTTTTTCAGTTTCTGTAAACTCAACTAATGTAACTAAGCCAGTGCCTTTCTCCAAACTCATAGAATTATTTTTCAGCCCATTTCCTGAATAGCTGGGAAATACACATAAGTTTGATACTAATACAGACTTCCAACTGGATCTATTCCAAGCACATTGCTCGGGTAAAATTGAATGCCATTCAACCACGCAGAAGAAAGCTTTTTGAAAAAATACACAATGTTGATACCTACCATTATCAGAAGCAAGAAACGTTGCATTATACATATTGTTTTGCACATATATTGACTCTCTGTCCAAAACAGCTGTAGTAGTTATTTGTCCATTAACAGGGTCAATTTTCAGCCAGTTTGCAGGATCTGAAAGTTTTGAGTACCTGTGTATTTGACCACAAGTTGTGTTATTTATCTGCCAACATAAATATTGACAACAAAGACAATGTAAGTATTTTAATTTGTATTCTGAACACATTTTTGGAATTTGAAGACAATATTTCACAGATTTCCAATTACTAAGCCTTATCACTAAAATTTTTGAAAATATGTATTAAAAACAGTCCTACATTAAGATTCTTGAAGTGCCCTGCCATGTAAGTTATCATGTAACTGGAGGAAATCATACAATTATCATAAACAATATAACATTCATACTCAGATTCAATTAAAGTATTCATTAAGGATCCCTCTTGCTTGTTATATACGTACAGAGCTGTTCATACTAACTCTTATCTTATCAGAGCGCTGAGAGCAGGAGAGAGTTAACAATGGATAAAGACCATTAGAGTAGCATTAACTCGCATTATTCTAACGCTTCCAATATCACTTAATTTTTTAGAGGCCCTGGTTTTACTGCATGCTTATCATCTTAATTTGAAAGAGGAGTGTCTTTCAAAACCATCCTTCTATCTGATAAATTTGCCCTTTGACATTAATCAAGTGCAAGCTATCTTAGGTCATTAAAAATGCATATATCCTTAAGTCCTCACGCTATCATGTCTGCGATGGCTCTGTCCAGACATGAGCAAAATATAGGCAACAACTAACCAAAATTAAGGGAAAATAAAATTGCAAGAACCTTGATTTTGGAAGGAAAGACAAGAAGCAAGTTCTGGAGTTTCCTCTACATGAGCTAAAAAAGCTGTTGGATAAGCTAGGAACCCGAGTCCTGGCCCAAGGCTAGTTGCTGTGCCTTAGCTTTGCAGTCAATGACCATGTTTTAAACAAGGTATGAGAAAGCATGCTTTAAGATTTCCATGTTTTCTTCTCTTAACTTTTCTCATAGTTTTAGACATTTGGCAAATTATGATCAAATTATGATCATAGCTATCAGTACAAGAGTTCACAGATGGACAACAGCAGCACTTTGCATTGCTGGAGGATAAATAAGAAGAAATCCCTTCAGATTTGGTCAACAATCTGATGTGGTTTTGCTGCTGTGTCAAAATTACCGGCTAATTTAAACTGCAAATGATCTTAGTTCACACAAGCACGTGTCTGCTCTGACTGAATTTGTTGGGATGCCATGTATACTTTAACACAGATGCATAACTTCATTCTACCTTGAAGGAGAGGGACTTGGCATTAGAAGATGAGCCAGTTTACAGATCTATGAATGCTGGTCGGGTCACCTTCTCTACAGCCAAAAATCTCTTTAGAGATGCACAAAAGCCACAGGAGGCATTGGTATAGCTGTGTGCTATGGTAAATGCAGTCATTTCATATGCAGTCTCTTCGCTCCCCTACCATTCTGTAACACGGATATTGCATTCCAACTGTTAAATAACTGCAAAATGTTTATATAGACCTTAGAGAGGTTTGCTGCATGTAACGATCTGGGTCCTGAGCAGTGAAAGTTGTCAACATGCTACCAGCAAGCAGCCCTTCTTCTTGACGTACAAGCTTAGGGTTTGGAACAAAATATGGGCTCTCATTCACATCTATGACCGTAATGGACACAGTTGCTGTTGACTGAGGAGGATGCTGAATTCCCTTAGCCAAAGGCACTTGATTTTCTGCAGCTACAGTAAGTACAAACATCCTGTTGGTCTCGAAGTCAATAGGCTGGGAAAAACAAAGAGCAGGAAGTGTTAACATTTACTCACAATAGCAATGGACACACACTAACATTTTTACTTTAAAGCACATTTTTAAATGTTACTTGTACTGCTCTTCTCAAAAATGAGCAGAGAGCCTGAAGAGAACCAATATATGTAACACCTCAACATGAGACTGGGTTGGGGTTTTGCTTAGCAGCAGCAGCAGTTTTTAAGTCAGAACAGCTAGAAACCTGGTCATTCTTGGATTTAACTTACTCTGGTACTGCATTAGAGGTAACTGAGGAAACAAGTAGTTTCATCAGAAAATGATGTAGAAACTCCCAGCTCTGTGCCAGGCACTCATGTGAGCAGATGTGCCTCCTGTGGAGCTCCTCTCCTGGGGAGAGAAACCTGCCTCTCTGTTATGAGGACAAAGGCTTCCTTCAAACAAGATCATGACCATACCTAGCCCCACAGATCAGAGATTCCCATGCCATTAATGTTTCAATAGAAAGACTCTTTGTAATCCCAGCTAATCCTACTTCTGATATACCTACAGCTCCCATCTTCACAGTCGAGACAACCTTCAGTTTGGGGACTTCCTCACTGACCCAGAAGCCCAACTTAAGGAGTAAAACCAGTTTGAGGCTAGAGTTCCTCTGTCGTGCTGCACAGGGGTGGGCCATTCCCTGAGACCTGATTCACCTTAGTACTATGCACTGTACTACTCACACTGATTCTAGACTTGAAGGAACCCTGTACCTTACAGGGGCAGTTGGCACATGACAGTGTGAAGTCAGTGACAAAAGACAATCCAATCTTCATTACAGGTTGACAGATCAACTCATTGCACTGCCAATAAAAAATGTTCCAACTCTTCCCATGTCTGGGTGCTTAAAGGAGCGCTACAAAGCACAGACACCCACATAATTCTTGCTAGAGGAATGCAATATAACAATTGGTTCCTCTGGGGAAGTGCAGTTATAAAACAGAGACAGTTCTTAAAAAAAAAAAACCAAACCCTAGTGTGAATTACCACTATAGCTGTACAAAAATTGTATCTTTTTCTCACCTAGATACTGAGAAGATTAAAAAAAAAAAAAGAGGAGAAGAACGAAGAGGGGAAAAAAAAAGAAGCGAATGTTTTAATTTCTAAATGGGAACATTGGCATCTCACACTTGACTTCGTAAGTGGATCAGCCAAAACCAGAACAGGCCAACTCAGAGATGAGACACTTATCAGAGGGCCATGAGGAAAGGTGGCTACTGCCTGGAAGGTTTAATTATAGAACCACATTGTTGTTATCACTTGAAATAAGTCACCCCTCAACACAGAGCTATGTTGGCTAGAGAATGAAGACAGACAGGTTATTCCATAAAAGGTATTTAAATGAGGTTTTAAAAATAGCCAGTCTTTAAAAGCCTCTTGTAGAAGTAGCCTCCCACCTATCACTTTTTCCTCTCTGATTGTGCCTTGACTGCCTATATCTGTTCCTTAATGGGAACATGTTGACATAAAAACCACAGACAACAAGCATGACTACTAATAGATGCCAGGAGGTAGGAAGCTGTTCCTTTACACTAGCAACAAATACTAAACAAATGCTTTTTCACAGACAAATTCCTATCTTTTGGCAAATAAAGCTTCAAAATCTGTCACTTTCAACAACCTAGACTAATTTTTAAAACTGATCAGTTGGAATACTACTGACTGCATAAGCAAGGAAACGCTCCAAGAGATGATGCCTAACTTCCACAAGACAGACGGTGCCCATCCATTTTACTTTCCAGGCTTGTGCTGGCCTCAGGAGTTCACATTTTTCCCCCCTCAATGTTCTCTGACTTATTCCATCTCTTACCTTCACAACAGTCACCAGCCCATCGTTGCTATTGGGATCAGTCAGGATGGTAAATCGACCTGTTGGGTCTCCTCCGGTCATTCGGTACATCGCATTCCACGCAGGCGTGTGGGGCTGATCTTTATCTGTTACCGTCAGATTTGCTACGATCACATCCACCCTGTTTTCGGGTACTTCCCCGTAGAACTGCAAAAAATCAAGAAAACATTTTACCTCAGTTGCAGAAGCACAAAAGAGCCATGCCATACTGAACATTCATCAACATTAGGGAGTGCATCTCTCTTCACTGGAGCTCTGACAATTTATCTAACAAAGTTTACCTGAGGCCACCCAGAAAACTGATGGTTTGATTCCCTTGTCAGCTTTTGCCTTTTGGCCTAAGCAGAATACCGTATCTAAGGGATACATTCTGCACATATTTCAATTCTGCCTGCCGGTACACTATTTAATAAGTCATAAATATTTACTGTCTGTGAATATAATGAGAAAAGTGGGGAATGGTTATAAACATGCACATCTTTCAGTTACTCCTACCCTGTACTTACAGTCATGGCAGTGAACTCTGGAGGATTGTCATTGACATCTGTCACAGTGATGACAGCAGTTGCTGTGTTTGAAAGACCATATGTTGGGTTTCCTTCCATGTCCGTAGCTTGAATTATTAATGTATATTGTTGTACTTTCTAAAACACAAAATGACATCAACGTAAGTTTTAGACAAAACTAACATTACCATAGGACAGCAGGTGTTCCCAAAATTGCACTTCGCTAAGCAACGGAGCCTATCACACTGTTTATTCTAGTTAGCATCACCTGAAATGACAGAAGCAAAGTTTGTGCCACAGGAATACAGCACCAGGATGCATCTAGCTATACTGAACTACTGCTTGATATTCTTCAAATATCAGAGACAAGGACAGACTGTCTGCTTCCTACTCTTAAAAATCAAACCCACTTTATACAGTTAATGCTATTATCACAGATTTAACAACGCTTTTCAAACGGGGAAAAAAACCAGAGTGCAGTTTATACTAAAACAGGGTAAGTCCTCAAAAGCATTTAAGAGAACTGAGCCAAGGTAGGTTTGTTGGCCAAACAGCCACAACTGCCAAGGTTTTGTTTCAGCCAAGCCCAAGTATAAAACTGCTATTCCAACTTCTTCCAATCACCATGGAAACCGAAGATGTCAAGACTAACAGAGATGAGTAAGGGCAGTGGGAGAAAGGGGGAGGGAACAACCACACGGGCTATTTCCATAAATGTTAAGCACCCCTGACGCAAACGGCCGCCGCCACCACCACCTCGCCCCCGCCTGCCCCACTGCCATCACTAATGGCCCTCCCCGCCAGGCTGGAGCCAGGCCAGGGCTCCCTCAGGCACAAGAAATGCCCAGCGGAGACCTGACCTCCAACTGGTTAGCTGTTTAAAACAAAGTCGACAAGGTTGTATTAAAAATATAAAATTAGAAAGATGGGGTTTCTGTGTGTAGAGTTGCTGAGAAGTTGACTTTAACTCGTTGAAGGTTTCTACCGTGAAATGCAAACACTGTGCGTGCTTTTTTCATTTACCAGTTCAGTTTCCTAGCTCAGAGAGCGCAAGGTGTTATCATTCAGTTCTTTCCAAAAGAAAACACACAAACATAAGGAGTTGCTATTACTCTGAAATATCACTTTCATGAATGGTTTACTAACACTGGCAAAAACCTTCTGGCAAAATAAAAATACTTCAAGAAAAGCATATTTTTCTCCCACTTGGTACCTTATTTTCTCCCACTACTTAAAGACTGGGGTATATGACAGATTACTTTTCATGGAAGCAGTTTATAAAAGGGACTATGGATATCAATACAAAAAACAAGCAAGGACAATTCCACTGATAATATCTAACTTTCGTTCCAATTTTGGTCAGACACTGAGACAGACATTAGAGATTTAACTGTTATGCATACTTCCAAGCAGCAAATATGAGCCACTGAATAAAAGAAGTTTTTAAAATAAGCTGTATGAATCTTTGTGTCCCACTGAAGATAATTTATGCTCATGTCCTCTTTCACAAAGGAAGCCTTACAACACACCCCAAATGTGTATTACTATATATGCATCCCACAGTTCTTTAAAAAAGCAAGACTAATACTATTTATATAGAAATGCAGTATATGTGTTTAATAATGCATAAATATGTATACGAATTCTGGCTTGGAAAATATACTTGCAAAGTGACCTTCAGAAGGCTTAAATAAACATCCTAAAGGTTTCCTTCATGACATCAACAAGAGAAGCAGTCACAAGGGAATCGAAGAAATACTTTCACCACTTTCATCCAGGAAAAAAAAATATACTTTACTTATTGTGAAGCAGTAAAATCTAGAGCAGTATTGAAGCAAGCCTTGCAGCCAGATGATTTTACGTTATTGAAACAGCAGGTGCTTCTGATTCAGCTGGGTCTTAACACATTGATCCCAAGAAGCAAATTTCATTAAGGGAACTCCATTATTATTACACAGAGACTCAACTTCCATACAATCTTCTTATTTAATTCCAGCAGAAGCAGCACACTAGAAACTTCCCCCACAAAGTGCCCCAAAAGACACGTATATGTGGTTTTGTTTGTTTGTTTTTCCCCCTTCCCAGCACTCACAGACAGAAGATCAACTGGTGGGAATGAAATTTCAGAAATCAACAAGCATACAACTTTCCAAGCATGGGGAAATTGGGGGAGGTAGCTCTCCTCTTTTTACTGCGGGTTGAGAAGCAGCCAGGAATAAGCAGTGGAGCACGTGTCAGCAGCCCACATGGAGACTTTGCAGTAACACATCCGAAAACGAACTGGCAGCTTCAGGAAAGAATGCAGACCTCATCAGGTCACATCTTTCCACTTCAACATAGGCCAAATAAAAGAGCACTTCACTGAATTAACCTCACGTGAGGCAGGAATGTCAGCATGTAAATTTTAAGTACCCTGCCTGACTTCTTTGCCACCTCCAGCAGTAAGGCAGATGTTTTAATGCTGACATGAATTCCACAGCAACAGCAGAAGAAATAAGAACAGCTGGATCTCATGAAACAGCATCTTTTGGGATAGCAAGTGAAAGATTTCTTCTGCCTTTAGCCAAGTCCCCTTACCTAAGCAACTCTCCTCCTGTGCATGTTAGCACAGATAACGCATTGTGCATGTTAACCTAAAATACTAGCAGATGAGGAATGCCAGAGGAACAATTTTTTTTTTTTTTTTTGAATGCCTACAACATAAATACCTACTCCTATAAATAAAGGGTCACATAATTTAAGAATTTAAAATTGTGTCTAGTATTTTATGAGCCTAATTAAAGCTTTACAAAAACAGTCAAGTCTTAGAGAAAAGGGCAGAATGGCAGAAGTGGGTAGCCCAGCTGAGGTTTGTGGACAACAAGGAACCTTGTGCAACAAGGCACTCCGCAGCCCACTGGCAGAAGACCTGCTCAATTCAGATCTGGCTTTCTAGACTCCTGGTCATTTTAATTTAACTGACTTCCACAAAATGACTGAGGAAATGAAGGAAGCAAAGCAGTGGCTTGGGAAGGAAACCATTTTATCTCATCTTAGTCTAATTTAATATTTTAATGATTTAACATTAATATTCAGTATGTGCAAGAAATGTTTATAAATACTCATTTGGGTATCAGTACAGTGATCCATCAGGAAAACTGATGGTAAATGACAAGGCTTCTCCAACTGTTAATGCGAGGGTCTAAGCTCCACAGACAGCTGGTTTCTTCCAAGTTAAATCACTCCGGTACAGCTAGTCACTAAGTAATAAAACTCAGAGTTATCACTGTGTCCTTCTGAAAGTTCACCTGTCAAAGATGACCTGGGGATTTTAAAAACAAGGGCAAAAGCTGCCCAGCATTCTTTTAATTTAATACGGCAATACTGTAAAGTTCAGGGTTTTCCTTTCCTCAAATCCATCCTCTTCAAAACTAACTTAAATAGAATGAATGTTAATAAAACTTTAAAAATTAATTGCAATATCTAACAGTCTGTTTAGCTTTTCAAATCTAATTGCCCCTTTCAAACTGAAATGCATCAGAATATTAATAACCAACCCAGAGCATCAGAAACTATTTTTGTTCTCCATTTTAAGTAAGTATAAGCAAACAGCTAAGAGCTGAACAGCAAATCCAGTTTAAAAAAACCTTCAGATTTGATGAGCTAAAATGAGGTTAGTAAAACAGAAGTTGAAACAAGATGTGTTGAAAAAAGATTTGTTTGGATTTTATAGTTTGTTTATAAAATTATGCTTATCTCTTGCGAAGTTTTCAAGTAGTTCAAAAGCACCGTTAGTCCATGTGACAGATCTGGAGTTGGGAGGGAAATATTTTTATTCCCATCTCACAGATGGCTGAACCAGAGGCAGTGGATCTGGCACCCTCCTTCTCCAGTGATGGGCACAGTGAAGAACTGTCTAGACAGAACGGGACTTGCCTAGCATGTAGCAGGGAATTACTGACAACGAGAGATTTTTTTTTTTTTTAAGGTTTTTGAATGTGTGTCTAGGCCTTGAGACAAGCCTCTATCTATGCAGCTTCCAATACTGACTGGTTATTTCTTAGAAATGTGCTTTTCAAATTTTAAAATCTGTAATATTTTTCTTGGTTTATTTTAATAAGCAAAATTCTGATCAGGGAATTAGTGCAAATTTAGCAACACAGCATCAAGAAGATTTCAAATATTTACCACCTCTCTGAAGAGCAAGGAAGAGGACAGAGGGAGGACAGAAGCTCTCCTGGAGCTTCCAAAATAAATGAAACACATAGCCAATTCCATTTTCCATCTACTCTTTGCCTATGGAGCTCAGCAAAAGGAAAGGGCTGGAGCTGAGGAACACCTCCCATCTCAGCACACAGGCCGAGCACTTGAGCTCCTCGTCTGCATGCATTGTTCTGCTTTAGTGTGTACTTGTTCTGTAAAAGCAAACAGGCTTTTGAGACAAGATCCCTTCCATGACCCCATGGAACCAAGAGTGACTACACGTACAGAACATGTGGGTCCAGTTTTCATCCCCATGCTAACTTCCTCTTTTCCAGGGAGAAAGTTCAGACCAGGGAGGGAGAAGTAGTTATAAGTTACTAGCAAAAAACGTGCTTCTTCACAATATTAAGTACAACAGGCCTATGGGATTAAGACCTGCCGTACCTCTCTGTCAAGCCCAGCTGCTACGGTGATAATGTCTCCAGTCTCGTTGTTGATTGTAAACATGTTTGGAGACGGGCTGCTCGGGGCCTGTGACAAGATTCTATATCTCAGCATCCCATTCTGTGCATTGGGATCATCAGCATCGATGGCAGTAACAGTCATCACGTAGGTTCCTAGCAGCAGGATAAATAATTGATGTTATATAAACAGTTTACTCAGATTACACAAGATTACTTACAAGCAATGCTCAAAGCATGTATTTCTTTTGGTAAACTCTGCACATTCCTTCTCTTACTTAAAACAAACTGGTTAAACCCAAGACTCACCAACAGAGTAATTAAAATACATAAGGAGATAAAAATACTTTGTGTTTATAAAATATCAGATCTGCTTATAACTGAAGCAGCTCCATAAACAATGAAATCCTACAATTCTGCCATGAATAATATTTCTGTAACAACAGAGCTTCTCACGTTTAGATAAAAACATTATTAATTGGGCCAAAGGAAATATACTTAATGTTCAGAATTGGTGCATATACTGATAGTGACTGAAAATCAATGTAAATAATACTCTTTCAAAGGTCTTTGAGACGCATCTCAAATGCCAAGTCAACACTGCAAAGTGAGAAAATACATTTCTTGTGCTAACCTTTCTAAAAAATTCATTTTGCACTACTGACAAATTAAGAAAGTGGTTTCAGCCATAGTGTAAACTTTAGTCTGAGCTGATTAGAATTTTAATGAGATATGCATAACATTTAGGGTTTTCTTGAGAATTCAAATGAAACTGATTTCAAATCCCAGCATTTCCTCCGAGATTCAGAACTAGAAATGGATCTGCTGATATTTCAGAAGTCTCTTATACTCTGACCTGTCAACTAAATGAACATCAATGGCTATCGTGAACTTAACTGTAAGAACTGTGACATTATAAACAAAATTTTGAAAAACAAGAACGTAAAAGTCATATTCTTAAAGGCTTCTCTGATTTAGTTTATGTAGATAATACTTTCTTCTTTTGGAAATTAATCCTAGCATGCTAAAAAGTGAATGAAAAGTAAGGTAAAATAATAAGTATCTGAGATTTTGCTCATCACACTAAAGACACCTTTGAAAGTATTACAAGGTCTGAAGGCACCCCCTTCATCACCTTCAAAATGATATTACATACATTTTTCCCCTGCCCTGCTTTGAAAGCCCATGTATTACCTGGCTTTGATCCTTCAGGGACTGTCCCATTCCAAACCTGATGTAAGAATTCAGGTCTATTGTCATTCATATCAATAACATTAATAACAATGTCAATAGGATTCTCCACCTGGTTTCCATTTACATCTACTGCGTGCGCTCTCAGCTGCAAAAATCATTAAAAGTATTAGAATTTGCACAACATACAGGCACAAATAGATACAACAATGGTGACTGGAAGTTTCAGGCCAGACATTTTTAGCTCAACGTATTTTGTTATCTGCCAGTGCTCCCTCATATCAACCTTTTAAGTTTTCAGGTTGTTCATGGAACTGCTGTTCAGACTTCTAAACTATTCTAAGTTCTTGGCTTATTTCTTTGATTTGCTGAAAATTATTTTGAATCATGTAATCTTGATTAATACCAATGCCTACTGTCACACATAATTGTGTTTTTAATAATGACCATTAGAAAAAAGACTCTAAAAATATGCAGATTTATATTAAATGACTAACAACTTATTAATGATCCGTAGGGAATGAACACTGGCATCACTTTTAAAAATTCTTTACTGATATTATGTATATTGAATAGACATGAATGCTTAGAAAAAGCATATAGAATACATTTGTGTTACCTGGAACACCAAGGTAGGGTTTGTGATAAATCACTGTCAGTAAACACACTGAAATTCCAGGCTAAAATTAAGCTAAAGTTTATGGACTGAGTTTCAATGATACTGAAACACTTAAATTTAATGCCCTGATTGTCAAAAAGGGCTGAGTAACTACCTTTGACAGTCAGGTTTACCTAAATCATCTTAAATTGGACAGCCAAAAAAAAAAAAAAAAAAAAAAAAAAAAGAACAGAACACTGTACTTTCTGAAAATGTAAACCTATGTATCCAGACCAGAGCCTGGCACCTGCTAGGCAAAAGAGCAACTTTCTCCTATAGCAGTCCTGCTGAAGCCCTATATATATATATATACACACACACACACATATCTTCTGGCTACAAACCTACTAGAAGGGAGCAAGAGGGCATTAGTAACTCAACACTCTGGAAATTACTCATAAAAATGTAAATTCCTAAGTCTGTAAATCTTGAATTGCCAATGCCAAATTCTCAGTAAAAACCTTACGGGTGCCGGAGCTGCTGTTCTCTTGTGACAGCCATTCCCCCCGCCTCCCCCCAAAATGCCTCCTGCTGAGTCCTCTGTTCTGGAGCAGCACTAGAAGGGCTTCCTGGAATGCAAGGCAAGGAGTGTTTTAATCCACGACATGCTGGAAGCTCTCTCTCTAGGAGCTGAGCGACTTCTGTAACAATTTCAGCATGGTCTCACAAAAGCAGAGACAACTTTAGGTCACAGCCTGGTCTCCCCCTTCCTTCAAACCTTCCTTTTCCACTAATACTGGAATCTGTGGTCTACTTTGTCCATTTCTTTAGAGCAAAGAATATCATTTTCATAAGCTGACAGACCTAATTTACAATTCCATTAAAATGCTCAGATTTGCCCCTGAAAATGAAAATTGGTAGGTTATTCTTCCCATCAATTTCTCAAATCACAGCTGCTGCAATTCTAATAGCAGTCACGTCCTAATTTAAGTTGCTGAATTAAAAGTAAACTTTTGGAAAATATACAGTACAGTGGAGACTGTAATTAATGGCCTGTATTTGAAATATAAGCTACAGTATCCATATTTCAATCTTTTACAATTACTTTATCTAAATACACTTAATCACTGTTTACATATGTTAATGTATTTAAGGTGCTTAAACATAGTAAGAGTTAGCCTTAGTAAGTACAATAAATAAAAATCTCCTACAAACTCTTCAAATCATATCTCATAGAAAACTAAATGCTGGCTGCTCAAGTCATGTTTGAAGCAGATGTTAATCTTCAATTTGATAATCTGATTTATGGTAAATTAAACTCTTACATGAAAAGAAGCAATCTGCTCCCGGTCTAAAGGCTTTGTCACAGACAGCTGTCCTGAGATGGGGTTGATGATGAAGATGCCTGTTGGAGGTTGGTCAGCTCCTGGGCCAGTCACACTGTACCGCAGCGAGAGGCTTTTATCACGATCGGACCTAATCTACATGTCAAAAAAGATAATGTTTACATTAGACACAGACAACCAGTGGATGGGACTGCTGCCGAGACAAGGAGCAGCTCTTTTTTCTTTTTTTTCCATCTTTAAGCTAAACTTGTAAAAATAATTATTCTGGAAACAGGATAAAGTAAGTATAAAGCTTGAAGTTTTCAATTGCACTCTTTGTTTGTCAGAAAGCTGGTCAATGAATTTTCAGGAAGATAAAAATATCCCTGTTTATTTCTCCTAATAGGATGAATTGTATTAAAACAAAACAAGTAAGTATTCTTACCTTAAACAGATATGTTTAGATCCTAGAGAAAACATACACTATCATAAAACTACGCAAGAAATAAAGTCTGTTTTGTTTCCTTCCCTGCTCCTATATCTTCCCAGACCAAAGCTACAGACCGTCTTCTGCTACTGGCAGTAGCCCTTTAGAAACACACCATTTTTGTTTGAAGACTGAACTTTGGTCTCATCTTCCGAGGAAAAAATTAAAGGGCAGTGCATCTGGGAGGAGCAGGTGAATCACCAGCAAGCACATCAACAGAACAGAGCAAAACCATATCCCATCAACTTGGGCTAATGCTCTACCAAGTTCCAACAAATTAACTGTAACCAACCAGTACCACGGTTGAAAGCCCTCTCCTGTGCTGGGCTCCTGGCAATGGCCACGTCTGTGCTGCAGAGTCCTGTGGAGCAGCTGGTGTCCTCACCTCATCAGATCCCAGTTCCTTCTGCCTCCTGGTGTAATCCTCCTCCCGCTCACCCCCACACCCTTCCCTAGGTGGAAAACTCCAGTGCAGGAGACTGGAAAACTCCGGAACCAGCAGAGATCCTCCTTCACCACTTAAGGAAATCATCACAGCACTTACCACCCAACCCAAGGTCACCTTCCACCAGTACAGCAGCATAGGGACAGCTTAAAAAAACCCTAGTAAATGCAGCCCAGCCCGCTATGCAGAGGTAGCAACAGAAACCAGCCCAAAAGACTGATAAACGTTTGGACAATGAACAAGACATCATTTACACAAAATCTCTTCAAGAGCTCTCCAAGGGACACTGAAACCACATTTCTATTAACTTCCTTACCCTAACTAATTCCTGAGGAAAAGGTCCTCTGGAATTTTCTGGTAGGTTGATTGGAGGAATAACCCAGTCTCTCTTCTGCCTCTTCAGAGGGCTGCTGTGCTTGTATTGTTGCCATGGAAATATGATGTCTTCAATTTTCTTTTGGTCCTTGCCCAGGTACAAGATAAAATTAAGCACGTTAGAAGGAGAATTACTTGTAGACGTTATAAAATAACTCAGATACAATTACGTAATTGACCGAAAGGCTGTCTTTCCTCTGTGTTCACAGAACTGTTTTATTTGCATTCACAGTGCAATATGAAAATAACCAATATTATTTACAACTGCACTGCAAAATTTTAAGAACTCCCTTTTTCCTTATTCAATGTGGAGGAGAAATGGGATTATAAACCATTATAGCATGGCACTACTGTGTAAACTATTCTGCACTTTCTGAAAAGTAGTTAATATTTTGCAGAATTTAATAGTATACTTTTATGTATTTCTCATTAGCTAGAACTTCAGTTCAGGTAATGTGCTACTGTACATTAAATTTAGATCTGGGTGTGCTAAAATATAATTTGAGTTCCAAGAGAAGTTTAATACATACTGGTAAGGAATGTCTCAAATATTTATGACCCTATTAAATCCCATAGAATTAATGCTGTAATTATTTTAAACCTATGTCAGCCATGATGGATGCAGTAGATGACCCACTTTACACATTGGGCATTAATCTCTGCTGGGTGTCAACATTCCCTTCCTATTCCCTTCTATATCCGCAGTCATTTCATCCTTTGGATGCCAGCACACACATAGCCATGCTAGCTTGCTTAAGGGTGGAGATAGGGCAACAAAAACGTTTTCCAAATCTTTTAAAAGAAAAACTTTTTTTTTTTTTTAAATCTAATCAAATATGCCACAGAGTAAAACCAGATGCCCAACTGATGGCCAGATTCCACTACTTTACATTCCGCTGATGGTAAGGATGCCTGAGCTGGATCTTTGGAAAGAACAGGGCATGCCCTGGCATATCTAAGCATCTGCTCTTTTACTAGACTTTTACAGACAAAATGACAATATTTCCTGTGTTAAAAACATGCCTTAGCAGATTTAGAACAACCATCAAGTAAGCAAACAAAAAACTGAAGATTACACAGCTTTGGTCTCCAGTGTGTTCTCAGGAAAAATGTCTTGCATAACCACACTGTCTATTTTGACATTATGCTTGAATTTTTAATGTGTACCTATTACAGGTATGTTAATCTATGAATAAATTTTGTTCTTTATTTGTAAACTAAGCACTCTATAAGAGAAGGTAAGAAACAGCAGGCAGCATGCAATGTAACAGAAAAAGGTAGTAGACCTAATACTGTTTTCCTAAAGTAAATGCATTGTTATTTGTATATTGCTAAGTCTGATTTTTGTTATAGTACATGGTTCATCCTATGGCAACTTCCAGCAGAGGGAGACTATCTTCCTTACGAAGTAGTGCTGGAATCATGAATAATTTACAATCTCCAATTTGATTATGAAGGGACCAGACATATCCAATATTCCCTGCCAGAAATGCTTTCCTACTACTGCTGTAAATCTACAGCTCCCATCCAATAAACATGACTGATGCATTCTAGCACAGATTTGTTTATATTGTGGTTATATTTAACCGCTTGAATAAATACTGTAATAGTTTCAAGCAACTTGAAATAAAGAAATGACCATGTCCAACTTAAATTCAGGTATAAATCTCAAACTATACAAACAAAAAGCTCAAACATAAATGAATCCTATACACTTAAACAGGCATGTCTTTCCATGCCTTAGCAAAGCTACAGAATAACAGACTACAGAAAAGTTCTTTCTAAAGCTCCAGCCTTGCATGCACTAGGTGTCCATTAATAAACTGCCTCATGGAGAGCTGCATGACAGACAGAATCAAATCCCTATTTTTAGGCCTGTTTGTGGAGATACATTTATACAGGCTGCATTAGTTGTTGTTTTACCTTTTCTGAAGCCCCTGTGAAGGCTGGTTCAGGGGTTAGCTTCACTCTCATTTGCCATTCTTCCTGGGTTTCCTTGTCTTGAGCAGACACGACAAACTCTGTGGGCTCTGCTGAAAGTTGAAAGCTTCGCTCTGCATAGACCACACCATCTTCACCTACTCTGAAATCTTCTGGCTCACTGCTTCCAAAGTGTATTTTTTTGTTTCCATCACAGCTTCGAAACCTCACTGTAAAACAGACACAAAATGAAGAACAAAAAATGAAAAAGCAGCCCACTTGAACTCAATGTGACATAAAATGCATTAAGAACAAATACTCAAAGGCAGAAAGACTTAACTTGTTGCTACTATTATCACATGCAATTATGCGTTAAGACTTGTACTTTAGGGGTCAGCCCACATAATGGTGATATCCTTCTGTGGACTGCTAGGCAGAGATTTTAACCCTAGATAGACCACCTCCCTCCCAAAGACCCGCCCCCCCAGCAAGAAAACCATTTCGCCCCACGTCCTACGCTACATTGCAGTTGGTTTCCAGTGGAACGGCTACAGGGATTTGCACCTCAAGCCTCCCAAAGATCCAGTCAAGTCAATTCATTAAAAAACCTCAACAAATTTAATTATGCTGCAACCATAATCACAAACACAACTGTGCTTCCAATGCCTTCTCTGCCAATGGGGGTAAGGCAGAAACCCAGAAGTCCATTCAGAGATTAACTTCCGTGCCCAGCTCAGCCGGTGATTCACCTGTATCATCTCAGGTAGGTCACTTATGAGCTCTGGGCCTGAGTTTCCTCATCCCTCATCTACAAGATGGAGGCAGCAGTAAATACTTACCTCATGGAGAAAATTAGAGTTCACTTTTTCTTTTATTTAAAGCTATTTCATGTACCACACATATCCATTCATCTACTTAGAAGCTACCCATTCCTGTTTAATTCCTCCCTCCTTCCTTCTGTCTCGTCTGAAAGATGCACATTGGAACAAGAAGTCAGTAAAACCGATTGTATAGATAACAATGTGAAGTGCACAAAACAGAACTGATAACAGGTTGCTGCTTTCTTTACCCGATTGCTTTCACTACCACTTATCTTCTGGGTTACTGCAAATAATAGCGGGTAAAAAATGAAAGTGTGCTTTTATAACCAATGATCGTTCTTTAATGTTTCCAAAGGATTATGAAGTATTTTGATTGTATGGGCAATAGAAGTGCAAAACATCATTATGAAGGTTGTGCTGAAATGCACATAGTGAAGATGAAGACGAAATGAGGCTTTATGCCTCATTTCAGTTATTGGACTTTTTATATTGTGCTAAACCATGCACAAACTACTTAGCTTCAAAACCTAAAGGTCCCTCTCAAGAAAAATCACTGCTAAATATCATGTATCATATGCTTTCTTCTGTAATGCACTGTTTCCAGGAAGGTACTGAGAAGAATTGTACCTTTTTGTATTTGAACTTCCAAGGACTGAGCTGATGTTCAGATGACATAAAAAATTTGTTTCCTTCCTGCACCCTTTCAGTTATCCAGAATCCCCCACTTGCCCTCTCCTGACAGAAAAGACTGTACTTTAAAAGGGTCCATCATGTACAAAAATGAGACAAAGCACAGCACTCCTCTAAATAACTGAGGAAACGTCAACCTTCTTAATACTGATCTTGCTGGGCTGGACAGGCATACTGCTCTTTCCAGATGGCTTGCAGAGTTGGAAGGTCTCCCTCTGTGAAATGCCAGCCTCACCTCAGGGAGAAGAGCATGCCGTGTCCGCAAAGCCCGGAAGAACCAGTCTGCCTGGGTAAAAGGCTGAAGCCACACCACCAGGGCTCCTCCGGTGGTCCTCCTTGTAGATGTTGCCTCAGGTCTTCCTCATTAGCAGTGAGAGTACTTGACTGAAATGCTGATAAATACTCAGCCTCTCACGTAAGTTTTTATATATATTACTCTCTAGGCAATCCCTATTGCTCCTCAAGTCCATCCTACCTGCTCCATAAAGTACAACTGACTTCCTTTACTATGGATCTACAGACTACAGGTCTGCAAGATTTCACAGTGACAGAACCTCTGGTTTGCTGTTCACATGGGAGGAGAAAATTAACAGGCAGAATGTCCAGCTCCCAGATGTTGACCATCCCATTGATCTCCCACTCTTTTCAACAGTAAGCCTTGCAGCTTCAGTCAGCTTACCACGACAGTATGCTGAAATGCAACAGCCAACCGAGAAAAAGCACGATTCTAAGCCAAGGATATAAAACTACCAGTTGAAACAACTATACCAGTACACAGAAATCATTACCACAGTCCTAATTCTGTAATTCTGATTATCCAACCTTCAGAGCTAGATATTCTGTATTGTTTAGCTCAAAAATAAAGAGGTGTCCAAGAAGAGCTTACTCAAAAGTCACTACACCTAATGATTTAAGAACTTAATGACTGGACTACCAAACAGTGCTGCTCGTACTTCGGTTTGGAGGCACGGACCGCCCATACCCCAGGCATGGAGAAAGCTGGGCCTCCTCCAAGTGTCATGTCTGTTCACAAACAAAACTCTCAGCTAGAAACAGTTCACATTAAGAGACTAAGGAAAAAAACCAGCCTGCAATATAACCGATAGCTCTGTGCCTCTGCTGACCTCTCATCTGAGCCACAGTTGCTCTCAAAATCTGCTCTTCAAAAGAGTGTCTTGACCGAAAGGACAAAGAGCGAGCCAGATTCACCTCCGGCTCTTCCCAGACTTACTTCTGAAAAGCAGGGAGTGGGAAAGGGAATGAATATTAGTCTACACTTTGATCATTACTGTTTTTCAAAAAGGTGAAATTTAAAATGAGTATTACAGTCATTATGGTCCGAAAGATGAAGATATCACAATATTTTATAAAAAAATATTTCCCAACTATTGCCCAGTAACATATTCATTTTTTTATATATTCAATGATAAAGAAGAGGATTTCTTTCCCCCCATCTTCTTACATATAGACTCCAGTAGCCAAAAAAAACAAGAAAAAACCACACTGCTAGCCACTTCATTGATATTCCTCCTCCAGGCAACTGTGTATTACAAAATTCAATGAAAATCCCTTTCCTTTGACAGTATCCTGGTAAAAATGTATAAAATTGTCAATGCATTGTAAGAATTATTCTCCCTTTGCAAGGAGCACACATTAGCAAATTATACTCAAGTATAACCATCTACAATTAAATTCCCTTGACAGAGTACAGGTTGTGCAGTAGCTACTCTCCCCCCAGTTGCATGGTTATCAGTCTTGTAAATTTGATTTAGATCACTTTGCTTCATTTTTCAGTGTTCAACTGGTATGAACAAAGAGTGATTTCCAACTGTAGGTTTCGGGGTGAAGATTTTTGAAAAAATGCTACAGGGAATTTTTTTCACTGTTTATACCAACCATGTTCTTTCTAACAACCACACAAAAGGGAGGCATGCTTTCCAAAAGTCACTTTATGTTGACAGATCAATCATATGGATTCTTTTCATTTTAAAAAAGATTAACTAGATATACTATGCAGCATCTTAGTCACTTTATATGCAGTAGAAAGAGTAATCAAGTATCTGATTTTACTGCTTTTTAATAACACTCTCTGCATAAATGATCAGATATATCTCACAATCTGTAAAAACGACTCATAGATTTTTAAGTATTTCTCTTTTGAGTATCTTGCACATCTTCTGAAATGTATCTGCTTTTTAAAAGTATATTATTTGAAAGCACTAGGAAGTATTCAATCATAATCTGAAATAGAACTAAATTCTCTATAAAGAGAATAGCCTTGGTCAGTAATATGCAGCATGGGAGTAAATGCAATTAGTTCACATGCTCAAAATAAGGCCATGCAAAAATATTTACAGAAACAGGGTCTTTAAAACAGAAGAAAAATTATATTTAGTATTAGTATATGATTATTATTAAACATTAGACCCTAAGACAAAAGACCATTAGTATCCTAATTTGGGAGTCTTTTCTTGTCCCAAAAGCAAGACAAGTATAATCTATTAAAAAGGAATAAAAGAGGACCTGTGTGACTACAACATTCTAAAATGAAAATCTACAGCTCTGTGGTAGAGCAAGCTTTCAAGTTAACACTCTTGCATGGGAGTAATTACAACATATGCATACATGTGTAGTGTACAAAATGTTAAGAAATAAACATGCAAATTCATTTAAAGTGCACTAGAGAGCTACACCACTCATACTCAGGTCTAACGAGATGAATGATTCATAGTGTCTATAAAATACATGTGTACCTCATGTACCTTACTAGTAATCTTCAATTAACTAGAACCATTTCTCAGACAATAAAAACCCTTTTTCAGCTACTCATGTTGGTTTGCACTATTTGACAACCTGCTTCTACTCTTTTTGTCTTAGGCAAATAACATCAGAATTACTTGACCCCAAGGACTGAGCACAGAATGATATAATGGGCTATATTATTAACATAAATTTTTCATGAACATACTCATGTACAATATAGAATATTAATACAGAATTTTCATTACTTGCTTTGATCCCAAGACAGTTGCATTGAGTTTGCCACGTGAAGTTTTGCACTTTGAAAATATCCCAATTCACGTCTAGATAACATCCACATGCATACAAACAAACAAAAAAGTGTGTTTCCTTCTGTAAATTTGCTGGAACAGTATTACTCCTCTTGAATGCTATTCTCAATGCCTAAGCACCAACCTCAAGGCGAAAGCTCACTTAGAGGACATTACAGAAACCGCAACAAATTCCAAGTGCTAACAACATATGCGCTCCAGCAATACAGTTTAGAGTGTGTATCATAAAATGGAAAACCCAGGTATATTTAATCCACTCAGGATCACTCTCTAGCAGATAAAATAAATAGAATAAGAAAGTAGCTTACATACAACTACCTGCCACATACCACTTTTACCTTTGACAGAATGAGAAATTACATGGAAACATTCTGCTTGAACTGCCTAGCTATCTGCATCCTTAATATCTGAACACTACCTTCTCCAAGAACACTCTGTTTAACAAGTCTTCCTACTTTTCAGAGAGAGAAACTGGAGAAAACTACACTAAAACACATAAAATTAACTACTTTATAAATTATTCATTCTATTCAGACTGATTACTTCTGTGTCTGTAAGGTGACCTGTTAGTCCTACTAACAGAGTTCACATGCTCATATTTCAGCTCATGGCTTGTTGGAGTGGCATGTGAAATGCCCATGAGACATCCTTTACTACAATTATAGATAACCTTCAAGAGAAATGGGTTTCTGACATCATGGTAGACCATTATAACCACAAAGAACTGAACTACATTCTAACTTGCCTTTTCCATCACCAGCAGCACTTTTAAAGTGGGTCTGATTTTAGAACTTCCCGAGACCAGCTCAAAAACATTATTTAATTTTTGATTTTTTGATACATGGGTGGTCTACAGCAGCCAGGAAAACGTCTTGTTCTCACTTGTAAGCTGAGAAAATTAGCTACAGAAATTGCTGATGCAAAATAAATATGGAATATAATCAGGTTCTTTTTAGACAATGGCATTTTCCTACCTATATTATAATTCAATTTGTCATTATATCCTTTAGAGATACTTCAATACACCAGTGTTGTTTCTAATAGGTTCTTCTAGCCTTTTTTCTAATCCCCTTTTTCTTTTCTGCTTTTATATTCATGCTCTGTAGTTTATCCCATACTCCAGACCATCCAGAAAAATCTCAAAGCGCTACTCTTTTTGAGCCTTTCTGGAGTAACCAACCTACGACAATTTAAAAGAAAGCCTGGCTGTCAAAAGGCAGCTGCTTACCACTTTCTGAAAGGCAAGCCTGCTAATTCAGTAATTGCTTTTGAAAACCTCTGCCTTTGAGCTGAGCACTGCGTTCCACCACGCCAGCCCACACCAAGTAGAAGGCTACTTCAGTGGGTCACAGGAAACCAACTGGAGTTTTGCCACTTGCTAAGGGCCAAATATGGCCATTTGATTCTAATTCCTGTTTTCACTTGACTTCACAAGCTTTACAGCCTGGTACCAAGTGAAAACCAGGCTATGAAGCTCGCAAGAGGGGAAAAAAAAGTGTCACACCAAAAAGTTTCAGCTGAGATAAAACTGGGGATACATTCAAGCTATTTACCAACTTTAGGTGTTTTGTGATCTGACTCATAGCAGCTTAACTTTCCACATTTCCATGCTGTGCTGTTTGTTTAATCATATGCCTATTCAGTTAGGAAAACAATAATTAAAAGGAAAAGTGATTTGCAAGAGTTGTGGTTTAATTCATACTGTATACTTATTTCATTAAGTAAGCAGTTCCAGAGTTATCTGCAGCAGGAATTAGGTAAAACCTAGTAAAAAACCTTTACTCTGTGGAACTAAGATGCTAAGTGAGTAGTCTACTGCAGAAAAGCTATGAAGTTATACAAAAAGTTGTATGATACACTGGTAAAAATAATTTGTGCTAGTTACCGCAACTAACGTTCACTCAATGCAATTCTCTTTCCTGCCCCACTCCCCAGACTGCTAGTTCTAGACAGACAAATATGCACATTTCCTAAAATAACATACTTTCAAAGCAGTCTGGCAGCCTACACAACAGAAGGACAGTGGACGTGGACCACCCTCTCCCTACTTCTGCAGCATATATTTTTCATTCTTAATTTGTGCAATTGCATTTTGAGATTTTTTCAAGTATTTTGTTGCAGGGTACAACTGGGAAATATTAAAGCCCAGAGCATACTCTGTCCTACATTAGAGGACTGCCTCCTCATAAACACTACTAACTCAAACACTAAGGTCTATTTTTAAAGTATTTTCTTTCACAGGTAGCTATCACCAGACTGTCCGATTCTTGCATTCACAGTGAAAGACTCGCGCAGTTCTTTAATAAAATGCCATCTAGTTTCCAGTTCCCATAATCCTCTTTGTTTACAGAACAAAGTCGTAACAGGCATGCCAGAATGAAAATGGGGATAATGTTCTTTCTATTCGATAGAAATGCCTCTGCAGCTTTTCAGAACAGGAATACCAGCCATCAGCAAAACACAGGACTGGTATCTCAAACAGAGTCCAAATTATATCTGATTCACTGATCCTTTTCAGTCCTTGCCTCTACCACTCACCGACACAAAGATCTTCTGCGCTTTGACACCCCTTTTGTCTTTATTTTAGAAAAAATAAAATGCAGAAAAAGAGAATAAGCATCTTTGAGAAGGGGAAATACTTATATTTCAACAACTGCTTTTAAAACACAAAAAGGTTTCTTCCCCTTTTCCTCTGTTCTGTATTGTTTAAGGCAGTTTCACTGTAGCTGAGCCTATAGGCCCCTGCAGAATTCTGCGCCAGCTTTTTTTTCTAAATGATGCTAGCTGAAAGAAAACTCGGTAATAAATGTCATTTCTGTACTCTGGAGTACGCAATGCACCTTTAATACTTTCCCAAGTATACCATTCTACACAGTAATAACAAGAAGGATTAAACACTAATCTCTTATACCCATAATGCATCAACTGACTACACCTGCTAAAATCCAATTTGGTAATTAAAAAATGTATCTATGGAACAGTCAAACCAGGAGACTGAAGGGAAAGTACTGTCTCTGCTGATAGCTAACAGAAAACAGTTTCAAAATTCAGGCGCTTAACACAAACCTATTTTTACCTCTATTCATTTTTCTGTGACCTTAAGCAGTATAAGAAACAAATACCTACAATTACGGTGCAGCAATTAAAGGGCAGTTTTATTGCTACAGTAATGACTTAAATATCTAGTAAACACTAGATAAATAGCTTTGCCTTTTAGCCTATCTTTAGAAAATGCTAAAAAAAAGTTAGCTTATTCTTTTTTTTTTTCTTTGTTCCCCCCCCCTTGTTAGCAATAAGGAGAATGAGAACAGAGAATAGATGCTTTTATATGTTCTCTTTGCCAACTGTTCCTGGCCCAAAGTCCTTTTAGGCTTCAGATTTCACATTTTTTTTTCTAGCTCATCTTTCTTTCTTTCTTCTTTATTCTTCCTCCTCCCCCTCTCTCTAGGTGTTCTGTTTTCTAGATTTTTTTAAACTTACTTTACTCCCTGATGCTCCCATTTTTCCTGCCCCCTCTTTCAACTGTGCTCCTGACACACGTGCAGAGGTGCCAAAGCATTATTAATTTCAGGCTGACAACCCAGGCTGCAGCTCAGGCTTCAAGTACACCTAGGCAGAAAGAGCCTGTCACTGGACGGCTGTCTTTAAAAAAATAAACTAATTAACTAAATAAATAAAAATGCAGGCTCCCGGAGTTTCTGTAAAGAGCCAACACTTGCTGAAATATCAAAGGGGCACGTACTTTCAAATGAGCTAATGATCTGTTTCACCAATTCACCCGCTCAGCAGTTTTCCATGGTGGCTTAAGCCCCCACACTAAGAGGGGTTTAGGAACAACAACAGAACATAGGGGAGAAGCATGCATATATCACGTTTAGGCTATATGTCACTTCTTACTATGAAAAGAAATAAAATAAAATTAGGGATTTTTCTCCTTAAATTACAGGACCGCTCAGGCAGAAGCGAGTGTTGTATTTGCACTGCGTTGCAACAAACAAAAATTCCCAGCTCTGACAAAATGGCAGCGATCCTGCCAACACTCCTGCTTCCCATTTTAAAAAAAGGTGTCTTGAAACACATGCGGGACCATTTAAAGTTCTGTATTCTGCTGCATACCCCAGGATATCCCCTATCGCTTGGGAACACATTTTGCAGTCCCTCACAGGTGGCTACAGATGCAGCAAGGGGAAAGGGGACAGTTTTCCCTGAAGTTGCTCTTCAACAAACACCAGAGCCCATTGGAGTGTGATGACCCTCCACGAACATCAGCACTGCTTTTCCTCTCTCCTCTCCTCCCTTCCTTTCTCTGGTTTGTCCAATGCTCTGGTGGTGTTTGTCACTCCTCTCACAGGTCATTCCTCTGGGCACACTATGGTCTAATTTTCCAAACCTGCCCTTATTTTTAATGATTTTTAGAAGGTCCTCTGTCATCCTCAAGTTACCGTGGCAGCTCTGTGTGCCACATCTTCCCTACAAGATGAATTCTGTTATCTCCGGCAGGAACCTGGAGAACCTCCCAGCCAGCAGAGCTAGACATCGACACACAGACACAACTGCACCAGCATCCCCGTGGCAAACAGCGGGCACAGCCGATCTCAAAGCAGAGCCACCCTGTAACATAGGGGTGCTCATTACCTTAGCAAAGGGATAATGGTGAAAAAAATATCCTATCTGCTTGAAAACTGCTTTTGTATCAAAAAAGGGCAGGAAACCTCACAGTTGCTGAACGGGGTGGAAGAAGAGCAGAGACAGCCTAGCAGTATTTACACTGATGTGTTAGACAGCAATAAAAAATCATAAATCCTAGGGATTATACTATCACTGGATCATGTCCAGTAGGCCTCAGGCAAAAACTAGTTGCCATGGCAGCTTAATGTTATCTAGTCAGACCTCAGGTTTTTATTATTATTATTATTGTTGTTATTATACACAGATATCTGACCTTAAAAAAAAATCAAAAAGCACCTGGTGACTGGTGCAGGCTAGTACAGTCTATTTCACAGCCAGGCAACAGTAGTACTTCCCATAACAAAGCAGAGGACTCAAAAAGCTAGGGCAATAGGTCTATCTCATTATAAGGCAGTACCTGTGGGTGAAAGTAACATCTAAATGGGTGTTCTCTCCCTCTACGTGTTGCTTTCATCATTTAAAGTGGCAAAGATGACATGCTAATTAATCATTAATTAATTAATCATTAAAGAGGGAGAAATGCCTAATTTCATATATTTGAAGATACCTTTATCACCTGGGTTCATTCAGTAGATGGTTACAGCACCTCTCCGAACACACCTCACATTCCCCTCAGATGCAATAAATGTGTGTAGAAACCTTAAAAATACACAAAGGACCACTAGTATTAGCCATCCTGTTTAAATGAATTAGAAATATATAGGGAATCATTTGACACTGCTGACCATGTAAGTTCACCTAAAACACTGCAACACCATACTGAAACCTTAAAGTTGTATTCAGTCCTACACATAGCAGCAAAGAGTAATTAGTACACATTCTACATGTTTTTCCTCTTGAGCTAAAATAAGTACAATGATCAGAAAAAAAATAACCCAGTGCTGGAATACTTTTTCGTGACCCGCACTTAGTGAATGCTCACGGATGATTATTAATTACTTTTATCTTCTTGGCTGGTTGCCTAAACCATATTCTCAATGGGATGAAAACCGTCCATCATTTGCAATGTTACCAAATCTCGACAGCACAAAAGGAAAAAATAAAGAGGATGAGAAATTTGGCTTCTTTGAGTCTGAGCTACAGACTCAGGACCTCAGACTCGAGTCTTTTCAAATTACTATTTTATTTCATGTAAGGTCTACCTGGCTTTAGATAAGTTAGAGAAACACTAGCTGCAAGCAGAAGTAGTATCATCGCTTCATGTCCGACTGCACTATTTAGTGAAAACTCTTTAAAATGACCAACATGAAGTCTCCTGTGTACAGCTGACACAGTTTAAGTCAAAGTTCAAGTGATGCTACTTTCCTTCAAGAGCATTTACCATTCCTTCCGTATCTTGTCTAGGGATTACAAAATTACGAGGCTCAAATAATCCACTTAAATTCAAATTGACAGTAATATAATTGACAGGCGGAAAAAAAAAAGGTGTTATGCTAGGAAAAAAAACACTCATAAAAACTGTTTTCTTCACAAAACGCAGACAAGCATGACAGCAGCGCAACATGGTACCTGGGTTAATACAGGAAGGAATAAAAAGAATAATCCTCAGATACAATATGCAGACAAATGAGAGGGATACAGACAGACTTCATTTAAGAGGCAACTTTCAATACAGCCACCACAAAATTAAGACATACTTTAGGATCCTATGCCAAGGCAACGCTGTGCAAATTTATGCAATTTATTCCAGGTGGGAACAGAGACAGACCTGGATAAACAGACTCTCATTTAACAATCATGATTCAGTCCAGCCAGAGAAGAACAGAAAAGAAAAAGAACAGATCTTCTGATATATTTGAAGATAAGCTTCCTATGATAAATGCAGCATATATTTTGTGTCTAGACTTTCCTGTGGGCTTTGTGAGCGCAAAACACAAGACACTTGACATTCAAATTGTGTTAGATTGGAATAATGCCTGAAAATGGCAGGGTCTTGACTGATTGAACTCCAACTGAAAATTCTACTTATAGCAAAGCCTAAGGACAGGAGCAGGATATTACCTTTCTGAACCCTTTTGCTGGTTTGAACAGTTACATGAGCTTCAAGACCAAAGATTACAGTTATAAATATCGCAATGAAAACCCTACATGTGGTAATGGCTCCTAAAGGGAATCATTAGGATTCATTTCTGGATGTGGCAATTAACCTATTACTGTCTGAGTCAAGACTACTTTGCTGAGAAGCAGTGAGGTATTGTACTCTATGCAGTCTTGATTTTTCAAGTATTAGTCACGAAATCCTAATTTCTTAGTAAAGATTAGGCAGTATCACCCTCCAAATGCCCAGACTGCAAAGTGTCTGGTGATTATTCCTACATCAGTCAGCATAATGGGACTGATCCTTGACCAAGAGGCCTAGGTACTAGATGAAGATAATAGTAACTTCTAACATTTACATGAATCAAACACGGTCCGAGCAGCTAGATAATGGAAACATTCAGTGGTAACTTGCTGAACCAATGCATCATAAAAATGAAACTAAATTTGCCTTCAGAAACCTAAGTAGTGTCTTATTCCAATAGGAAGGAATTTCTTGCTTTGCTTACCAAAATACTAAATACTTGTTTCCAAAAGGAATCTGAGCGGAAAAGCCCCATTGTAATAGCCATTGAAATGTTGAAATGTTTATTTCAACTGCCATCTGTATTCCTCTCCATATTCCTCAAACGTTTGAATTCCCCAGAAAGACACCTGTGGCATTCACTCATGAGAACAAACATCTCTTTTCACTTCCTCTCCCCCAAAACAATGCTTGTTTGCAAAGGGAATAAAGAAAGTCACACTACACTTGCTATGTACTTCAGAAAATACTACCCAGCGTGTCCTACAGTAATGACCGCTGATGCAGAGATATTTTTCCTTAGGATAAGCATTATCATGAACATTTTGTACAAAGATCACCAAAATACTGTACTTCGATAGCTAACACAAGCAGATTCATGATCTATCTAAATGATTGTGAAAGTTACTCATGGCAAAATTCTTGCTTTTCCTGGTGCATGATGTGCAGTTCCTCTCCAATAAATCTCAGACACTATAACCAAGCCATGTCTTTGTATGCATATGAAAATGCTTTTGGTCATAAATGCAAGTTTCACCTATCGAGAGAAGACGAAGTCATTCAGTGAGACAACACAGTGAATTTCTGTTGAAACAAAACTGTAGAGCGTGAAATAGCAACCTGTCATCAGATGTTGGGAGTCTGATGTTCATCAGCGGCAGCTAAAACCACCCTCTCCTCCCACCGATGTCTGAGGGAGTTGACAGCCATCCGCATGCAGGTCTGGCCAGTCTACATCCTGCAGGCAAGGACTGGAGTCAAACTCTGCAACGATGTTTAGGATCTATTTCACTACGGTTTACAGCTGTGTTCTAGGAAGTTCAAAAAAACCAAAACAACAACACAAAAAACAAAACAAAAAATCCCACCCCCAAAAAACACAAACAAAACCCCAAACCAAGCCAAACCAACCCAATGCAAAAAAGCCACAAAACAACCCCCCCAACACACCCAACCCCTGAAAAATCAAACCAAAAGAAAACCAAGGCTCAATGTTTTCTATTCATTTCAAGTAACTTCAGTGCAGGTGTTCTCCACTACAATCTACTTTCTAATAAAATGTGCACATTGTAATTGGAGAATGGACCCACATCCACATCACCGTACCTCCTTTTACATTAAAGGTGAGGAATTCAGTTACCCTCAGGAGGAGGCGGCTCCCAATGAGTACAGCCTGAGAGCCTGCAAACACAGGCTCAGCAGTTGTCTGAAAGGCACCATCCAGAACGCATGGCGTCACACATCTTCAGCTTTGTTTGGACAGGCTGCTCACAGGGACGGTACTGCAGACCTTCCTGCCCAGTGGAGAGAGTCCACATGACTGGTGCATAACACTTTGACAAAGTAATCAGGTTAGCAAGCAATATAATCAATTCGAGCAGCTGTCTCAACTGAGAGCTCTGAGTCTGAAATAACTCTTACTAAGTTGGGCAGCACCCACGGTAAATGAGTGATGTGTTATTTTGATTTATTTCTTAGGGCTCAGATCGTGGTACCTAAAGCTCACCTTCCAATGACAAAGGGATTTTTGCAAACTAAACGCAGCCTCTCCACCAGCAAGAGGAAGCAGCAGTTGAAATGGAACAGATCTGACCTTACACTAAACATCTGAGCTACATTTTAAAATACTGGCATCGAGACATTATTACTTTGCTTTGATATGCTGCCAAGGGAAAGCAAAGAGCCACTGAAAACTGAAGTCCATTTAGAAGTCATGTCCATTTTTCAATAAACGTTGTAATACTGTGTACATAGCTTAAAGATGTTACAAAAGACAACAGACTATGATGTCATAAAATAATAATATGCATGCAAAGGTCTTAACAGATTCCTGCTTAGTAATGTCATAAATCAGAAAAATTACCAAAGAACATAGAAGTGATGCCACAAATGAATTGCGTATGGTAATGTGGTATGGAGAAAGGCATTTGGGTAAAATTAACAAGACTTTTGGCTCACAAGCACACAATGTGGCTGCTGTTCTTTATTAGAAGTTAACATTTTGATAAAGTTCACTGTAGTGCTTTTTTTTTTTTTAAATGCAGACATGTCACTTTTAATGTGCAACTGTTGGCATTTTGGCCATTACAGACATAACTTACTGATTTCCAAAAAAATTGGTATCACTAATCTACATGCTTTTTCTTTAACTCCTTTGTTGCTGCATGTGTCCAATACTACAATTCAGCTTTTTCTTTGAGGACCAATGAAACAGACTAGCTTGAGATATCTGATATTTTAGTCATGCAACTGTGATTTATCTGTGGTACTCAAAAAGCCCTCAGGATAAAAATCAGTAACTGCATTCAATCGATTCACAAATCACATTCAACTGTCATGTACAGATGCATAGCGTTGTTTTTACTTTAGCTTACCTTCAGATCCGTTAGATTTCTGCTCTTTTGCCAAGTATCTCAATGTTAACTTGTTTTAGTATTAATTAATCTCCCTTTCCTTAATACGCCTTGTCTCCACCATGTCTCTTCTTAACCTGCCTTCTACATATGACACAACCCTATTCTCTGCCTTCGCATTTTTCAACTAGATGTCTCCAAGAGGTGTTTGCCATAAAATGTTGTCCTGGTTTCACATGACAAATGTGTCCATGTTGTTCAGGGTAACACTATTGCTACGTAGGTCCTTGTCTCTTAGGTGCCAGTGAGGTCTCTTCTATCATTCTCCGAAATGGGAAAGATGGGGATAGAATAAAAAAGTCTCAGCTCCTAAGGTAACAGACACAACGGTCTTGCCAAAATCTTGATGCAGGGTAGCAGAACCAAGACAAACAGCAATGCCTTAGGAAATGGATGTCCCTCACCTGGGACGGCTTACTGCACAGTATTTTAGGAGACAACAACATGGGACACATCACTTCTTTCCACTATTCCGTTAAATGCCTTCTCCCCATCACAATTAGAGATGCTCTTACCTAACAATGGATGAACAGTGAACGTAACTCATGCTACCTTTACAGAAGATTCAGAAACAATTCTTAAAGCCATTCTAACAGGCAAGACCTAAATTCAGAAGACTTCCACAAAGGAATCAGAAATAGCACAAAGGTCTGTAAAGAAAAATTCGAAAGTAATACCGAGTAATCAAAAAAAATGAATGAGGTAAACTAAAACACCACTCTCAAAACACTGTCCTGAAAACCTGTCACCACTTAAAACTATGTATAGAAATCTTTGTCATCTCATGTAAAAAAAAAAAAAAAGGGGGTATGATTCATGTAAATGTTTCCTCTCTTGTCAAATAGGACCATTCTCTCTTTGTGGCCTGATCAGGTCAAAAGCATAGTTGAGCCTGTGGTGCTCACTGACCTGAAGGGAAAACTGAATGTTTAAGAACAAAAAAAGCTATGTCATTTCTCTAGATGAAAATGGAAAGGATCCATCTTTCCCTAAATGTTTTCAGTAAGGTAGCAGTTTTTATTTAAAAAATATTTATTAATAATATTTGATACTTTTCTTGGTTGTGGTCATCAATAGTAGAAGGCTTTGTCCTCTACTTTTTTCATCCAAGCTTGAAATACATGTAGAAGGCCTAGTCAACAAATGTATATAAACTTTGAATTAGAGGACTGGCTCATCAAAACTAAACGCAGTTTTGATAATGTTTAATGCTGTGCTGTAAAATATTGCTGCTTTCCGAAATTAAATTTACCAAGTTTTTAAAAGGTGTATTTATGTTTCCTGACACAGTACTTTCTTACATTTACTGGACCAATAGCCAAGTCTACATTTCTCATCTGCTCATAAACATCGTGCACATGTAGTAATGTTTTGATTATTTCTTTTCCTTACCATGGATGACAAATTCAAAGAAAAACAAACAACAAACTTCTTGGGGGCTTCAAATGCATCTGCTACAAAACATAGTCTAAGTTAAATAAAAACTGCCCAGTAAAGGAGGCGGGCATGGGGCATAACATGTATCCCTGCCTCCATTAATACTGGTCTACTGGGTGACCCTGAAGAACATCCCTCCCTGGTCAAACAGGAGGAGTTTCCCTGCAGAAGCAAAGCGGAGGTCGAGAGATGAGAGGTGAGGAGGATCCACTCCTACGGCTGCCAGGGCTGAGCCGGGCAGTTTCACACAGCACGGGGCAGCCCCTTCTGAGCCTAACCACAAGCCGTTTCTACTCCTCCTGAAACTGCTACAGACCTCTGTCTTTCCAGACAAGAGAAGCCATCTCAGCCTCTCCTCAAACGAGGAATTTATGCTCTGACACACAAACACACAGCTCGAGAATACAACATCAAACAACACAGAAATGCTGTAGCCCTGAGTTTTCCAGCAACACTGCTGCAGGGGCAGCTCTGCCATGCAGGCAGGACAAGGGTCACGCAGGTCAGCAAAATATCAAGGGCAGCAAATTGTTTAGTGACTGTTTTGTTTACTGCGCAAGTGGCTTTTGACTGGGAGGGGTGGTAATTCTTTCCAGATTGCCTTGGGCAGTGAAAGCTATAAAAGCATTTGTACTTGACTGGTTGTCTAGGGAAATCAGACCCAGTCCTAGGTCTGTTTCTTTATCAAGTTTGCCAAGTGGTAAGCTACGCTACGTGTGGCACACTTCCCCCCCCCCCCCCCAGTTATTCCACATAACATGTCCAGAAAGAACATTAAGCATGCCAGTCCAAAAGTAAACAAAAAGCAGGCAAACGATTCCCTCTGACGCTCAGTATTTAGCAAACTGCTTTTGCAAAGGTTTACAATTTGAGCAAGAATTTGCCCTCATCTTCACAGGAAAACACAATGCCCTTCAGATTCCTCATGAGAAAAATCTCTCTCAGGCTAAAGATTTGCGTGGCAAGTTGAAGGAGGCAATAAATGGCTGGAAAATAATTTTATTTACAGCTTGGCAGAAGTTAAGTGACAGTGCCCACTAGCAGGCATTACCAATGGTAAAACCAGAAATACGGATTTTAAAGTTTATTTATGGACCATTATGTAGTTTATGCTGCACCACTACCACATGTTAAATGAGAAGTTACAACACAGCTGGTGACTACAGGGAATTTCAATAATAACCTTGAACAGTCATTTTATCCCTCCCCTCTCCCCCCAGCTCTTATCTAGGCAGAAGTGCAATTTTTGTCAAAACTCCTAAAACTGAAGTCAACTGTAAAATATTACATTCATTGAAGAATAACAAGGTGACTGGTTAATACTGATCCATTTACAGTAAGGAACAGTCCACCTTTCAAAACAAAAATGTTCATTTAACATGAAACACTGAAATGATTAAAAATTTAACAGATTATAAATTGTGATTATTAAATGCAACTGCCAACAATAACTCTGAGTAAAGTGCTTTGTCTTTTAGGTTATTTTGATAGAGCACAGTAGATTTAAAACTAATTATAGTTTCAAGGTCTTCATCATTATGTAACTCAGTGCCCACATCAGTCGGTCAATTTACTAAAAACATTACATACACATGAAAAATGATTCATGGTGCAACTGAACAACTAAAGGAGGGCAGCCACAATATTAGGGTAAATTTCAGCAAGACCTGAAAAGCCTGAATCAAGCAGCCATAGCCTGTTAATGTAGTAAGTCCAATCAAATCAACCTTAAGTTCTTACAAGTCTATATAACACTCTAAAACCTAAAAAAAAACAACAACAAAAAAAAACCAAAAAAACCCCCCAAACCTCTCTCCTCCCCCCCCCCCCCCCCAACTTCTAGGCATTATTTACTGCACTGCTGTGTTAAAATTGTTGGATGATGTCTACTGGAAATTTGAGTTTGTCTTCGAAAAAACCCCAAAGACTGAAAGCATTAAAGGGATCTTGGTATTATTTATACTTGCTTTAAATGAAGCAAGAAAGGAAAAAATGAAGAGAATGCTCCAGAAGAGAGAAATGCAGGAGTTTTCACTTATGATTGCATTTGAAAGTTAAACAAAAAACCTTCCTGGACAGGCATCTCAAATTGATAACAAAGAAATGAAACATCAACAATGAAAGACCAGCTTTTCCAGAGTCAAGTCACTGTGTTTGCAAAGAGAGCACTAAAGGGAAACAAGTAGATAGCAGAAACCTCTCTGTATTACACACTGGTATTGATTTGGGAGAGTTTGGTATGCATGAGAACTGCAAGACTGCATCCTAGGGAAAAGAAAAGGAGGTACGACACGGTTTCTGATGCCTGGAATCTTTCCACCAAATGGAGGATTTGCTCCTGTGCCTTTTCCTAAAATTTCTCATGGCTAACAGAAAAAGAGGGAGGGTGCGGAGGTGGCACGGGGGAGGGGGGGGGATGAAGGCTGACAAAGCATGAAGCTTCTCCCAGTCTCCTCCTTCCTTGATAGTATATCCCATTGCCTCCCAATTAGGCTGCTCTGCAGAGACTCTGGTAGAAAACCAGAAGAAATGTTTCTAAACAGACAGTGCTAAGGGAATACACGACTGGTCTCAACAACTGCATGCAAGCAAGGGGGAAATGCTCTGCCAAGTTATTTATGGCCCTACTCATATACATCACAGGTTGCTCTCGTTCATTCCACTGCAGACTACAGCTCCACTAATACTGTCTGATTCCCAGTCCTTTCTTACTGTTCTACAGGCAAGTCCTTACTTATCCTTTCAACTACACCAACACAATGCTTGCAGAAATCAATTCTACCTTTAAGATACTGGATTCTGACATACAAATAAATTAATGGTCTACAACAAACACTAAATGGATGCAGCATCTTCAGGATCTCAGATGGATTTGAAGGCATATAACACAAGCAGAATAAACAAAAGATCCTTAATAAAGATTTCCCAACATACATAAGTGTTATCTATCTAGATGTTTAACTACATATTTTTACAGTACTTTGAGGTTGCCAATAGAACAAAATTGCAACCACTCAGGCTGGAATTTGCCATGAGAGAATTTTATTTCTTTTTCTTTTGTCTCAGCATATGGGGGTCAGCCATTTCTGAAAGTGACAGTAGGAAAAACAGTTGCTTTACTCCTACAGATGCCCATGCTAACTACCTTGACAAGGCCCATCACAGGAATGGGGTGGTGTTCTTGACTGTTGCAGCTATAAACCACAAATAATTACATTATCTGTAACTACTCTTCATTTTAGCCAAAAGAGACCAGTCTTGGATCCAGCTTCTCCTAGACAACTGTAAGAAAACAGAACAACTTCCCAAAGCCCCTGACCTCATGGGAGACAACATGTGCTGCCCTTGAAACCATATTTCATCACCACTTTTCTCTAAGCAAGTGGCAGAGAAGTACCTTACACAGAAGGGGACATAGAGGCCACAGTTCTGGGGCAGATGAGCACTGGAAAAGGATTGTGATGTTGCTGCTCAGAGAATACGTACCATGAATGATTCCTACCCCCCCTCCTAATTCTGCAGATTTGCAAATCTGAAAACTGACGACTATACAGAAATCCTAAAACTCTAAGTATTCTGACTATTTAAACTTAAATTTGAAACCAGCAATCATCCAAGAAGGCAGCACACATGGCCAACAAAAGAGCACGCAGAACACAAGATTCAGTACATCTCTATTCAGTGGCAGGAAGGCATCTATTATCAGAAGCAGAATGGGCCTGAAATGCGAAGAAAGCCAGCATTGTTGCAGGCGTTACTGGGAACATCCTAACTGCTCGTTGCAATTATTCAAAGAAAGATGAGCTGGGACAACCCCAAAACAATACCTTTAAAGCTGATAAACCAAAGCTTAATTCTTACAATAAAACTGAAACCGAAGCAAGCACGTAAAGTACTTAGGTACTACCCAGAAAACTCATGGATAAAAAGCGCCTCGAGGTTGGCCTTCACAGCCCATCTCGGCAAGCTCACTATAGAGCAGCAGTGAAAGATGCAGTCAGCCTTTTAGACATGGTTGTCTTGGAGACACCAGAACACACTGTATTGATGACAAAAGAAACAAAAAGCTGGATGCACTTTCTAAGGCTTTTTAGTCTGCTCTCTTTCATGTGGAGTTTACGGAGGAGGGCCTCCCTGGGATGGGTATGCGGAGAATGCTGGCAGCAGAACCAGCTCATTGAGGTAGAAATCCACACTTGCTTTGGACAACGTTTCATGCAGCCCCAGAGCACCCTTTATCCCTGGGGAACTCGCAACATGGCAGCTCCAGCAAATGAGACTCACATTTGCTCACTGCGAAGGTTTAGCTCTGCAGGAGTGTTAAACCCTTCCACCTAAGGATCTTGAAGAGAAATAAAGCAAGCGGTGTCTCCCAGTTTGTGCAAGGGCCCTGGAGCTGCTCTGGGGACTCTCTCCACTTATCCAAGTGGTATTCTGCTAGGCTGCTTCCAAGCTATAGGCAGAAATCTGGCAATGTACTTACTTTGAGGTTACAGAGCCACAGAGTTTCCAGCAGCTAGCAGAGGAACAGCTAGTGGCATTTAGGCTGTAACTATGAAAACAGCAACTTCTATCCCACTGCAATTGAAATACACATGGAAAAAGAATTTCAATGGAAGTTTATTTTTTAAAGAGGCCACGAACAGTGAATCCTTCCTCTTCCAATTACCGGGTAACTCTCGTAACTCTGTAATGTGTAACTTCCATACCAAACTCTGTCATATCCTAGCTTTGTGAGGAGACAGGCCAAGCATGTAATTTTTGTCCCCCTTTAACCTGCTTGGAGACGAAGGCTATTTCCACGAAGCAGCACTCGGTTTGAATGGACCTCTTATGTGCTACACTGTAATATGTGCATCATGTACAAGGATCTTTTCAATTTGAAGTACTTTTCACTGATAATGTAATTCAGACCTACATCAGAGAATGCCATGACAACAATAGTAACTACTGGCTTTAGACACATGCTGTCACATGCACCTATCAGTCCTCGAATTAAGCGCTAACACTTAGGTCTAGCTAGATAGTGTGACAATGCAAGTCTGAATATACATGCTGCAAGGGTTCTGGCTCCCTGTCTCCACATCTAGACCTCTTGTAGGACAGGCATGATACTGACTGTTACTTGCAAAAAGAGCGCAGGGTTTGTAGCTATTTCTCACCAAAAAAAAAAAAAGATGGAAGGTCTTCCCCTGCCACAGGTCGTCTGCTTGCATGAATGTTTATAAATCTCCTGATTTCACGGGCTGCTGACTTTTATATGCCCACTTTCAAATTCTGTGAGTACACCAAAAATTGTGCATGATATATCAACATTTAGATCTGACTGACAGTAGGATGGGTGAAGATGAGACGAACAGGGAAAAATTGATAATTTTCCACATCATAACCTCCTCTTCTTTCATGCTGCTCCTCTCTTTTGTCTGTACATTGGATTGAAAAGCAGGGAAGGAGTGAGGCTGCGCAAAGATCAGTTATAACTCCTTGCCTTACCAGTCTGACCTGAAGGGTTATAAAATGGACAGATAATAGGTACCTGACAAAGGGTTATTGGAATAATCAGCACCACCACCATCACGCCTTAGAAGACCTCTCAACAGTTTTACATAAAACTATGTATCTGTAGTAGATGATTGCTACTCTCTCAAGAAGTATGACTAGCAATAGCAGAAAACCTGGGTCAAATGGTGCAAAAGACACTCAAACCTGACGGGATCAACTGCTGCTGGTGTATTTCCAAATCAGATCTGCCTATGCAATAAAGAAGCGTTAAGATCACCATCTCTCTTAATTCTGGCTCATTTGCCTTGCCACTAAATGCAAAACAGTGTATTGTATTAACTGAATTGCTGACAGCAGCTGTGTTTTTGGGACCACTAAAAATCAAACTATTTATAGATACCACAATATGGATTTTGGAATCTCATTTCAGGCATCACATAGCTTAGGCATATCCGGACCAGGCCAAACATCAAGACAGAATACCTCACAGTTGGAAAGCCTGTGATTTCAGCAAGGTTAAAAACAAATCCAGAAATCCTGTCCCTTCTGTAAAGTGTACCTCAAACGCAAGCCAGAATACTGGTTGACTGTACCCTTCCAGGGCTCAGTCTGTGGTGCTTGATTTTCTGCTAAGGCTTCAGTATCTTCTAGCAATATCTTCCTGCAGAGGCATGCCATGAATAGGACATACTGCTGTCCATATTGGCTATACCACTTTACACTCACAGCGCAAAGCTTACTTAACTGGTTGACGCTGAGAAGTCCCTTTTTTGTATGTCTGTAATGTCATGGGTCCATACTTGAAACAAACAAGATCTACAAGATCTCAGCTTTTTCTTGGGTACAAGCCAAAAATCCAAGGAATTTGGATTGACCACTTATGGCTGCAGCATCCTAATGACCAGTGCTTGGCCGTTCTTTCTGACGTGCAGTCTTTGACTTGTCAATCATCCGTGTAATGCAAATTTGCCACTATTGCCTTAAAAAAATTCAGCGGTTCAAGTACAAATCTGAAAACTGTATTATTTTCCCAGACTGGGCCAATCTGGCAGGAAAAAAAAAAAGTCTCTTTGCTGCATCATTTAGAGTTTCTTTGATGATGAGCAAATCCACACACTCCACGTACAGATGACCTACTCCTTGGTGTAGCTACCTCATGTACCTGAAGCATCTGTGACTGTACAATTCAGCAGGATTTATGAGGAAAAAATACTCTATTCCCTCAGTTAGTAAAATTAAAACCCAGCTATCCAACAGGGAACACCAGTGGTACAGTGCAAGATCCTGCCTCCCAGAGGGGTCCTCTGATACAGATAGAGGTGAATTTTGCACTCATGGTATCATGATTCCTGCTGTGAAGTTTATAGGAACTAAATAGTCAAGCTGTGCTATCACCATTTCGGATGTTGATCCCAACAGTAAAGACCAGGCTCAGAAACACACGAGTATGCTTTGATGATGATGCGTGAGACAGAACACGCTACACAACAATCTTTCTCCATCCACTTCCATTTTTAAAATAAATGAAGAAATGTTACAGGAGATTCACACAGTAAACAATAGCATCCATTTCACGATGTTGCACTAGAGACACATTCTAACAAGCAGGCAGAGCAACCGGAGGATGAACAAGCTAGGCAGTTGCATATGCTTTTGCATCAAAATCACTTTTCAGGTTTGATGCCCATCCGCAGCCTACCTCATTCTTTTAGAGGATGCTCTCAAATGCTGCTCAAAACTGGGACACGAAATGTTTTTATACATCAAATCCATGGACATTTGGTTAAACAATTATACAACAGCAATAATGTACATCCACAGTAAGGAAACTTTCAGCTAGCCCTTAAATCTTTCCCTAGATCCAATTCAAAAACCTCAAAACCATAACACAAGTCTCCTCCTGACTCCCAGAAAAAAATTGAAAGTTCTAATCCTACTTTTCAGGCAAACTATAATTAAGATCTTCTACCACATGTATTTATAGCCAGGTGCAGTTGAAAAGATAACATACTTTTACTGATAGCTGAATTGTTCCATTGTGCCCATGCCATATCGGACATCTACTTTTATTATTATTTCACCATAGCAAAGCTGGGAAACAGCAAATTAGAGGTTAGTTCCTTAGAGAGCCTCCTCTCTGCCCCAGCTCAAAATCTAGAGTATCACTGCAGCTCAGTTTACCAGGCCTTTTTTTAAGGTCTGTATTTGCCAATACATACAGAGATATGTTTTCTGTATCAGCAATAATCAGCCAACGGACTAAATTTTCACAAGATTGATGCCCAAAATAAATATCTGCAAACTAACATATTGAAACTTTCATTACTAAGTAGAACAGGTCTTCTCATTCTTTGCAGCAGAAGCCACTTGCTTCCATTACTCTCCTTTATGGGAATTCTGTTCCTTATTTAGACTTCAGCACTAAGGGCCGCATGGTTTATGGATACAATTCTAAACGCAGGTCTGTTTCCAATTTTCCAAAGCCAAACCTTCATCTTAACAAATAACGTCAGAATTACAGGAACAAAGGGTGATCATGGAAGAATGACGTTTGTAATGCAAGCATACAGAGTATTATACCACACAATCAAAAAGCATATTTTGCAGCCCTAGCTAATACAAATCACCATGAGGTCATTTGTAGGATTTACCCGACTGACTGGAAAGCAAAGCCTGCACCAGTAAAATCATTTTTGTATTAATACAAATACTCTCAGTCAACAGGATTACTTATATGCTTCGAACTGGACATATGTATAAATCCTTGTGGAGGTGCAGTCCTGGACTGTTAACACATCTCTGTATTCATACAGTAGCTGAAATACTGAAGTTTTACACTCCTGCTGCTAAGATCACTTTTATAGCTCTAGTTGGTATTTACATCCATGCTGTTCCTGTAGTGGAAACTGGCAGGATAAAAAATTTGGTAGGAGATGCTAGTAAAAAGGTATCTATGATGGATTGCTTTATTTAATTATCTGCTTCCAAAACAGAAAAAAAAAAAAAAAAAAAAGAAAATCACTTCAAACCCATCAGAACAGGCTCTTAATACTATATTTTAACATTATTTCCTCTAGCTCATTTTCCTTTTACTTTTTTAAATCTGTGTATTATATCCCTTCCCCATTTTCTCCAGCTAAATCCCTTTCCTATTGTGCAGACGAAAAAAAAAAGGGGGGGGCAAAACGAGCCTGTATTCCTGCTGTGGGATTGTGTCACCGAAGCAGAGGGGAGTTCACTTGAATTATATACTGTCAGCTCTGCTCTACTCCCACCAACGCTCACAGAGAGTCTTACTGTACAGGAGGGAACAGAGATGCAAAGCTCTAGCAGAGAGCAAACATGTATGGGGGGGAGAATAGCAAAATGGGAATTCTGGCGCATAATAAATATTACGGATGCTGACTGTGTGCATAACAGCTTGCTAAGCAGAAGCAACAGGAATGCTAGTTCTATAATCAACAGTCTTCCAATTTGCTTCCAAATTATAGGTGTGTATAACTCATGGAGTTGGGGGTAAATCATTGGTTAAACTCAGTAATGTCAAATAAACTATACATTAACAATTAAATGTTTTTCCCCGTTTTTCCCCTCTAATGCAATATTCATAACATCAAGTCCGACAAGTTCCTTTTCAGCTAAAGACACAGCTAAGTACACTTCACAGAAGAGAAATGGTTGCCTGTGAAGTTGTTAAAAAGACTCAGAACCACTTCAGTTCTCACAGGAGAGTCATTCAAGTTTCTGTTGGACAGGAATCTTATTTTCAAAATCATTTCAACATTTAAGACTTCAAAATGTATAGGTTATTGCTACACTTACTCCAAAGTGGTCAAAGTTTGCTAATAACACTGCTAAAAAATTCTGACTTTTCAAAGACTGTATCTGTAATTGACATTAAAAGCTCAATTTCCATTTTGAAAACAGAACAAAAGAATAAAAGACCAACAGTGAATTGAAACTTTTTGTATTAACTTGTTTCCATTAAAAAACATTTTCTTTGGCCTTTATCCAAAGACAAGTACTAGATGCATAAGAGAACCTCACATACATTCAAAAGGACCATCAACAAGCATATTTTCAGAATTACAGCTTACCCCTAGCAAGACTGATATAGTTAGTAGTTGGGGATACAGAAAAATGTAGAATGTACTCAGAATGCAAAACAACAGCCTTTCCTGTATCTCAGGACATTTGCATTGCCTGTATATACACACATGCTCTACGCACACATACTAATAAATACATATGGATGCACATCAATGCCTTAGGACACCGAGTGTTATTTATCCCAGCCCTAAGAGAACTGTATATTTAAATCCTTTATATGGGGATGCTGTTGATGTTGTAGCATTCATGTAAAGGCTTGTGTCTTCAGCTGATCCTCCAATGAACCAGACTTCCAGAAAGTATCTGGCACATCTTTTACCCCATTTTTTACTCAATTTATCAAATAAATATAAACATTTTAAAGATGGCAATGACTGGCTGAAGATGGTGGAATTCATTTCAACCAACTGTAGCGAGTCCAAACGTCTCATCATCTGGATGCTTTCTGTACTCAACTGAAAGACAAATTGCTTTCCTAAAGGGTTAAGACAGGCTGGGCAAACTGCCATCTAAAAATAGCTCCCTCTCCACTGGAGAGGCCAGAAGGCCAGACAACATACACGAGATGCTTAACAATGAAGGGTAAATTCCATATGAAGAAGTATCTTTCATTAGGCCAACTCGCATAGTTTAAAAAAAAAGACAGAAAATTTGGGGCACACAAACCCCCTTTTTATTTTAAAATCCTCACAAAGTTATTCTCAGCTGGGCAAGTATTCTTATTTTGGAACTAAGGGAAGGTGAACATACAAAGTTACAAGATTTGCCCAGGGCTACTGCGCAAACCAACAGCAAACTAAGATCAAAGATCGAGTGGTTCTGGATGTACATTTGGGGGGCTCCTTCACCAGCTAACATCACTTCTCTGGTACTTTTGGAGTGCTTGCACTGAACAAAGAGAGACTTGTGAAAATGCTTTAAGTGAGTTTTTGCAGGGCACATTCAAATCATGAAGGTACTTTGGTGTCATCCACCAAACAAATACATTGACTGCTGATGATAAATGAAACCAGTTCAAGTCACAAGACAAACCCATGCCCCGCCAATACTGCCTATGTTTTTAAAATGGTGTAATCTACCTATGCAAGTTTTTCCACAAAGTCAAAGAACAGCCATCTGCAAGGAGGAACAAGGCTTTTTTTCTTTTTTTTGTAAAATTATAACCTCACACTGAAACACATTTTTTCTTACTAAGATTAACTGGACTGAAACAAGAGGCTGTTTTTAGGCAGTGTTTCCGAAAAGGAGAGAGTGAGTCGGTACAGATCAGAAGTGTTTTATACATACAGATATCCAGAAGGAAAAATTACTGAAAAATTTGTTTACAGTTCTGAGGTTGAGAGTGCCTACAGATAAATAATCTACATGAGAATTAGTGTCTGAGGGTGACCAGTCTTTCAAAAGTCTCTGATCTGATATAACCCTTCCAGTGAACTATAGCTAGATGTCTGTGTACCTGCCCCTTGGGGACTCGTACATGAGTCCTGACCTTGAATAGATACCAGCTGGCCTGGCAAAGGCTCCTACCACTGGATCTGAAATAGCCTTGACGATATACCCAGTGTGGGTCGCAATTAGCGCTGCCACTTGACAAGGAGTAACGACTCCTCCACCTTGCGTTGCAGTTGATGGGCATGAACAAAAAGCTTCCCATAAATCGTTGAGCAGTACCCAACTGAGCAGGAAGAATCCGGAGGGAAGATTTAATAGCCCATTGAAGAAAACTGTGATGAGCTAACTATGAAACAGCAATAGAATAATAGTGGAAGATTACAAAACAAGGGCATAAGGCCTAATACATGAGAAGACGTGCCAGCTGGAAGCAGGAAGGAGCTAACACTGGAAAGAAGAGACCACAACGCAATTCTTAGAGCAACGACTCAGATAAAAATACCAGCTTCCCGTTGTGTTTAGCCTGCGATGTATTTAGCTTCCTTGCCTATCATGGGATGCTGCCCCAGTGTTTCACTATGCTCCTTGCTTGTTCTCAACAGACATGTGCCACCAGCTCCCACTGCCCTCCCAACGAAGGTTCCCCACAAACCCGCACTCAAACTTGCAAAGGCTCACACAGAAACAGACTGCTGATTGCTTTTCCTTCTCCTCCTCTTCCCCTAACCTGTAAGATATACCTCTGAAACATAAGTCTGAAGTTTAAGAACAGGACATCATGCCGCTAAGCACTGCGGACAGGCGAGGAAGCAACACCTCCCCAAAGAGCACCGACTACACTTCGTAGAGGCTCTGTTTCACTCTTGGTAGAACCTCGCAGTGCTACAGTGGCAGGGAAGCTATTAAGACTAAAGGGCATTGAACAAAGCTCAGTTAGAAGATGATGCAACGTTTCCAATTCATACATTTACCATTTATGGAAAAAAGTGACTTGTGATTATAGAGGGAAATCAAGTATGACATGGAAGAGATGCTGTAAATTTTTTTCCTAATGCTCTGAACCTTTGGATATATTTCTTCCCTTTGTGTTGTTAAGATCTTACATAATCACTGAAGCTACTGAAAACACACCATTTCTCTCACAATACCCAAGCAGCCAACCAAAACATGAATTTGGACAACTATGACAAGGCACTTCACATTCAGGACCTATGCAGGTTTAAAAGAGTACCAGCTGCTGAATACTGGCTAATTAAGATACCCTATCTGGCACTCCTAGAAACCCTTCTATGCATCCAAAGCCAGTCTTAGAGAAAGACATTTCCTTCTTTAGAGAAGGAGCCTTTATTCTCTTTGAAAATTTCTGAGATTGGAGGTAAGAAATGCCCATAGACAGAAGGGAGCAGAATTAGCAGCTGGAAGCTAAGCCCTTCAGACAAGCTGGCAGAAGAGATCACATACTTATTCTTAACAAATACCTAACTGCAGAAGATCCATTGCTTGGAAGGAGGTCCGTCCACGTTATGTATGAGAGAAGTGTCCCTGCTATTTGTGCTTTGAGATTAAGAAAGAAATCATGTATGTTTGAATACTACGTCATTTATTATGTTCATATTTTTAATTACTTTGACTCAACCTCTTCAAAAGTCACTCTTCCATTGACTAACAGGAAGGAAAGAAACACATGCCAGGACACAGGAGTAAGTACCAGGCTGGTCCTTCCACTGACACAAACCTGATAACTACAGACTTAACTAGACTCATGTTTTAAGTACTTCAGTGTATTAGGTTAGCATCACATAATGCAGAAGGTGAGATGTGAGGGACATAGGCTGTTACAGCAAGGCTCCTAGGTCTGCTCCAGGATTTGCTTCTAAAATGATTTATATAGTTCATAAGAATTCTTATTTAATAAACATTTCACTAAATGGCCTACATGGCAAATTGATTGACCAGAAAGAATCAGTGCAGAATTCTGTCCTGCATAAAACAAGAATCACATCAATAACATCTATAAGGCTATTCTCAGCTGGCAGCATTGCAATGAGAAAAAAATTGTGCTTTTTATCTGTAGAAAACATTCTCACAACCTGGATATATGAAGCATTTAACACCGGTCATGCAAAAATTGTTATTAAAATAAACATCCACTATTCTTTCTGCATTCAGAAATGACCTTTAGTGGTAACAATTATGCCCTTCCATGCGCATGGACAAACATGGTATCTTCCATCCTGTCACTAACAGATGATCACTATGATGATGATTTACAGTGACCACACCTAATGAATAGGATTGTGTAGTGAAGAATGCAATGTTTCCCTATCAACTTGCTGAAGTAACTGATGAGGCTAAAATGAGATTTACAAGCCAAACAGTTTGAGATAAGAACAGAACTCACTTTGTTCAAAGAAATCACTTTGTTTGCTTTTTCTAGGACACCTCAGAACAAGGTAAGGTTTTATAGTTCTACAACAGCATTGATGCAAGACAGCTGCTTTCAGAGTCACCCTTAGCACTTTCAGTAGCAAATATGCCTGCAGATAAGTATGTGCCTGAGGGTTTGATTTGCCTCTTGAGTATGAAAGCTTGTGAAACGCTTTCTGTCCTTTTTAGGTTGTTACTTCAAAGGTAGTTTAATAGAAAATGAGTATCAATTAAAAATAAACCCAAAAGTAATTCTTATGAGCAGAGCAGATCACACTTTTGCTTTAACAACAGCCTTCACAGAGATGTAACATTTGTGTTTCCTGCATTTCAAACAGAGATATTCCAACTGGTAAAGCCTTTTTATGTATTCTGTAATACATTAGGTCTCTGTTGCCCGACCTGACAATTTCATTCTAGGTTTTAAACTGTCCCTTTTTTTCACAAGATAGCCTGAAACTTTATATTTCATTAATATTTACTTACAAGTCGTTCTGTGTCCTCCCCTTGCCTCCTCCTGCTATATGGGCTTCTGAATGGTGCTGAACAACCTGCTGTTTTGTTTCTTTATTAACACTTCAATGGCTTTTTGCTGAACAAAGTCCAAAAATCAGGAGGCAAGACCACAGATCCCAGTCTCTCTCTATATATCCAGCCCAGTTACTTACCAACATTATTAACCTAAGAATAGAGAACTATTCTTAGAGGAACAGCAGAAAAGTTACGGAAGGATTTACTGTTTGGCCCTAAAAAGTATTCATTGAACAGTCAGATCACACGGGAACAAAAAAATATATTCACCATGTCCATCTCCTGGCGATAAACATGCCCCATCATTTTGTATTATTTCTCTACAACTAGCTTTTCCTCATTAGATACCAACATTCAAACACAAATGCTGCTTTAAGTACTCCTGTTTCTTTTAGTCTCTCAAAAAGGACTACTCCATTGTCTTGCCTCTCATCATTTAGATGTTATGCTAATATGTTACTTCTGAATTCAACTCAAGAGAGGGGGACAAAACTACAAAGACTGTTCAGTGCACAAGGCAGAGGCTCGTTAGTGCTACCACTGGACAAATCCTAGCAAAAGAAGATTGTGGCTATTGTTATTCATTATTAAGGTGGACAAGAAGCATTCCTATGTCTACACTATGGGAAACAATCCTTTCAGCTCTGAATTTGAAGCAACCAACAAGCAAAACTGCAAAATGTTTTTCAGAAATCCTTTTTAGTGGATTAAGGCATCTTTTAAGTCATACATTTTATATATGGTTAATTTTGCAAGCACTCGGGAAAAAAACCCAGCATTTAATGTATGGATTGTTAGCTTCAACTCAAATTATTACCTCTTTGTGAATAGAGATACAGGTATATTCATTTATTTCCTTAATGCTTTTACATTTCTGCTTCTAAAACAGTTTTTTTCAGGACAAGGTATGCTAGACAATATGTAATAGGCATAATATTTTTAGCCTATACATGATAAAGAGATGCTAAATACTATGAGAAGCCCAGAGCTATCCCAGGACCATGAAAAGTCAGGAAATATTCTGGATCTCCCTTTGAACTTTTAAGAATTAAAGGCTCATCTCCTTTTTAAAAGGGAGATTGCTTAAAGCTTTCCGCAGTAGCTAAAATCTTAACTACTACAGGAACTACATCTGTTCATCACATCATTTAGAGTCAGCCACACCGGTTGTTTTCGAATAAAACACAGCAAATCTGGGTGGAGTTTAAAAAGTGATTATTCTGACTTCAGTCCTTGCACACGCACACTTCGGCGTGAGTTCAATGGGGGCTTGTGCTCAGCCACCCTTTCCCAGCCCATGCCCTCATCTAATTACAATTTCTGTATCCTCTAGTCCTGCAGAACTCCCCTTACCTTCCTTTGTGTTAAGGCACTAAAGACAGTAATTTACGTCTCATTAACGGAACTGAGTCATAATGAGCTTCTTTCTTTTACGCGACTTGAATGTTAAACGTCCAAAATAACCAATGAAACCCGGCTTTTACTCCTGCTCCGTGTGTTAAGTTTCAGCAGCACAAAGCTGTTATTCAGGCCTCCTCGCTTTGCATACAGTCGGAGGGTCGGGGGTTATTCACACTGACAAATTCTTAAGATGGCGCATAGAGAGGGGTTTTGCTAAACACCAGCGGCTTTAATATTTTAGCTAAGCAGCCATGTTGAGACCGGCTCATCCTTCACAACCTGTCGATTTTCTCCCCCGGCTTTGAGACGGCATCCTTCTACCACTGGCTGAATTTGACGGTGCTCTTCAGGAGGGATCAACTTCCACGCCAAAGAGACAAAAGGCAGGATGGAAGCTGGAAGGCAGGCACAGAAAGGGCTGCGCATCTGCCCAAAGAAAAGCGTGATAAAGTAGTTCTGCTGCTGGTCCAAGATGAACCACCAAGATGTCAGTAGGTAAATCAAGGCCATCGAAGAAACCAACTAAAGTGGGAACAACAGCATGCACAAAAGCTTAACAAGAAAAGAAGCTGAGCTTCTCACTCCAGGAAAGAGGAAACCGTTGCCGGTTTCGTGAATCAAACCACAATAACACAAAACAAACAAAATGTTTAAAGATACAGACCAATCATCCCAAAAGACAGGTCAAGTTCTTCTTCTGAACTACACTACTTCCATCACTGTGTTTTAAGTTATATAAACAATGCTGATAGTGCATATATTACACAAATACTAATACGTTACTAGAAGCAGGAAGACAAAAACCAGACTAAGCAGGAGCAGGTAGACCACTAACCCACAACCTTGGACAACTTCCTTCTTCCATATCCGTGTGGGGTACCAGAACTTTGGAAGAAAAGTCGTCAAACAGGCCCTTCCACCTGCACAGTGCAGATACCCCCCCCCCCATCCACTCAACTACGGATGGAAACTGAAAATTATGATTAAACGGGATCTTTGTATAAGAAGACTATTTTGTGGGCTACCAAATGTGATAAAGACTCAGAATTATCTTTTCAATCATTCTTCATTAAAGTAATTCTGTTAGCTGTAACATTAGACTTCAACCCAATTTTTTCCAAACTAATTTTAAGAAGAATATCTTCTTTAATGTTAAACTATCACGCCTGATGTCAAGTGACATGTAAATAGTTATACATACACCTACTCAGTTTTATCTGTAGTTCACCAAAAGTGCAAAGTTGTGACAGCAAAAATAAAACCTCAGACTAAAGTTATTAATATCAAAATCCTGTTAGTATGGAAACATTCAGAGATTAGACTTTGTGTCAATATGGTCACTTTACCTGCAGCAACCTGCATTTCCATACACTGTTGCATCTAACTTTGCAGCCACCCTCTCCAAAAATGTCATGGACCAAACAACAGCTTAAACAGGCATGGCATTTAGTTTTCCGCTGTTCTGATTTACCTCCCCACTCCCTCTACATCATTCTTTTTATGCAAACTGGTGCTAGTAAGACAAAATGATAGTTTTTATACTATGAAATTAGTGCAATATGATTTACTGCATAAACTTTTAGGGATTTTTTGTTACAACAGATTGAATATATTAAGAAAGAACTACACAGCTTTTTTCCCCCCTCATGTTGGTCAAAATGACTGATGCATATTAAGCTAATAATCTAGCTGCTTGGTAAAAATATTTAAATTGCTTAATAGAAAGAAAAAGTGATTATTTTTCAATTGGTTAAAAGCACCATTTGTTGAAACTGAATTACACTAAAAGCACTTTTAATTTTACAATCATATGAAAAGAAAAAACAACGTACGTTTAAAAAATCACGCTTGTCAAACATTCATTTTGTTAATGTACTATTCTAGTCTTCCATGTTAATGGCTTATTAAATGTAGTTTTCAGAGAAATTTATCATATAAAGAAAACAATTTAAGTACATCACACTATATTAAAACTAATCCTCATTTGAAAAAGTACTGGTAATGAAGTAAGTTTGAAAGTGGAATTGCTTTCAGAAGCAGTAAGAGTTCTCAATCAATTAAAGAATTGGCTAATCAAACATGAATATTCTTAGTAAAATTACTGCAGTCTCTTTAAACCCAAGCACAGAAAGCAAGATACGTAGTTTTCCATTTTTCCCCATATATTATTTTTCTTTATATGAAAACATAGAAAAAAAGACAACACATCAAGAACTACATATCATGAGTTTGTCAAGGATCCTCTTCCTCCTTCTTCAATCAATCCAGTTCTGCTCCTTTAAAACTGAGTCAAATAGATTTGCAAATGTTGATTATCATCATTCGCATGTAAAATGCATTTTTACTGGAGGAGTACACAGGGCACATAAAAAGACAAGGGGGAGGGCAACTGCTAATAAAAACATACACCAAACATGAAAAACTATTTCCAAAATTGTTTTCCCCCAATAATCCAGATGAGCACACAATTAAAGCACAGAAATGGCAATTTGCTGATGAGACCACTTTATTTGCTAAGAGCATAAGGTTCAGGCTGAAGTGTACCACGTTTTCTCAGAAGTTCCCAGAGCACAGCTGCCTGGAAGAGGTATTTTTGAAATAGTATACACAGTGTTTCTACACACAAAAGCACAATGCAAGGTGCATCACAGACTACATTAATCTTTCCCTGGACGAACAAATACAAAGCCTGACCAACAAAGCTACGCATAATTTTCTACTTCACTATTTGTAAAGGACTTTAATAATATCAAATTTGGTTTCTTTAACATTCATTTTAGCCACATCATTGTCTACTCTTCCACTTCAACAATTTTTTAACATAGTTTATGCAAGTAAACAATTATGAAGAAAACCTTGGTTGCCTGACAATATATCAACAGATGACACTGTTGTGCTAAACTCCAGTTGCTTCAACATGTGCTGCACTAGACCTGAGAGCATCTTGCCTTCTCCTCCGCTATGAAAACTGAACACGAGAGCCTGCTTCCTCATGTAGATAAAAGTTTAAGTGTGTATAATAAGAAATTACTCCTAAAATTTAGCAGTGGTGGTCAATGAAATTGTGATGCTAGACAAAGATGCCAGATAGGATTCATTTCTGCAATAAGTCTCAAATTTGTTTAATTTTTGTGGCAATGCAGTAATTCGTTTAACAGCCTGCCGAAGCAAAACTTGAAAATCTATGGGAAATTCGATTTCGAGACAAGGATGAAGATGGCTGGAACACTGCTAATAAACTTGAGTGTGTCCCCCCATGCATGTGTTTTGTTTTGTTAAAAGATGTCTCCCAATAAGAAGCCCCCCTGCTTCTTCTGGCTCTTCAAAATACCAGGTTCTTAATTCTCAGTTATTGGTTCCACCTTGTTAGAAATTCTATTCTTTAGTCGGATATAAAAGCCCTTTTGTTCCTATTCTTAGAGAATGACCAACAGGAACAATAACAGCAACAAAAATTCAGGCTGCAGAGAACTAGTTTTAGGCCTTGTCTCTATGGAGGGTCTTTTTAATTGCTTGGTCAGGTTCTTTTCTTTCGCATTTGGGCACGAATGCAGCTGCACTGATGCCAAGCTCACACAAGGTAATGAATGCAACATTTTACGGCAGTGCAAAACATGTGCATAACTATTACTACAACATTACAGGAGGACAGGATTTGCAATGAAACATCAGTATTGTTTCCCACTCCCTTAAGATTTTGCCTTTGTAAGGCTCTTGTTTAGGAAACACAAATCATTTCCAGTAGATTAAATTAAGTGTTTGACAAAGGCTATCTGGCTTTTTTTGGTTGGTTTTTTTTTCTTTTTTTTTTTTCTTTTTTTTTTGTGTGGTATTAGGAGTTTATCTTTGCATAATACAGTTTCTGCATAAAGTGTGCAAATGCTCTGAAGAGCAAAACTGTGGCCGATACATTTTTTCCATTTCTGGGAAGAAGGAAATACGCACTTTTCCTATACACAGTAAGATAATTCCTTGGAGCTGTTTACGTAGTCATAATAAATAAAGGGCCAATATCCAAGAGCTGGATATCAGATCCAACTTTAAAACATTACCTCTCGGTTCAAGGACAGTTAAACAGTAATAAATTTTGATCAAAAGAAGCTCACCATCACAGTTACATTAAAAAAATTAAATAAATATGTACTTTTTGCCAATATCAACCCAAAATATTGCGTGAAAGGTGCTCATCTCAGGCTTTTATTAAGGCCATAATGATGACCACTGAGTCATCCAATCTTCTATACTTTGGAAGGGACTCCAACTTAAAATTGGAAGAAGTCTGAAATATAACACTAAAGGCATTTAAAAATACATTACTTCAACGCCTTGGGACATGGTGAACTGAAGGTTGCCTTTTTATTCAGAAATGAAAAAAAAAGAACAATTACATGAACAGAGACAAGCAAAACCTCTTTTCAGAAAGGCAATGTATTGTTCACTTCAGAGCAGAATTCACATCCCAGCACACGTTTCTTTATGAGCGTAGGACTCCACTGAGTAACATTTTCACAGTACTGCAGACCACTGTATAAATCCTGGGTCACAATTAAAGTGTCCCATAGCTCCATCACAACTGCTAAAACTCCTCATGTGACGTAGCACAATACAGTGTTGGTATGTGCTGAAGGGACAGCTAGGGCAGAAACACTGTTTGTGACCGAGGTGAAGAAATATACTGCATAATACATGGTTCTCTCTGGTGCTTATTTCAGAAGCAAAAACACACAGACAAATAAAGGGAAGTATTTCATTTTGGCCAAAATTAAGCATGACTTCCACCAACATGAGAACAAGAACAATACAATAAACTACCAAAATTGCACTGCTATTTTAGAGGAAAAGAATCAGGATTCCAGAAAGGTCCTTCTCTAGCTTACATTATTATTTGTTTGGGGTTTTTTAAAGCATCTCAGAGTACTGATTTCATTGGGTAAGAAAGCTTGTCTTGCTGTTAGGTAGACCAGTTATGTATACTAGAATTTGGTCTTTGCAATGCACAGAACAGTCTAAACTTCTGCTGAGGGTTTCTATCTTTGTAGTGCTTTGGCTTCCTGCATACGACACCACCTCCGTGCTGTTAGAGCAGAGCAAAAGCGATGTGCCCATGATTGTTATAAAACAGTAAAGAAAAACTGTCATCTTGAAAATATTGAACTTAAACTACAAACTTTCAGAGAAACTGCACTGATTTATGTGGTCCACCACTTGCCAGGTTTTTTTCTCCACAGTTCTTTTCCTATTATATAAATTATTTCCCTAAGTATTGAGTCTTTCAGATATAAACATACAGACTCACGCGGAAGCCAAGGTTTATGGATGAAATAATTTTAAAACTAATCATTCATCTTCTTACCATAAGGGATTGTTCTACTCTACATGTGGTGGTCAATAAAGCGTTGATGACTTCCAAAAGGAAATAATCAAGCTGGAGAAAGCCAAAACATGGCAAATGAGTTGTGTAGAAAAAATATTTCCTGTAAAGAAAACGGGTGTGCTTGCAAAGAAGTTTTTGCTATCCTGAATACTCTCTGTTGAACAGCATTATAAGGATTATTTCATTAATAAATAAATATCCAGCATCTAACACCCAGGCAGTTTGTTCCAAGCATAGAGAAAAATACTTCAGATAGCACTGTGGTATCTGGTGATTTACATTTAAAAAACCCAACAATTCTTTAATGATGAACACAACATTTAAAGTTGTACTACCAAGCGGGGTTGTAAAGTATTACACCACCCACTGAAGCTTGTCAGAGGAAAGACTACCTGTCAGTGATGAAACATTCTCATATACCTCTTTCAAGTCACAAGAAAGAAAACACAGGATTTGGAAACCGGCACTAATTTCAGGAAGGAAGTTAAAAATTCATAAAGAATACCCAGAATGACAACTTTTTTTCCTTCTTTTTTTCCCCTCCCCAGTCCAAAAGCAAGTTTCCAGCGGGGGGGAAAAATAGAGTCATCATTGCTTTCCTCAGTACATCCACAAAGAGCTAGGAATGCATGGAAGCAAGCAGTTGTTGGAAATTACTTTCCTTTTGTGGAGGCCTGAAACATTTTCCACTGGACATGTAAGTCTCCATCTAACAAACTTAAGCCTCCTGATAGCAGAACTTCCTTTTCTTAATACATGTCCAGCAGACCTTCCAAGATACACAAACAACAGACAGAAAACATAGTAATTGAATAGCTATCTTCATTATAAGTGAGATCTAGACCTGACACAAGGCAGCTGGCTGTAGAAACAAGGAAGTCATGGTTGCTCAAATCCTATGATATTTGTTGTTTTACTCTGCCATAAGATCTTTTCAAAAAAAATCTGCTATGCCAGAAAAAAAAAATCTGAGATTGAGAGATTTTACCTATTAGATAACAATTCTGGAGGGCAATAATCCTTTTGTTTGCTTCAGTTTGGAGATGCATCTTTTCTCACTGGTACTTACTTGCACCCAGTGGGGGCAATGAAACTCAAAACACTTATTTCTAAAAGGCTGGTGTTAAACTTGGAAAAGCATGTATTATTTGGGGGAAAGAAAAGATTATTCTTGCTTGCAGTGATCTCTTGCAGACAGCTGCCAGATGGGACAATTCCCCAGACTGATCTGCTTTCTGATTCTGTTTCAGATACCCAGCTTTCCCTAAATAATTTTAATTGTCTGACATAAAATGTCTGGCAGCAAGTCATACATATTTCTTCTGTAACTTGCCATAAAAATTCTACTAGTTCTCACTAGAATAAGAGTTGTCATCATTTACACATTTGTCAACTGTTCCTCCATCTTTGGTTTAAAAACGCCATTCAAATACAAGAAGCGACTACAGGTTACCAGGTCAAGAAAATAAAGCTACAAAAGGACTACAAACCTACAGCCTCTCTCATAACCAGAGTACGGCTAAGTTGCTATGCTTCTTTAAATCATTCTCCCCTCCAACAAAAAAAAAACCCCTTACATTCATTGCATCTACTTGATGCTGATGCTCCTTTTTAAGTTAACGTAGTAATACTACAGACGACTTTCCTCTTCCAATGACCTACAGGACAAAAAGAACATGGCATATGCTGTTTGAGGCTACATCGTCCAGGAAGCCTAGAGGCAGGACAATTAGTGATAAAGGCTCAATCTACTCTATTATCTTCTCTTACTAGTCCTCCAGATCTTTGGTTGTCCAAGTCTAAGAAAGAGAAGAATAAAGACAAACCAAAGGAAGTTAAGCAACAAACCTAAGAAGCCGCCTGGCAAGAGCAATTAATTTTGGAAGATTAAAGAGCTGAACATACTGTATATCTTGGCTAAGCAACAAATGAGGGAGTCATGATAATTATCTGCAAAGTATTTGAAGGACACAGAATAGGGAGGAGGAGGAATTCTTTAAGACTGCATAACCCTCGAGGGTACCATGAGAGCACCAGCCTGCATAGATAAGGACAACGGAAGCAGAGTATCAGGAAAAGTCTTGAATAAGAATCACTTACCACGCAGTTGCGTTTAAAGAAGTCATGCTTCCCCTGACTCTTAACTTCCAAAACCCTGCACCATCTCTGGAGAAAAACAGCCTTCCGTGTGGGAACAGCTCTTAGCAAGCTACGTAACAGTGGCCAGTCTGTGTCATTCACCTACAGAATTTGTTTTCTTCTCTGCAATTTTGGTGTTTCCCCACATGGGCTTGCTGGTACAGCAGGAATTTTAAAACATGGATTTGGAAAGCACTATCACTGGCCAGACAAATAAGAGATGATTTTTTTTTTTTAAATAAAAACCACGAACAGGAATAGCAAAATAAGAAAGCCCTTAGAGAATCCTTCTCAAACATGAGAAAAACCCAAACCTTTGAATAAAAAAACCCCCACCAAACCCACAAAACAACAACAAAAACTCCACCTACTTCCCCAGAAGAATCTGGAGGTAATACTCTGACATGCTCCAGGGATTAACACCTTACCACAGACAAAGGGGTGAGAGAAATAAGAAGCACATCCCTTTTTCCTTTTTCAGGTGTTGAGTAAGATTTACTAAATCCTAGCCCATCTTTTTTTCAGTTACATCAACATCTGAAAAGCATCCATAAAAACCTTTCATGAACCACTTTCCAGAGACAGCACTGAACAGGGCAGAGGCAGAACAGTTCGGCTGTTGAACCTGCAAATTCATGCACGTGTCAAACCAGCATAAAATAGAGCAGATGACAGAAGGGTTTAAATCCCAGCAGTTCATGTACTATTATGTAGGAATTTCCTCACATCGGCTTTCTAAGTGGCATTGGTTTAGAAAAAACTATCATGGGAAAAGAAAAAGACAATGTTTTTGGCTATGTCTCACTCATGAAAGCCTGTATATGACTCCATAAGATCAAGGACAAGATATCTGCTAAGGTTCAAGGATAGCAACACCGACACTCCAGGAGAGCAAATTTACATCTAGTCTTTGAAAGGGTCTGTGGTTCTCAGATTTACTAAAGTAGAGAGATTTATTTTTGCATCTCCCTAGCAAAAGTTTCTGGCAATAAGAAAAGTTACCTAATTGTCCAGGAAAAAAAACCCCAACCCCAAACAACTAAACAAACGAATGCATCACTGGATACATACTTCATAGGGATGAAGGAGACACTTATTTATACACAAAAGGAAAAACAAAGAATGGCATTATAGCACCCTTTCTAGAAAGATGCTTTCCTAAACAACGTAATGTGCTGATTATAAACTGAGCCAAATGCAAAAAGCCGATACACCTATGAGAGTATTAAGTAAAATTATTTTTGGAGGGTGATGGGTTGTTTTGCCTAAGTACCAGGAGAAAGCAGTTTCTTTTATTTATAATTATACAGTCTATCTCAACAATATGGCTGCACCAGCACCACTGGGCAAACTTGCCAGAACTAGAGCTGCAAAAATAAAGGCTTAGCTGAATCCACACAATTTTTAATATTGAAGATGATAAAGAAAAATGCACTTTAAACTTAGGTTCCAGACTGAAAAAGCAAGGCTAGCAATCAGAGGGAACATAATTAAACTTGTACAGTAAGCGTATTTGGTATAGATCTCACTAACAATACACTGGGAAGTACAAAGCCATTTTTACAGACACACTTTCTAGAACACACACATTTTAGGGTGAGAATACAATATAGCATCCTCTGTTGACTTTTTGTTAGTTCACTGTCTGCATCCTGTACGCACTACAGCTTTCAATTCAATTTCTAGAATGAGTCCTATTCTATGAAATGTTACTATGCTTGTGAGAGCCTCCAATTTTAGATAAAAGGCTATTATAATACCTTTTGTAAGATTTCCCTCCACCCTAAGGGGTTGTATTAAAAAACCCCACCCCTTAGGTATGGGATATAGCCTCCTAACTGGTAATAGCTTGTTTGAATATCCTAAAGAGTTTTCTGGCAACACTGACCTTTAATGTTTGCTGCTTACAGTAATTATCTTTTAGAAGGAGAAAAGCATCATTACTTTCCTCTAAATGAGATAGCTATCTTTTAATGGCTGTAAATATCAATAAGGGTCCTAAATAATGTCAGATTTATATGATGCTTTTTCCTCAAAAAAAAAAAAAATTATTTCTAAGGTCAATTGTATTTTAACAACGTAACGTAATCATTTTTGCCTACCACTTTTATGACAGGGTGCTGTCCCAAAGGGCACCCCCGCAGCCCTGTCATCAGCCTGCCCAGACTTTTCGTTCCCTCTGATTTTTCCCCGTAACTTAGGCACAGTTCACTGAATTTACATTTCCTTTCTTGGAGTCTAATTTTAAATCTTTATTCAATATAGCGTCCCTTGGCTCCACACACCAGACAGAAATTAGATTTTACCCTGTTTGAGGGATGGCACTCAGAGTACCATGTGATCACTCCTTAATTTGACTGCTGCCCCCTTTAATAACCAAGTTCTTAAGCAAAACCCACATTATTTTATGTTTCTCTCTATTACTCAAGTAATGTTTGTTTGCAGTCTCCAAAACAAACACAAAACTAAGAAAGAAACGCACCCAAGTTATCTGATCCCCAAACCCTGGACAGGCTGTCAAGTAAAATGCTTACTTACAGCTTGTCCTTTTAGATGGTGCCAGGATTATATTTCATCCTTTTACTACCCTCCCTCCTCCTGCAAACGTACCTTTGGCAGGCGTTGTCAAGTAGAAGTGTCTTAAATGGGCCATCTGCATAGAGTGAATTTTATCACAAGCCCCATTTACTGCTACTCAGTATTTGTATATTTTGTGCGTGAATCTTCTACTATATAATTTATGCAGTCAGTTCAAAAGTACACAGAAGTCATTAGATAAAGCTGAACATTTAGTCTGCTCAGAATTATGTTATGGAACTCTGAGCAGCATCAGAAATGAGATTATCTGATTCTCAGTGGAAAAGGGAAGAAAGCATAAAGGGTCTTCGGTCAAACAGACCCTTGCTTTCCTGAGCTAACTTTATGTATTTCAAGTTTGGTCTTCGAAAAAGAAATTAAAAGAAACAGTAATTGTAATAGCACATAGCACAGCAGTTTGGCCACCTCCTTTTTGGATTACTAAGCCTTAAAAGGATCAACATCTCAAAACTTCATGGAAAGCAAGAAGCTTTAACCTATGCCCAAACAGCTGATGTAGGTGTTGGGAAAAGCACAGTTTGGTGTCAAAATGACCATCACAGAATCCAAATAAACTTCAATTTAAAAAACCTCTTGAACAGTTTTGTAAATACAAGCCATTGAAGCAATTAAAACATTCTATCCTTTCTCAAGTTAATATACCTGCAAAAAATAATTTATAAAAGAAACTCAATAAGAATGCCTATTTTTGGTCACTTTCTGTTTTACAAGTGAGTATAAAGAAACTAGTTTTAAGAAAATGATCTTTTACTGTATTAGCAATCATGTTTGTTTGTAAATTTCTAGTTCTTGTATGCATATAAAAATGTGTCACAGGCAATTACATATGTACGTTGATTAATTTATGTTCCCCAAACTGCACACAACCTACAACTCGCTTCTTTAGCCCACCTGCACAAAGAAAAAAAAAATAGTGTTTGCAAATGCCTCATTCTGAGGCAACACTTTCTTGAAAAGGATAAGCAAAAATTTTCTTCGTACATTTTGGTTAGGCAGCTTGCAAACCAGAAAGGAGATGAAGACAAACCCTTAACATCTTCTGCAGCTCACCCTTCACTGCCTACCAAAAGAAAATCCTCCCGTGTTGGGCCTTAAAAGAGTGGTTTTCCTTCAGTATCATTCTTGTAGCTACTGACAAGATTTATCTTGAAAGAACCCCTTGTCTACAATACAGGTATTATTCTTCCATGAATTAAACCTAATTATCCAGATTTTTTTCAGTTGAAACTGTCTAAAAATCCACTAGCGCCATTTTGGTCAACAAACAAAACAATAACTTGCAAATGGTGGCGAGAGGCCAGGGGGGTTGGGAATTGAGAAATATGGGGGGAGAGGGGGTTTGCAAGCCAGTTAATTAAAAAAAAAAATTAAAATCTAGACATTCAGTGAGCATGACAAATGGTGAAGAGATAAACAGACTCATTTTCTAACACTTTAGTCTTGGCATTTGACCAAGAGGTCCCTTCCCGGCGAGGAAATAAAGCCCTGCAAGCTACCGACCGCTCAAAACATCTGTAAGTATAAACTTCTTCTGGATGTTTATTCATTCTTAACATACGCCCTCACTAACTTTTTCTTCTAATTGCCATCTAAGTCAGTGGATTTTTTTATTTTTTTTTTTTAAGCCGGTGCTGAAGGACAGACAGGAAGTACCCAGCTAAACAGGTCCAGCTGCTGCGATATTCAGGAGCCAAAATGCAATTGCCCGCACCTGGGTCTCTGCCAGTGCCAGTGCACCCCGATGGGCTGGTGCTCGGGGCTTCACCACGCAGCTGCTGCCTGACTCTTTCCAGCCCATTAGGAGAGTCAACCTCAGCAGCAAAGCCAAACCCAGAGCTACTAAAAATCAGGTTTGCTCTGAGCAGGAAGGTGGCTGGACTTCTGGGCTTCGTTCGTACTCTAAAAAGGTATAGCGTTCATCTAAAAACTTTTCAAAACTTGTAGTATCCTGGTCATCTCAGACATCTTTGTAATGAAATCAACCAGTCACACTTTCCTCACTCAGCAAATCACTAACTTAAAATACAGGCTGACTTCAAAGTCTAGTTACCCTTATCATTGTTACAAAGAAAGTTAAAAGGGGGAGTGAATCTCCCTCCCTATTTTTAAGCTGACACGACTTCTCCCCACCCTGTAATCTCGCCTGGAGAATGAGCACGGCCCTTTGAGTACTGCATCTTGTGGAACGGTTTCCTACAAAGCAAAACCACAAACATTTAAGTAACTTGACAGATTATGGGGTTTATGAGAAAATAAGTTAACTTTGGTCTTGCACCACATCCCAAGAGAGCAGAAGACAACTGCAGCATAACTTCTCATTATTCCTGCAGAACCATTTATGCCTCTTTGGTGTGTAACCCCTGCACTTCGGGTCTTCCATTACGCTCTCAAGAATGCTCACCACCTCTTGTTGAGAATAATTCCACTATTCAACATACCATTTACATACAACTCTTGAGAAAGTGGAGTAGGGATTGGGTTTTCTGTGAGCCTTATGAGATGGTCAGTTCTTAGCATACAAACCTCATGTGGGCCTGATGTCCCAACTCCCAACATCACACACTTCACAGGGCTGTCTGCAAGAGATGAGAAGGCTGTACAAGAAAGGCAAGGTAGATCTGCAGCATGATCTAGTTAGAACCAATAGCACTAGAAATACGTACCTTACACCTACAAATGGTTTTGGCATACCCTAGCAATGGATAGTAGCTTTTGGTTTCCCACCTTCTGGGTATGCCACAACTTAAGCATATGCACAAGGAGGTCGTCAGCTGCTAAGTGACAACAGTAACCTGTTCCCCTAGCAGAGTACCACTCCTATAATGCTGAAGCAAAGGTGCATTTGGCTCTTGAGGTACACACTGAGAAAATGAGGCCTTTCTGGTTTGGCAGGTTGGGGATACAGAGGAGGACGACAATGGCAGGAACAGTGGCAAGACCAATCCTGGGGTCTGCATTTAGGAAAGAAGGATGAAAATGTGCAGAGGGGTAGGGCTGGGTCCCGCTTTCAGGGAGGTAGGAATGTAGTGGGAGCATAGGAAAGACAGATTTGGGAGTCCTTCAATAACTCCAGAGCCTCTTGTTGCACAGCACAAACTTAAGTCAAAAAGGTTGATTTAGCCTATGTGCAACTACTCTGAAAACAAATGAAGAGTGGAGCCAGACAACTATCAAAGAAGTTTGGGGCTATTTTTGTAATGCTGTCATTAGTTCTTACATACAGAAAACCCCAGAGAATGTCTTCCAAGGTTCACCACAAAGCAAAACCAGCTTTTTGAAGATAATTTAGCTAACTAGTAAAAAGGATGGAATGAACTTTACATGGCATTTCAGCAGCCCTGTCCTGTCAGAAGATTATAGACATCACAAAACATGCGTACTGCGCAATGGTTAGACCACGGATAGTGATAATGATAGCCTGTGCTACACAGGGCTTTTCATTGTCAGTAAACTTTGCAAACAAAAAAAGCATCACCACAAAGCTCCTTCCTAACAAAACTTTGCCTGGAAAAATATGAAAGAGCTTTAAAGCCCTGATATCTTCCTCCCAATTTTCCTTCTTGACCACATCCCTGTTCAGACTTCAGTTGGCAAAAAAGTATGCCAACTTGAGTCTCTTTGTTCTCAGGGAGTGTAAAAGATGACAGAAGACCATCTTGATTTAAAGCAATGGCACATTCATTCCCTTGTGTATTAATTCTATATCAAACCTCTGAACCACACTTGCCAGAGGTTCCCAGGTCTAACACTGGGAAATGGAGGGGTTTAGCCTTCTCGTAGGGCAGGGAACATCAAGGCAGGTTCTACAGAATTCGCAGCGTACAGCTAGTGTAAGAAGCAGCTTGATAAAGCCCAATTCCCTCCGAGTCAATATATTTCAGCAGAAACCTGGAACTTTGAAACAAACAAAAAACCCTACAACCACAAAAGCTTCAGTTGTCACCAACTGCTAGAAAGCTCACCCAAAAAGCTTTGTGAATCCAATCCCACTACCAGAACTGTCACAATCTCTTATTTTCTGTTCTTTCTACATCAAAAATAACTTCCAGCGTACTGTACTTCAGTGTAGTGCTCTCCCCACCTTAAATATTTTCTTTGGGCATTTTAAAAGCTGGGTTAATTTAGTAGGCAAAGTGTACAGACAGCTGGGTTGTATGTCAGGTCTAACCACCTAAAGACCAAAGATTCTTCCTATTACTGTCTGGTCACTTTAAATTAATAGATCTACATGATTTTACGTACGCAGACAGACAAATAACTGAGAAGCAAAATACTTTGGCTCACATTGTAATATTCCCCCCCACCTTAAGGTTATGTCATTTCCTTTAACAGTATTTTTTTTCCATCACCTTTGCATATTTTAGTCATACATTGCAGACTGTGCCAGTAGAGAAACAAATTACTTCTCCATCCAGCACAGCAGAATTTGACCTCAATTCTTCCTCTTTCAGCTGTAAAAGGATGCCCACAAAAACATGAGACAAAAGTCAGCTATTAAAAGTGTTATTAAAAGTATTCAGCATTTAAAGCTGCACTGCCTGTTTCCCTTGATGTCTTATTTTTTGCTTCACTTTTGACTGAAAACTTCACTTTTACATTTTAACTTTGCTTAATGCATGAAACAATAATGACTACCAACTAATAATACATCTAGCAGAAAAGACAGCAAATATCTGTATGATGAGGTTTATGGAAAACCTTGTCACCTGCAGATAACTTCTTAAATCACACCCACTACAGGCTCCTGGAAGCACACAGTCCTTTCTATTTCATATCTCTGCTCTGTGGCCAGAGACAAAGTCACTGGACCAAAATAAGCCACAGCCGCTTTCTGCCAGCTGCCTGGAGACAACCAGAGGTGCCTTCAGCATCTGACCTCTGCACAGCTGCGGCAGGACGGCGGCTGGGCATACGGCACATGCGCCTGCGTGCCCAGGTCCCATCGGATCTGACACCGAGGTGACGGCTAGAGATAAGGGCCATCGACTCACTGCTACACTGCTTATGTCATGTACTTTAAATAGCCTTGGTATCTGTAGCGTTCAAAGAGAAGTTTGATGCACATGCACCTTCTGGTCTCACTCTGAGTTCACTCACTCCATACTTTTTTATTTGTGTTTATTTTCTGCAACTTAAAAAAAAGTAAGAACTGTATTAAAGAACAGACACTAACTGGTAGCAATAAAAAACTTCCTTCTCCAACATGTAACACTAGATTAACAGAAGCTAAAAAACTAGAGGGGAAGAAAAAAAGAAGGAGGGGTGGAGGTTACATCCTCAGCTCTCTCCATGCTAAAAATACTGACAGCAAAAGGTTAGAGGTTACTGAAACCTGTCTTCTATGAGAAGTTCAACTCTGAGCCTCTGTTGAGGTGAGGAGGGTTCCCCCATTTTTCTTACTTCTTTTTCTTTACAAAGGACTATTTCAGCCAAACATGTAAAAAGACTTTATGTTAGGGTTTCTTACATTGTTTTTTATGCTGCAATGGGTGAAACAGAGTTGCTCTTCAAGATGACTTATTTTTCCTCTCTAAAGGCTATTCTACTTGAGATAGTGTCTGGAAGATTATTCTATAGCTAGACACTTCTTAAATAGAAAGATTATCTTCTTGGAGACTTGCTTTTTATTCTGGTTTTAAACACACTTTTAAGAAATGCATCTCAAGTCACCCAAGACTTTGAAGATTGTGACTGAGCCTTCATTCCCAGTGCAAGGGTGGAGCACAGGTCTAATCTCCTTAGATAGAGATTAGCCTTGCTTGGTAGAACTGGTGGCACGATGTGCCTCAATAAACCCAGCTGCCCGCTGCCCACTGCCCTCCCTCCCACGTCACACAAATGCCACCATGCCTGGGGGCTGCCTGGGCCTCTGCGTCTAGTATCACGCCTGTCGGTGGGCAGCAAGATCTCACTCGCATGTGTGGCTTACAGTTCCTTCGAGCTAGATGCTTTTTATCCACACGGTAGTCTCCCGTATGCATGATGATATCCTTTTAAGAGCAAAGGCTGCACCATGGGAGATGACAAACTTGACTAGGTGTCAAAACCTGGTATTACATACTGAGCTGTTGAATGGCATGAAACAAAAGACAAAGGCTGCACAGCAGATTACATAAAACCAAGTTTTTGGGGGTTTGTTTTTTAAAAATCAAAGCCTTTAGTACACAGCATATTTATTGCATTATTGAAAAGCCCATCTGCATCTCTTAGCATATTTAATAGGAAGTTTACAGGCATAACTGCTCAAAACTGTGAACACAGCTCTGCGTTTTTTTAAATCATTTTCAGCATCCTGTGCTAGAAATCCTCTTCCTCCAAATTCTCCAAAGTTGTGCTTACCATCTAAGTCAATGTCATACAGCTTTAACAGTACTCCCAAATACCAAACACCACTGCTTTTGAAATTTAAGTAGTGAGGAATTTAAGTATAAAGACAGACAATACTAATACCTGTGCTGGATTTGTGTGACAGTGCAAAAAAATACAAATATTTGCATTAGTTCATCTTTTTTTTGTTATACAGTTATGAATGAACTCTGAGAAGAAAAGGTAAGTGGCAGTGCCAGCACTGCACAGGTGCTCTGCAAAGCCCACAGATCATTTACAGACTTGGTGAGACGCTAAAATTGTCAGGGCCTGGCCTTCCAGCGCTCCTCACTCCTACAAGACTTTACCTGGCTAAGCAGGAAGCAATGAATTAGATGGGGCAGGGGAGAGGAAATAAAAAAGGGAAAAAAGGGCAGTTCTTGGCCCTCCTTTTTGGAGAGATGGAGAAAGCAGGCAGGAAAAACACCCAAGGGAGCAGGGTGGCTGAACAAAGGAAGACACCTTTTTGGCAAGTGCCATCTCCCAGCCAACCTCTCCCAAAGCAAGCACTCCACCTCCAAATCACCTCCAACCTTGTGTCATTTCTAATGACACACAACAGGATGTGGGCTCTTGCCCCCTACAACAACAGCAACTGGAAAGCGAAGGGATTCCCGAAAAGTGTGATGTTCCCTGTAGAGTTCCCTGCAGCTCCTACACTAGGATCAGCTGACATGATGTTCTGCTCTTCAGCACTGTATGGCAAGATTCATCTTCAGTGTTAACCATGAATTTCTACAAAGTAAAATTCATTTAAAACTTTTAATGCAACCTCTGTGCTGACTGTAAATGATGAAATTTTATTATTTTCTGCTTCAAGAACGTAAATGAGAAAAAAACAAAACAATGCATCTAATGAGAGCTGAGCCTGTATAACTTAATTGCCATCAAGGTATTGCATTTATCATTTGAGAAAAACAGACGTCCCTTGTTTTCACATCTATTGCAGTTTGACAGAAGTATGAGGAAATTACAAAACTCATGTCTAACTACCAGTCTTAACTTGTAATGATAAGTACGCAGGAAACTACAGCTTTCCATATTTTGTCTCACCATGAATTTCCAAACTTGTGACTTGGAATAAAAGAAAAATCCATAGTGAAGTCAATTGAATCACTCAGACTTCTCTCAAATTTGTTTTTTCCTCATGCTTTCCTCCTTCTTCCCCCAGAATACTTGCAGTAAGACCGAGATGCACATTAACTATCATGAGCTATTTATTGATCTCTGCTTAATAGGTGCACAGATGCAAGTATATCAAAATTGTTTATTTTAAAATGTAATATTCACATTCAGTGCCTTGTACAGCATTCCAGAAAACCTCAACATTATCAAGTTTCTAGTACTCCTTGAAATTGCTCTACTTTTTCCAGTATTACCATCTGCTTCTGAAGTTTTGGACCATGACAAGCATTCACCCATGCAAGGCAGTCACTGAATTCAGATAAGGAAATCATTCTGTACTACTTCTGTCCAAATACTGCAGATTTATTTTCACAATGTTCTCATAAAAGCACAGAATATTTCAAACAAAGGAAAAATAATAAAAAAGAAACGTCTCTTTCATTAATTTTTTGACTCAACAATGAAAGTGTGTGTGTCCCGTGTCCCCCCCCCCCGCCCCCGCCAAACTCTGCTTAGGAAATTAAAATTATTGGCAAAGCCACACTGTATTGCATTGAAAAGCCCCCTCTGGCCACAGCTGTCAGCTTTTACTTTTAGAATCAGGCTCTGCCCATGGGCATAGAGATAGCTTGTAGCTAATAGGCTCATTACAAGTCAAGGGCAAATAAAAAAAATAATCCATGTAAATCAGTATGAAGAAACACTAATGTAACTTTGAATGTTTAGATTATGCAGTTGCACATCAGTATTCTAATTAAAAAGAAAAGGCACTATCAAACATCCAACTTCAAGTGAAAACCCATGCTAGGAAAACATTTAAGTCATAAGAAAAAGCAAGCAACAGAACTCCTGACCACGGGTTCAGATTAAAATAAAAATCAGATATCAAAAAATCTTTATCTGAAGAAACACACCTATGCCATCAGATACATTCTGTTCTTCATCATACACAAAAGCACTCTAATTTTTAGTTTCTGGAAACATCCTTATTCCCATTTGTCCCTGAACAGGAAACCAGCATCACTGTCATTTCCTGTAACATTCACATAACATACATAAAAATAACTTGCAAATCTTTTCCAGAATGTAAGACCTATAGAAGATTCTATCAGAATCTTCCTTTTCCAGTTGAAATATTCCAAAAAAGCGAAAAACTTAAATACTAGAAACTTAGTAAGTTTGTGGTTGATTTTAGAGTAGCCAGATTTGCCTTGAATTTCAAGTATTCTCAGAAACTCTGGAACTAATTTTCCTCTTTCTTATACCACATTTATACTTATGTAAATCCACCAGTTTTGATGAATTACTTTCATGCTGACCACTAATTTAAGAGGAAAAGTAGATTGTGCTATATAAAGATCTTTGGAGTAGATACTTTAAAAGACTTTTTTCTTTTTTTTTTTTCCTTAATGGGAAACTTTAAAATGCTGTCCTAAACAAATCACAGTCTTCAGCTTAAAAGGAAGCATTCCTGTTGTCTTCAACCCAAACTTAATCAAACTGATTATTACAAGTCACAGGGAACATTTCTTTTTTTTTTAACCCCAATTGCCACAGTAGAAACACCTAGAACAAGACTTCAACCTTGGCTGAAGAGAAGCAGGCCCTGCCACCACAGGAACTTACTGCAGAAAACAGCTGTAGACCACTTTCTGAAGACCACTTCAAAAGTCCTTGTGACCAAATAGGGGGCCCTGGGGTTCTTCTGCCTTCCCCCCACAAAACGCTACCAACCCCAGCCACCTATCTTGCCTCTCTGCTGAGGACAGTGCCGAGCGAGACCCAACAGAAGGGCATGTGCATCCTTGTCTTGCCGCTCTAGTTCTTCTGCTGCTGCCTTGGTGTCAGCACATTTTACTGATAATTCACAGGAGGCTTTGACCCTCAGAGGCGAAGCCCAGGCAGGCAGCCTGCGTGATCAGCCTTGCTGCAGGATGGCAGCCTCCAGCAGAGAGCCAGCATGGATACATGGAGGCAGCAGCATCCTCAGCTATGGCAGGAGGCTCCAGCAGAGCTGTCCCTCAAAGCTCTTCACACAGAAGAGTTTGAGAAGCGAGCGTGCCGCTGAAGCCCCTGGAGCGGCCCGGGTAGACTGTCATGTTCTACATGACCCCAGGTGACTAAAGAAAGAGTTCAAGAGGGGGTGCACGCAAAAGTGGCTTACAACTATGGGAGTCAGCTTTGCTTGCTTTGTTTTGTCTTGCAGATTTGCAGCAAGACTTACGACTCTCCTTGTCTGAAGAGACTGCCGCTTGTTTAGGGTTTTACTGCTGGACTGTCACAGCAGAGGCAGAGACACTGCACGAACAAGAGAAAAGATTAAAATGCTGCACATTGTTCTCGTATTTCACAGAAGGGCTTGAGTTAATGGTAAATATCCATGATTTATACATTCATAAAAAAAATGTAATCACAGTGAAAAGGTCATCTCATTTGCATACTAGATGCTCAAATCAACCACTCTGGTTCTGCATATCTAAAATGACAGCAAAGCAATACTGTTGGCCAGTGTGACATGGAGGATGAAAACCTCAGTATAGAATGAGCAATATTTACAGACACAGCTAGGATGCACTTCTGGTATGACAATTAAAATGATTCAGGCAGAAGATGCTGCTAAAGGAGGTGGTCTTGCAGCCCACAGTCCCATCTCCCTCTTCCCCCAGAAGCCACGGCGGCACAGCTGCGGGACAAGTTGATTCATCTGGCTGATCCAGGGGAGTATCATTCCTCTTTCGCTCCAGGGTAAGCCTGCCGTTTGATCAGCCCTATGCATTGATTCATACTGAGGCTGCACAACCACTACACCCAGCGCAGAAGAAGCATTTGGACTTCTGGGTAGGGCTACGAAGAGATGTGGGACTGCCCTTTCCAATGGGAATTTACCCTTAGATCACTTTAATTGTAATACAGAACTTCAGCCTTAAGACGCGAGAAGGCAAATCTGCCCAAGTTCCTCTATCACCAGTGAAGATACACTGGGTTGTCTTCTTCTCTGAAGTGTGACTCACATCAGGAAAGTAGTCCCTCATCAAAACAGCTCCTTCCCGCCACCCCCACATCCACCACCCTTTGCTCCTGCTACCTCTTACAGTACCAAAAGACAGACCAAGCTTTAATTTAGCTACCTCGTCCACAGCAATGCAAGGGCCTCTGCACCAAACCTCCCAATGCATTTGGGTCTGGGAGAGCGAGGCACAAGTGGGACTAGTATCAGCAAACCTTATTTTACTGCACATCTGTTTTATGTTTGTCTCTCGTTAGCAACATACGCTTCTCTATTTGGGAGCTGCTCCTGTGCAAGTCTTATATGCTCTAAACTGGGGGAACTGTACTCTTACTGTGAGGGAGCTTGGGGCAATCAATCTCCTAAATTGTCCTCCTAATATTCCTGGCCATTGTCAATAACCGCACATGACAGCATCTTTTAAATCTTTCAATCACAGACAAGTTAACTGTCGTCTTTTTTTTTGTTTGTTTGTTTTAAAGCCATGATACTGCCTGGAACCTGCAACATCCATCTTGGAGGGCTTTGGACACCTGATGATTCAAGTCATAGAACCACTAAAAATTCTGCAGCCTGCAGCAAAAACATTTTACAAGCTAAACTTTACTTTTCATATTCACTATAGTGAAGAAAATTTATTTTGAATGTTTTGTAGGAGCATCAATTCAAAAGATGAGAAATACCATGTTCCTCTGCATGCATGTGAATTTGGAAAGGCAGTAAAGACACTGCGTATAAGAGAGTATTAACCCCCCAATCATTTTATCAGAACAGGTACATTCTGAAACAACTCAAAACCACTTGCCTGTCCTTTACTGAGTATGACAGACCTGACTGTCCTCTTGGCACCTCCAGTTCTTTCCAAAGACTTATCTAATATTACCATTTTGTTAATAAAACATTTTACCTTTTGTTGCTGGAAAATTAGCAAAATTAACATAAAGTATGTGATATAAAATGAGTAATGGTATCAACACAGCTTGCATTTATCACACAAAGGTGACCTTTTCCCCTCTCTTAGTTTATGGCACAGTACACTCAGAATTCAATTTATCCTGTGGCAGATCAGTGCACGGCTAGCAAAAATTTTAAAATGAAAGACAGCAAGATTCTTACTAAAGCAATAATACAAAGAGAGACTTGAGAAGTCTAACACCAAATAAAAACAAAGACCTCTAAGGAAACAAACCATGTTTTGACCTTCAGTGACATTTTGACACTAGGTATAGCCTGGAAAATTCTCTGCATCATAAATACATGTGGCTGACAGACATTATTAAAACACTTGTGTAACAGCTTATCAAACAATTTACCTATCTCTACACCTTCTACAAAGCTATGCTTTACAAGACGGTATTGCAATCAAAAAACGCATGTATGGAACTACATAAAACCCTTAGCAGACTCTGCTCATCTGCTAGGCTCACATTCACAATATTTTAATTGCTTGCAAATTAAAAACATCAACTCTGACCCAGAGGAATAAACAGACCACCTCCAACACCCCCAATCAGGAAACAAAACAACAACAAAGTATCCCAAAACTCTTTCAGATTTCTAACTAAAGCAATTATCAGTTTATTTCATGGCATTTTCAAAAAGAAGTCATCATGAAAGCACATAGCATCCAGTTCACAGATAACCTAGGAGTTCATATTACAGGATTTTCACAGTTTGTGGAGGAAACTAAAAAAGGTTATTCAATTCCTACGTGAGGTGAAAAAAAAAAAAAATCTTCAAACATAAATTTCATTTTGATTCATTCCAGAAAAACAGGCACCTTCCTATCCCCCGCAATGATCCTTACCGGGGAACTGGAGCACGGAGTTCATTACAGCGTATTGATCTGCCAAAGGGGCCCACATTCATCGATCGGCTCCAGCTAAGCCCCGTGCTGCTTGCGAGGCCATGCATGGTGCGCAGCTGTGGATCACTCAGCAAGATGAGCAACACAACCCATTTTCCTCCCCAGGTGGACCCAGGCAGAGCATCCTTCTACGGTATGCAACAGAAGTCACACAACTGCCTTTGAGCAGACAGCAGGGAGTCTTAAAAACCAGCTTTTTCCAAGATCTTACTCAGTTACCCTACAAAAAGTTTAAGTACCATGCGGAAGTTGACAGTCACTTACAGGAACAAGTGTTCAGAGCTAGCTTACTTCTTCAGTCTATTATTGATGTCCTGCGTGATAAAAGAGGCTTCAAAAATTAAGCATCTTTGTGTACTTTTATTGTACACACAACTCAGTACTATGACTCAATAACTTTCCTCTGCATTTGAAATCAGCTGTAATATAAAACCCACAGACTCGGAGATGGTGGCCACCTTAAGCCAGGCTTCATTCCTGTGCTATGACCCGCTGTCCTGGTTTCAGCTGGGATAGAGTTGATTGTCTTCCTAGTAGCTGGTACAGTGCTATGTTTTGAGTTCAGTATGTGAAGAATGTTGATAACACTGATGTTTTCAGTTGTTGCTCAGTAGTGTTTAGACTAAAGTCAAGGATTTTTCAGCTTCTCATGCCCAGCCAGCGAGAAAGCTGGAGGGGCACAAGAAGTTGGCACAGGACACAGCCAGGGCACCTGACCCAAACTGGCCAACAGTGTATTCCATACCATGTGACGTCCCATCTAGTATAGGAACTGGGAAGTGGGGGCAGGGATTCTCCGCTCGGGGACTGTCTGGGTGTCGGTCGGTGGGTGGTGAGCAATTGCACTGCGCATCATTTGTACATTCCAATCCTTTCATTATTGCTGTTGTCATTTTATTAGTGTTATCATTATCAGTTTCTTCTTTTCTGTTCTATTAAACTGTTCTTATCTCAACCCACACGTTTTGCTTCTTTTTTCCAATTTTCTCCCCCATCCCACTGGGTGGGGGGGGAGTGAGTGAGCAGCTGCGTGGTGTTTAGTTGCTGGCTGGGGTTAAACCACGACACCTGCCCAGCAGACCAAAGCAGCCACGCAAAGCGTTACTGGGATCACAACATACATTTCTCTCACGCAAAACTGGGTCCTAAAGCCAGGTGCACCTGTGCTTTTGCAGGTTTTGTCTCCTTTAAACAACAAATCCACTGAAGGCTAACAAGATCTTTCATTTTAGTGACTACTTTGGCTTTTTGATAGTTTTTTTTGTTGTTCAGCATTGATAAATTACAGAGCCTTTATTGCAAAAATCAGGAGGAGGAAATAACTAACAGATCATTTGCAGTTGTAACAACTGATAAAATCACCTTCTCTGAGGAAAAAAAAGATCCATTTTTATAAATAATGACATGTATCATTCTCAAATATTTAATTTGCACACAAGCATAATGACAAGATTTTAATTAAATGAGACTTGACACCATCAGAAGTGGAGATGTGACGTGCAGGGTAAGAATGAGAGGGGTTTCTTTTGTTGGTTGGTTGTTTAAGTTTCAATGCGATACGGACTTCATTACAGTTCTGGGAAACAGGCTGAATCAAATACAGGTAGACAAAACCACCTTCGACACCTGAAATGCTAGAGGTGCTTTTTGCTCCAAGCTGTTAAAAAGCCTGCCCTAATATATCTCAGCTCTGCATAAATGCACTCCAAGACATTAGAATTTCACTCCATTTCATTGCTTCTCTCTTCTAGACAGTCTAGAAAGCACTGTGATATTGACCTTCTCCACCTACCTTCATACACACAAACACTCCCTGCCCGGATGTGCTGCCCCAGTTTCCACTAATTTCAGCAGTATTTCTGCTCTTATATAATAAGTACCTTTTCAACATAAACCTCTTCAGAAAAAAAAAAAAAAAACAACCAAGTAAGGCTGTTTTTACATAACCTACCAAGCAGCTATCAGTTAGTGGCTACTGGATGCAGATGACAGACTGGATCTGAACCTCTGACCTCCAAGGGACCTACACTCCCCCATTAGCCATCCCCTGAGAACCAAATTAATCAATTTTTTATAAAAGCACAAACATGCACTAAAGCACTGTAAAGGGAAAATTGCGGTTATTTGAACAGAAACGTGCACACTGAATTGGAAAGCCGAAGACTTTCACTGCCGTATTATTTCTATGGTGTAAAAAGCGTACTGGCTGCTTCATAGAAAACACAGGTTTTTGTGTTTTGGTTTTGGTTGGGTTTTTTCCCTTGAAGAACCCAGACAATAACCAGCACAGAAAGCTAAATCTATGCAAACAATAATTGGATTTAATGAATGCACAGTGATAAGAATTTGATTTAGGGAAGTACATTCCAAAGAACTTTTAGCATAAAAGATGATTATGAACAACAAATACCATGGAAGCTGACCCACTGCTGCAGTCACACTTCCATCTGTCAACAAACAATAAGCCTACAGAGGGTAGGAAGCAAGTTACCAGTGTGTCAATGACTGAGAGATGTTTTATAGATTAGACAATAAAGGGCTTAAAAAGACCCTGAAATCTAAATTTTTAATGTAAGATCTTTATCTAACTTTCCCCACAACAGTTCTTATGCAACAGCTTTATTGTGTGGTTCTCCTTTGTAGAAAAATAAGTTCACAGATTGTTAAGCCAGGCATTAAGTTAAATTCAAGTTTAAGAACCTGCAGTCTATGCAGCAGAAAACCCTACAACACAAACACCAATAATATTTTACCCAACCAGTTTCTGGCACAAGGCTTGAAAGTTAAATGGCTATACCATACAGCAATAATTTTAATAATGAACATAAACATGATCCAAATCCAGGAAAGTCAACAGAATAATTTCCACCAATTCAGCTACACATCAGATCCTATGAGCACAACTAGTTGACAAAACCTGAAAGAAATGAAGACAGGAAAAGCCTCATACACACTCAGTATTACGTTACTAATGCTTAAAAGCCACTCACTTGTGGAAGAAAAGGGATTCCCCCCCCCCCCTTTTCATGTGCTTGAACCAAAATATTGACCTAATGTAACCAGTGAGCCACCATTAATAAAAGCTCCATGCTGAAAAACAACTAAGAGCTTACCCTCCACCCACATATAATTTTGATACAGGTATGCTAAATGCAGAAACCAAAGTCTATTTACATAGATGTTTTGCTTCTATTTGATTGCCAGTTTACTTGTATTTGAATATCAATTTGCAAGCTAATTAGAGAACATTGCTGAGCCCATTACAGAAAAATAGTGCTCCACCATTAACTGCAGTGCCATCTCACTAATTCCTTTAAAGACTGGCTTCAAACACCATCTTCATCTCCATTCAAAACAATTAGTGTACATTTATTTCACATTTTAAACTGCAGAGAATCAAATTTTTAAACACTTTAACAGATTGCACTGCTACTTTGATCGCTTGTATGTTACGAATTATGCTTTTAGGGATTCGTAACTTTCGTCTTGAAGAGAACGTTAAACTGGAACTCACAGAGGGTCTTAAATAATTCCTCTTCTCTACAATCTGAGAGGCATGTGCCATTAACTTTCAAAACCAAAGAAAACCTACTTCTTAAAAGGCAGCACACTGCACAAGAAAGAGCTTGCTCCTGCAGGCGAGCAGACAAGATCGTAATATCTGGCACTACTCACAGGTCTGGCAAAACACAGCAAACAGTAAAAGGGAAGAGAAAAAATTCAAAATGGGCCGGTTTCTGAAGCTCTACGGGCAGCTCAGAGAAGGAGGAGATGCACCCGAGCCATGCTGTGCTGCTCCTCTGTCTGGAGCATCAGTGCCCACCGGCAGGCAGGGGCTGCAGCGGGACAAGGGACAGCAGCCGTGGGCAGCGTCGGGTGCCCTGGTTCTCCAGGATTATCTGCAGCTGGGCTGGCAGGTTAATGGGATTGCTCGCTGTCATCTGCACCTCGGCTAAGAACCGCCGGTGCAATTCACCACTACGCTTGGACGGGGCTGGGATGCAGCAGGCCGCAAGGGACAGACAGGGAGCTGATCTTCAGCTGCCCAATCCTGGAATAAATTAAAACAGCAAGAAGAAAGCTCTCAGTTGCACTGCAGAGAAAAAAAGGGAAAAAACAAAACAACAAAAAAGTGTAACAGAGAACCTAACGCAGTGCAGTCTCATTCAGCTATGAACTCCTTTTCTCTCATCACCCCTAACAGACCCCTTTTCTCATTGATTTATACCCTTTTCCACAGCAGGTCCCAGTAAATCAACAAAGCAAGCTGACTCAGGGGAGAACTAGCCCACCACAAAAAGCAGGTACAGTTTTGTGTCAGATCAGCTTGCTGATCTAACTCACTCATCCTGCAGCCACATCACTTGTGATGTATTTATAACTCAAGGAAAGAAAGTTGCATTTTTGGTATATCTTCCTAGCTTTACTTAAGGCTGATATTTTCACATGCACTTAAACTGCACATTTATAATCAAAGTGAGAAACAATGAAAAAAACATTACTGGTACCAGTTCACCTGTAGCAAGAAGCTGCAGTGGGTTTCGAGGCCACTCTATAGACATTGATCGACTCCAAGCACTCAAACCCAATGCTTCCTCCGTAACAGTGGACAAGCCATGATGTGCAGCTATAGGCACTTTTTTAGTGAACCTCATATCCTGGCTGTAAGATCAGTTTGTCTTCAAAAGGCTCTTCCTTGTGCATGTTCTGATCTTGGCTAAATACTCAGATAATTAAGTTTCTTGGCATTAGTATAAATTGCAAAACAAAGGGAGATGTGGGCATCATGTTGTCATTCTGATGTCAAAAAGGCCTAGCAGTTTCTCCTAGAAAAGCTTCTCAGCACTGTCTGTTCACTTGATTCACTTTGGTGGGTCCTTGGCATTTCCCGTAGCATAGATATCAGATGCCCATGACTAGGTCCAACTGGATGTCATGAGGAAATCTGAAAGTACTCCAAGATACTTTCCTTCCTACCTAACGTTGCTTCTGCCCTCTTCTTTCAACCAATGCCAAGTTTCTCTGTTCTTTCTGGAGTTGTGGAACACCTGTGCTTTCCTCTCCCCCTTGAACTACAGCAGGGTCTCTATTTATTCCTCCACCCATTCCAGCACCTTTCATCACCCAGATTCTTCTGCTTCCATCCTTTGCCAAGCCTCAGCCCCATTCTCCACTCCAGAGTTTCACCCCACTCATTCCCCAATGTTACTCTCCTTGCCCTCTGAAGGACAAATCACCCAGCTGGGGTATATGGAGAGGAGTGGAACACCATCTATGTTGTGTCACATTGGGAAGATCTAAAGGGTACCAAAGGCCAGTTACTCCTTCTACAGCCTAATTAGAAGATAATAGCAACTCTAGTCATTTCCCTTCCATCCAAAATCTGACACTGTTCCCTTGCATCTTCCTTCTGTCCATCCTATCTTCTCAGTTCAGCAGGGCTGACTCCGATGCCTAGAACATGCCCTGAAAGTTTGGAAGTGAACTCTTCCAAAAGTTATCATTTCCAGATTAAAAAATGCCCCCATGTTGAGTGTCACAAGTTCAACCAAAAACAATGAATCTGCCTCACTGCATTCCACCAAAATCAGAGCAGTTCAAACTGTACTTTGATTTGATTGACATCCAAGTCTTCAACACAGTAGTATTTCATTTAATGTAGTTATTAAGTGTTCAAGTACTACTGGAATTTATCTCTATTTAGTATTGTAATATGTTCTGTAATAAAGGGCATTTTCCTATAATATCAGTTCAATAGGATGCTCTAGTGAATTTGTCTTCTGCATTGTTAGAAAGATGACAAGTCAACAAAAGATGTATTGTAGTCTTAAGCGAGAATTTGAATGTGTAATTATACATACCATGTGTCTCACATTATGCTAACACAGATGGCCTCACCTGAGTTTTTGCTCCATGTATTCCATATACTGATCTACCCACATAAAGAATTTTTTTTTTTTAATACAGCTGTTGCAAGCAGCAGCAACTTTTCTTCTATCACTAAATAAATCTCCCATAACTAAGGGCACCTTTGTCTGCTGGGGAGGCTTTCTGCACAGCTTTGCAACCACCATTCCTTCCAGCCTCCCCTAGAGCAAGGGTCAGCCTTGGAGAAGGCTCGAACTATAGCAATTCCAAGAGAAATAATGGCCCCTTGGGAATCGAGGACAGATGGCATAGTTTAAAACTGAGCTAAGGCTACACTAAATGGTGCTAGAAACAGTATAAAGCTAGACCCAGCTTCAGCAGCAGAAACAAACATCTCCTTTGCCATCCCCTGTTGAGCCATGCCCAGAGCTTACTGGGGCAGCTGACAACTCAGCTCTCATAATTCATATTTCTGCACACAGAAAGGACACTACATTTGAGATCCTCATAAGTAACCAGCTGAATATAGGAAAAGGGAATAAGTACTAATTAATTTAGTGCATTCCAAGTAAATGCACCATAAACAGAAATGACTGTCAGAGCTGGACTAATTAACCAATTTACACGTCCCAGAACACTGTAACTCTTCAGGATTTCTATCATTTCTCTCTAAATGTATTTTTCTCTTTTTCAAGAAGTAGTTATAAGAGTCTACACTGGAAACAGAAGCAGTGTTCCTTTTGCAGGAAATAAGCATAAGTCAAGTTTCTTCTCTGGAAGAAGTGGACAGAATAGTGTATTTAGAATTTTTTTTAACTACAAAATATATTTCCACCTCTAACCCAAATATTCCATAAAAGGAAAACATTTTGTTTAGTACATGTTTATAGGTTTCTTTTAGAATGACTTCTTATCTAGAAGTCAAATGATAAATTCTTTGACACTGGATATACAAATTGATCTACATACTACAATTCCATGCCAGCTTTAGGGTCCACCAAGGGATAATGGAGTTACATTTCTGAAACGTTTGTCCTTTGCGTGCATCCAAAACACCACTGAATTTCATTATTTACATTTATTCTGTTTATATATATTTAATGTTCTACATACAACCTTGCAATGAGAAAATAACAACATTAATTAGTAACTTAATACTGAAGAGTAAGATCGGATACCACGTACAGATCAGACGTACAAGTTTACAGAAATTAAAGTGAGAAAAAAGGAGACACCACTCAGATATTTTGCCACTGATCAGCAAGGTGAACATATGTTAGTATACTCTAGGATATATTCTATGTTTAACTAAGCAGTGGGGAAAAGACAGTAAGGAAACCCCATCTCAAGAAAAGCAATCTCTTGCTTCAACAAAAGAAAGCGCTGATTTTCAGGGGACAAGTCTCTGAGAATACATTAAGAGCTTTGTGTGTGAATAGACAACAGGCATCATAAAACAGGCACTGTGCTAGTGTAGTTAAAGCAAACAGAAGAACCTCTTCCAATCCAGGATAGCAAGCTCAATACTGACACAGGAGAATTTAGGATGCTGTGAGGTACGGAAAGAGGACAAAGAGGAAAGCTGTTTGAGAAAAGAAGAAAAGGATTAAAAAGGCAAGAGACTAAGTATCTGAATGCAACTGTAACATAAAATAAATCAACAAGGCACAGCATCACCAAGTAACGGCATTAAAATTTATTCTGCTTCACATGAAGAGGGCAAAACTAAACCTACTAAATGTTAAGCAGGACTGGAAAAATATATAAATATATTCCCAACATAAGCTTCTGGGAAAAAAAAAAATTCTCACTCCCACTAAGTCTTAGAATAACTAGAAGGACAGTGTTTTGGTGTTTTGTGAGGTTTTGGGGTTGTTTGGGGGGGGGGGGGGCAGGGTACAGGAAGAGCATTTCAGAAAACAACACATTTGGGAAGAATCGAAACATTTTTTTACCAGCTTGCCAGCAGCTCATAGAGAGACCCCATCCATCTGAGATTCTTTGGCTGTCTGCCTGGAAGGAACTTGTCAACTTGTCTTTTTGCTTAAGGCAAGGAGACTTCAAACAAAGTGGTTACCATTTTCATTTTTTTTTCATGGAAAAAATTTTTTTGTGGGGAAAGACTGATTTCCCTCTTGGAGAATACAATTCTGCTAAAAACACTTTCCCTGGCCCTACTGTTAACATACACTAGGATATCAAAGCCACCAGTGCATGCTACCATAGTAAAAATACAATTTTATAAGAGTTGTTTATAGAAAGGAACAAGACATAAGCCTTAAAAAATGTGCTGCTGTCTTCAGTTTTAAGCATGATGACTTTTTTAAAAGGAATTTTATTCTTAGGTAATGATGAGCATTTTTATACACAGAATGATATAACACCACTAGCAGCAAATAAAGCTGAGTGGCTTCACCTGGGACAGACAGTGCCCATGCAACCTCCACTACATCATGAAGAAACATTAGTTACTTTTAAATGCCAGGCAATGCCTGAGCACCACATTCCCAGCAATGCATTTCTGGGTTGTTTCAGACCAACCGGTATTTTCAATGGTAAACTACAATATAAGTCAGTGGGAATGTCAAAATCAAGTTTTGTCACTCAGTTTGAATGCATCAAAACAAATACTATTTTCTAAGCATTTCACTGCTAAAAAGAGAAAAGGCAGCAGGGACACCACGGTTCTGTTTAAGCATACAAGATCTTACAGCAAAAACCTAAACGAGTATGAGTGAGAGTTTACCCCCGATAAATCGGCTAACCCCATTCATTTTATGGTTTCAAGAGCACTTGGTACCAGGCTCAAAGAGGAGAGAAGGTGTAAGCGTGCCTCTTTTAGCAAAACCATCAGCTCGCTCTGGCTTAAATGGCTCATGAAACTGTGCTGTTACTCACCCATAATCACTGCTTATCTCAGTGATCAACACTGAAACATTTTTTTCTTTATCATTGTGCAACTCAAAGAGCTTAGAAATATTTTATAATTACACAATGCAATGTATCGAAGGATACATTTAAGAATCTTCTCTAGACAATGCATTTGCTTAGCAAAAAACTAAAATCATGCATTTAGTAACAGGACAATGTTAAAGTCTGAAAGATAAGAAACTGCTAAAATAAATTATCAAGAGTATGAATCTCTAACTTTAAGATTCTGCAAATAACCATTCAAGTAACCTTCCTAGGTGAATGATTTTAGCAGAACCGCATTATTTGTATCTTAAAATTTGCAGGATATAGAACAAAGATTAGATAAACAGGCTACACATACATATCAAACTACCACAAACACTTTTTCCTGGATGAACTACAGAACTGCGATAAAACCAGCACAAGCAAGGGTATTTAATACATTGAACAGAACTCCCTCTTTAACTCAACCTCTTCTTCTCCTAATACTACATGCTATGTATGGTCCTCCAAAGAGTAATCACATTTTATTTACAGAAACATGTCGTAAGTCCTGTGTCTGTAAATCTGGGTTAAATATCTACTTCTACTAGGTGATGGCTGGTGAGTTATTTGCATACGATTTGGTTTTTTTTTTTTAATGTTGGAACATTTGAGTTCTAAAATACTTCAAAGTATATCAAATTCTAAAGGAACTGGAGGCCCAAATAACCCCACGGTTTTATCAGTAAGACAACTTTTAGAGGTGCAGGAGGTTTCTTTTGTTTCAGAAATTACTACTTTCTTTTTCCTCCCTTTACAGAAATGAAGGTAGTAGTTCTGAGCTCACCTAGTTCCTTGGTAAAAATCACCGTAATTTCACTGAAGTGACTGGTACCAAGTGGAACAAGACGTAAAACACTATAAATAAATTCAAAACTAGACCTACAGTACTTAGCTTACATATGTCTAGTGACCTGAGCACATTGCATCTTGAAGTCAGACTTGGCAGACTTTGTGCAAGACAAAGTGTAAGACATCAGCTTTGAAAGTCTACAAGGCTATGACCGGTGAACTGTCTGTATCACGGGAACACTATGCCAGAAGGAGACAACAGGACATAGCCTATACTCCAGGCTACCTCCTACACAGCTCAGTCGCTACCTACTAAGGGAGTAGTTTCCAACTTCTTTTGCTGTGACTTCCCAACTAACTGCATCTTTTCCCGACAAGGGATTCCCTGCTTCCTCATCCTGAAACCAAGGGCAGCTTTCTCTTTCTTTCCCTCTACCCACATTAATAAACGTGGGTTTTTTTTCCTTTTCCAATTTATGTTATTGTGAATATATTGCTTCACCAGTTTTTCACATTTGTGACAACTAAACACGTGGATACCAACTGAACATGTAGTGGCCTCTCATGCCCTCATGCACAGAAGGAGAAATTAGTAGATGCTGCCATACTATGCCAGCCGTATGAATTACCAAAGACATTATAATTATAAAGACTTTTTTTTTTTTAAATGCAATAGGAATAAGTCCCACCCTCCCTCAAAACCAAGCACCACCTGAATACAGAAATAAAGAGAAAACTTGTCAGAAAACATACAGTACCGTGTAGTGCATGGTGGAACCCTGCCTCATACTCTAAGGTAAAGATTTCTTATAATAATACTTTAAAACCCAGATACCCTATGTTACTGTAACAACTGAAAGGCACAGATCAACAAGTCATATGATAACTCTAATTTTATTTAAGTTTTGGTGAGTAAGATGGAAACTGAAGACCTTAAAAGAGGCTTGTCCCCAGCTGTGCAAGACAAAAGCAAATGAACAAGACAGATAATAAACATATGGTCATTTTCTTGGCCGTTATTTTAAGAAGTAACTTGTCAAGAAAGCATCAAGTCAAGTTCAAATCATTCTGCAGCTAGCTCAGAGGACCATAAAGCCTCTGTGCTTGTGGTATCAATGCACAAAACCAAAGAAAATGAAAGCTTTCACTTCTAAACCATACAGAAAACCTATAGTTATATGCCTCACTTCTGAATTCATACTAGTATAAGCATGCAGTTAGACAGGCAAGGCAACCAAGATCACAATCAGACCCATGGTTACCCCTAAGAAGCAAATGTCACGCAACTATACGTAACTTGCAATGTCATCTGAATCCAGTTTAATAACCAGAAAATAGGCTTTTGACAACAATAGTATTTCAAAATGACAGTGTAATTAAATTTAAGTCAAAGCTATGCAATGACGGACCGTATGTTTATGTGTAACTAGCAAATTATATGCTTTTAAGCATGTCAGAATTTTCAAAAGAATTAACTACTGCAGTAATTCAGCTGAGGAAATGCTAGTAGGAAAAAAACCTCCCCCAGGTCATTTTTCAACCAGCTGATATGATGTGATACATACTGTATGCCTCATACAGTTTTTCCAATTCCTACTTTCATAAAATACTATGCATTTTAATACCATTCAAGGACAAACCAACAGTCATGCTTCACTCACTTCTGAGAAGCAAGGGAAGGGACTGTGTGAACACGATGAGTAATGAGAAAGGAAGTCAGTCTGCCATCCTACATCACTAGTTCAGACTCAGTTAAGGCTGGTCAGTCATTATCATCAGATTTGCATGAGCAATGCCAACAGAGAATTAGTGGGCAGTCCACTGTGGTTCCTAGCTGGTGGGGAAAAAAAGGGGAGAAATTGCAGAAAAGGTCTTGATTGCATGAAGAGTGAAGAGAACTTTCACAGGACAGGGTAGATCTCAAAACTTCTGTGATCTCCATTTTAAGATGAACTGACAGCATGATCATTAACCAGTAACAAACATTTGGTGGTTTCAAGGCGGGTACCTTTGGAAAGCACTTGCCCACGGTGCTCTGTCCCTGTTTCTGCCCCTCTCTGGGTTTGTGCATCACCTACCAAAGGAGTTCTCAGCGCTGACGTCTATTGGAGGAGTCTATAGTAGAGTCATCTGTTAACACCCATTTGGTGGGAAAGCAAGGAAAATTCTCTTTCCTCTATTATTTTCTCGATTGGCAGAACATTTGCTTTAATACGTGAATTTGTAAGCTATCCTTTAATAAAAAAAAAAAGGTTGTGGTGGTACAATATACTGCCTTGAAACCGAACAGAAAAAGCTTTAATAACTCAAGTTTAAATACACTAAAGCTAATCAATTCATCCTGCATTCAAGTTTCCATTATACTTCTAAAAAAGCACAAAACAGGTCTGTAAAATATAATTAAGGAGAGACTGCTACATACAGCATGTAAAATCAAGACTACAACTTTCACTTCATTTGTTCTGCAGACTCATTAGAATTTTTTCATTTAAATGTCTTGATCTGTGTAACTATATTTATATGTGAAAGAAACAACAAATTAAATTAAATTAGTCCTTATTTCAGATGTATTTGAAACCGTCTAAAACTGATGTTCTTAGTCAGTTCCACAATTTCCAAATTAGATGGGGAAAAAAAAAAATGTTAGTAGTTCAGAAAACAGCCAAATTAATGCACATTTTTTAAAATGTTCTACTTCCACAAACTTGTATACTGAAGCTTCACTGGTTGGGGAACGTATAAAAGATTCAGAGCATGTGCCTCTGTGTCCTACAGCTAACTACTCTATCCCTGACAAATAGAGACACAAAAAGAGCAACGACCCGAATTTCCAACTGGGACGACCCGCAAGCAGATGTACTGACTGCAGTGCATCCCCAGCGGAGGCAAGGGTTTGCACTTGCTGAGAGCTCAGGAGCAGGTCATCCTCAGCCTGGGCACCGTGCCATTCAGATGTAGGTAGGTGCCAGGGTGAGAGCAGCACACTGTCCACGAGACAGCACCCACACCGACTGTCCTGCCTCTCCTGGCACGGCTCCTCGCAGAGCCCGCAGTGCTGCGGTCACTGACCGAGGGCTCATGGGGAACCACTCTCCTGCGTTGCTGCCTGTCCCGTGTCTTGCTTTCCATAGGTTGCCAGGAAAAAGCAGTAAGGGAACTATCTCTGCATTAATGCGAGCGCTAGGACTGGGTATAAGTGCAATACTTCTATAGGAGAGGTAAAGCAGAAGGGAAATTTTCTTTAATTCCTCATCATTCACACATAGGCTCTAAGTATAGACTGATGGCATACGTGTTGCCAGTGGTAATGAGAAACATCAGTGTGAACGCTGTGCTGAGAAAGAGAATTAGTGGACGATCACGGGAAGATTCGCAAGGCTCAGTATTTTCAAATTATAGTCAAGAGAGATGCATGTGCTACCACTAATGCCAACAGATTTTCCAAGTCCTATGACAGTAATCAAAAAATAATCACAGAGCAGCTGATGTTCTTTCCTGCAGGAGTTTGTGCCCTATTTAAGGATGAAAACACTCCAGAGTGATTTATGGTTACAACTAGAGGAAATAAAAAAAATCAAAACATCTTTTCTAACCATACCGTTGAGAAGAGGCTGTCCTCCATGTACAGTCCTTGACACCACTGCACTGTGAACATCTTCAGGAAATCCAGTCTTGCATGACATATCTTCACAGGTTGCTTTTATAGGTGCCTGAAATGCAAGACAAAATTTATGTAATACTTGCAAGCCTCATTCGCCGGAGAAACATTCCAGTTGGCACATACTCCGTTTTGCTGCTGTCTTGTACAAGCAGCATCTTTGTTTCTGAACAACTGCAATTAGGACTGCGAGGGCAAAGGGTTAATCTTTCTGATAACTGGAATGGAAGGAACAAATCCCACTTGTCTGGTAAGATCTAAATAATACACAATCTTGATTCTTCTGACAACTGAACATTTCCACTAAACCAGACACCAAGACTGAAGGGGAATCATAGGGGGAACAAAAACATTCCTTCCTCTGGAAATAAATGTTGCACAAAACCCATTGGCAACTTTTTCATAGCCAGATTACTTGAGACAAATGACTTCAAACACTGATTTAAAATGCTTTATTTAGAGTATTTCTATGTGAGGCTGCACCAGAACAAGTAAACCAAGATAAAATACTACATTTGCAGTAACTTAGCAGAACTTATATTTGCGTTAGCATTCAAACGGATACCATATAAAGCCAAATGTTTCCCATGCAATCTCCTTCTATTTCAAAGGGACATTAAGTTAAAAGGAAAGCAGTTCATTATTAAATTTGCACAACAAGGGAAGAGCCGAGCCACTGAAACTGTTTGTTCTCACATGTTAAGAAAGTTTCCCCTCAAATCACATTCTTAAAGAGTTTCATAAATGCCTTTTTATTAAGAAATATAATACAGCATTTAGAAACTTGTTTGTTCTGTAGTGTTCCACATTCGGGAGATACTTCTGATAGCCAAGCTCGTTTCCAGGACAGTTTGTTGTGTAGTTGGAAAAAAAAAAAAAAAAAAAAAAAAAGAGATATCCAATTTTCTGTGGCAAAGGACTAAAATTTCTTTTCAGTGGATTGTTTTTGTCTCATTTCAGCACTGCACAAGACAACAGCCCACCTTACATGTGGCTAAATGACCATACATGGCAAAACCCCCTTGCGCTGCAGAAGGCAGAGAGGCCAGCTCCCATGCCAGCCTGGGCTGAGATACATCTGAGAGCCCTTGCACAATCTCAAACACGCCTACATGCCAAGCAAAGGCCTATCCATGTGCATGCCCAGATGTAGTATATGGTCTTTGACAGCACAAGCAACTGTGCTGCTATATCATGCCTAAATCTGATCAAGACTTAAATTAGATTTTCCTTTTTACTTTCCCAGATGGGCTTCCATCAAGTAGACCTACTCAAGGCCATGGAAGCACGTCTGCATACACTTGGCAAAGAAAACCCTACAGAAAACAGAAAAAAAGCAATGGAGAAGGAAGAGATGATGGTGTTATACCCATTTACCATAGTAACCTCAGGGAAAGAGAGCATTAGAGCAGAGGTGGGACAGAAGCATCTCAAACCACAAGGGTTTCCTCAGGGAAGAGGGATCGAGCAGAAGTGTAACCTCTCCACTGATACTCATGACCAAGCTCAACGTGCCAACCCCTATTAGAATAACTTTATCACTAATACAAGGAGGTTTTCATAACACATTGTGTTGCGCTTACACCAACACAATCCTAGCTAAGCAGCCCAACACTGACACTAGCAAAAAAATAAAAATTTTAAATTAAAATTTACTAACTCCCAAGTTAATGCACTATCCAGGTAAGCGCCCAGTAAGAGAACTTGTAATTATCAAGTGTCAGGTTAACTTAAACTGTGGTGTGGATTTAATTGTGACTTAAGTACTACACAGGTATCTCACCTGTGTACAATTATTTATGTACGTTAAAATGTTTATATGGGGACCCTAAAGAGAAAGCAAACATAAAGCAACAGTTTAAGCTACCACAGGACTATGTTACCTGCAAAGCTGGAACTTACTTCTGTAGCTAGGCCCCAAGTCCATCCACACATTGAGTTTTTAAGATAAAAAGATGGTAAATCAAAAATAACTACAATTCCAACTGCCAGTTCCCTCAGCTTTAGAACTCAAATCACAGGTTTGATAAGGCTTCCATAATTTGAAAGAAAAATAGTGAGACTTGTTTAAACGACTGTACAAAAGGTGACCTCAAAGCAAATGTGAAGGAAGAAAAAAAAAAAAAAAAAAAAAAAAAAAGCCTTTCATGGTATCCTTGAAACAAAAAGGTCCTGGGTGGGCAGCTGAGGAGATAGCAGGATTTTTAACAAGTCTGCACTGATGCGCCTGGGAATCTTTCAGCCTTTCCAGCAATCTATATGTACTAAACAGCTCTTATAAACTGAAACAATGCCCACTGAAACAAAGGCTGGGGGACATGAATAGAGAGCCTTCTTTATTCTTTCATTTGCAGCCATCAATTTTATCCAGAAACAAAAGACTGTACTCTGCTCTCAAAAAACAGCCCTTTGTAAAGATTGTTTGAGCATAAAAACACAAGGGAAGGAAGAATTCAAATTTTCAGCAATTCTTAATCACCCTACGTTAAACGTTTTGGATTAAGTAGAAGTTGTAGCTTCAGAAACACTGGGTCATATCAAGTTCAGCCTAAGAGTACTACAAGACCTAAAGCATTTTAACTTTAAACAAAAGAGAATGCTAAAATATTTTTATTCCCTTATCTGGGGCAAAAGGGGAAAGCTAGTGAAGATTATGGGGCACATTATTGTAATTTACAGGATTTTGTGTGATTAGTACAATTCCCAAGACTATTTCAAACATAGTATTACTTGTACATTCATCTACAGAAGGACACTACTTAAACTATCTTTTAAGATGGAAAGCAATTACCTTAGCTTGTACCCATATAAAACCTACTTAATGGAGTTACAAAGCTTTGAACAAGCTCAGCACTTGGAAAATTCTCAAGTACTAAAAGACTTTGCTAAAGCAAAAGAGGGTTACTACTGAAAAACTACTCTGCTTTCCTCATCCTTTATGGCTTATTTAGTAATTTTTAACTGCATAATGAGTAACAAACATTACTATCTGCAGATGCTAAAGAGCTAACGCCTAGTCAAACACAGTGTCAGATCATGCATATAAACTCAGTATTTTAGATCTCAGATTAAATGCAATAGGCAAACTGCAATTATGAAGCAACACGATGTAAATCAGAAGTCTTCTGTCAAAGTTATTATTCAATCAATTAAAAGAATTGGCCATTTCAATATATTTTTGGCAGTTAAGCCTGCAGTTTTCATACCCTACTCTTCGGCTACTTTAGTGTCATATCTAGGTATCTGAGTATCTAGAAACCTGTGGTTTAATTTCAAGGCTGTATTCCAGCTCAATTTAAAAAAATAACCACCAACCAAACAACAACCTGTTGACAATCTCAACTTCATCATTCTAAAGGATCCGTGTTTACATCTTTTTCTAAACACCACCAGTAGGAGTCTTCCAATTATACAGGCCTCACACTTGTAAAAAGATTGTAAATTAAAACAAGAATAAAGCCAGACAGGATTGTTTCACTAGTGTTGACAATTCTGGACTAATACCTCTTTCCAATTTCCACACTTTCTAGAAAGTAGCCACATTTAGAATGCAATTCTGTAAAGAAATATCTATTTAAAAATGCAAGCTCACCACACAACTGTAGAAGCAATTTTGTATCACAACACGCATCCTGAATTTGCAGAATTGGGCTCTTAAACACAGCTTTCAGACAGGCCTGATCTTTTTCTCTCTGCATATGCCATACGCCACTGGAGTTCACTAGTAGCTATTAATCCGAAATATCAAAGTCTCTGCTTCTCCACTGTTTGCATCTGCATGTACTACAACATTAGATTTCTTAATATTGATTGTACCAAAGCGCAAAGGAAGTTGTTTTTGAAAGACTGCTTTCTTTTATACTCAATGTAGCTTACTCCCATAGGAAAATAAGCCTAGATAGTAAAATGAGAAATGGAGGGGTATGCATCAGAGAAAATACCATACTATACAGTTATAATTGGACATAGTACAGCTGCTAGTTGCCAAGTCCAGCCAATTCACAGGGCATTACTGCACGAAGCTCAAAACAATGTCTGACATAATTATACGTATGACAGAGCAGGAACGGGGTATTTGAGTTCTCCCTCCTTAATAACCAACATTACTTTGCAATTATGACAGTAATATTCAACTTAAGCACAGATCACAGAAACATTTGTGAATGTGTTTAAAGACTGGGTAAATTCTGCATTAATTTAAAGGCCAAGATGGTACCCAATACTCATTTACAACTTAGGTAACTCTAGGGATCGTTCTATCCATTTTTAGTTTTGTGTACATACATCACCCGACACAGTGGGATATGCTGTACGAAGTGGGTCTTATTTTATGATAAGCTTCTACTTACTACCATAAGGCACACAAAAGATACTCTGCAGGATTATAGACACATCTCTGAAATGCTTTAGATGCTAAACTTGAAAACGTTCAGCAACTCCTTCTTAATCTCCGATTTGCTGCAGAGAAGAACTGCAACAGTTTACACCCTCACAGTACTCAGTACTCCAGCAAATGTAGTCAAGTACGATTTGTTACCATAGATTGCAACTGGAGAAAAAGAAAAGTGCCTTTCTTTCAAATTGTTCTGGAAGCCAGAAGCTTCCAAACTGGGTGCCAGGATACATCGTCCCAGAGGTCATTCAGTTACAGCAGAAAGGGCTTTCGTTATGCCATCTTCACTTCTAATTAGTGCTCTACTTCATGAACCAGGATATTTTAGATCAGAAAATCCAGCTTCTTAAACCAACACTTAAGGCTCTCAAACACTTTCCCAAAATAACAGGATCTGCAACTTTTATGCTGCCTTCTGGTTTAAAATGAGTTGCCTTAAACCACCACTGGTTACCACAGGTTACCATAGCTTTACAAATTACAGAGTCTCACACACCGTGTTCATAGCCTATTCTGTTAACCCCAACTGAGAGACAACATTCATTTGGTTTATTAAATGCGGAGACATATATTTGGTATACGTCACATAGCACAAAGCCGTAACCCAGTTTGGACTTTCCCCTTTCCCCAACTAGGAGAACATGGACTGCTGCATCTTCCGAGACATGTGGTTCTCCAGACAAGCCACAGCTCCTATCAGAGAAGGATGTCTTAAAATTTCAACTGCAGTAACAAAACCAAATGGAATTTCTGTAAGTCTAAGTCACATTTGTTAATATTAAAAAAACCAAATCAGCCCTCTGTCTGACTATACATGCTCATTTCTCCAAGAGAGGAAACGACCTCTCTCTGATTTAATAATAGCCATTGTATTGCTCACGTTGAACATCTCTGGCCAGGAAAACTGCTGCTAATTCTTACAGGAGGATGCTGCATTTCCCCGACCTTCAGGGGAGGCCTTGCAAGGCCTATCTGGAAGAACTCTTTTGGGGGATCACAAAATTTTAACTATGTCTTCAGCTGCTGGGTGATAATTATATGCTAATTATAAGGAATGGAGGAGACCCTAGAGGAGTCTGTTGGTAAAAATATATTTTTTAAATATGTCAAGGAGCGCCTAGAGGAGAGGATAAACGTGCCTTTTGGAAACATGATATTTAATTAAATACATGAATACTGACTAAAACCAAATAGTTTAAGTGAAACGTTGAAAAGATTTGGCAGCGATATACCTTCCATCTTGGAAGCTGCTGATCCCGTATCTGTTTTCATAAGCTATTTAAAAATAGAAAGCCTAATTTCCCCTCTTTATTCAGATGGAGCTCCCATAATCTTTCAGTGAGAACTGCAGGATCAAATCAAATGATGAATCACACAGATTTTGTAATATACCTCTCAAGATGAATGGCAGCACGGCCCAACACCCAGGTGAAAAAGGTCCCTCGGATCAATCACAAACTACAAACGCGCTTTGGCAAAATACGAATCCTCCCTAAACTCATCCTGCAGTAAAGTACACCTTTTTTCCTCTCCAGACTCACGTCTATGTATGCCAGTATTAACTTGGCCAACCAGTGAGTCTCAGTTCAGTGGTAGGTGAGGAGAAGTGCTATCAAAATTACCATTGCTATTGCTTTCATTACTCTCCACCCCTGCTATGTCCCGCTGCATCCTATGCACAACTAGTGCCAGTGGGTTAGTGGAAGTACACAGCATATTCAGTAAGGACACTACGGGTTCCTCCCATGCTGTATAACAAAAAGCAATTTAAAATAAAAATGCCAGGGAACATTAAAGGTTGCATAGCCTTTGGGGAACAGGCTTGTGTTTTGTATGTGTACATTGTTTGAAATAAATTAAATTTTCATCCTAATGGGAATGCTGGTGTACTACTGAAACTATTGCAAGTTTTCTAAACTTTTTTTTTTAACCTAAAAAAGCATTTGCAAAAACAGTGAGAGACAGAAAGAGCGTTTATCTGGTAAATGATCCTCTTACTGAGGCAAGAAAAGCCATTCAACAATTCCTGCTCCTTACCACATGACAAGAAGTCCCTTACGCAAGACCGTCTGTATTGAGTAAAAATAACTTTACTCACAACTTCCTCAAGCTATTTTTAAATATACCCATGCACTTCTGTCACAACTCAATTGGCTTATGTCTTGCAGTGTTCAGTTATTAAAGCAAATAATAATAAATGAAATTGACATAAAAGCATCGTTGAAACTAATTAAGATGAGACATGATGGGGCTCTTCCAGTGATGTTTCTGGGAGTTCCTCCAATTTCTGGGAGCAGAGAGAAAAACTATAGATGGGAAGTTTTTGAATTACACATTCTCAACTAAATGTAGTTCAAAAACATGATCATTTCAGGCAATATTTTATAAACAGGTATCATAAAACCCTATAAATTCATCTTTCTAGCATATTAAGTTGCATAGTGAGGTAGCAGTACTACCCACGAAGAGAGAAAGCAGTGGAAAACACATACATTTATTAAAAAGACATAAATTGACAATATAACAGAATACATAACTTCAGCAGCAGCATACATATTTCTAGCCTGCTACAACATCTGCTCAGATAACCTGAACTTGTTTAATACACAAAATTATCTCCTGTTTTGACAGCCAACGATTTCAATTCCAAAAATTCACTGTCGACTTAAGCGACCTTATCTGTCCTGTAAGAGATGTAAAAAGCCATTTAAAAAAAAAAAAAGTCTTTTCACAAAATAAATTTAAAAATAATATATCCAGTTTAATATCCAAAGAGATACTTCTATTTTTTCTCAGTTCTGCAATTATCTGAATTTTTGAGGGTGTATCAGTGGTATCACTATCACCTAGACCAGACAGACAAGGATTAGAGAGCTCTTTGCTGCAATATCTTGCCACATTTAACTTTTCAGATAGATTCTTTGAAGACAAAGCAAAATCAGAACAGAAAGATCTACATCCAAAAAGCCTGAGCCACTCACATAACTACCCTGTTCTGGGGCTTATGCAAAGCATTATAAAATGCATTCAGTTCACTTTGAAATGAGTTAATGATGTTGGAGTCTGATTTGCTAAAGAGAGACACCCTGAAACTCGTTTCTGTGCTTTATAGAATCACATATTTACGCTATTACTTAAAATAGACTGATTTAAAAAAATTAATAATCTAAGACGCAGGTGTATTATGAGAGACAGAAGATGAACCCACAATAGCAGATCTCACTGCCACTTCTGCACAAAACAGCATTAATGTCTCACCCCAGTTCTGCCAGCGACTACTGCTGGGGGTAGTTACAAGAAGGGTACAGCTGGCAAGAAATGCCATCGCCGGATTCTCAGCAGAGGCAGCTTAACAAGAGTGTCATTCAGGGTAGTAGCTTTATCACCTGAATATATTCGCCAAGACCTGGAATAAGACCAAAACTGCCTGCAGAGGTAATAACTTACATCCTCTGTCATTGTAATTCAAATTCAGACCAGTCACCTAGGCACGAAAGGCTCCAAAACTGCTTTATTGTTTACTTGTTCCTGATTTAGAAATGGACAACATGCACAGAGTGATCCAATCACCTTATACATTTAAAAAAACTATTCCCTTTTTGAGCACTTAATTTCTACTCCCCCTTCCCTTTCACTTCCAACTCACACTAATTTCATTCCTCTAAACTCATGCTACCTTTCCCATTGCTTCTTCAACCTTGCTGTTATCCCAGTTCCACAAACTGGAACTGTCATTTTGGCCAGAAAAGCAAGCCTCGCTCCTTTTATCCTCTCTTCTGTCAGGTTTTTTCACATAATACTTCCAGGCTCATATTGATCTGTTAACCAGCAACATAAAGTGCAGTCTTCATTCTCTTACGTCCCATACACATTACATATTGCCAAAAATCTAAAGTCCTATTTCCTGAATATAAACAGCATCCACAGATCTGCCTTAAAACCTGCTTCCAGTTACGATCTTTCAAGGAATTCTGTAATGATGGCTTTTCTACATCACTGACAAATAACAAAGTGATCAAGAACTCCAGAAAATAAAGGTAGATAGCTCTTGTGTCACAGAGAGGAAAAACTACGTAGAAAGGTTCAACATCTCAAAAGAACCTGATACAGATAACCTTTTACAGACCAAAAGTAGTAGGTATGATGACAGGGGGCGGAGGGAAAGTTAGCACTGCATCTAGCTTGTGAGGGTTCTTTGCAGTATGCATGAGAGACGGAAGAAAAAAAAAAAAGCTTTTGAAATGAAAGCATTGTACAGACACAGGTCTATAAATCTGATTTCATACCCAAGTTCCAATTTTGTTACACACTATTAAAAATCAACCCTAACCTGATTTAATGGATACCCAAACAAGGGGGAAATTGGATTCCCCAACCGTAACGTGCCAGTGACACTGAGTGATACATAAAAGCAATATGGCTAGTTCCTGTCCTTAATTCATAGCTTGTGCTTTAATTTCAAACCTGTCCTGGGTAGAAAAAAAGATGGAATAAAAGCTTACTGCAGTATTTGTGCTTTAAAGATTTATTGAGATAGGAAGACTAAACAGAACTGAAAGCACATACAAATAAACAGCACACAAGGACTTGCCAAAAAAAAAAAAAGAAAAGCTGCATGTACAGATCTGCAGAGATATTAGCATTTAGAGGAGGGAAAAAAAGGCAAAAAACCTAAACCCAACCGAAAATTAACCAGCACAAAAAAACAAGCCAACAAAAAAGCAAAACACAACACGACACTCAAAAAAACCAACACAACGACAGCCCGTAAGGGGCACATCACAAGTTTCTGAACAGGGTGGCTGCTTTCACATGGAAGACGCTCATGCCCAGCCGGACACTCCTGTGTCACGCCAGCCAGCCCGCCCCGCGTCCTCTTAAGGGAAAATCCCCAGCTGCCGTGGAGCAGCGTTTCAGCACCTCGCTCGCCTGGTGCGAGTCACCACCCCCCGAGAGCTGTTTAGAAACTGCGGGGAAGGAGTCAGCCGCCCGCGGACCCCGTGAGGGGACGGGGGTGTCGGAGAGAGCGGGAAGAGGAGACGGCGGGACGGACGAGCGGGCTCCTCCTGCCCCCGCTGCGGCGGAGGCGGCGGGGCGGGCGGGGGCAGCGGGTGCGCTGCACCATGGACAGTGGCTGCCGCCGCCGCCGCCGCCTCCCCCTGCCCTGCGCCAGCCGCCGCAGGCGCGGCGGGAGGGCGCCCCGGCACCCCGGCCCCGCCGCCGGCCTCGCCTCAACCCGCTCCCCCGGCCCGCCAGAAATGCCCCAACCGTAAATACCATTAAGAGGCGATGATCTGCGCCATCTGTCCCTCAGACTTACCGCCCTCTCCACCCCGGGCGCCGCGCCGGATACGAGCTCAGCGAGCACAAAGCGAGGGGGGAACCCACCGCCACCCTCCCCACCCACCCGCGGCCTCCGCTCGGGGTCCCCCCGGCTGCGCGCTCGCTCCGGACACCCCGCGCCGCCGGAGCCCGGCCCTAGCCTCGCCACCGGGCGGGAGCCCGGCCCAACCACCGCCCCGCAGGCGCTGCTCTCGCTGCCCCATCCGGGATCCATTTTGTCGTCCCCATACAACGCCCAGCGTCCCGTCAGTCCCACCTCACCCCAGACTCCCCCCGTGCAGGGGCGCCGGCGCGCAGACCCCTACTTTCTCCACGGCGAGACCCCCCGGGGCACCCCGGCCGGCGGTGCCCGGAGCTGCGCCGCACCACGGGGCTCTCTGCCCGGGACCTCGCCGCTCGGGGCAGGCGGGGAGCTCGCCCGGGCCGCCCCGGCGAGGCCGCCGGGGGGAGGCAGCAGGAGGACTTTGCTAATAATAAATTAAACACTTCGGAGCCCGAGCCCGTCCCAGTGGAAATTCCCGTTAACGGCAGGGGGTGGGGAAGCCCAGCGCCCAGGCGGAGGCTGATTAAATTCTTCCCGGGAAGGGATTAGCGGGCACGGCAGCCGGGGGTGGCCGAGGCGCGGCCCGCAGGGACTGCTGCCCCGCGGCCCCCAGCCGCCCGAGGAGGGGCGCGGGGGCTGCCCCCGCCCGGCACCTCTCCGGCACCCCCGCACCCCCTTCCCCACGCGGGGCGGAGGGGGCGATGTCCGCTCCGTCCCTCTACTCCGGTACTTTGTCCCCCACGCTCACCGCGGGGCCGAGGTCCCGTCCTGCTGCCGGCCGAGCGGATACCGGACAGCCCCCCCCCCCCACCTCAGGCACCTGCTCTCCCAGGAGCGAGGGGGGGAATCCGCGTCCCCTCAGCGGCGGCGCCCGCACCCCTCACGCCCCGGGGACCCCCCTCTCCATCTCCCTCTCAGCCGGTGCCGGCCACAAGCTCCCCTTTCCCCGGAGCACGGCGCCCGGCGGCGGGGCTGCCCCCGAGCAGGTGACTCCGCGCCAGCGGCCACAAGCCACCCCGGGGCACCCCGGCCGCGGGGGCAGCGGCGGCGGCCGCCTTCCCCTACCCCCTCCCCGAGACCCCCACCTCGGCGGCGGAGCCCACCCCCCCGCCCCCCGGCTCTCCCGCCTTCGCCGGGCACCGCCGCCCGCAGGGGAACAAAGAGACGCAGCCCGGCCCCGCTCCCCGCCGGCGGTGCTTACCTGCTGCAGGGCCGCCAGCAGCATCAGCGCCAGCGGCGGCAGGATCCGCGGCGGCGCTCCCGCTACCCGGCACATGGAGGCGAGGAGGGGCGGCGGCAGGGCGGCCCCCAGCAGTCCCGGAGCGCGGCTGGAGCCCGCGGAGCGGGGCGAGGGGATCAGCGGGGAGGGTCGGGCAGCGGCAGCTGCCGGGGGCTGCGGACGGCGTCTGCCCCCGCCTGCCGGAGCCGGCTGCCGCGGCGCTGGCTGCCGGCTGCCGCTCTAGCTCATGGGCAGCGATGCAGCGGGGGAAGAGAGAGACGGAGAGAGAGAGGGGCGGAGGATGGGTGAAACTCAGCTCTGGGTCAGGCTGCTTTTCTCTCTGCCGAGCCCCCTCCGCGGTGCAGAGGGTGGGCAGGGAAGAGGAGGAGGAGGAGGAGGATGGGCGAACAAAAGGCTGGGAGATAAGAAAGAAGTAGTCGCTGCTGCTGCGAGGCCGGTGCGGCGGTGGCGGCTCCCCTCGGCTGGCTGCCTTCCCCACGCCTGGATCGTGCCCGCCTCGCTCCTCCCGCCGGTGCCCCCCAGCGAGCTCGGGCAGGCGGCTCCTCTCAGCGCCTCAGCCCGGGCACGCCAGCACCACCGCTCCTCCGGCCCCAGCCCTGCTGCATGCTCGCCCCGCACTTTCTCTCTCCCTCTTTCTTCTCCTCCCTCCACCCCTCCCCCTGCAGGCAAAACCCTCCGCTGAAGCACAATGATAACAATACCCCAGCAGCCTCTGCCTGCCGTGCCTGTGTGTATGCGCTCGCCCGGTGCCTGCCTGCCTGCCTGCCGCTGCTGCTGCTGCTGGCAGCTCCCCCTCCACCTCCCGTCGCTCCCTGTCGGCCGCACGGCCAATGGGATCGGCACGGCGAGCGCCGGGGATCGCTGCTGCGTGCAAATAGTGCTGCCCCTCCTGGGTCCCCGGAGAGCCGGCGCTGGGGGCAGCGGGGCAGGCGCGAACGCCAATTCACCCTGCAACGCCAACAGCTAAGGGGGGGGGGGGGGGGAATAAATCCCAACCCACCAACTTGGTGTGCTGCAATTGTTTGGGGGGCGAGGGGAGAACTTGCTGGGGAAGGAAAGACCCGTCCCCGCTGTGCTCGGTAGGGGACGGTCGATGCAGCGAGAAGCTGCGGGGGTGCCGGTGGTGCCCAGCCCGGGGGCCGTGGGACGCCCCTGCCCGCCACCCGGTGCCGGCGGCTCGGCAAGTTTCTCTCAACTGTTACTGCCTAGCGGGTTAGCTTTTTTTTTTCTTTTCCTTTCAGTTTTTAACCCTCCACACTCCTCGTCTCACTCCGTTTGTGGTTCTTTTTCCAAACTACCTGCTGAATTTTATTAGCAGATGTTTTTAAAAGCTTGGCCAGGGTTGCAGTCCGCGGTCCAAAAAATGTCAACGTGCATAACGGAACTAGGGAGTGTTGCTGAGTGAACAGTTATAGAAGCAAGTGTCAGTGCTGGGTCATTTGCAGAGCTGGCAAGGATTTTCTCTCGCCCGCAGGTCACTGAGCAAAGTTATTTTGTGTCCATGCATCAGAGCTCCTATCCTGGGACATAATAAGGGGAGGATTTGTAAGCATTGGCCCCTAGACAATCTCATGAAGCGTTGATTCGAAATGGTGCGTTATTTATTTTAAAGCATCTTATTTTACACTTGAACTTGCGAGAAAAATAGTGGGTTTTGTTGGTGGTTTTTTTTTTTTCCCCACTGCCTTAGAAAATAACGCAAAACGCCATGCTCGTGTTTTGAAAGGAAACAGCGGATTTGCTTTTGTATTTTGTCGGGGAAAGGCGGGGTAAGTACATGCTTCTACGATACTGATTTCATTAGCTTCGAAATTGAAAATAGCGGTTACTTGCGAGCTGCGATGCAGCTGTTTACCCAAGTCAGGGGAGGGGGAGGAAAGGCCAGAAGCGGCGGGGGAAGATGCGCGCCCGCCGGTGCCGGAGCCGGTGCCGCTTCCGCGGGGCAGGGCAGGGCCTGGGCAGCCGGCAAGCCAGGCACCACCTGCAAGCATTAAAAGCCAAATGAGACTCAGCCGAGGAGAGGCAGCCCCAACTAGAAAAACAGCCCCCTCCCTCCTTCTCGCGCCCTCTTTAAGGTTGTAGCCTATGAAATTGTACCGAAGCCAACAGTTGTGAAGAATAATAAATGAGGGAAACAGTATCTGGTAATGAGATTCGGCATTAAAATTTAGCCCAGGACTGAAAGTAAGCAAGAAGGGCACAGCTGATGTTTAGGTCCTGTTACAAGGAAGAGTTTCCCAGGTTTGCACCTGACAGAGCATATGTTCTGTCTTTTTAGCAATTCTAATGTCTTTGCTTGGATTTAGATTTATGAAATGGTGACTTTCCCTGAGTAACAGATTCCTGTTTGTATTTTCTGGTAGGTAGATGTAATATTAGCATTTATTAATGACTGTATTTGAGCATTTATTCACTCTTACAAGTGTTCTACAAAATGCAAAGCACACGTTATAAACAACTCCATAAACCAACTGTCCAATGAGAGTAATTACCTATCATCTAAATGAGCCTGGCCTCTCATATCCCTCAACCCATCCATCCCTAAAGGCCTGAAAAAATAAAAGGCTCTGCGGCATATCTGGAAGGTTACCAGATCTGAGCTCTGGCTGATGCTTCTTATGGTTCTGCTGCCGGCTTTAAATTTACTTAGCAGAAACAGTAACGCTGGCAGAAAAATTGCTCTTGCCAACATCGTTTTACTGAATCTTTTAGCCTTGAACAAGTTTCTATCAAGCAGTTTGCTTCCCTCATTTACACGGTCGTAACCAAAAGTTTCCTCTGGGTCATAGAAATTCCTAGTTCTGGGTACTGTGATAAAGAGAAACTAAGAGAGCAGGGGTGGGTTATACCTTTTGAGGTATAATCTCCGCACCACATCTCTTTTTGGGTGAGAGGCATATATTTGGGAGAGCAGAGCAGAAGAGAAACTTGTGCATTGCTTCCAGACATGCCTGATTCCTTAGGGTTTATGCTATTCATCTGTAACATAAGCCCAAGAGAACAGGGGTTTTTTGTTGTTTGAGGTTTTTTTTCTCCAGAAATAATCTAGCATTAAGTAGGCATAGCTGGAGATACAGCATTAGAACTGCTACTAGACTGAGATCATCAACCCTTTTCACGTATATCATGGAAAAGCCAGCAAACGGTGGCAATTTCTGGCCAAGATTCAAACAAGTGATTTAGAACTCAAAGGGTTTATCTCATAACTCAGCCACAGATTGCATTTATGAGTGTGTTTTAAGCAGTATAAAAATAACGGACATAAGTTAATGTTCAACCTAGGAGATCTCAAGGGCTTCCAGAAAAACCTTGTTAAAATTCCATGATTAAGTTGAAGAGAGGATTAGGGTAATTCCCATGTTAGTCATGGAGTTGAGTCTCTCTTTCAACTTGTCCAAATTAATTTTCATTCCTAGGGTTCATAAAAATTCTGTAAAAAATGAATGTTTTCAATTTGGAACATACTAGATTCCTCATGGCTTCAAATATTTTGGAAAAAAAAGACCTTTTCCCTTGTGGGTCTATCCTTACATTTAACCTGCAAGGTACTGCCACTACTTCTCTCCTCAATTCAAATTATGCAAATTAAGCACTTTACTGACAGTTTAAGCCTTGATCTGACAAACATTTATACATGTGATCTCAGCAAATTGAGTCACAATGCACACAGGCATACCACTGTTCTTATGCCTAAGTATTTACAAGATGGAAGGATAAATGTACGGAGCAAAAGTATTAAGGCCATATTAGTTTACCCAGTTTCCTTGCATTCTTTATTACATATGAAAGAACATTTTTATTTGTTAAAAACCCCCTCACCTAATTAATGGGTTTGAGGGCATTCAATGCTTATTACTGAGTTTTATCACAATAGTGGAAAAAACAGTGGTTGTTTCTTTCTATGACATGAAGGCTGCACACACTATCAGCTAACCCAAATTCCTCGGCATATTCTTTTAACAGAAGAGGAACAAGCACTAACAAAACCAAAAATCCAACTTCTAGGACAGTGGTTTTTAACTTGGGCTCTGTGGATCCCCTGAGACCCCAGACTTATTCTGAGTAGTCTGTGACAGGCAACAGGGAAAAAGCAAATTTGTATATTCTATATAGCAAGTTCACACATGTAAAATTCCTACGCGGGGGGAGATTTTGCAGAATTGTAAGATTGTTAGTCATTGGCAACACTTGAAAATGATTGTTTAAGGAAGTAGATAATCATGCATAGCCAGAGAGAATGCAGTTTTATGGAGATAGCATCAAGTGGGAAAGAAAAACTGAGCGGCACAGGTGTCAAAACAGCTTAAATATTTTAAAAATTGGGATAATTAAAACATTGTTGTTAGTGCTGCTGTCTTTCTCATATTTCAGTAAAATAAGTAGCATCCTTTGAATTATCTGGTCTGAGTGTTTTTTCTAAATATGCTTTTTCATGTTGATAACCTATGTGAACTAAAAGCCCTGTAATTTCTAATTGTCCTTTTATTTAGGGAAATAGTCTCAGAAAGGGGGGAAAAAAAGGCAGTCTTAGTAGTAAGTAATCTTTACTTGACTATATCTTGTAATTTGGTACAGAACTTAACCAAGTTATCCTCATGGACTTTTCTGGCATGATCATTACCTAACATGTGTAGCCCTGCATGTTTCTCCAGCCTGTTTCTTACATCAAGACAATGCAAGACATGGAAAGGTAACTACTGCCGCGGTAGCTTGTGGGCTGTTCTGCTCAAATTTGAAAATCAGCTGGGCTAGGATGGAAGAATGTTGTATACAGCAGTTCTGTTTCTGCTTTAGCAACCCTTGGCAACATCAATCTCTTTCTATTGCTATGTATGTGTGTATATATATATATGATTTCGTGGAAGAGCATGTTTTTTTTCCTTTTTCTGATAGCTAAATTGTATCTGTCACCATAGTTATGTTTCTGTTAATTGCTGGTAACTTTTGCAAAGGATTTCTCTATGGAGAAGAAGCTGAGCATATGTAATCCAGATGTGATACAATATATTTGCATATTGTGTAATTGGCTTTATGTCTATACCCTCAGTGTGATGATTTGGGAATCAACATAGTCAAGCGTAGTGCCTGTAATTCATTCTTCCAGGGATCTCATTCAGCATCACTGCCCGGTGCCTGCAAGCTGTTTGGTCTGGAGAGTTACTATTGAAAATCAAGATAGAGAAGAAGATCTTCTGATCATCTGATCAGCGTAGCATCTCTATTCAGTTGGATATCTTCAACAAACAAAAAAAAATCTTTTCCAGAACAAGGCCTTAATCATATGGTATGATAAAGGGCTGAAAGGGTGACAACTTGTAACAAGGGCCTATGATAATTTCTAATCACCACAAAAGAAAGTTTTACAGTTTTGTAGAACTGCTTCATATCGAATAGGCTGCTAGAAGGAGATGGACTTGCCTTTTAAAAAGCTAGCTTCAGTAAATAAATTTATTTTCTTTTTAATTTGCTGATAATTCACTTATTTGAAGTATTTAATTTTTCTTGATTGGCTTTCCAATGAAATCAAGTAATCATTTTATTGTCTTGGGATCAGAAGTCTTACTTTTTTCTGACTCATGCAGTCTGCAGAGTCCTGGACTCCCTCCTTAGCCATAGCCAGAATTCACTGGTGTGAATGAACCTGTTGGCTTCTCTGAAAATGTATGTATGTAACACCTACAAAAAAGAAACACTGGAAATTTCCAGAAGAAATTTCATAATACTCCTGACATCTAGGTAATAAAAATTAAGAAACCGGAACCCTAATTGTTTATTTACAAATTGTTTATTGTTAATGTACTTTAATGAAATTGTAATAATTTGCTTTATGTTAAATTATGTTAATCTGCTTTGATGAAATTGTAAGAGCTGTCATGCGATTGTCACTTTCATTATAAAACAGAATTTTTAACACCTATAGTTAGATTTGCCTAATATTTTCTATCCCCAAATCTTATTTTCATTAACTATAATATTTCCTTTTTTAGATAACAAGATTGAATTCTGTGGGCTGGTTGGCTGTTTCAAGCCAAGTGCTTTTTGAAAACTTCAGAAAAATCCTTTGTCCTTTTTGAAGAATGAGATCAAGGAAAATATGTCTTTTTATTTTTGTTATAAAATTCTTACTGCCATCTCACTGAGGGATTTTACTCCAGGCTCTGGAGCATAGACTTTAACTTTGGGAGGAGCATGATTCTTATGTTGACGTTGTGCCTTTTTCAATCACTGTTAAAGTTGACCAAAATCTGGCATTGTTACAGATCTGAAAATTATGTTGTTATAGTTCAGAAGAGTTTCACATCTCTATCCCCTGATGGATCTGTCTGCATCTAATATACCTCTTATTCCCCCAACAACTGCTGTGTTGCAAAAGTTCTGCAAACAAGCCATCTTCATAGAACAAGTCAACGTCCCCTATTTGGAGACTGGAGGAGCTGCTCTGGAGTTTCCAGTGCTTTCTGTTATATTAAGCACCTGAAAGATGGTAGAGACTCTATTTTCATGAGTTGGTTGCTCCCCTTGAAAGGCCCCAACAGCACGGAGGAGGAACTGGGTCTGACTGAGCTATCAAAGGGTAACTAACTGAAGGAAAGGGTTGAGACAATGCTTCTCTTGGATGCAATACTGGGAAAAAAAATCGTAATGCTTTAAGATTCCCTCACAAAACAACAGAAACATATGGCTTCCTCCAGAGAAGAAACTGTTGTCAATATAAGCTGCAGTTACACTTCACAGATACCTTCCTTTGATGTGGATTATAATAGTGATAATTATGTTTTCCATAGAAAACATGAAGGTAGAATATAAAATGGCCCAGCATGATAATATAATTGATATGCTGTTGATACCCTTTTCTGCCTCAAGGAGAGAAAACACAATTACAAAAACTGAGTTTTAGATCACAGTCAATGTTCCCCAAAATTGCAGATGAAGATAAACATATTACATGGTTTGTTCCAAGGATTCAAGAAGTTTAGAGCATTTAGAAAGTTAGGAAAGTGTGGATTCAAGCATCTGAAAAATTGTTTTTATTGACAAGTAGATTAATAATAGTAGTGCTCTTATTAAAAGCGTTTACAATTTGTCTGCAGAAATTCAATCCAAGTTAAAATTTGACACGCAGTGAAGTAGCCATGCAGAAATATTTTCCATACTTTCAGAGAAATCTGATGATTAAAAAAAATCTTCCTGGTTTTTGAATAATTTTTACATTAGTAGGACTTCAAAATGGCTTTATTCTCTAAAATGACATTTTGGAGATCTTCTTTCTGTTTTCTAGTAATGCAAGCCTAAAATATCCCCAAATGCTACCTGAATTTACATGACTGGATCATTAACCTGAACTTTAGGAAGTCTCTAAACATTTAGTCATAGGGGACAAATATTCTCCCTTGGTTACGTTAGACTCCTAGCAGCCTGGAGACTGGGGGTTTTGTCCTCACAGTGCCAGGTACGCCCTGTGGAAAGTCTGAGCTCTGCGGACACAGATGTGTCCGAAACTAAGCTCTTCAAACCAAAATAAGCTTTTTCCTGTGGCACTGTGGTTTGCTACTGTTAACAGCTGCCACCTTGTCTCTTTCCAAGAGGTCTCCATCCCCAGCGCTGAGGGGATCATGTGCTTGTACCCCTCTTCACCAGTTTGCTGTCTACTACGTTAGTTCGAACTCGCCACCAGTGTGAGCTGAACAGCTGAGCTATGCCCCCAGGTAGCTACTGGGCAGTGGATTAGAAAAAAAGCATAGTGACTCTGAGGCCAAGGGGCAGGAGGGTTGTTTGGATTAAGGTGTTAACAACTGTCATGGCAAGATGAGCCAAGGCTCCTCTGTCAAAGCCCTAAATCTACGTCATTCCTCTTTATAAACCCCACTCTGCTGCTTCTGACCTTAGGATCAATGGGAGTTGCTGAGTGCTCGTCATTTCTGAAGGTTAGTCCATTTTTTTCCCAGAGTCTTAACAAAAGTATTTAGGAGTTGAAATTAAGGTTTTGTTGGGTTTTTGGGGGGTTGCTTTGCTTTGTTTTGGTTTTTTTGGTTTTTGTTTTTTTTTTTTAAATTGTAGCCCCAGATTTGTTTCTATGTTAAGGAGCACAATGCAGTACATGTGCAGATTCTGAAAATAAAAAAATAAATTAATAAATAAACAAACAAATAAATAAATCAATCTAGTTCTTTGGCTTTAAAATAAAATCTCTTACTTTTTCTCCACTGCTAATGGATCACATCCACTGTTTTTTATATTTTCTGAAGTCAGAAGGAACCATTTTCATAATTTAGTTTGACCTTATCAAAACATAGGCTTAAGAATATTGCCTAGTGATTTTCCTAACAGGGCCAAGAACTTGTGCAGAGCAAGGGCATGTTTTTGAGGCAGACATGGAAGCTTGATTTAGAGTGACAGAATCCACCACAAGTCTTGTTACAGTTAAATTTTCCCGGTGAATACGGTTCTTCTGTGGAAAGTCTTACTTCACAAGTCAGGGACAGACACTTTTTCCACCTAGGTCTTTCTTTGAACCACTTTGGAGAGGGTGCAATATCAGCTGCTGCTCTAACCTCATCTGTTCACAGTTCCTGAGCTGCAGGCAACAGCAGGGAGCTCAGCATGGGCTAAACACCCAAGCATTCACTTTGATTTGCAGAAGGATTTTGCATCCAGCGCTGAGCTTTGTGCTTCTGCTACCTGGTCTAATGCTACTGCAGTGGAATCTACATTGCATAGCAGTTACTGCACAGACAAGAATAGTTTTTGCAGAAAAACAAATAAACATTGAAAATGCTTATATGCCTCACACGGTTTGTAGTCAGTCATTCTTTATGCATGCTTGTGATTTACCTTAAAATTGTTAGATTGGAATGTTATATACCCTAGATTAAATGAACAAAAGTCTATAGGCTGACCTTTGATGTAATATTGGTTATAAAACACTGCTGAAGTAGTTGCTGCTTGAACATTTTTGTTTGTTTGTTTTTTAAAATAAATCCAATTTTCACTTAAAAATTACTGGTGATGGAAAGTCTAATGTCACCTGTACTAAGTTGTTCCAGTGGATGATTACCCTTCTCTTTAAAAATGTCTATGTCATGAGTAGGCTGCATTTATCTAACTTGTCTAATTTCCAGGCATTCACTCTTGTTACTTCTTTCAGCATTAAGCTAAATAGTTGCTTTTTCATCTGTCTGTTCCCTGTATTGGAACTACAGACCAGTTACCTTTGATAAGTCAAAACTTTTCCTTGTTAAGCTAACTAAATCAAAGTCCTTGAGTATTTCATTAAAATACATAGTTCCCAATCATTTAAGAAATGTTCCAGTTCTTCCCTCACCCCTAATTTTTAACATGCTGCTTGAAATGTTGGTGCTAGAACTGCACGCTGTATTTCACCGGCAGCTGTAGTCATTTGAAAAACAGAAATAATACACATACCAGATTCCTACTCAATGTTCCCATGTTAACAAATACAGCGATCACATTAACCTTTTCATCACACTGTTGCTTTGGTTATCAGACGACTCCCCAGTCAGAACCACAGTTTCCCAAAATAGTGTTCCTTGCTCTGAAACACACCCTTCAGTATTTGTTCCCAGGCATCTGACTTTTACAGGAAGAACCCTCATTTTCCTTCGTGCTGAAGCTTTTGTAAATACATTCTTTGCAGCTCCACTCCTGGCAGTCTTCCACTTCCATCCCACGCTCATCACTTTACGTCTCTCCGTATTCTCTCCTCACACTGATTTGGAGTCATCATGACCAGATTGCCTCTACAAATAAATGCCCTTGGGAAGCCAGGAGTGCCCCACTCCACTGCTAAGTAATAGCAAGTTCCCATATCCATTAAAGCAGCCATGTCCTCTTTGATTCTGCCTGAACATGTCCTAGGCTTCTGAAGAGAAGCATGTGTAATCCCACCTGGAGATGAGTCAGTAAGTTGTAAACACATACGAGATTTTCAGAACTAGTGAAGGAATCCCTCTGAATCTGGGCCTTGTGTCAATGGCTAAGAAGTGGCAACAGAGAAACTGAAGGATGAGGGGACCAGAAGAGGACTGCTGATCATGGCCATGCCACAGCTGTGAGGAGCTGGATCGTGGTTGCATCAAACCAAAGAATTATGTGGTGTTTAGTTATCCATAAAACCCACAACGGATATGGTCCATTTGCATTGCTGTACCTTTGCATTGTCTGCACTAAATGCCAGGCCTTGGGTTGGCTTGGAGTTTTGTCCGTGCATATTACTCTGCCTCACATCTGTTCCTTCCTGGTGCTGTTACTTCCCAAGAGTCAGGGTGCTGTGTAAGCTCCATAAGCTTCAGCCTGGACTGGATGACTCTGCTGAGCAACATTTAAGTTTTGGAAAGGGTTCATTCTTTCAGTGGCTTCTGCACATTTTGCGCACGCATCCATATCATGACTCAACCCCCTCAAATCACAGTACTGGCTTTTCTTGAGGAGTGGTAGGGAAACAAAAATCTGGCAATTATTGCCGCTGAAGACAGTATTTTGCTGGGTGCTGGCCAAAAGCAAACTCTTGACCATTGTTTACAAATACAGAGGTAAGCCTTTCTCCCTCCTGTGTTCTTAAAGAGTTTAAACATTTGGGGGATTTTAACTGCTCTATTTTCCTTTGACAGCAACTTTGTGAGGCAGGTAAACAGCCATTCATACTCTTCTCCCTTTCAACTCCAGTGAATACATTGTGTGAATGAATACAAGGCTGTAAAAGGTGTAATATCCATTCACAGTATCTCCCCCAAAATATCTTAATATTCCCACTGAAGCAAGTGGCATATCATTTAGAAGGTGCACATTTATAAATAGTTTCTAAATTTGTTTTCTTCCTGGTATCACATGTCCAATAAAGCTAAAGAATGCTGTATAAGCTAATTTCAACATGTGTCTTCATCCTAACTGATAAGTATTCCTTAATGTGAGGCTCATTGTGGAATAGGTATTTCCTTCAATTAAATCCTGTGAGAATCTTTTAAAAGTTGCACACTTCTGAGACCTGGTCTCCTGGTCATCATTTCTCGTGCGGAGAACAGGCAAATGGGATTTATATGTGCTGAAGTGTCACTTCAGTATGGAGATGGGATGTGGCTACAGCTTACACTTGGACTTGGGGAACTGAAAGTGTTTGTGAGTTCTCCACTTTTCCTCCAAAAAGCTGACAAAACAGGACTTTGGAGGAAAAAACCGAACCAAATGTGATGCTTTGCAGGGGAATGATGCTTATTGTGACGGATCCAGCATGAAAAATAGTGAAAAAACGTTGGCTCATGGTTTCATTAGTGTGCTTGTTTTTTTCCTGCTACTAAGATTTCATAACATAAACAGCCAAAATCACATTACAGAGACAATTCAAACATAAGGAGAGATTTTTAAGACATTGCAAACTACTTGCTCTTAAACAGTTAATGCAGAATGCTATTAATTTTGCAGTGTATTTTATAATTATTTGTAGGTGTAATAAAAAGGAACTGAAAGCTAAGGTGCCCAGACTTCAAGGAAGAAAAACTCTCCTGTGCCTGCTCAGATAGTTAGTATTTCCCTTTACCATTCCAGCAGCTGGAGTGCATCTATGGTTGGGAGTAAGATGAGGAAAAGATCATGATAAAGAGCACCCTTGTGCATCTTTCCAGTTTGCCTATTGGTTGTCTTGAGTAAGATCCTTCTATACCTCAGGAAAGTCTTGCCTCTGGGTAGCATCCTCAAAAGTAAGAATAGCTTTGATGAATGCAGAATACTGTTAGCAATCATCTAATTAGTTTTCTTTTTTCTACCTACCCACCAAAGTCTAACATTGCTGGTCAAACACCCAGCTACTGTCACAGAAACTTTAAGTAGGAGAGAATACTTTCAAATATAGCTCAGCCTCTCAAGGGAAGTCAAAAGAAATCCCAAGGTAGAAGAGAAGCTGGAAATGGCTCCCCCAAAACTGCAGAGGAGGTGGGAAAAGGGAAAAGGATTATTTTGTGTTGTTGGCACTGATATGAAGAGGGGTCACCAAGTGCCTGTGGTATTTCTGTCATGCTGCAGCTTGTGTAAAGGGGGTAGTTCTTCTCCATTGAGAAGCAGACAGATGTCCACAGGAAAAGAAAGAAGAAAAGATCTGTTTGCAGGATTATTGTATTTTCTCTAAGAGAGCTGTGAAGAGACAGCTGAGAAGCAAGTAGTTTCTTATGCTAGGGACCAAGGGACCAAACTGGAGCAAAAGCCTCTGGAAGGGGTCAAAATGACAAAAAATGAAAGGAAAAATGATGCTAATGGACATCTTCAGGAACAGGCTGAGCAGCATGGCCCAGAGCTATGTTGCTGTCACTGTGGGGAGCACCCTTTCAAGCAATGGCTATAGGACCTTCCCACAGCAATTGCTTGCTCCTTCTTTCCTCCCTGTAGAATAAAACAGTCCTTTCCACACATCCTTGGGAGAAATTCAGCATTTAACTGTAAGTGGTCCAAAAGCATTTTCCATTTTCAGACTAAGCAAAATGAAGCCAAACTATTTTTTTTTTCTGCCTGAGGAACCCAGAGAAAGCACCATATGCTGGGGAACTGAAAATAAACCAGATACTCCCTACTGAGGTGTGAAATTTTAACACCATTAATATCCAGATTATCCAGAAAGCAGATTTTCCTTTGGGCACTGCTGGAAATGAACCCCAGTTCTTGGCAACGCTGATGTTTCCATATTAATATTAGCGAATTTTCCTTAATAATTGATGAGGTCTTGCAGCAACAGGAAAAAATACCTTGTCCTGTAGAGGAAGATTTTGGCTTGAAACCTTGCTGAAGGTTAGTCATGTACATCCCTCTATGAATCCTAATGGAATCAGGAATGCAACCATACAATGCAATTCATAGGCCTCTCTGAACAGCCAAAGTTACTGATATGACACAACAGCACTGCTCCTTCCAGTACTTCTGACCTTCCCCATGATTGCTCCACTGTGATCTGCTCAAATATTTAGCTAAAGACAAGCAAGCAGTAGGTAAGTGAGCTTTCTGATGACACTGAGGTGTGGAAACACCCATGCAGATACATAGGAAAGCAGCCGTTGTCATCTTGAAATTCTACTGCTGTTGTTGGCAGCGTCATTGCTCTGTCACTGCAGATACCTTATCTCAGCAGCAGAAGCCAACTAGGAAAAGCTGCACCATGTTCTGTAGAATTGTCTGCTCAACCTGTTACTCTTCAGAAAGGTGTGTGTGAAGCATTTCTTCAGTTGATCTTACTCGCTACTCTTTGTTCAAACCTGTACCAAAAAGTATTTTAAAAGTACTGAGAAAGTCTGTTTTACTGACTGCAATGGCTCTCCCCCAGCCCATTCTTGTCTAAAAACCGGGTAAAGCCCCGTAAACACACAGAAGTACAGAATCAAGATTGAAATTAACCTCAATGCAACTTAGTGAGACCATTTAAGCAGTCAGTCTCAGCATGGTTTTACACCAATAAAGTATTGTTACAACACAAATTCCCATTGAATAGAATTATGTCAGTGTTTAGTACAAAATAATGTACATTATCCTATATGAAGTCATGATGGAGTAGGGTAGCAATACATATTAAGAACTCTTTGCACAATCTTAATAAAAATTTAAACATTGCCAGTGTCAACTGAAGGACAGCATTAATTTTGTTCATGTCATGCTCGGTATGAAGAAAACTCCTAATGTAAAATATTGAATATGATATCAATGAAAGATTTTATTTGATTCAAACTAAAATGAAATGAAATAATAATAATCCTGGTACCACGAGACATTCCACCCAGGTGATGATTCATCTAAATCCAAACTAAAAAACAAACAAACAAACAAAAAAGATTAAAGAAAACTCACTTTTAAAAATAAAATAAACCAAACCCATTTACTGTGTTTTTGTTACACGGGATACTTGATGGAAGAATGAGAAATATAACTCTGGCCAGCCAATACATTCGTCTGTCTACACAACCATCATAGTTTTATAGATCTCTAACCATCTAACAATCAGTTCTGTTATTCTTTATTTGTGGAGAACTGTACAGAAAAGACATGGGGATATCTCCTTAGTTCTTACAGAGAAAAATATCTTAAAATAAGTTCCCAAACAAGCAAAAACCATTTTATTTGTGTCCTTCTATATTCAAGGCGTTAAGCAATATCTTTTCAAGTGTCTTGCCAACAGTTCAAACATGGAACTGTCAAAACTAGTCCTGTAATCACCTTAAAAATAGGTAACCTTAAAGCTGGGAAGGCCTCAGAGACTTGGATAAAGGAGTCTGCACCTGCTTTACTTTGTTGCCTTTATGGCCAAGTTTTTTCAACTGGTAATTCTCTATTAGAAAAGCTTTAAGTTTCCATAAGTGTTAAATCAAGCACTGTATAGACAAATAAAAAAATTCAGAAATTTTAGACCCCCTAAAAATTAGGCACTGGGATAACAGTTTGCTTTGACTCACTGAAGAAGCCTGCTGTTAGGATGAACTGGCTAATAAAATCCACAAGTCACTGGAAAAAAAGGAGCAATGAATATTTTGAGTATATACTAAATGGTCACATTTGAACGCTGCTTCTCCTTGGTGAAGTCCAAGCAACATTTGCTGCTAGGATTGAGTCCATTGACTTCAATTGTCTTTAAATTTGTCCCAATATGAGAATCTGCTGTTCCTCTGGCTCCTACTGCAGGGAATGAACAATGTGCCCTTCCCTGTATTGCACTTTACTTACCCCATCTGCTCCTTCCCTTGTCTTGATGCTATACGTCCAAGTTTTATCCTAATTCCTTGAATGCAGATTAAGGTGAATTTCCACTGAACTCCATTGATGTTATCTCTTAGAGTCTGAGCAAATGTTGCATGAGGAACTGGCTACTACATTATTAAATAAATGCAGCCAAGGCGATTAGTCTTGGAGAGCTGGCTGGTGTTGAAATTCTTGTTTTAAAGATTCCTGTAGTTATTTTTTTAATCAATCTAGAAGTGACGTATTGCTAGATGATAGGATGCATAGGCAGTCAATTGGTTTACAGAGGAACACACAGAAAGTCTAATATTAATTATTCAGTGCTCCAGCCACTTATGTGTGTGTATGAATTATGTACTGTACTCCTGAAAAAAAAACAAAAAAACACAATATGAGGCAATTTTCAAAGACTAACAATGCTGACAGTATGTGTCCTTTTAACTGAAGACTCTTTTTTTCTTCAGGTCTCTTCAGTAAGAGGATAAGTTCTTTAAAATAACGAAGTTAATTGTAGCTAGCACTGAAATGATAAATAAAAGATTTGACTCTCTACAGGAGGCTATTTTTTCAACTGATAAAAGGGGAGAGATGTCTGACAGAATAATGGGATTAATTTTAAAAACATGCTCAGCTTTGGACATTATGTCCAAAGGCAATGACATGATTACTGTTGCCTTTAAAGAAAATACAAAAGTTTAATTTTAGGGAAATCACTGGAAGTACTAAGACAGTAGGCATTTGTTTGGCTTTGAGGACTTAATAGACAGTTTAGCTACCTTTCAAATTGATGGCTGACATGCCAAAGGGTATATATTAAATAAGTTGTCTGGATTTCACAATCTCAGCTACTACAGGCTTTATTGGAAATCATACTGATATCTTTGGGAACAAGTCTAAGTTTTCTTGAGCCAATTGTTTTGGGTACCACCAACTTTGTCTGCCAAGCAACATGGGCAAGGAACACTCAGACAGCTTTACTGTGCTGATTAAAAGGGAAAAGTAAGTCACGTTTCCAAGGATTTTCTTTGAAAGTGAGATCCTGATCATCTTGGAATTAGTTTCTTTTCAAACAATGTATAAGATTGTTTTGCCACATGAACACACACCTATCTGCAAAGAAGGATTTACATGTTCACACACTGGAGCAGGGTAAAGATATTATAAGCAGCTGTTTTGAATTTCCTGACCTTCACAGAACTAAAGTTTCAACTTTAACCAGTGCTAACACAGTTTCTCTTCCCCACTCCCCCTTTCACAATACAATAAGATTTTATTTGAATATTGTAGCGTGGGTTGTAAAGTCCCAGAGAATTGAAGTGGCAAGTCTCCGGGATCTGGCTGTGCTAAGGGAAGAGATGAATTATCTTTCTTGAAGGAGTGATTGCTTCATGTTTAAAACCTCTCTGCTATTAGGAATGAAAAACAAACACTTCGATTTTGGACTGTGACCTCCCTACGATGTCCATGAAGAGAATCACATAAATGTCAACTAAAGCAGGCCTTCAAATAACATGGGCTTTGAAATAATTTCCAGAGAGAGTGGGGGCTTCGCCAGCTGAAAAAGAACATTTTTGAAAGACATTTTGGGGACAGGTGTATTACTATGCATTACAGCAACTGAACTCTTCCAACTTTTGTTGTTTTAAGCAAAAGAAATGTTAGGAACATTTTAGATTAATATTAATATAACTTCTAGCTCTGAAACAGAGGGCATTTATAACATTTTAAAAATGAATAAAGTATGCTTTGAGAAGCATTCTTGTTATACCAGAAGTACAGTTTTAAGCAGACATATTGTTACTCTACAGGATTTGTCTGTCTCTCTCTATGTAATAACAGAGTTCTAACATTAATAAACAGAAACCTAAGTAATATAAGCACCTCTGCTTAGAACATTAACTACAATGCTAACATTCCTTGTCATTGTTCAATTTTAAATCTTCATTGCCAAATACACAAGACAAAATAAATAATTTTGTGTAACGGCAGAAACCTTTCTCCCCCAGATTCCTTTCTTTTCCCCTCCAAGACTTTTCCATGCTATTTTAGCGGTAGCATGACATGTTAACTTCTTTATGCTGCAGTTTACTGATAGGAAGTTTTATTGTACATGTAAATATAGGAAAGCTACAAGAAAGTTGCTTGATCTTCTTCCAAGTTTTAAATACCAATTTTAAGCAGCAATAGTCTCATTCACTAATTGCTGTTTATTTTTTACATGCTGCTGTATTTTTCCTTTTCTTATTTTCTATGTCTACCACAGCTGAGTCTCTTTAATTGCAGCACAATTTTTCATTCTGCTCAGGTCAGTTTTATTTTCCTCCTTCCCCCAACTTTAATAATATTTGCACAGAAAAATACCGAGTGCTGTGTTATTTTTGGCTTTTGATAAAAGTAGGCAATACATTCTAGCTTTGTGTTAAAACTAAGGTTAAGTAGCATTATAAGTAAGTAAGTAAGGTGTGGACCAAAACTGCAAAAGCTGCTTAGCTAAAATGTTTTTTTCAAGAGGTTTTCTTCACATTTGAGCAATAATTCTCAGTGATGCGAAGCTGGGATCTCATTGCTAAAGAAAAAAAAATCAATTATCCTTTCTATTAACAGGTTAAAAAAAAAGAAATAGAAGGGCAAAATCTTTTTTTTTTTTTTTCTTTTCCCCTACTTCCAGAGATGGTATCTTCTTGTTCTAGATGCTTTAAACATGAAACAGCCATAGTGTCCTACTCCCACGTATTCTTCTCATGCCTTTTCTCCTCTACAAGTTGCTCCTCTGCTTTGAGCCTCCAGCCTTTCCCTCAACTTTGCCTCTTAGGTCAAGAAATGGAAATGGAAACATTAATGAAGTTTTTGGTTCTATTGCCCAGAGTCAGGGCCTCTTCAGGCATCCTGGAGGCTTTTCTAGAACTGCTTAATGCTTCAAGGGAAAAGAATAAGTTTTCTTGTAGTGTCCTAGTGTTACCAAACTGAACTTTAATTAGTCTATATGTTCTTCAAGGAAAGCAGCCCCCTCTCACTGTGTGCTTCTCTGTGTGTGTCGATGTGTTCATATGACATGGGGTCTTAATTCTGATTGAAATCTAAAAACTGGTCACAAGATAATCAAAAGAAGCTCATATTCATTAAATGCTCTGTGTACTTTCCCTCTCTTCACTTGCTTTCTTCTCTGCATAGTTTTTTCTCCATCTTTCTCTGTTTCTTACACTGTATTCATAATGCAGCGAAGTGTCAAGGTATTTAAACGAAAATAACTCAGTATTAGATAAACCAAATACTAAAATTTTGGACTGGTTTCCCCCCCCCCCCCCCCGCTCTTCTTTATATCCCAAAGATATTAATCATGGTAATAAGAGGCTATTCAAAATATCCATGGAAGGCGGAACATAAGTTCAACTTAATAATGAGCTTCTTAGCAAAACCGCTTTTGACACACCTATATTATTGACACTGCTTACCAGGCTCCTGCTGAGTTTAGGGCCTTTTTGTTCCAAGCACTATGTAAACAAAGAAGAAAAATAATTCCTGAGCTAATGAGGCTAGTTTTAGACTTGGCACAGGGAGTGAAAGTAGGAAGTTATTCTTCATCTTCAAGAAGGATGGTGAAGAGGGATTGTGTACACTCTATTCTTGAGAGTATCTCTAGCCTGATAAGACCTGACTTATAAGACTGATACTACAGAAGATGTTATAGTTGAATGAACCTCTTAAGAGAACCAAGAAAAGGAGGCTCTGTAAATTGAGTAGATGCTGTCCTGTGTATTCTTAAATTTTAAAAATCCCAGATTTCAGAGAAGTTAGAGGAAAAACAATACTTAAGACAAGACTTTTCAGCAATCCACTACTATATAGCACTTGAAACTTAATAAATGTTGACTTATGCTGTTAGAGTTCTGGTAAGTACTTACATTACAGTTATTGTTGGAACACTCTGCTGAGGTTTCAGTAAAAACAGACAACTTGGAGCTGCCAAAGAAAGTTTTATTTAAAAAAAAAGAATCTTGCATATAAATCCATACAAAAAGCTTTCGGTAGCTAACTGAATAAATACAGCAGAACACCCATAAAGAAGCTTGAAAACCTCTGCTACAATTTTGTATTACTTTGTTGTAACATTTATGTTAAATAAGCCACTTTAATCTCAACTCTTTAGGATACATACTAACCTGTTAGATTTTCAGTTCCTCTTCCATCTTCACTCCACATACCTGCTACTTACTGCAGGTAAAAAAGAATTTTAAATTCCTACTTTCCTGTGTTCACAAGGCTGGAATAGAGGACAGGTTTGCATCATAGAGAACAAAGAACATTTCTAATGATGAAACAATTAAGTTCAGTTTCACAATCTGACTGAAATTTACCTTTTTATAATTGAGAAGCCAACAGTAAATATTAACACCTTCCAAGCACTACAGTCTTGCTTTGAATCATTCTTCCCTTGTCATCACCTGTCTTGTCAGGGATTTTTGCTGGCATATATGCAGCAAACGTAAGAAATGTTTAAGTTGGAGCTGTGGTGTAGAAAGCATAGTCTGAAGGAGATAAATTTGTGTTACTTTGTAAAGCTGTAAAGGCAACTAAGTCACAGGATTGGTCTTAAAAGAGTAAACCAATGTTGCCTCTGTACAAACATACATTCTCAAATCTCTTCTAGATAGGTAGTTTTCTGTTATCCAGTATGGCTTTACAAAAAAATTAGGAGTGAACAGCAAACATTGGGTCAAAAATAGACATTCTTTCCTTCTAAGGTTGAGGCAGGATAAACAGAAAAATTATGCTTCTTTTCACTTCCAGTATCCTTTCACATGGTCCATAGTGTGATCAGAAGAACTTTCTCTTCAAGTTTCACAACTCTGATGTTTTTCAACTGTCGTGGTTTAACCCCAGCCAGCAACTAAACACCACGCAGCCGCTCACTCACTCCCCCCCACCCAGTGGGATGGGGGAGAAAATCGGGAGAAGAAGCAAAACCCGTGGGTTGAGATAAGAACGGTTTAATAGAACAGAAAAGAAGAAACTAATAATGATAATGATAACACTAATAAAATGACAACAGCAATAATGAAAGGATTGGAATGTACAAATGATACGCAGTGCAATTGCTCACCACCCGCCGACCGACACCCAGCCAGTCCCCCGAGCGGCGAATCCCTGCCTCCCACTTCCCCGTTTCTGTACTGGATGGGACGTCACATGGTATGGAATACACCGTTGGCCAGTTTGGGTCAGGTGCCCTGGCTGTGTCCTGTGCCAACTTCTTGTGCCCCTCCAGCTTTCTCACTGGCTGGGCATGAGAAGCTGAAAAATCCTTGACATTAGTCTAAACACTACTGAGCAACAACTGAAAACATCAGTGTTATCAACATTCTTCGCTCTGAACTCAAAACATAGCACTGTACCAGCTACTAGGAAGACAGTTAACTCTATCCCAGCTGAAACCAGGACATCAACTCAGAAATTAATTTCTAAACTCAGCAGCAGTAAGAGTTCCTTTAAGAATATTAAATTTAGACATTTTCCTTTACTTGTGGCTTCTTTAGTGTTTGAACTGAATAATAATTCAGTCCTAGATGATTTATTTGCTTACAGAGATTTTTATCATCAACACTTCAATGGCTATTTTGCTGTTCTGGCTGCTGCAGATGTATCATAGACTTCTCCGTACTGTCAATCCAGTCACATACTGTTCAACCATTGCCAAAACCATCTTCACATTTTCCACTAATAAAACCACAGTATAGAAATATTGTCACCTTTATACTGTTACGAGAAATAATAATACCTTAAGACTTAATATTCTAAAAGGGCGAATAAAACAATGGCCCTCAAGATGTCTGAGGCTGTGAAACTCAGCTCTAGAAACTATTTTTTTCTTTTCATTGCTGTTGTTCTCAGACATTGCCATCACTTCATATTGTACTGAAGAAAACATAAATTGTTCAAAAACAAAGTAAAATTAAGGAGAATTTCTAACTCCTAAAAGAGATTAAAGTATACTCAATCTCACTTGTTAGGAAGCCTGCTTTACTCATGTCTTTTGCATCCTTCCACCCACAGAAGAAACTGTAAAAACTGAATTTTGTATTAGTCTGAGAAAAGAAAACCACAAAATCAAAACTGTTAGCATTTGGAGATCAAGTAGGTGTGCATAATGACTTTTTCTATCTCTTTTTTTTATGGTGCATTTATATGGTGACATCCCCTGAAATGTACTAATATTACATAAAGGAAAGAGACTTGAGGTCTGTAATTTGCTCTCAGCGGAAAACATAAGATGCACAATCTCTAGGGAAGATTGCTGAGGGGATGAAAGAGCTCTACTTCTTCCATTAAACAGCTCCAGTTGTATGTGTCAACCAAAGAGGGAATCATGACTCCTCTACCACATAATCTGCTTGTGTGGACTACCCAGTGATGCGGCATACTGCATACAGCTCTGAATCAGCACTGATACTGCTATCATATCACACCATTATCTCTCTATCACAAAGTTCTTTGCATCTGCATTCTGATGCACTTACTGGTATTACTTGTATTATTTCAAAACACAACGGCAATTAGGTCTCACAAAAATGTTTATGAAATTCCCACAAAGCATAAAAAGAATGGGTTTGAACTTTATGGACTGGGTACAAACCAGCCCAGGTTTCTTTTAAGTACCTGGGACTGGGTACAAACTAACCCAGGTTTATCTTAAAGTACCTGGTACAGAAAATCGAAGCATGTTGTTATGGTTGCATGACAAACTGTGCTTTAGATCTTGCTAGGATATTTATCAAGTGACAGGCTTATTTTCCTTTACCTCTCACAAAAGATGAAGCCTTACAGTCCCATAGCTCTGTATTCTCAGCTGTGTTAGCATTTTGGACCCAGTTATATCTGGCTAAAGCAAAACCCTTCCTGCCAAAGAATCTGTGGTCAGCACACTGGTGACTCAAATTAAGGTATTTATTCATTCATTCAAAGAACATAGAAAAGCAGGAAAAAGAGAAAAGGTTAGGTATATACCCATATTTCCTCTTAACTACATCTTAATCTTTACTTTCAGTGCTTGGTAAGTCAACTTTCATTCAGTTCTGGTCTGGGAAAAATAAACTAAGCTTCTGCAGCGTGCTTTATTGAGCTAGTGGTAACTTCGTAGTGATATAGTCTCAGCCTTAGGTCAAGAGGATTAAACTGAGCAACACTTACAGCTGTTCATCATACTATTTCATCCAGGTAGTGGATGTGCATTTGGCTGCCTCAAAATATTAGAAAAAGTAGGAAGTAGGTTAAGCTTCTCAACTAACAATAACACAGGAGGACATCTGAAGCCACTCCTAGAGACCCCAAGCGTGAGTTTTAAATCAGCGAGAATTGTCATTGGAGTTCCACTGCACAAAATCTGTCCTGCACAGCTGCCTTCTCATTTAAATACCATGAAATCTAAATATATTATGCAAAGGGGAAAAAAAAAAAAAAAGATTGAAATCTCAGTGTACGTATGTGGTGTGCAGGAAAACTGCAGAGTTTTAAATGAAACTAGGGTATTAGATGGTGAATGGAGTGCAGTTCTAGGTGTTAAATTTCAAGAATGATGTGGACTAGCTAAAAGTAGAAGAATGAGCACAATCCAAATTTGGAGAACGTGACTTTCCAGGAAGACTGCAAAATCATGGGATGTTTTCCCATATAAGGAAATTTATAGGAAATATATAAGGAAAATAGACAGGTGAAGGATATGATTACAAACTTCAAATATGTAAAGAGTTGCTTGTTGTTCTCTGTGTCCATCGGGAGAAATGTAGCATAGGAAAAGAGAATGTGCAAGGAATAGGCAGGAATGAAGTGCTCTCAAGCCTCCCAGGTCTCCATGTCTCATAGCAAGGACTGGGAGAGGAGAGGATGATCAAGTTAAAGGCTGCCTAGATAAGCTGGATGTATGGGATTGTGTGGGATACCTTGGAGTGTGTTAAGAGAGCTGGTCGCTGTGAGGCTGCTGTCATCTTTGAACTTGTGTCCTACCAGCGTTCCCACTTGCAGGTGGAATGAGATCTTTACTATCTCACAACTTGACAATCAAAGCTAGGGCACAATTATTGCTATCCATTAAGTTGTCTAACACCTAACATGTTAAAACTCCAAGAATTTCACCACTTAGATTCCTTTAATTACTTTAAGTTGACATGATGCCATTTATGAATATCAACATGATACTACTTATGAATGTTAACATGCTACTACTTATGAATATTTGCATTACAGTAAAATTTGCAGTAAATATATTACCAGATCAGTGGGGTTTTTTTTTATTCTGGAACTAATTTCTTGACCTCTTTTACTTCACAGCTGAGGGTCAACAGTAACCAGATTTTCCTGTTAGCTCATCTTTCTTTCTGAGCTTCCCAAACATGAGTCAGCCTGGTCTAGAGTTGTACCTGAAGCAGCAGGCTGAAAGGCAGGGTATATTAGCACTCTGCTAATTTGCGTCTCTGGCTGCCAAACCAAAGCACACTCACAACTTCCTAGCTTGGAGTACAGCCAAACTAAATCTGTGACTACACTTACCCAAGCAGATACACACTTCAACATTTAATTCCTTTTTATGAACATCATTCTAAAAACCCTTTCCTCTTTTAGCGTAGAAAGCCTCTGTCTTTATACATGGCTTAGCATCAGTGTTGCTGAAGGCAGTGGGAAACAGCAGCCATTTTGAAAGAGAACAATTCTTTGTGTTTCACTGGGGAAAAAAAAGTGCACCAGCTTCTAATGAAAGTAAGTTTCGGCTCTGTGTTTTTATTGTTAGTCCGAAGGATACCCGAGTGCCTACAGTACTGCGTCTATTCTGAGCAGAGGCGAGGAGGGCGGGATAAGGAGGGGTGAGTGTGAGTCTGCATTTAAATAGAGTGGGGCAGAGGAGAGCACGTGTTGGGGGTATGGTCCTGCAGGGGAGGGCAGGCAGTTGTGAGGAAATCCAGCTTGGACACCTCAGCCACGCAGGCTCCTGTGCCACCAGAAAGAGAAAGAAAAAGGTACTTTTCATGTGTCCTGGGGAGTCGTTCCTTTTAATAAACATTCTGCTGAAGGTGAGGATAGGTGAATGCCTGAGTCGTAACCTGAGGTTATTGCATGTTTTCAATGGGCATCGGACATCAGAGATGGGGTTGATTGTGTTCCTCTCCTGTCCATAGCCAGTGCTTAATTTTTAGAATTAACTTTTAACATTTTTTATTTATATATATTTTGTGCTTCTAAGCTCTATCTTGATTATATTGTGTATGATGGTTTGGGGCAGAAAAATACAGTGAAGTCGGTCAAACAAATTTTGAGCAGGATTTTCGAGCAGAACCTCTTCTTGTGGAAGATTCTGTTTTGACAAGAATTTGACAGTTTTAGAAATTGCAAATCAATGCTCTTTGTCTACAAAACAACAGAATCAATCATTTTATGAGTCAAAATAATTTTTCAATTGCAACTTTAAGTTAATTAAATAAAATCTTTTAAATAAGTTCATTTGTTGAAATTGATTACATTGTTGACTGAATTGTTTAAATTGAGCTGGATTGTACTGAATGTTCTCGAGATCTCAATTTTTTCTTGATTTGGGGTGGAAAGAGACTATAAAATCTTGACCTTTTTTCATGATGATTAAGCTGTTTCCCATACAGTTTTAATTTCAAACAGTATAAGAATATGTTTTAGTATAGATTTCAGATATATGCTGTCAACATTAACTCAGTTTTATTGTTGGTTTTTATAGCAAATTTATTAACTGACACAAATACATTAAGACTTAAAAGGATACCATATTGTAAGCCAACCACTGATATAGACAAATTGAGGCTTAAATTCTACCTCAGCTCCTGTTCTCCCCTTCACCTTCCAGCACTTCATTAAATGAAATGATTAACATTGATCACATGCAGTTTTAGCAGAAAGTGGCAAGATTTGTAAAGGCCATTATTTCATGTGGTAGCTTACTTCATAGTCTCGTAGACACCCTTAAAATGTTGTGTCTCCTGCATAGACAAGCTTTACCTCTACCATAAAATCACCCTTGTGTCTGAAAAATAGTACTACCACCCATTAGTCATCATTTGAGAGCTTTAGGTGATTTTTAGTTACCTTGGCTCCACAACAAGAGTTGTCTGGAAGATAAAGACTGTGGCCCAGCACAAGGAATGGAAAATAAGTTAAATGTGCTCACGGTAGGTTACATTAGTGAGGACATGTGCTTCAGCTTTTTTTTTTTTTTTTTTTCATTAGCTTTCCTAAAGACTGATAATTTCCTGTTCAGGTAACTTCCTGCAATAAAGTTGTGATGGGACAAAAGGATGGATGACGATGTCATTTTCCTCTGGGATGTGATGTATGGAGGAATCACCACCAAATTTACATTATCAAATAATGTTAATAGAAAAGTCATTTCACAAATAAAGCTATGGAGGAACCTGGTACAAGCCAATGCTCCAAAACTAAGTCAGACTGACCAACTGCTGACACATACTTTCAGCCAAAGTGCACTCAATAATGGCAAAGCACACTGCACAAAGTATATTCTATTTACCTGCCTGACCTTTGCCTTGCTATGATTCACCTCCATTTGGCTATACTTCATTCACGAGATGAGATGATCTGATTGCCATCTTAATCATAAGGCTGAAGATGAAACAGAGCTAAATGTTAGCTAAAAATACCTGCTTTATCTCTGCATTTCTCGATTTCTCCATAATCCTGATATTTTAAATGCAACATTCTTTATACTAGTTTTTGTTTGAAATTATATTCCTTTGCCATTGGAAAAATACCTGCTAACTAGCCATGTCCATTCTGTGGTATAACATCATTATTTTTATGCTATGAACAGATACCAAGAACTAGGAAACTGTATTACCCATTATAAATTGAAAAGATTCAGTTTGACACATGTCAAAGAGGAGAGCTAATGAAATATAGGTGAGCAAATAGGAGACAGAGGAAAAGGTTAGGAAATGATGCAAATAATCCTAATGCTTTTCAACACAGATGAAGCAGTGTGGGGCTGCAGTCATTTGGTGCTAGCAAAGTCTGGAACTGTCCTTTTCTCAATTTCTCCTGTATGTGGAAGGACATTTCAGAGAGGTATCGATACAAGTGTTTAAGGGATATACAATTTGTTGACACCCTTTGATTAGGACTATGCTTGAGAGCATATCTAAATATATATGTGTAGCAATATACAGGTGTGTAGTATACATACATGCATACATACACACACATATATGTGTGTGTGTGTGTATATAGATAGATAGACGTGTGACATGTAGTTAGCTAAATATTTAGTATGAAATGTTGTTCAGTTTGCCACAGTAAAAATGACCAGTTTGATCACTCCATTTCATCTATATATGTATGTAGCTTGCTGGGGAGAAAAAACATGTTTTACTTTGATCTGAAAGGTGAGTGAGATATGGTTTGTTGTGATTCATTCCATGTCAGTACAAATACAACCTCTATTTTAGCTGGAGAATTTTTATTGTGAGTGGATGGAAAATGAGGTATGGAACAGAAAGAACATAGTTTAATTTTTTTTTTTTTTTTTAGGCAGAGGCTGAACAGGGAACATAGACTGTTGGATAAAAAAGCAGTTAAAAAAAGTCTCTTTTGATTTGTAAACTGAGCAGATTTAATCTGGAAATCACCAAGGGAAAATAAATACAGTACATGATAGATGTCATTTTTGTAGTGTCATTTTTTTTTTGACCAGAGTTACACTTTAGCAGTTCTGCTGACATGATAGATGTTCCAGAGGAGCCTTGTGCCTCGCAGAATTGCAACTGCAAACTTTTATACTTAACACATATCTCCTAAGGCAATAAGACGTACCACAATCAACACTAGCATCATTTAAACCTGCAACAGCCAGAAACTACAGGTCTGTGTCAGTTATGATTGCTGCCCATTAATGCAATCCTTCATTATTATACCACCTATTATTTTACCACTTGTTGTTGTACCACCTATCTCTAGGTGGTACAAATGCAGTTTGCATTATCCAGCAGATGTAAAATGAAATTATGTGCTCACAGAAGTGTTTTTATCCACACTGTGTTGTTTCAAAATCATGTAAACTTGAGTGATTAGTCCCATACGGGAAAAGAGAACTAGCAATGGTACCTAGAGACTCGCAGGACATGCATTTGCTGCGGTAAGGCCACTAGAATAAGTGGAGAGCCTGAGGTGATAATTTTTAGAGGAAGAGTACAGCATGTGAAATGACGGTAGGAAAGTAAAAGAACTGAAAAAGAGGAAAAGAGAAAGTGCAAAGTGAATACCGGCACTAAATCCAGCAAAAAGTGGTAAAGGAAAAAAGTAGATATCCAGGGGAGTGAATAAGCCTTTAGTAATCCATAAGTGGTCCCATTACCAATTTAGAATTCATTACAAGCATTAGCATGGCAGCCATCAGCATCATTTCTGGAACCTCCCTAAATGCTTTCTTTCATCCTCGAGAAAACCTCCAAAGCATAGCAATACAGCGTACCTGGCGCCGTGCCAACTTAGAGCTTCTCAGCTGCATAGCAAAAACAGAGTTATACTACCAGAAGGCTGAAAAAGTGGGGCTGGGCTAATGTCCACTCCTGTCACTGGAATGGGCGGAGATGGGATGAAAGGGAGCCATGGGGAGGGAGGCTCGTTCCTGCCATGGATGAGCGGACAAGCTGTGTTCTTCTGCGGGGGACCTTCACCCCAGACCTCCCACTGGCACCTCGGCAGCAGGAGCAGCGTCAGCGGTCAGGAAGATCTCCAGGGCTTTGGCACAGCAGCCTAGTTTGCTGAAAATCTATTGTCATCCCAACTGCGCTATGGCTGGATTCCCTCTACTGCCAGCTGAAGAGCAAGGGAGACTGACCAAATCTCTTGATATTTTGGGCATCTCTGGTTTCATAAGATCTGATAATGTGTGAATTGGTGTTCTCAGTGATGATAGCTAAGGAAGCAACAATGGAGATATGTTGAGCTGAGAAAGTCTGTTGTCAAATGGTGTTTGCTGAAGAATACATTTTTGAGTACGGCTAAACCTTTGCATAAAGTTGTGCTGAATTTGACATACAGTTTTATTTCATAAAGGTTGCAATATTTTAATGTTTGGTAAATATGTTTATTTGGTTTTGCCTCAAAGATTTAATTTTAAAATTTAATTAAAAATAGCAATCTAAAATGTGTTAATAGTAAGAACATCCAAATCAAAGTGAAGCACGTCTTTTTAAGTTGGACAAAATGTTTCATTTCACGAGAAATAACCCTTTTTTTTCTAATGTCAGCAGTAAATGTAGGAGAAATTTAAAAAAATGAATCCTAAAATGAGAACTATGCCTCTACCTTGTCTGAGGACTGCTGCTCTTTTTTGTGTCCTTGGAAGGCATTTGTACAGTCCTCCAGTAATTGAGACAACATTGTTTTGGCATTTTGTTTTACTGAGGCAGTGGGTCCACGTTGCAGATAACTGAGTATCTCTTTTTTAATCAAATACTGAATTTGCCTGGGACACTCAGAGATTCAAACACATTTACAAAGACAGCTGTACTGATACAGCATCCTTCATGGTGACCCTCAGAGTGTCTTCAGGGAAACAATATTCTAACAGCATAATGTTTTCTGAGAAGCATATTTTTTCCCTTGTAAAAAGGAGCAGATGAGTTTGAAGTTAGCTGGGCTAAGCTGGTGTTAGTCTGATGGTCTATCAGGAAGAATTCTGTGCTGCATTTTGCAAACAACATTAATCTCTGAGACAATTTTGGTGTAAGAACATATGGCATTCTAGCACCAAAGCCAAGTTCCAGGCCTTGTAGAATGGTTCTCTCTGTCTGAGTATGCTTGCTGGAAGTTACCTCGGGGCTAGTAGTGATATAAAAGGACAACACAGTAGATTACCTATTAAAGGTATAAATAGCTGTTTATGTGTAGATATATAATCAGCACTCTGCCCTCTTCCCTCTTTGCTCTTTCATAAGTATTTATTTCTGTAAAAATAATTTCATTTGAGGAAGTTTAAATCAGGCTCCTAAACTTCTATAATTGGTTCAGTTTTGTTCTTGATAGGACTTTAGAGATTTCTTGAAAGAGAACAGAAAATTGTATCCACTCTGACAACCCTGTTGTTCACAATAAGAAAAGAATCGACTTTTGTCTGAATTCTGAATCTAAACTTTTGCTGAATTCAAGAAGCGTAGTAATGTTGTTACAGTTGAACATTTTACATTGTATCACAGAAAGGTGGGTCTAATTTCCCCTCTGAGCTCATGCTTTCACATCCCTGTGTCAAAGGGATTTCCATAACTAGATTCCTCGATACTGTGAACACTGGATTGTCCTATGTCTTGATTATGTTTCCTTCTCTTTCACCTATATCTCCAGAAAAATGTGAAGAAATGTTTACTGCATGACATTCACTGCCTCTGGAAGACATGCCTAATTTCAAGGCTCTTTTTACCTTTTGAGCAAAGTTTTCTGGATGTTTAATGGGCATAGACTAACTGATCATCTTCAACTTTTATAATGACATCTGATGTTCAAAATGCAGCTTAAAATACAGACTTCTTCCAGCTCACCACTTCTGTATCCATCATGCACCATTCTGTGACAGTGCTGGGTTGAATGAGAAGTAATACAGACTTGGCCTTTGTTGGAGTTCCCATGAAGACATTTCAGATTTGAAAGCGTGGAAGAAATCAGCAGCTTACCTGGGTGAGCCTTACCTGCTGGAAGGGAGCAGTTGGTGCAGGCAAAAACATTGGTCTTCCCTTTCTTTTTACTTTTCATTTCAACTTGTTGAAGCAGAACAGCATTTTTCCATAACAGTAACATTTCAGTCCAGAGAAGCTTTGGTGCTAATTATCATTTGTTATGCTGAGTGACTGTTGTTAATGATGTACTGCATGCAACCCAGTTCACACGAGAGGGAAGATTCCTCAGAAAAGTTATATTAATACCGAGTGCAGTGTGGTTCCTGAGTAGTAACAAAAGAGGAGAAAGGGGAGAAAGGCCGTAAAACTGGTGTGTGGCATGGTGAGGTTGTGGCACTCTGTAGCTTACATTGGTGTTCATCATGTGTAGATATTTTCATTGCCTAAGTCCATGTCTCAGCAAAAAAGGGCCATTAGGGAAACTTAACTGAACAAGATGGTCTCCAAGAAGAGCCCTGCATGGACTTGGTGTGTGTTTGGAGCATTATAGCAAGCACAGTGAAAATAATGGGATGTCTGGGGTACTGAAGCTGTTATTACGTACTGAGAGTAGGTGGTGGCCAAATACTGAAGTCAGATAAAACAGAGGGAAGCAGACACAGGGATCAGTGTAGCAAAGAAACAGGAGTCAAATACAATCAGAGATGTTTAGACCACCAGTCAGCAAGTATGATTTCAGCAGTAACATCCTCCTAAGCAAATAGAAGCAACATGGACTTTAGTGAGATCAGAAAAGATATGGTTACAGCAATTAGGCCTGGAAATGAGAAACCTGCTTGAGACTATTGTTATTGTCATGACCATTACTATTGCTGTTACTATTTGCCTGAACAGACAGAAATGACCAGGTACTGTGTTTGTGAGGAACAGAGCAGCAAGATTTGGATTTGACAGACAGGAGGCAAGCCAGCAAAATGTAGTGCCTCTGTACATTTTTAAATACCCCATAGTCTTTTTCTAGGATGGCATTAGTATGTTATTGTATTCCAAATGAGTCTCAGAGGTGCAACCTACTTGTGAGCTCACCATCATATTTCCAGTGTGTCCCATCAGTCCCACATGTGTTTTACATCTGTTGTAGAAACTGAAAGCCTTATTTCAAGCCTAGCCTTATTCTTTTTAGCTATTAAATTCCCCCAGTTCAGTGTAGAGGGTTTAGGTTTTTCATTACTTATTTGCAATAGAGGAATTTTAGAGGAGAAAAAACCATAAAAATTGTGTTCCTGATTGGAAAAAGCTTATCATCTAAGATGTACAAATATCCTATGCAACTAACTCAAGTGGTGGATAGTATAAGGTACGTAAACCACATGGAGGTGTTCACCACCACGAGTCCTGGACTTTGGCAGGTCTCTCCTGTGCAGGAGAACAAGGGGCAATAATTCTGGAGAAGATTAGAGTGCTCATGGTAATTGAGAGCCTGGGAGGAGAGTCTTATCTGAGAAAGGGAACATAGGGAAGAGGAAAAAGAAAGTTTTCCTTGAGGGATGATTCTTTCAGCTAACAGACAACCTGCTAGGTCAGCAGGCCTTGCTTCAAATGATGCAGGAAAGAGCAAAAAGCTGGAGAGTCCCTCATTATGTCCCAGCTTCTGGTCAGGTGAGGATGTCCTGTGCCCTCAGGCAGGGATGCTGAGTAGGGTTGGCCAAAACCCAACAGTTTTGCTTTGTGAAAAATCTCAAGGCAGTTGAGATTGATGCAGGATGTCAGCACACACGAGATTGAGACTTTCTGATAGTTATCATGGAAAGAATATGATGAATCTATTAGCCAGTGAAATAAGCCTTTTATGGGGGCATGACCTGTACAACAGAGTGAGGATGTGGGTCTGACTCTGTATGAGTATATTGGGGGGGGGGGTGAGGGTATCGACCACTGTATGTCGTCCCCCCATCGTGCAGCCACCAGCTCTCGGACAGGGGGTTCTTGTGATGGGCAAACTGGATCCCTGCTCGGCTCTGTCTCTCCTCCAGCTAATCTCATCAATACAACAATCCCAGCATTGCTGACTACCCTCATCAACATTACTGTTTGTTACTCACTGTCACGGGGCTTACACAGTGAGGAATTTGTGCCTCACAAATGGAGTGGAGGAAAGGTAGAGCTATACAGCAGGGGAGGAGGGAAACTGGCTGTCTTTTCCTTTTTTGCTCTGCTTTTCACTCCAAATCTCTGTGACCGAACCCAGCTCCTTCCCCCGCAGGAATCCCATTATTTCACTTTGTAAATCTGGTCAGTCTGCTCATCGTTAAGTTAAATCAGGATTCCCTGTGCTGTGCCTAATGTGTTATGTGGGGAATTTAGTAATGATGCTTAAAATCCCTTCCAATTTAAGTTTAAATCCCTCTCTACAATTGAATCTTCCTTCCCTGACAAAATTATTCTAGATTATTTTTAAACAATCAAATTTGCAGTGGACACGTTTCCCTTGAAACGCTGAGCTTCACCCAGCCTGGAGTGACTTGGAGCCCATGTGTACTCTTTGCCCCTTGAGAGAATATCTCAAGGACAAAAAAGCTGCCAAGTGACAGGAACAAAGCATGGGGAAGTGCTGCTCATCCTCGCTCTCCCACCCAGTCCCTAATAAAGAAAACTAATAATGCCCATTTTTGGTAGCCTGCTTCTACCACTCTAGTTTCATTATTTCAGCAAAGCAGTGTAAGCTGCCAGCTGTATCTTTTATACCTCCAGTCACACTTTGCAGAGGAGCTCTTTGCTGCTATTTTGAAAGTGAGTCCCCCCGCCTTCTCCCCCTGTTCTTCATGTTGCTTTCCTAGATCCTGACTGAAAGGAGAGTAGGGAGAGCTCTGCGTGCAAGGCTGGGGAGGACAGGCAGGGCGGGGGGGGGGGGTGAGCAGCAGCAATCCCTTCTATTACCTGCATCATTTTCTCACTTCGTTACTAATACCCTGATAATTAAAAGGGTTCTCATTAAGCTTATGCTGGTTCCTTGGCTTAAATGCAAACTATTTGTTATATCCAACGGTATCCTGCTGACTGCTGTTTCGAATAAGAGCACTTCTGCTCGCATCCCCAAAGCTTTTCAGCTGCGGAGCCCTTTGGGCAGCCATCTCCTGGTTCCCAGGGTAGCTCTGACAGAGGGCGGATTCTGGGAACGCACAGAGTGCCTCTGTGGGGCTGCAGCACGAGTGCTGCATCCTATCATCTCCTCTAGTGCTGTCCCTACTGGCCCTGAGCCAAGTTTAGCCCTTGCTGAACACAAGAAAAATCCAAGTGTTTTTTGGCAGAAATACAAACCACTTGGAGCACTTTGGCGTATGGATGTGAAGTGTTTTACAAGCATCCTTAGAAGCCCGGCACAGCTCTTTGTATCGTAAATTTCTGTAGTGTGGACAAGCCTTGAGAAAATACCTAGGAAAGGAATGGGAGGCAATTGACAGCATGATTACTGATTTGGGGAAAAAGGAGGCCAGAAATGGAGGGGAGAAGGGAGACTTGTTGATTGGGCAAAATTTTAATAGTGCAGTTTGACCAAGAACTGGAAATAAGAGAGGAACTGAACACGTTTTCATTTTAAGGTTTGTTTTTTTCCCTACTGATAACAAAACCTAAAAATAGCTAAAATCAGAAATTTAATTTCACCAAATAGAACATTTAAATTTACTAGAAATCCAGTTTTCCCAAATTTCATTTTGGAATTAGAATTATTACACTACCCTTATTTTACTGTTACTTCCATACCACACAATCCTCCAGTATCCCTTTAATTTGCATGGGGACAATAAGAAGCTTCTGCAGAGACTATATCGTATTTCTGTCTGTACAAAGTCTCTGCATCATTGCATTCTTCAGCATGCTAATGTTGATACTAGTATTTTCTGCATGAATTTCCACGTTTTTATTTCTCAACTGATGCCTCAGATGCAGACCACAATTTAATTCCATTTCATCAGAAGTGATGACAAATGTTCTTTGGTGAAACTGAAAGATGATATCAGAATATACTTTGTGTGCAGCACTCTCATAAGTACATCAACAACCTATATTTCTTAGCCATTTAACTGATGAAGAGGAAGAAAAACTCCTGCATTAGAAAAATCTTAAAAGAAAGTGACTCTGCTGACTTAAATTCTTGTCTCAGTTTCACTGTTATGAATCTGAAGTGAAAAAAAATGAAGTCATATAATCTTTTTTTGTCTCTCCCATCTTTATCACTTGAAGACTCACTGGCTAGTTAAGTTTCAATAGCTGTGGAGTGGGACACATTTGTGAAGCTGCTTCAAGATTAGTGGGTACTCAAGACAATAAAGCAGTGATAGAATGACCCCGGTTAACAAGTTTTATCTTGGCAAGGAACTTATTCCCATCTGCCATAACGAGCTTGAAAGTAAAAGAAACAGAAGCTGTCAAGGTCTCCGACGAGGTGTGGGCATCACTTCTGAGTGTTAGTAGTGCAGTTGCACAGAGCTGAGGAGGCTCAGGAAAAACTTAGAGGTCTCTGCTTGGCTCTGGCTCCTCTATTGTGTTCAGATCATACCAAACACGTCTCACCACTAATTGACACGGCATAGATTTTCAAGCCAAACTAAAGCAAATGGTTAAGCAGCTTTGTACCCATTGCTTGTCATACAGGACGTACCCCCAAACATGGGGCAGAGAGCACCAAGAGGTGTTCTGCCTCCAGTAAGCTTCTAGAGAGTATATATGCTATCACATCTCTTTGTAGGGTAAAACTTGCTCTCCCTACATGCTGCTCTTCTGTTAGTGCGTAAGGATACAGGTTTTGTGCTGAGTGAACTAAATGGTGCTCCCTACTTATTCTTGATACCACCTTTGGGGACAGGACAGAGCAATCCCTGTGCAGGACTCCACAGCTATTTACTGCTTTCCTAGGTCTTGCAAAGCAAATCTCCTTGTCTCCTATAATAAACTGTGTACCTACAGTTAGGAAATGATCCTGTGATGTTACTGGTTTATTGGAGGAAACTTTGGGAGCGGAGAGAAACTGAATAAGAAACAAGTATTCAGGAAAAGTGGGCATTACATGTATTTTCCTAGCATGGCAGTGCTAGAGAAGGCTTTTCAGAAGGTATGGATGTTTCTTCTCTGAACAAAAGAGACATTCTCCTTCAGTTCTGCATCTGGATGACTGCCAGTGAATCTTCAGAAAAAGAGAAGAAAAAACATTGGACTTCTGAAACTTAGAACAACCTCCTAGAGACTGGAAAGGAATCTGAATGAACGACCCCAGCATGGGGAGAAGTAGCACAGGGCAGGCTGTGGACAGAGATGCACTGGCCGAGCCTTCCATCCCCTGCTCCTCCCTCTGATGGCTACCTGTAAGTTCCAGGTTACTCTAGGGGCTGATTCTCCCAGGGCCACCAGCAAGCTGCTCCTGGGAGCACTGCTTACCCTCTGCAGCCAGAAAAAGCTGGGCTATCTTGCTCATTTTGCCAGTGTTTACTAGCATGGCATATTCGGACTGCAACTGATTAAGGAGGGCTCACACGAGCATTTTATCCACTGGACCTGAAGGATTGTCAGCCTTCAAGGGGACAGTGGGAGCCCTTGAGGAGGGAAATGTCTTCAGCTGGCACTCCTAGTATTGCAAGATGATCATGCATAGCCTTATTTGCAACAACTATCTAAAAATACACTGCTAGAAACTTTAGCAAGGCGCAAGAAAATGTTTAAGGCAGTAAATAAAGATAAACCTTTAGGCTGTTCTCTTCAGTTATTCCCAACCTGTGCATGTGTGGGGGGAATTCATTGATATGTAAACTTAGCAGCACTGACGTGTAGGATACAGGCTGCTGCTGGTAATGAAAAAAATGGTGGTTTTGATTGCTTCACCCTCAACAAGTAAGACAGGAAACAATAAGGCAACTGGGGACATCCCTCCACATGGTGAACAGCTAAGTATCAAACATCAACTAAAGATTAAAAGTAATTGTCATATATACTTAGTCTTTGTGCTTTGATATAGACTGAGAAGAAGGCAATTTAATCAATTTGTTATACTCTGTATGATATGCATGTCTCAGAAGTTTGTTGTTTTGAAGCTGGTTTTGAAAAAAAGAGAAGAAAAAAAAGGCAAAGAGATTTCATCTACAGATAATATGCTAAAAAAGTGGTTATCAGAGAGGCCTGGAAAAATATATTAGTAAGTAGAGGGTAACAGAGTTTAAAGTAGTAAGACTGGAGGTTAACATGATAATGAAGTTCAGCCAGACAGGTGGGCAGGAGTCCCTTCACTGCATGGCATCAATATGTACCATTCCTGCCTCCTACAAAAGATTTTCCATACACTTTTTTAATTTTTCTTCTGAGGGTATCTGGACTAATATTAGTTGGTCCTTAACCTTTTTTGACATGTCTGTAAACTGTCCTTCCTTATTGATACTCTATTTTTTAATTGTGTTTTATTTATTAAAAAAAAAAATCATTAATATATAGCAGGTCAAGCCTTGCATAAAATCCCTATTAGATTAATGTATTAGGCTATGGAATCTGCCACAAAAAAATAAGATAAAGACCTTAGTTTGCTATCATAAAAATGTGGCCAGCTATAATTCACAGCCACAACAAAAGAAAAATTGATGCTGAAAATTGGCACATTGAGATATTCTCACTGTTCAAGTCCAATTATCTCCTTGGTAACAAGTTCTTTCATTCATTACATATTGTATTGTCAGAATAAACCATGTAATAGTGCTGTATCTGAGTCTGTACTGCTCCTGCAACTATGTAATATGGAAGCATAAATATGCAACCTGCTAACCAGTTTCTTATGCTTGCTGGAAGATTAAAACACCCCTGTGAATCCAGATGTGCCAGACAACAGTACTCTTCACTTTTCATGTGTAACTTTCCTTTTAGATATAAGTCACCAGAAGTTAATGGGCTCTAAGATACTTACCGACTGGTGAAAGAAAAAACTCCACCTGGCCATGTTTTAAAGTCCACCTCTCACAAACAGATTGGATTTCACCATGCCTATAACCTCATTCAATTGAACATACTTTATACATTTCATGCTTTTACAAAAGTTGAGTGGACTTTACTGGAAGCACAGATGAAATATGCTGAGGTGATTTACGTAACACCTCAGACTCGACTTATGTGGTTGCAACTCTGTGCGCTGAAGGTCTATCTTGATGTTGTTGCTTTTTGTGGGATTTTTGTGACTGATTCCAGCTTAACTGTAATTAAGATAATGGTTGCTGGGGGCTGAGAGTGGAAGAGGCCATTCATTCAATAATTATCAGATCTAGTGTCAAGGAAACTGCTATGCGTGAAAAAGAACAAGGCTGAGCTAGGCTATTACAGCCTTCTGTATGCTGCTATCTGTTTCGGGCCAAGATCCAAAAGCATTTCCTCGTCTAAAACAGCATCCAGAGATTTCAGCTGGGATAGGAGCCCATTTCTCTTTATCGAACAAGCACATAGGAAGAGATGTTCTGCCACCAAAGGCTTTGCAGTCTTGCTAAAACAACAGAGAGAAAGGGGATGGGATGGGATGGGATGGGATGGGATGGGATGGGATGGAAGGATGAGGGCAACTAGGAACATGGCTTTGTTATGGCATCTCTTGTGAAGTCATGGAAGCAGAGAAAGAGAATACCAGAATATTCACCTCTTGACAGGTTTCTTCTGGACATTCAGGGGATCTGAAATGTCATTTCTTGGCCCAAGGAATAACATCATATAGTGCCAGTACAGTTAGAAACCAAGGAAGATGTAGTATAAAAATGATGACCGCAGCTCCCTTGTGTAGGAGAGAGTATTACTGTTCATAGCAGGAGCCATGTACCTTTCAGGTTAGAGCCTGCCAGCCTGTTTACATCCTGCTGCTAAGTTATTGGTATTAACTTGGCATGTTCTGTCAGTCATTACCCTCAATGTCAATCCTAAGCTTTTCATGGTAGTCACAAAAGTGGGAGCCTTAGGACAGACAGCACTGCTGTTCATGAAGTAAATAAGAAGTCTGCTATCCTCTGATAAATGCAGTCTCTGTTAGAGTGAAGTCTGCTGCTGCCGCCAATGGCACTCCATGCAGGGGTGGGTGATTTGAAGGAAACAATCTAGTGTAGGCACATAGTTATCACAAAGTTATCAATTTTTAGGTTGGTTAGGGAGATAGTAAATTGGGAAATGAGCCAAGGATGAGATACTAACATTATTAGGATTCACATAATGTCCCGAGGACCAAATATATGAATATCCCAGAGAAAGCAGTGTCCCCCAAAGTCAGATGAAAAGTCATAGCTGGTGCATATGTGGTTCAAAAATGCTGATGGGATCTAACTGCACCAGCACGGTTACATGTATGTGATTTCATACAAAGCAGAGATTTCAGTGGGGCTCCTTTCATCTCTATTACATCACACCGGTGATGCTTGCTTGAGCCCTGCTGTGTACAGTGCAGCTGACCCATATCTGGATTTACACTGGCAAGTACATTTGTGTAGTTTTATTCATAAGCACTCAAAGATGTTCCTAGCCTGAAAGCTCTTCAGCTACACATTATATGTATATGTTGGCTGACAAATGCACACTCTAGAGCGTGTTATTGGTTACTTAGGAACAGTTGCACTTTCCTTAGCCTACTTCAGCTGGCATGTTGCCTTAACACAGAGATCTTCCCAATTGCAAGGAGTGCCGTGATTATGGGACAGTAGGTTCATGAAGAAGAGACATTATTTTTATATTGGACTCTTTAGAGGAAACTGCCACAATCAGCAATCTGATCGTGGACTCACTACCATTTTGAGTGCTTCTGTTTTATCATCTGACAAAAGGGAAAAAATACACTAGTGCTGCTTTTCTGCTAACCCTTTCCAAGTTTCATGTCAATGGGATTTGCTACATTTTTTCATAATGACATGAAGAGAGAAGAGTTTCTCACTTAGACTTACTGGGAAAGGGTTTTCTCTTATCATAGAACAAAAAGCTGCAGCCTAAGGAGTAGATCTAGAAAGGTCTGGGAAAAGTCTTTCACAACTGGATGTTGAAGCAATTTTTCATGGCAAAAAAAAAAAAAAGGATTAATTCATCTTGTTGTCTTCTCATAGGTCCTGACTTCTGAAGTCTTCTGTTTCAGTATTACGCATGCTGCCACGTGGAGGAGAAGTACGAAATCAGTATTTATGAAAGTGGCTTGAATAATCATTCAAATACCCCTCCCCATGTAACATTAAGCATTCAAAGGATGCCAAAAGATGACCACACACTACCCACTGGAGTCTCAGTTAGATAAGAAACCGCTGATTCTGAAAAGAGGGATGTTTTCATTCCCCAAGGCAATGATAATGCCACTTAAAATACCACTATATTTCTGAGCTTTGAGCTACCTGCTGTCCTCTGTAACTTCAGATGTATTTTAGGATTACTAGTGTTGAATTTGGAAAGAACTTGAGGGTTTTAATACAAATATTAATGTCAAAAGAGAATTACAGATATGCATATTACAGGGTGCTTTCACAAGATTCTGATACTGGAAGCTAAACAGAAATTAAAATACTTCCAAAAGGAATTTGAATAGGGAATAGGGATTTTTCCAGCCCTATCACAAGTTTATGAAATCTGTTTGATGTGTGTTTTTGAGGAGGACAGAGAGCCCTATGTCTAAGTTTTGAAATAATTTAGAGACCCAAGTAGGGCACTATTAACTTTCCACACTGACTTTCTTATTTGGTGTTGGATCTCAGTTACTTTTAAACATGGGTGAACCCTGTCTCCCACCATTAAACCATGGCAAAATTCTGATTCATAAGAATACTGCATATCCACAGTGGGAGTTACTACTAGGGCTGTAAAATCTAGGCAGGTGGAAATTTATATCAGCTCAATACAATTTATACAGGTATCTTTTTCATTGGCCTTGCTAAACACTAGTGGATCCTACTAAATTAAAGGCATTAATGGAGTTGGTCCTGATGGGACTGAGGTTATGCTCTGAGGCTGACAAGAATAGAGGTTTTTCCCTTTGCTAGTGAAGCTGCTTCATTCCATGTGGTCTTGTTCCCCTAAACTGGCACTTTTCCTGTATATTATCGCCGTTGCTCTGGCATTCCTTTAGTTTCACCAGCAATGGAGCCACAGTATAGGTCTTAGCAGCTGGCAATATTTTAAATACAACTGTGCTTGATCAAAGCAGATGTAGACTTTATAAACCTGCCTTTATTACTCACTCATTTTTTTCCTATGCAGCTTGTTCTTTCTGCTGGTATGATAGGTCCTGGTGGTGAATGACAGGGTTTACACCAATATGGGCTCCATGACTTGTCTTTCCTTTGAAGCCTTTTTCTATGTATTATGTATGTTTGTGTGTTTATTTATTTAGAAATGTATAAAACTTATTTGATTGAACTTAATTCCAAAGTGACCATAGCATGTATCCTCTTTTGCAAGTTAGAGGTATTATAAAAGACAGAGACTGCCCAGGGGCACCTGTAGTGAGATGGGCATGAGGGTAAAAGAACAGAGACTCAAAGGAAATCTGGCTTCATGAGTTCTGCTGCTCATGGAATAATAATAATAATAATAATAATAATAATAATAATAATAATAATAATAAAAACTGTAGTCTCCTAAGGGCTGGAAATCCAGTGCTCTTTAAGTTATAGCCTTTGGTATGACAAATATGTTTAAAAAAAAATATGGTGAGAGATTACATCCCCTGTAGTTGGGGGTATTTCTTATAGCGTTTCTTCTTCCCAGCTCATTATCTGTATGCATGGCTTATTGTCCCAGTGCTGTATCTCCCATAGGGAGTTAAAAAAACGATAAACAAATAGATCTCAGTTTAGCAGTGGATCCTTCTGGGAGAATATTTGTGAAGCTGGAATTTTTCCATCTTCCAAATTTCCTGGTGATTTTGTATCTGAATCTTTTTCAGATATGAAAGTCTTTTCATATCAGCTTGACAGGAAGCAGTGCATACCACACTACTGTAAAGTACCTAGAGTTTAAAATGAGAGATGAACAACCTGGCTTAGCAGGGGATGCAGGAAGAATTGGTTTAGCCCTCAAGCCAAATCACAAACCAACCCCAAACTAGTTTGTGTCTGGCTGAATGTTGTCTTTGAATCTTATTTGTTCCAGGGTTCCCTGGAGAAAGAAGATAGCAGTGAATTTTGAGCTGCCTCTTAGGTAGGGAAGCCCCATAACTCATGAGATTTGAAGAGAGCATCTGGTGAAAGCCCAGCAAGGGGTTGAAAAGGATGCATAAAAGACAGAAATAGGGCCCAAGTTCCTCAGAAGTTGTTTATCCTGTCTGCCAAAATGTCTCTTTGGCTGTTTCTCTGAGTCATGCCATGATAATAACAACACTCCGCACTATTACAAGGCTGGTTGGTGAGAGAAGAGAAAAAGTAAGATAGTTGCCTTTTTGCTCTAAGGCACCCTCAGTGAGTAATACATACGAGTCTTCACATTCAATTCCAGCTATCTTCAATAAAAGCATTGTTTATTTGCCACAGGGTAGAAAAACAAAGGTAAACCAAAGAAGAAATAATCAGAAAATAAAAGTTAAGCAGACTCTAAGCACAGTAGACCAGATTACTTTAGGGATACCTTTGACCTGCTAAATATATTATCACAGAAAAACCCCATTCAAGCTGGGCATGAAAGCTGACATCTTAAAACTCGTTTAGTGCCTAAAGTTAGGCATCTAAATCTAGATTGTAAGTGCTTAAAAAAAAAAAAAGGAAAAAAGGAATCTTTCCTAAGGTGGTCACATTTCTGCAGTTCTTACAAATGTGAGCAATACCTGAGGGGAACCATATTTTGCACCTTTACAATTTAAGCACTCCATTTGAGACAATGCAGCACAGAGCTGTAGTGAAACACAGGGCATAGTGTCACTTTGGCACCTCTCTTCCCTGCCTTCCTGTCCTTGGAGATGCAAAGAAAATTCAGTAAAAGACACAAGCAAGAAGCTTTGTATCTGGATTACAGGTTTGCTATAGCAAATGGGTATTTATAAGCACTTAACTCCTGTTCCCACTATATTTGTTCCTAATTTGCAGTATTTTCGCCTTTACATTGTAAACTCTCCCATCTCTTCTAGCTCCTGCCATCTTGCTTGTCTAAACATCCTAGCTTCTCTGTTGGAGCATGGGAATAGGCCATGTCCAAGCAAGGATTGTGAAAAATAAGCTGTCCTCTCCTTTTCACTTGTGATATACCCTTTCTTTTCATTTCTGGAGAAAAAGCTTCCAACTCAGGACCTCTTGTGGAAGGGATTCAATTGCCATAGTTCAGATCCAAACTGTTGTACAGTATTCATACTTCCAGTTGATTTCAGTGGGAAATTAGGGAGGTAAATAAGAGTTAGGAATACTTTAATGGACCTAGAGACCATGCTCAATAATGCAATACATCTCTCCCAGTCAATCAGATCGAAGTTCGTTTTGCTATAACAAAAAACCCCATTTCTACTGTCAAATTGCCTTAGCAGATACTGTGGAAGCCACATGATCTGACACGTGTATTTCAAACACTGTAAAGCCCATTTTTCTCTCATTATTTCACATTCAGTTTTGGTTTACTCTCTATTTATATTGTTTACAACATTAATGATTTGCATTTATTCAAATAATTCCGGTCCAGTTCCATTATATAAATTGGTCCTCCAGGTGTTCACATAAAATCCCATTAGTGTGTTTTTTCTCAGCACATCTTGGGATACAATATCCCATTACTATGAAAATGTAAATAACTGTATTCCCAGGCAGGTGAAGTGTTGCATAGCATAACTGCCGTAATACTAAATTTTAACACTAAAATTTTCTTATTCAATATAATTCATATCAGAAATGCAGGACAGTGACTGTCACACATGGTATGTGCTGTGTTTTTTTTAAGTTTTAGCAAAAATCAATCTAGCTGCATGACCTGTGTGAACAGGAACTCCCTCCCCCACCTCTTCCATAGGTTCTGAATTAACTGCTGCATTCACATGAGCAAAACAAACCTGGAAATAGAAAGTGGCGCCCAGATCCAACTTTGGCATAAACTAGTACAGTTATGCTGAAGCTAAAGGGCATGGGTTGATGTAAACGTGTGAGAATATGGCCCTTAAAATTTCACTTCTTTCATTGTCTTAGCCACTAAAAGAGCATCCCTGCTTTGCAGAATACAGGCCAACTGTTTTAAAAGATGGAAATGAGGGTGTCCCCTTTGGAAGTGCTGTGCTATACATCTTCTGAAAAAGTCTTGGTAGAAAATTTAAGAAATCTTAAGAAGTTATTAATTTTTAAGATCTTTATATGCTTTCACAATATCATTAAGATTGCTCACGGTAGAAAATTAACTATAGAAAATGAGGAATCTCAGCTGTCTTTGTCAAAGTGTGGTTGAGTTAAGGACACCATGCTAAAGCAACAGGGAAACTCTGAGAGAGCTCTGAAGACTGAGAACAGCCAGAAGGGATTTACCAAAGGCAAATTGCACTTGACTAACCTGAATGTTTTCTGTGGTGAAATGCTGGGCTCTGCACTAAGTGGAGAGCAGTGGATGTTTGCCTCAAATTTAGCAAAGCTTTTGACATACTCTTGCAGATTACCCACATAGCTTCATTGAGGAGATAAGGACTGGATGTGTAGTAGTGGTCAATGACTGGAAGTCTAATTGGCAGCAGTCTGATGTGCCTGGAAGGCTGACACTGGGACTGATCCTGTTCACCATCTTCATCAACAGCCTGGGTGATGGGCTGGCATGAATGAGTCCTCTGCAAGGCTGTGGATGGCACCAGTCTGGGGGATGCAGCTGCCATCCTGGAGGGTAGGGCTGCCAGGGAGGGACCTTAACAAGCTGGATGAATGGTCAGAGAGGAACCTTGTGAAGTTCAACAAAACCAAAGGTAAATTCCTGGGCCTGGGATAGAATAACCCCATGCATGGGCACTAGCTGGGGTTGACTGGGGAGGCAGCAGTTCTCCAGAAAGGGGCCTTGCAGTCCTGGTAGTCAGTTAAACGTGCCAGCAGTGTGTCCTTGTGGGAAAGAAAGCTAACCACATCCTGGGCTGTGTTAGCAAGAACATATCCAGCAGGTTAAACAAAGTGATTTTCCCCTTTGCTCAGTACTCACAAGCCACACTTGGATTGCTGTGTCTGGTTTAGGGGCACCTAAAACCAGGTGTTGACAAACTGGAAAGAGTCCAGAGGAGGGCTGCTAAAACATTAAGATGACTGGAGGATGTGACATACAAGGAAAGTCTAAGTTTTTTTGTGTGTGTGTCTAATTGCAGTCTTCCATTACCTGAGGAAGGGTTACAGGGAGCACAGAACCTGGCTTTGCTCTGATGTGCACAAAAAGAGGACAAGAGACAGCAGTGACAAGTTGGAGAAAGGGAAATCCTTACTAAAAAATTCTCAACACAAAGAGTGTTGAGATAGGTTCACATGCATGAAGGCATATTAGCAAGGTCCATCCATAGCTCACAGTGTACATCAATTCTGATGATGAAAGCTACTTTTGGGGAAAAATATAAGGGTAAAGAAGGAGAAACAGACAGACAGAAAGAAGATGCAGGAGAAACTGCTCATGGGCCAGCAGGGAAGGGAAGTGATGAGGGTCCCCAGAGGAGCATCCTCCCTGCATGTTCTCTCCTACACAGCAGGTTTCCCCTACAGTAATTTTCCCATAGTAACTCTATAGTTTCCACTGGCCCTTGCTCAAACTTCTCGCTGGTCATTTCTGCTGAGGAACATTAGCACTGGTTGGAGCACAATTTGATGAGAGACAGGTGCTGTGCGCTGCTTGGAGGTTGAGCTTTGTGCACATGCACTGTTAGTTCCGAATGTAACAACCCAAACACTACAGCTGGAGGGAAAAGGGGAGAAGGGGAGAAAGAAGGGGTGATTGTCACACCAGCAGAAGTCACTTCCCATGAGAATCCCCCACAGCAATGCTATCAGTGTTTGTAGGTATGTGAGAGAAACAGCATGAAGAAACAGCATGAGAGCAATAAAGGAAAGATACCATGGCAGGGGCTCTGGAAAACACTGCCCTGGCAGCTTGGGTGAAAGGGTGCAAAGCTGAGAATGAAAAGGTGGTCTACAATATTGCAGGCAGAAGGGCCTTTGCAAACCAACAGGCTAAGACATCTAAGGCACTGTGCAGCAAGGCTTAGGGAAAGAATCTTTCGCTAACAGAGTGATTTGGCATGGGAACAGGAGCCCAGAGAGGCTGTGAAATCTCCCTCCTCAGAGACACCCAAAGCATGACTGGACAAGGTCCTGAGCAACCCCACCAACCCTCGAAAGCACCTTGCTCTGAGTGCGGGGTTGGACTAGGTCACGCCCAGAACAATCTTCCAACTTAAATTTCCCTATGATTCTCTGTAAATAGTGTTGGGTACCATCAGCATTGTAAATGTATTTCAAATGTGGTTACTGAAGGCTTAAAATCTTGTCTAAAAATTCCTGTAATGGGAGAAGACAGAGCTCATGCTCACACTGGACATATTTTGATCTGCATAGGAAGATGATTAAAAAAAAGATTATTTTAATTGACATAATTTTTATATGGACTTCATCTTTTTTACTCTCTTCGGATTGCGACTAATGAAAAATTTAAGACATGATTCAAGCGTAAGTACTAAACACACTGAAGGTTTTGCAGCTATATTTGACTCAATAGTGACTTCAAGGAAAGCTATAATAATAAAGCTTTCTTAATGTCATGAAATCTCCTTAATAATACTATTCATAAAAATAAAAGTGTTTACTGCTTGAGCTAAATGCCTCCCCAACATTAAAAAATCATTCACACATATCAGTTCTATTTTCTTCCCCAGGCTTTCCAATAGATATTCTTAGAGAGATTGTCTTTGCCTAGGTTTCTAAAACGGAACAGGAACAGGTGAGTAAATTTATGTATAATATGCATCTTTAGGGAGTTATATAAACGAAATCTGAATTCTTTCTATTTACTATAAATCAAAATTCAGATAAATGAGGCCCTGTCCATATTCTGGGTGAATTCAGTCAATCCATGTTAGGATCAAATTTAAAAACAGCTTCCAGCACAGTGACCAGCCACTGTGCAACCTAGCCAGCTACATTACAAAACAGTTTCATTAGAGTTACAGTTCCTAACTAGCATTTGAGAACTGCAGGGATTCTTTTTATATGCCCTAGAAGGGAAAGTGAAAGGGTTATGGGACTGATGTCATTCCTGTACGGGTGAGTGGACTAAAAGACTTGAGCGAGCTGAAAAGTTGGCATGGTGTTATAGTTCTAGTTTGAATCAGATGCTGGAGAAATTCCTACGCAGTGCTAGATCCAGCTGTTGAGAAATCTAAATGCATATTTTGCCTATTTAGAGCAAAATTTTCATCTTGGCAGTGCAGCCTTAAAGAAAAAGTGTCTTTTTTTTCCTCTTTATTTTTTTTTTTCCTTTAGCTAATCAGCTTCATGGACAGTTGAATGACTGATGGATACAGACCACCAAAAATTATCAGAACCATACTGTTTTCTGATGGAGGGAATTATTCTGTGCAGTTATTTATTTACAAGATACAGGGTGGCAGTGGTGGTCCCTACAAATAAACACAAGAAATCCAGAGCAAAGCATGGGAGATCAGGATTATGCTTTTTCCATGTTTAGAAGTTAGCCAAGGGGACAGTGCCATTTACTCTGATGGAAATACAGCAGTGTACCTTTGCCTGGGAGAATAGAGAAGGAAGTCTTTTAAAGTACTATTGGAGATGTGTAGGTTGATCCTTAGGCCTAGATCCACAAGGGTTAGCCCTATCTACTTCTAAGGTAACTGAGAAGTCTTTTTTTTTCCTTTATGCTTTGGTTATACTTATTCTATTTCTTGAACTAATAAAGCTTTATGGAAAGGAAAAACAAAACAAGAACCTGTGAATGTCTAATCCTAGATTCAGAGATGGGAATAGGGTAGTAAAAATATCTAGGCTGGTTTTCTTTGCCATTGTGTCTCCTGGTCTGCTGTAAATTAAACTAGAATGAATGGGAATATTTTATTGGGCAGCGGTTCTCAAAATGCAACCCATAGCCCACCTGTAATATTCCTGGACACACTGGAAGGGTACCGTGGTGTGTGTTGCATCTGCTTCTTACCACTTGGGAAGAACACAGAAGTTCCCAGACATTGGTGTCCTGCTTTTAGAGCAGGTTTCCAGCAGCCAGTTGAGCGAGGGTCTGTAGCTGTGAAATAAGGACATCATACAATGTGAAGCTGGACTACTCAAGCTGAATTAACCCTGTAAATAAATATGAAATGCTATGAATGATATGCTTGAGTTTCATGCAAACTGAACAACATTATGTAAAAAAGTCAGAAAAGGAACTATGTCTGCAGCATTTTATCTTTGCACATTGCTTGCTTGATTATTCTCTCATTCCTTTGCTGCTTACATGCAGAAGCAGTGAGGGCACATAAGGGACTGTGGAAAGCTAGATCATTGCTCATCACAGGAGGTATGTATAGCTCAGATGCTGGCAGTGGAAAGCATGACAGAGCTGGTCAACCCCTTCTGGTGTGTTTTGAGGGACGCTCTGCGGCCACCCTCAAGATCAGGCTGCCTGAATAGCAAGTCTGCCAGTGAGGTCTCCTGTACAAGAGGTTTCCTTCACAAAATTTAGTCAGCCTGAGCATACTGGTTGGCCCAGTGGTTTTACACACACCCCACCAGGCACGTCCAGCCAGTAGGTCTGTTAGGCTACCACTTGCTCAGATGATGGAAGAGAAGCTTGGAGGGAATCTGAAAAGATCAGCTAATTTTAGCCCATCTCCTTGATCTAAAGTTGAATTAACCATCCTTATACTGAATACTAGAAATCTCTCCTGACTATCCAGTTTTTTACTGTCAAATAATGCAAAACCAGGGGTGTTGTACTTACCACTGGGTGATCTCTTGCTTACTGCCCAGCCTGCCATCTACCGTGCACTGCTGCGTCTGCTGCAGTAAGTTTTATGGAGGAACCAAAAATGCAGGAACAGCCCAGCACATACAGTCATGTTTTCATTGTCTTCATTGTGGAGATCAAGAGAGGACTAGCTAATGTATTCTATTGTTAATTTGCCTTTGCAAGATATTGCTCCCCGAGCCTTGAGATAGAAGGGTATATCTTCTCCTAATCCAACCCTCTAGAGGCATTTTAGCAGCTAATCTGGTTGAATCAAATCATTCCTGCTGCATATGATTAATTTTGGGCCAATTTAATTTTTATTAGTCATGGGTTTCAGTCACTGACAGTTGCATGACTATAATTGCCCTTGAGCACATGGAATTTCTTTGTAGATTTAATTTGAAAATACATTGGGGTAGCCCCGCCTCCACTTCACCTATTTGTGCACTGCTAATCTTATCATGCCTAGATTTGCACCCTCTTAAATATAGGTTGGTAAAATAAAACCTTTACAGACAAAATTGGTGAGTCAATTTGCCTTCCTAATTGTGGGATTTCTCAAGTGAATTTAGTGCTTTAGAATGTGGTGCTTATGGCACCCATGAAAGGATTAGTTTATGAAGGCCAGCTCTTAGAAACAGCCCAACAATAGTGCCTTATTCTCGGGATTGCTTATCAGTCAATGGGAGTTTGTTCTCAGGAGGGCCAGAGCCAATGGATAAACTCCTGTTTACGCTAGCTGAGGAACTCTGTCTCAATGTTTGGATAAATTATCACTTTGTATCCTATTAGAGGTAGAGTAGTATGGGGACCTTAGAGGAGTCTTCAGCTTTTGCTCATGCAGCTTTGAGTTGGCTCGCTCCTGCCTGTGCCACAGAATAAATTTATTTTCATGCAGAGATGCGTTGTCTCATCTTGTGCTTCCCCTTTCCCACCCATAAATCCCCTCCAGCTGCACCAATGAAGCTGGGGCATTTCTGAGAAGTGCATGGGTCTTATGGTACCTGGGCAACCTGGGACTTCACAATGAGGAGGGCAATAATGGCTCTAAGGAGTGCCAAAAAGGATAATGATTTTTCTGCTGTGGACAGTGCCAACTGACTTAATAGAGGCAACGGTACCATTTCTGGCCAGTGCCAGCCAGGGCTGGTTTGGAAATAATGACCTGGAAATGTTCCCGGTACCATTACACCTCCCCCAGGCACCCAGCTGGCTTTTTAGGGACTGGATTTCTGCATCTCACAGTGAACATTAGGTCCTAGATAGCTGTGCTTGATTGGCATGAGTTGAAGAACTGCTTCTTGTTTAAGGAGTATAGTGTAAGAACAAATGAACGGAGAGCCACACTATCTCTTCTAATAACGTTCACTCTTTACTAAAATCCCACAGAGATGTAGCAGACATCGGTGGTATTAATATTATGCGACTTAGCTGATGCTAAGAAGCATTTGGGAAAACTTTGACTGACTGGCTCATGCAGTTGCTAATGAGGATATCTCACTTACAGGGATATGGCAGAGTAAAGAGGTTTATTTCTCAGTATGCTATTGCCCCGTTTGAGAGATAAGAGAAATATTCAAGCAAATGGGAGACGTGAGGTGTTGTAAAGCTCTGGCCTGCCTCAGCCCTGATGACCTGAGGCAGCTACTGATGGCCTCCTCTCTACCTCATCGTGGTGTGTAGACATGGTGATGCTGTGAGCTGCAGGATGGACGTTTTTGCATGGAGGTGAACACCCAGGAGCAACAGCCAAGAGACAATACAGCCAAGGGCCGCTTTCCTAGGCAGAGCTCGATGAGAGAGGGTTTGAGGCACCCAGGGGGGGCTCCCTGTGCAAAATATTCCCCCCAGATGAAAACACAGAAGAATTGCTCATTTTAGAGACACCAAAAGTTTCAGGCTGTATCTCTGCCTGTCTCTGAGGAAGCAACTCATCACCCTTGTTACCCTTGAGACTTCTGGCCAACATACCCTTCTTCTGTTAGCCACGTACTTCTCTGCAGCTTCTCTGGGAGGAAATAGTTCTGCTTTTGTCAAAGCACAGGAAAGGGATTTATTTATTTGTTTAGATGTTTTTTCTAGGCTGTGCTTTTTTCCCTCTGACAATGGAGGTGGTTGGAATGTGTGAATAGAGATAATGTGGACAGATTGATCTGCACTAAATGAATCTCGTGACAGCTTCTGTGAGAAACCTATTTGAAATGTCTTTATTATTTTACAAGAGAACTTCAGCCACGAGATTTTACTGAGGATACAGTGACTTATTACGTTATGGACTCCAATAAACTTTGGATTCCAAAATAGATACAGTTGCTATGAAATCGTGTGCATGGATTTTTCAGATTTATTCCCAACCTTGGAGTGTATTTGCAAGTGTACAATTCTTAATAATATGTTTCACTTAATATAGCTAAATTCTAATATTGTTGTGGGAAGTAACGTGACAGCAGGTTTAGTTCCATCAAAGTTAATGAAGCTTGCTGTGGACTACTCAACGTGGTCAAAATTGTTTTCACCCTAGTGTAATGCTGAATGGAAACCATTGTTCAGAATGTATGCTTTTCATTGCACACTTTTCGATGTACACCATTCATGTACAACTCTCTCAACTGTTTTGAAAAACAGTGGTAAATACTGTCTTTAGGGATCTATATTTTTCCATCCAAAGAAAAAAACCACCAACAGAAACCCAGCTGTAAACTTCAGGGTTAAAACATTTCTGCATTTCTGGTCATGCCCTTTGTGGTATCTTTCAGAAGGAGGGTAAGCATAACTGGAAACCTGTAAGTACAGTTTATATGCATTTTAAATGGGCTGAGCTAACATTCAGTTTAATTGGAAGGAGTCCTGAATGCAAAGCAAAGCCTTCCCACACTGTAGAAATCCATATGTTAAAATACTTCCTTTTTTTAGAATTTCACAGCACTATAGCCAAGAGTTGCTAGAACAAGGTCCCTGTGCTGTCCTGTTTTGAAAATAAACAAATTGACAAATCTGTTCTTTGTGCTGCAGCCACCAGTTCCTTGGTATATTTGCAAATGCAGAAACATAAAGCTGAATAATCTGCTTCTCTCAAGACTGCACATTAGGCAATTAAGGGGGTATATTTGCAGGCAGGCACACTGGGCATTAGGCACACAACTATTAACAATAATAAGAATTGGGCATTTAATTCCCTTCATAGGGATGAAAATGTATATCTCTGCTGTTTAATGCAAGCCAGTGTAGTATTATGTGACAAACACGGATCAATAGAAAAGGATTTTTAAATTTAGAATGCCATTCCTCTACCACAGAATTGGCAATAGAGACTCTTTCCCAGTAATAGAACCAGTCTACCTCTGCTGAGACAGGAGCAAAGTTATCTGAGGAAGTCGCAACAATGTCATTTATTTTAATGAGGCTTGTTCTCCAACAAATGCTGTTTCCGCACTCTCGGGAAAGTTCCAGTAATGCTATAAAAAATAAAAAAAAGCCCTATCAAATGCTCGAGCGTGTCTGTGTTTATATAAGCCCAGATCATGGCACATAGCAGGGCCCTATGTACAGGCAGTAGCAGTTATCTAACCAGGTATGGCAGGGCTTATTACAATGTCTACCCTTGTTGGATATTCAGCTTTTTAGTCCAGCTGATAAACTAATTGTCACGTCTCCCTAGGTCATTCATCTGTTTGTTGAACGCTAAAAACTCCAGATTCAAACTTCTCCAGATGGATATTAAAAAACACCTGTTGCTTTTAGGACATTAGGGTTTCATTATCCTTGGCCCTTTCCATGGTATTATGCTGTACACCCTTTTGACTTGCCAGTCCCAGTCCTGACTGGGGGGGGGGGAAACCCCAACAAATTGACTTTGCTGTGGATTTTGCCAGTGTAAGTCCAGGGAGAAAACCAAGCTAAAACTGGCCCACAGGCTGCATTTATTTTAAGCTTGTATTTCAGCAGTCTAGCAAACCCAATGGGAAACTTAATTTCTAAACGTGAACATTATTGAATTGCAGAAGCTATATTTAGGTCAATCGCTTCATGCCAAAATTATTAGACTTTACAAGGAAAAAATGCATTACCGACTACAAACATAGCACTACTTGTGTTAAAGGGAGTAACTGTATTTTAATGCACTTTTACCTAATTCTGAAGACCCAGTGTCTACTTCCGACATTTTGAAAAACCTGGGGAGCTTGTATCTGGATGTTTTACAAGTATTTTCTGTATCAGGTAATCACTCAATCTGGGTTAGACAGATATTTCTGTTAGGAGAATGCTCTCGACCATTTTTTCCCTGCTTGTGCTGCTTCTTTCTTTGTGCTAGTACAAGTGTTATGGTGAAGGAGAGCTTGTTCAAGAGACTGATCTGGAAAAAATACCATGCAGAAAAAGATGGGGGAAGTTTAGATAATGTAAACATTTTGAAGCAGAAGAAAAATTATGCAATGGTACAGAACCAGTATAAGCATGTGGTGAAAATTTAATGTTCTTTTAGAGGGCATGTTTTTTTGAGCATGCTAGTTGGAGTTTCATTTACAGCAATGAGTTATGCCTTGTCAGATACAAAGCTGTGGGTTTATTATAGATTAACTTGTGACATTTTTAACTTTCCTGAAGCAATTTTGAAATGTAAGAAGTTAGAATAAAAACCCAGACAATGTTTTTTTCCATGAAGCAGTAATTGATGAAAAAGGGTTTGATGAGTAAAAGAAGTTATGGACCTTTCATTGAGTATTAAACCCTATTCATAAAGAAACTTCATGCTAGGTAATTGGGGTTGTCATGCTTTATGATTCAGAAAGAGTGGGCAATGCTTGTAGCAGTGCGGAATGGAACTTGAGCTCAGCAACAAAACCTTTTCATCCTGTACACGAGCAATAACTCATTCCTGAGGCCTCTAAGGAAGAAGCAACTTAAGCTGGACAAAAATCAGAAAGGCACAGACTTTTCATGCAAAGTATAGCAAATGACACCTGTTAACACTTGCATTTAACGTAGCAGTCAGTTTACTGTAGTCCAAAGTAAGGTTTATAATCTGCATAGTATTTTTCTGGACTTCTGTTTTAGAAGAAACCATCTAAGATAAAGCATCATTGAAGAATTCTGTGTTAAAGGTGGCTATCAGTTGCCCTTTCACCTTGTCACGTCTCTGTTCTGAGCTTCAAGAGAAAGTGACAAAATATCTTGCTGGCAAAACTGCTACATTATGTGTGCTTTTTCATTGTTAAACTCTATTTTATAAATGAAGGCCTTGTTAAATATTAAGTCCCTATTCCACATGCTGACATGTGATGAAGTCTTTATATTCTGTTGTGGTATAGGTTTGAAAAGGTCAAGCTAAAGTGTTCTGAGTCTAGTCTCAATGTATATTGTATGGAAAAAAAGGAGAAAAACCTTATATTAATAACATTTTTTATTAAAAGTATATCTTTATTTGGCAATCTCAGCCTGTAAAATTCTCTGAGAGAGAATATCATCCAAGGTTAAGCTGAGGTTGTCCATGCAATATTGGCAGTTTATGCTGTGTCACCCTTTCCTGTGCTTCTTCGATAAACCCAGCGAGTATGCAATACATAATTTTAAATATGTAGAATAAAATACCAATCCCTTTGAAGTCAGTGGAAAGTTTCTCAGAGAAAATACCAAGGCAGTAAAGATGCTACAAGGGTTAAGCAAAACCCACTTGATTGTTTAGACATCTATTAAGGATCAATGGCTTAATGCAGAAGGTACTCCTATTTCCCATAGAAGCATAAGAGAGGAGCTTTCTGTCAGAGGCAGTGCTACCAAGATGAGGTGTCAGGTCAGGTGTATCAGGGGACACAGACCATAAAACATGGATCCTGCTGAAATCAGATGTCTGTGTCTCACTACTGGCAATGCACCTACTTCTGTGACTTTACTCAGAGGAATTAAGGAGCCCAAGCTGTTGTCCTGAGCGGACACTTATCTTTGACACTGAGGAATTGGTTGGTGTAAGCTAGTTGATGCAACAAAACAAAGGGAATTATCCTTCAAAAATAAAGAACTGATCAGATTCTTCAAATGCTGCAAGTCTAAAAATGAATCTCTTACTCAATCCTACAAATAGACCTGCCTAATTTTATAATTCCTCTAAATTAGACTAGCCACATGCTTACTGCTAAGCTCAAATCTGTCTGCAGGATCTAACATATGTTAAATCATGTGTCTGATTCCCTGCAACCTATTCTGTAACTCCAAAACACACCAAAAAGCTGTCCTGTAGTTTCTACTTACCTATTGACAATTGAAAACAAATCGTGACTGTGTTGCTGAAATTTTCATGACCCAGGAACATTTCGTAAGAAATGTGTTTGTACAAAACCCCACTAAACCCAAAAAAAGGAGGGGAAATTGGTGTTTTCAGTGAATATTTTACTCTTCTGCAAAAAACAAAAGCTATAATGGAAATCACTTTGCTCACCACAGAAATACAGTCACCTCTGGATAAATATTTTTGGAAGTTCCTTGTTATAGCTGTAACTGACAGACTGTGAGGAGTCACTTCTTTTGGACATGCTGAACCTTAGTAATTGCTTTTTTGACTTTGTGAAAATACAAAATTAAGTGTGATTATTTAAGTATGTACTCCATTTGGAAGGGAGGTGGTTTACAGCATATTGAAGCTAAGAAATAAAATTCAGGTCACACTTGTGAAGGACTGTCCTGATTTCTTTACAGATAACTGATTTCAGCATGTAATATTAGGCACTTGGTTAATTTGCAACTTGAGTTTTTACTCATGGCTTCTTGAGTTAAGCAGCTTTGTTTCTCCTGGATACAGTTGCATGACTCTTGGTTTCTATACAAGTGAGTGAGGAAAGCTCTATTATGATGCTGATGCAGAACCCAAGTGAAATTCCTTGTAAACTGTCTAGCGTAGGCAGGCTTACCAGCTACTTCTTTTCTTTTCTAAGAGTTACTGTCTGCATCAGGCTAGAACGACTGGTAACTCAGAAAAACCTCGGGCCTCGATTAATTCCAAAGTTAGCTATTGTGCAGCCCTTGAGTTGGTGAGTGTTAACTTCCCACGCTGCCCTTTAATTGACCTCAACATTGGACTTCTGGAGCAAACACTGATAAGGGGTGAATGACAGTTCAGCTGCATGCAAGCTCTGAGCTAGGTGACTGAGCCGCCTGGACCTTGCGTATCACCTTCTCTACTTGGGTGATGCTGCAGGCTGTGAGCTTTATGCTGAAGGTGCTGAGCTAAAAGCACCGAGCCTGTCGCTTTCAGTGCCTGGGTTTGCTTCCAAATGTCAGTGCTTTTATAAGGATGGGTAGTAGAATCACTCTTTTGACAGGTCTAACAGGAAAAAGAGTTAAAAAAAAGCCAACTAGAAAAAAACTGCTGCTTTTTAAAATAGAGCAAAGTTCCACCGAGTGTACTCCACTGCAGAGTCACACGGTGCCAATGCTTACCCTCCCATAATCAGTTGTTAGCTATCATCTCCCTGCTTTGATAGTTACTTCTCACCTTCTTAATCAAATTGTCATAAATAGGTCAGGAATTCTTGCTACTGGTTTTATTCAACAACACCTCTTTATCTCTTACTTGTCCTAAGTCCTACCCAATTTTCTCTTACTTTTCCATGTGCTCTGTCCTCATGACAATCACTTCTATTTGATTACTGCTGCAAGGCCCTGATTGCATTTCTTCACTGATGAGAGAGCTCCCGGACTCGGGGGATTAGGGTTGTATTCCAAATTCTGCCAAAAACATCCTGACCTCAGACAGTGCATTCTGGAGACACATCCTGATACTTTTAGTCACGCAGAATATTCATTTACTCCAGGAGGAAAGAGTAAATAGGAATCAGGAAAATGAATCCCAAAATGATTTTCTGTATTACCTGGCAGCATTCACAGGTTAGAGCCTGCAATAATTTTTTACTCAGTTTTACCTCTGATAAGATAGTGTTTCTTTTGTTGGGGACTGGATGTGTATCTCTGTTAATGGTTGTGAGATGGTCCATAATGAGCGTTCCAAGAATGTGATTGCTCTCTGACACTGGTCTGATAAGTGCAAAGAGACTATTAACAATCTTAGTTCATTAACAATGGACCATGTTGTTTTGGTTTCCTTATTTCCTCATGGCTTGTTTTTCACAGATTGTGCGTATTACAATAGGGTTTATCTTACACCCTTAGTAAAACCAGTGGTTTATAATTGTAGGATTATACAGAACGACTGTTGCATTCCCTGGTCCCCCCTGGGAATTCAGCTGTCTTTCCCCACTGACTAAAAGGAGACAAGTTTTCTACTGGTTAATGTACAAGCCTGGGAACTGGGGAGTCCAGCTTTTATTCCCAGCTGTGTCAGTGATTTACTTAGGGATTTCTCAATGCCTCAGTTTTACTAGAATAATGGTATTGCTTACCGTTTGATAGGAGTGCTAGGAAAATCCCTGGATTTTTTGCTGCTTCAGTGAAAGATGAGGTTGCTCCATACTTACCGAGGGCAGATTAGTCATTCAACTAATTCAGCAGGCAATAGCTGGAGATGTCGTGCTTGTGCAGAAAGTTACAGCTTGTGTCTTGGTGTTTAGCATTGTGCATAAACTGAGTATCACTCTTGTCCAAGACCTACTGGGTGCTCCCTTCATGGGTTAAATGGGAGTGTTGGAGGCTGCTGTGGCAATCTGAACACCTGAGTCTATGGGGCTGTGTGCAGCATCTGATCTTCTTTGAATCTTTCTTGGTTAAATTTCCAAGCTGTTTAAAATCTTCCCATTGTTTTTATTCCCCCTGCCCCTTACCTGCAAAAATATACAAACATACACACACACACTCACTCTCTTTCTCTTAAGACTGCCAACTTCTCTGTCCCCTTTGTCCCAACTAGCACCCCCCCCCCAAACAAAAAAAAACCCAACCAAAAATCCTAACAATTGAGGAACAGGGAAAGTGTTTAAAATGTTATTCCCTTCATAGATAAATTGTTCTAAGAGGTTAGAAATGACAAGGCACATTTGTTTTTATTCAGGAGTGATATGGTGAAGTTAATTGGTTCTTGATTTTTTTTCAACATCCTCTGTGTATATTATCATTATGCCAAGAGTAGGTGTACAAAGCTTCCTCCTCTATAGTGAGACTGCTTAGGTATATAATCATACTAAGATGACTAAGGAGAGAAGACAGCTCCCAAAAGTGTATTGAAAATGCTTTTAGATTTCAGGAGCTTTTAGTCCTATATATGAATATACATACATAATGTGCATGAAAAAAAATATATACACCGCCAAATATATATATATATGAAATAAATACCAAAATGTGTATATATATACACACACATACCAAAAATACATATATACCCAAAATATATATCTACATATATATGTGTACACATGCATATAACTATAGCCCCTTCATCCCTCTCCTCATACACCAAAAAGACCCTGCAGAGTGTCCCTTTCACAAACTATTTTATCTCATGAAGCATTCACATCTCCAAATGACCAGTTTTAATGAACATAACCTAGTCCTCTCACAAGGTACAATGAAATAAGTATCAGAGACCAATTAATTAATCAAGCTAGTAACAGGTTATACCTACACTGCTTCACCATGTATATTCACAGCACCAGCCATTGCTTCTGCTATTCCATCATTGTTATTTTACTTTTTGCTTTCTACCCTGCAGCAGCAGCAGCTCTGATGGCAACAACCAATAGACATGGTTGGCAGGGTGAAATGTAAAATAACAAACCCTACAGTCTGGTTATGACCAGCCATTTCCTGCCCGTGGCTGTGTCAGCTGAGCCATCCACAGTCCATTTTTTCATTTGTGTTATTTTTTTCAGTGTCTATGAAATTAGGAATGGGACACCGCATGCTTGGAATTTGGCCAGTACCCTGTTGAGTTAGTAGAATGGAAAGAAAATAAAAAGTACACTGACCCAATTTCTTTGACTAAATATACTGGGCCATAACAGCAAAAGCTATGGACATGTTTATTCTTTGAATCATTTTTCAGATTAAGTGGCTTAGGACAATACATTACAAATGGAGCTAGAGATCAGGGAGTGAAGCCTTCTCATCAGGCTCTCCATTAACTTCAATAGGCTCTTTACATCCCAGGTCTCCAAGATTTAAAATTAGGCTTCATTTTTTCTTTCTGTTGTTTTTCTACCTGATTTAATTTCACTGTCTACATTTTTGTGCCTGTTTTAATTAAAGGAATCTTTTTTTTTTTTTTTTTTTAAACCAGTCAGTGTATTTTTCCTTTACATGACAAGTACCTACATTTAGGATTTGGGGAGACTGTGTCCCTTGCTCTCTGGTGTGAGCAGAAATGCATCTGGCTTCACCTGGAAGTGGGGAGAAACATAATAGCACAATCAGTTACTTTTTCAAATGCAAAGTGGATGATGCACTTAAAACCTGATAATCATCTAAATCGAACAGCTTGTGCCTATCTTTGGCTGCCCCACACCTGTGCCATTCATCCTGCCATCCCAGGCAATGCGCTGGTCCCCTGAGGAGTGTGCCAAGGGGTCAGCTGCTCTATTCTTGGATCTGCGTCCCAAGAAGGACCAAACCAACCCTGTGATCTCTGTCTCGGTTTCCTCATTCATAAAATGGGGACAATGATCTGCCTCTGCCTTTGCACAACACCTGGATATATGTGAATGCAAAGTGGTAGGACACAATGGGAGGCAAGCAGAACTGTTCTCGAGTGCCATATGGCCAGCCATGTTGCCAGCATTCAGAGCTAAAGAAGCCAGAGTAAATTATAACTCCTCCCTCAAAAATAAAAAAAAAAAAAGGAAAAAAAAAAGCCCCAAGCCCAAACAATAAATAAAGGGTTAATTGGGTTAATTTAGCACTAATAAACAAAAGGCATTTCAGAAATGCCTGGCCAAATAAATGTTCCCTCACAGCTCCCCACCTGCTGGTACTAGCAGAATAATAATAGTACCTGCAGTATGGGACACAGCTCCTCCTCCGATACGTCTCTGCTTTTGTTGTCTTCTTCAGACCTACAACATAAGGTCCCTGTCTTATCACCCTCCTGCTTTTCAGCTTTCCTTTCCAGAGATCCACCCAAAATGCTTAAGAATTGTAGAAAGAATTATGCACTGGCAGGGAATGAGGGAAAAATATAGTTATGTCTGCAAATTTCTATTTGACTTGGGCCCGAGCTTTTTGCCTAATTCACAGATCATTCAAGTTGAATCCTCAGCTTGTTTTTGGCAGCCTTTTTCCTCAGCATTGAAACCCTCTGTCATGGGAAGCAGAAGAGCCAAGACCTGAAGAGAGAGGGGAGGGATTGAACACCTGAGTGAGGGCAAGAAAGACATATTGATCAAACTCGTAGATTTATCTGCCCAGGAGTTTTCCTTTCCCATTTGACGGCAGGTGAGTGTGAGCCAAGGTGCTTTAAGGTATCCTGCTTGTTTTAGCAGAGGGGCGAGGAAAAGTGGTCTCTCCAAGATGATGGCTCAGGGAGTTCAGTGGACAAATGCCCAGGCTAAGCCATGCATTGGTATTACTCCAAGGAGCCTGAATGCATGAAAGCAGGAATCCCAGGATCCCAGCAATTTATGGGTTGGACCCTCACTGTCCTTCAGGGCAAGGCCCCTCCACACAACAGTTTCACAGGCAACATCCGTTTTATAGTACGTTCCTGTTAGCGGGGGCTGGGTGAGCAGGGCGAGCTGTGTGATGGTACAAGGTCTGGGCACTGGTTTCAGCCAAATGCAGTTATTTGGTACATTTTTATTTTAGATGAGAGGTTTCATTGTACGTGAACCCCCAGCTAAAATCTATTCATTGTAAGAACTGACAGAAGTAAAACTAGGCGAAGGAAAGCAGATGGCTGAAACATGTTGTTGGAAAAAATCAATAGTCCCACTTCTGGTGCATCGATATTTGGGTGTGGACACATTCAGAATTGATGTTTAAATGTCAGCTAGGCCCAATTTGTAGCATTTCAAAGCTGCCTTTGTGTTTCGAATTCAGCAGGACTGAAGGTCAGAAGTTTTACTAAGTATTCGACTCCAATGGTACACTTTGCAAACATTAATTTTTATTTGAAAAGATCTTCTTTTATCTTGTTCCACTGGAAGCGGCCAAGGTGGAAGAACATAGAGCAGGCATATGTTCAAAGCTTGGTCAAAGGACAACAGTTGCTTATGTTATCTTGACCCTAAAGCTCCCATCATTGCTCCTGAAAAACTAGATAGCTGCAAGTCTGAATTTTTCCAGTGTAAAATTATATTATATCAATAAGTTCTTTTTTGTCCAAATCTGTAAAGATACTGTGGCCAATAAAGCTCTTCACTGAGTTGGTTGTTTTTGATGTGTGCATCTTTTGTACTAGAAAGAAGACTGTGGGGCTATTTAACAGAAAGTGTTGATAGCGCAAAAAAGAACATAAAAGACATGTATTTCCTTTTTAATGCTATATATTTAAATTACCAGAACTTCAGTTAGTACAATGTGGCAAAGCCTCTTTAAAACTAACGGAAATGTGCATTTAAATCATCTGAAGAGTTAGTTGTGCACCTTAAAATGCAGTTAAACAAGAGCTACATGAAATTGCAAAAAAACCCCATCAGTGTTTCAACACTGATACCAATAAAATAGTTTGGTTTTTAAATTAATTTAAAGATGTTGTTTCATTTTTTTGGCATGGTTACTGAACAATATTTTGGACATGCAGAAATAATAATTCCTTTGTCCATTTCACAAACCTCAGCAAAGTACTGCCTTCTTTACATATAGTAGGGACTTCAGGAAGTAGTAATTGAAGTTTAAGCAAAAGGGACATTATAAACAGGATTTTGCTGTTTATAGCATAGATAAATGCAAAGGGACAGTTTTAAACGCATGTACTTTACCTCAAGCAGATGTCAGTCAGTGTACTGCAGGAAAATTTTGCCAGACACCAGTGGCGGCATTTGCTATGTGCTTTGCAAAGGAGCAAAAGACTGCATGAACAAGACTAGTCAGGATGGGGAATTCAGGCTTCAGAGCTGTTAATAGGCTATAGTTCCCTTGAAATTAGTAGGACTGGAGGGTGTTCAGAGTTTTTCAAGAGAGTTGCATTTATTTTCATCTCAGCTACATTACATATTATGAGTGACAGATATGTGGCAAAATAGAGTACTGATTTTTTTCTTTAAGTTCTGAACTGTGAAGATAGAACAATGCTTGTCACATTTCAAAAAGGCTACAAAGGAAAATCCTAAATAGTTAATGGAGACACCAGAAGGAAACAAAATAGCTGAGCTTCATAAAAAAAGCAAAAAAGCCACCTATATTTATAGCTGTAAAACAAGAAATCTTCATAACTTTCTGAGTAATAGAGGACAAGAATTATCTCAAAATCCCAGGCAGAAAAATTAATTTGAAAATGTGCTTTTTTTGAGGAAAATCTCGGACCCGCTTGTGTTGAGCAGAAGATTCTGTCTGTGAGGAAAAGGCTAGGAGATGCATCAGAGGAAAACATTCCCAGCTTGCATGGCACAACCGGGATGGGATTTCTGGAGCATCAGAATAGGATACAGCTATGAAATCATCCAGACATGAAGGTCAGCTTGTCCAGAAGTCATGTCAACAGGATTGTGCTTAGGAATCAAGCAGGCAGGTAGTTTCAAAAAAAGAAAAAAACCCAAAACCCAAAAAACCAGCTTCAAACCCCCTCGTAACAGAAAAAGAAAAGAAAAAAAAAAAAAAAGAAAAAGGCAAAATTTAAAAGCCATTGTAAAGTTTGGTAGCTTGATATTGGAATACTAGAGTAAAAGTTGGAGATTCAGCATGTTCAAATATCTGTTTAAATCAAAGATGCAGGGATGGAAACATACCACGAGATACCCTCTCTGGAAGAAAGCTGGGTCCTTCAAAGATTCTTCAGTGCTACTGTGAATCCTTCAGTGGGGAAGATGTACTTTATTTAGGAGTCTCCAAGAGTTGAAAGAAATGATGTGCCGTGTTTTCCTTGTCTATTTTACAATTACTTAGAAAATACAAAGAGCTTTCTTGCCCTCATTTATCCTGGGTGAGAGGAAAGAATAATTATATAGAGTCCCAAAGAACCAGAACAAAAGAAAACAGGATCAACTTTATGGCCATGTGCCTCATTCATACCAGACCTTAGAGACACATTATGTCTTTAACATTGTTAAAGAAAACTTCATTCACAAAGACCATTTTGACTTTCTTGGAATGACATTTTACTTCCAGAGATTATTAGCGGTGGGTTGGCTTGTTTGTTTGTTTGCATTAGAGGAGTCTGCTAAAGCATATTAATTTAAAACAAAAGTCACCTTGGTATCAGTTGCAATAGCCCCACAAACAGTGCTTGCATTTGCTGCCCTAACTAGCATTGTGTTCTGCTGGTTTTTTGAAGGCATCTGAAGGTTAAAGTTGAACCTATCCTTACCACCACTGACCATGGACCTGCTTCTTGATCTTAGCTATTTGAAACATAACATCCTCTATGATTTCTCCCCCAGTGTTTAAAAAACAATCTCATTCCCTACTCCCATATTCCTGTTAGATTTTGTGATTAACAGTCCATAGCTTTGAGTTTATGACTGTAGAGGCCCCCCGTAGCACGGGAGTCTCAGTAATGCCGCTTACTCCATGTGTGCTCTCTGTGCTGTGGGTAAAGGGGAGACTTCATCCCCCAGGGTTATCTTGGCTGGATCGTCCACAAACACATCCCTTCTTTAAAAGAAGAAAGAATCTACCTTTTCAGCTAGCTTAACTTTGTCTAGACAGCAAATGCAGCCACCTTTTATGTAGCTGATTTAGCAACCCCACCTGACTAAGGTAAAGTGAACGTGATTCACAAAGATTGTCTCTTTGTCCCGTGTTTGTCTTTCTAACTTCTCTGGTTGCTTATCTGTGCTTGTACCCGTGAAACCTGGGAAACTCTAAGCAGCTATCCCACATCGCAAGCTGCATGCCAATCACCTCAGCAGGGATATACTAGTGGTAAAATGAGACTTTGGAGAGTCTAATGAGTAACGTGCAGTGCAGATGATGCATTTTTCTTCATTTTCCGTTTCAGAAGTTCTTATTGTTCTTCATGTGATACAGTTTTATCTGCTGGTTGTAGCTTATATAGCAATAAAGTGTTTTTACAGCTCAGGATAGGTGTTTTTCTGCCTTCTTTTTAATTTAAAGAAATAAATATCTCGATGAGAGTGACCTTCATTATACCTCAGACCTGATCATTGCTCCCCGTGGGCTCCATTACCTCAGTGAAAGCCATAGACAAAGTTCACTCAATAATTAGAGAGACTGGAGTTGTTCTGGTGTGGGAACCTAACACCCCCGCTGTGCTGAATGGCAGTGTACAGATAAGGGATTCGAGAGCTACGCAAGCAAACTAAATTAAGGCTGCCTAATGTTTGCCTTGTGCATTAACTTGCAAATAAGGTGGGGACACCACAAAAAATGAGCGGTCCTTTTCCTAAGTAGTAGTAAATCATTCCCAGTTAGGATGTATACAAACAGGTAGATGTGAGCTCTCATGTGTGATTCAAACTTACAGTAACATGAGATGAATACTCTGGGTAAGAAAAAATATTGGTTTGTGTCCATTGACAGGTCTAGTACTTATCCAGCAAGACCTGCTGTATTTTTCTGTGCAACCATCTGTTTAGAAAAGAGATTATCCATAAGAAATTAATATAATATGAAATATGTATAAATATATATATTTGCATACACATGTGCACATATCTGAACTAATCAGTGCATAGCTAGAGTACTTAATAAAAGGAGAAAATCTTTCACTGTTAAATTCATGGACAAAATTCAAGTGTTCAACAGCATAGTCCATCTACATTACCACATACACCTGCCCTGAAGGACTATCCAGTAGTGTGACCTACAGACAGCCTGCCCTATAGCACCCAAACATAAAACAGGTCAGGGCCCAGGGCAGCTCTCGTGATACAGAGTGGACATCCACAGAGTTTGTCTGAGTACCTCTTAGAAAGACTGCATTAAGCTTGGATTTTCTAAGAAACGTAAAGCCATATGGAGATATAACTGAGAACTGGAGGCCAGATATGAGTGAAGATGCTTAAAATGGGACTTTGGTGGACTTTGTGCAATGCTGACCTGCTAGTGAGTAATGCAGCCCATCTCTAGCTGTGATGTGCAGTCAACAGTAGCGGTGGGCTTTGTGGCTTCTGTGGTCTGTCACAACATGGTAGTTCTCCGGAAAAACTCTGCTTACCTTTCGGCTTTCTGCATCTCCTTATGTTAGGATCCAGTTATGGCACCTGGCCCACCTGCAATCCCAAAACCGGGAAGAGCTGCTGTGTGTGGAGGTGCTCTCACTGCACACCAACCTGTGTCAGCTGTATAGGGCACTTCCCAAAATGCGACTGAGGTAATTTCATTTTTAAAATGTGTTTTTAAGCATCCCACTTGCCCGGACAGCATATTAACAACCAAGCCTTTGGTTAAGGGGCCTTGGGGAGGGGGGTAGGAAGGTGTGGCTGCCTTTCATCTCGTCTTTTGAAGCAGGGTCGCTGTGCAGAGGGGAATGTCAGACTACTCCACCGACCTTTTAGCTTGTCCTTTTGAATCAGATTTCTGATTGAGGGGAAGCAACCAGCAGAGCTGCTCTCAGATGCCTGAGCAGTGGGTGCCTGTCTCCCCGGGCTCCCTGAGGAGCCCAGCCTGCTCTCGTCTGAGGGAGCAGGGGCCCTGGGCAGGCAGGAGGGGAGAGTCATTTGATTGCATCTGTCTATTATGACTTTGCAAGGGATTAGAGCAGAGCGCAGCAGTATTGGAGGAGGGTGTTACTGTGAAGGTGCATGGGACAGAATGGCAAAGTTCACTTTCTAATAATGGTGCCATCTTGAGCAATCCTCACCCCGTCATCTATTTTTGTCCACAACAGCCCTTCTTTTCACTTTTATTTATGCTGGTTTACTTTTCAAGTGGGAGCAATTCCTCTATCCAGGTTGCAAGAAGTGACAGTGCCAGGAGAATGAGGGTGTGGTGGGAAAAAAATAGCAGTAGGAAAAGAATGTAGGTGGAAACTCCCAAAACCGTCCTAAACCCCACTGCTGCTGAGTGAACAGCTATTACCAGAGGGTGCCATTAATTGTTTCCATCATGACAGCAAATGTCTTCTCAATTCTCCACCTAGCTCTTTTCATCTTTTCTTTTTTTGGGTGCTGCTCCTTGGCTTTTCTTCCCTTCTCTGTCATTTTCCCAGCCTCTTTTTGTATCCTTTGCTCACAGATGTGTTTTTGCTACAGTCACCAAGGACACGGGATTATTCCTGCTGTTTTGTGACTCCTTGGTTTATTATATCAGCTGAAGGAGTCCTCCCCTGTGTTTGTTTCTTCCTGGTGGAGATTACTCCCTTTTTGGGGGCTGTTTGGACCTGGTCTCTGACACACTGAGTGCTGTTGGGTGTTTAAGGGCCACCTGTTGGTCCTGTCTGGTCACCAAGCTGTCGCCAGCCTCCACCTCCTCCTGTTTGTGTGGCTGTGGGTGAGGCAAGATAAGCAGAATGTACAATGTGTTAAAAGGAAATTTATACCATATTTGACAGCATTACCCTGTTGATGGCTGCCAAGAATATGACTGGCATCCTTTTCTTGGGTCTTTCTCTGATCTCAGATGTAAATTTGATATGTGTTCAGGCAAGCACATATTTCAGAATAATTTTAAAGAAGAATTTATTCCACATATAGCTGTATTACAAGTATTTACTCTGCTGAATTGAGCTCCAGCCATCTTCACAATTTCTCTTTATTTAAGGTGAGTAATCACAGTGTCATCTTTAATAGTGCCACTATTTATGGGAATTGCAAATTAAAAATCCCAGCTGTGAACATTCAAGACATTTACTCCCATGTTCCTGTTTAGGAAATGAAAAGAGAAACCTGGTAAGAGTCACCTATATAATTGTGGGTGAAAATAACACACTTGAGTTATAATCTGTAGTTAGTAATAAGAACACTAGAGTAATATTTTTTTCTTTTTTGATTCTAACACATGGTACTGAGATCCTACTGCAATGACCCATTTTGAACCGAACAGCTCCCCCCTCACCTGCTTTTGTAAACATCTCTACACTGTGCCTTCTTAGTGTCAAATTCTCAAAATGTTGCCTTACAGGCATATAACACCACAACTCCAGCTAATTCCTAAACATAGTGTGTGCTTATACTCTTGTATACTGCTTTCAACTTTTAAAGAGGAAATTTTCAAAGGAAGCAAAGGCAGCTAGGTAGGTTGATAGCAATTATATATCTCTTTTTGTTTTTGTAAACTCCTTACTCTAACATATTGTGGCATCAAAAATACACATAGTCTGCATTTGCTGTTTTCCATACTTGGTATATGCTTTGTCTAGGCAAATTTCTATACTCTCTTTTGATGGTGTCGTGGTTTAACCCCAGCCAGCAACTAAGCACCACGCAGCTGCTCACTCACTTCCCCCCCACCCAGTGGGATGGGGGAGAAAATCGGGAAAAAAGAAGCAAAACCCGTGGGTTGAGATAAGAACGGTTTAATAGAACAGAAAAGGAAAAACTAATAATGATAATGATAACACTAATAAAATGACGACAGCAATAATGAAAGGATTGGAATGTACAAATGATGCGCAGTGCAATTGCTCACCACCCACCGACCGACACCCAGACAGTCCCCCGAGTGGCGATTCCCCACCCCCACTTCTCAGTTCCTATACTAGATGGGACGTCACATGGTATGGAATACCCCGTTGGCCAGTTTGGGTCAGGTGCCCTGGCTGTGTCCTGTGCCAACTTCTTGTGCCCCTCCAGCTTTCTCGCTGGCTGGGCATGAGAAGCTGAAAAATCCTTGACTTTAGTCTAAACACTACTGAGCAACAACTGAAAACATCAGTGTTATCAACATTCTTCACATACTGAACTCAAAACATAGCACTGTACCAGCTACTAGGAAGACAGTTAACTCTATCCCAGCTGAAACTAGGACAGATGGAAGACAGAATATTTAGTTTAAGTAAATATATGATATATTAGTGTCCATCATTTCTCATATAACTGAAGAAGGTATAAACCACCTCACCCTTATGTGTTCTACAGGCAACAGGAAAACATTAAAAAAAATACTTAGAGAGCAGAGAATGAAACACATAAAAGTATTAACTTTGGATTAAAAAAAATGAAAACAATTATTAGACCTTTTCTTCTATGCAGAGCCTGCGTGACAATAAAAAAGAGAGCAAAGAAGCAGTGCCAAGGGGAAATGGTGTCCTGAGCCCCTTTGCTGCCATGCGCCCAGGTAAAAGACCGCTTTATTTTCCAGGATGAGGTCAGCTCCATTATTTGTTTTCTCCAAGTCAGAAATCGGCAGTAGAAATATCAATGTGCTTGATAGAGAGGAGTCAAAGGAACACAAAGCAGCAGGGTGACAAAGTGGCATACTGGATCCTGGACTGAGTTAACACGTCACACAAGGCTGCATGACAGCCTATAAAAAGCAAATGCAAGAACTGCAGGGAGAAGGGGACTTTTCACAGGACTAAGGGTCTGGTCCCTCTGAGCTCTTGTTAAAAAATAATAAAATATGAAGAAAAAGCTACAGTAGCAGATAATACTGAAAGTTCAAGGATTGCTTAACTCCAAAGCTATCTCATCAGAAAACAAGATGGGGGGGGGTGGGTAACATCAAGGGCTGGAAAAGGAAGGGTTGGGAACAGGGGAGAGGGAAGACAGACAAATGTGGATGACATCTTGCAGCCTGAGAAGAAACAAAAAAATTATTGGTGCTTCCCAGTCAGTCACCAAGACAACAGCAGACTAGATTTGGAGCTGCCTGTAATAATTTATGACTATTTTGTCTTGGTTGGATTATTGTATTGCTTTGCCTGCTTATGTTGGATTCATTAGCTTGGCAAGAGCTTCAGCCAGAAAGACAAGGCAGAGGGAGAAGAAAGGAGGAATTTGGGGAAATTTGGATCTACAAAAGTGTGATATAAAAATACTGGTGAACTTGAAAAAGGTTATCGCTCTTGTTGTTTTGAACATCTTTTGTGCTACGATTTCTTCCCAGTGGTAACAGAGAGAGGTGCACACAAGAAGCAGTGACAATGAAATCCCTTGTTGGTATAAAAGGACCTTCTGGTCCCTGTATCCACTGCGGATCTCCAGCTCCCAAAAAGAAAGGTCAGAAGTGTGCCGGGACCTAGTGGGACCCCTTGGCCCTGACAGCCTGCTGGAAGGAGAATCATGTTGTTTGCACCCTCGGAGGGCAGGGTGGCAAGTCCAGAGCTCGGAGAGGTGGGAGGCATTAGAGGAGCTGGAGCATTGGTCCTGCAGGAGCTGCGTCCCAGTAGTGTGGTACGTTTTGAACATAGGAATGACAGCGGTAATAGGGAAGCTGAAAATAGCTGCCCGACAGCACCAGTTCAAAAAGTAACCTAGCAGTGGCATAGCAGGGGTACAAACATCAGGCAACATGCTGCACTTAGCACTTTGGTTGGTTGGAGGATGGAGAGATGGAGACTGGTGGTGAGGGCGGGTGCCCTTTCACAGCAGGCAAACAACTGAGTAACAAAAATTCCGTTAGTCCATTCCTGCTGGGATACCCCCATCCGTTAGAGGCAAAGATGGTAAATTGCGCACACAGGCGAATTGCTCACCATATGATCTAATTTCCTTTGGAAGCAGTGTGTGGCAAAATGCAGAATAAACCATCCTAGAGCATGCAAATCAAATGCAGTGCTATGGCACTGGACCTGCTAGGCTTTTTCAAAAGCCAAAGGTTTTACTGGGGATTGGCTGTCCTGCAGACTTCCATTTCTGGGACACCTCAGAGGTACCTTAAAACCTCCAAGCAACAATAGTAAGAGAGCATTAACAATGGCAGGGAAAACTCTTTTGCACCTCTGAAATGGGTGCTAGAATTTAACTCCTGAACATCCAAAAAAAGGCGGAGGATCTGTCTGTTCTGCTCCACCTATAAACATACCCAGCTTCATCACCAAAATAACCACACTTCCACCCAAGTATTTAAAAAAAAAAATGCCACTAATTCCCCCACTCCATGCCCAAGTTTTATGGCTTCAGTAAAGTGACAAATGTGAGGAAGGAGCCGTTTGGTATGTGCCATGCTTTGCACATTGCACTGATTTTATTACCTCTAACATTTTAAGCTGACAAGGTAGAAAACATCCTGTCCCTATGCATACAAAGGACCAGTTCAACATGGGGGTGTCTGAACAGTTGAAATTAGTGCACATCCCACACAAATGTATTTGTGGACATAATTTATTATTGTAGCCTAACCGTTTATGTTGAACTGTCCATTTATATGCCTGTATTCTTCTTGACTTGTAGCTTTCCCTTTCAAAGACATTATGGCAGACCTCTCTTCCCCCCTGAGGTTGGGGCCAGCTTAGAATGCTACTTTAGGATTACAATAAATAAACTTAGAAAAAACATAAACAAGAAAAAGAAATGGCACCTCTGAGCTATTCATCATTTTTCCTTCACTTCTTTTTTCTCTCTACAGCTATTGCAGTAGCCCTTTATGAACGCCAAATGTTCCTTGCTCTTCTGTGGCAAACACTTTGTGAATTGTTTATTAGGTTGGAAAACTGTTTCTGTCTCTCAGGACAGGCATCAGTAGAAGATATCTGGGACGAGTACTCTGTGAAGAAAGTACCTTTATGCCTTAAGAACCGACGAACTATTCCAAATGATCCAGCGCTATGAACCATGCTGAACTGAAGACCAGGAAATGTTACCTTCCATCTCTTCTAGTGACTTTAGTGTTGTCTTCATTATCATCTTTGCTTCTCCCTTGCCAATTCACTCAGCAGTTTGCCTCTTGTGCTACATACCAGCTGACAGATGTATCCTTTTCATTTCACATACTCTTAAAGCCTTGGGCACTGCTTTCTGGAGATATTTGTACAGCTCTGGGACCCAGCTGCTGGAAAAATAGTTTGTACTGAATATTTGTTATATGTTCTACAAGATCCCAAGCACTCTTACTTTGCATAGAGTAAAACAAAAAAAAGGGGCTGATGCTTTGTATGTATTTTGTATGAAACTTAAATAGTACACCTTGCTATATTCTGACAGTCTTTCAAAGGTTTTCTCCATAACAGTATGAATTACGTGAGAAACAGTTTTCATATACACCACAGTGCCTTCAAAGCCTATCTACCGCCAAGTTTCTTCATTTCCTACAAGCAAAAAGAGTGGGAGAATGTCTTCCTCCTGCACATCACAAGACATCTCTGTGTCCTCATCTCAAACACTGGAAGAGGAAGGACATCTGCAACAAAACACACTGCTGACTGTTCGCCCGCAGTAGTCAGTAAAAGCAATCAGTCATGTGCTAATACTGCTGGTGTAATTTCTTCCTCTTATTTTAATCGATATAGGACAAAGTGCAGAACTGGTATAAAGATCAGTTTTTTAAATTTTGAAATTCTCTCTTTTCCTATGTGTGTATTTCAATTTCAGCATGACTTGTAGATATATTGGCTACCTATTGAATAACCAGCTCCTGGTTGTGCCAGAGGAAGGTGGCAAAATCTGAAGGCTCTTTTGCTGAGTGTTTTACTGCTGTTCTTGCATTAAGATGTTCTGTGTAGAAAAAACAATAAACACATAATATTTGAAAAATGTCATAGCAGAACCCTTAAGGTAAAAGAACTGGCCTTTGCTTCAGTTTCTAGGGCAGCATTTTAATAAACATCAGTCATGGTGATTATGGAATATTTTATCAAGGATACATCATTTCCAGCATTATTTGAGTCCATATTAGCATAATAACTTGAGTTATTAGTATAACTTGAGATGTTTTAAGGACATGGCTGGAGAATAAGAAGTTCAGGCTGGAAATCGTCTGATTGCCAGTTGCTTGTCTTGCTTGCCAGGGCCAATTAACATATTTCTTCCACTTTCGCCTTTGTTTGACTTATCAAAATACAAATGTGCTGCAGACTTTCAGAATCACTTAGGCTCCTTGTTCAGGCTTTAGAGGCACATAGCAACACGAAGCACATTCATGCAGATTAAGTGCCCTTTGGAGTATTAGAAACCACTTAATCTGTATAAATATGCTTCAAGTTGCTCAGTTTTTACAACACCTTGAGAAGGAACTGCAGCGGTTCAGAAAAACGTGTGATGCGTTATTTAAAAGAAGATATATAAGCCATGATAAGTTTATCTTCCAAGTGACTATTGTCAGAATCATAGTTTATTTTTTCATATTTTGTACTTCATTACACTGTGTTAATGCAAGTGACAAAGGGAATTTCCTATTATATACTCTATTACTTTCAAAATTCTGTTTTTATCACTGTTGATTTAGAAGATAAGCATGAGAGATGGATAAGTACTGAGCAATTTTACTTTACAAATTTGTGCAGCACAACGATTTGCACTTTTAAACAGAAAAAGGTAAACAGTATTTATTTTCTCAGCCAGCTAAATATGTTAGCCCATGCATAAAAAAGCATACCTATTTAGTTTCCATTGACTCTAATTTTCATTTGCAGTAGAGCTGAAAAGAATGAGGTATGAGACAGGACTAAGAACATCATATTGGGATGTTAGCTATTTTGCTTTCGGGGTTTAGAGTGTCATTTAGTCTAATAACTCTTCGTAGTATAGTTTAATTATTGCCAAAAATAGAAAGCATGGTCGCATTGCGCAGCTTTCCCAGAGGATGTCTTACGTATCCTGAGATAAATTTAAGCTCTATATTTAATATATTTGCAACTGTAACTGTGTCGTATTCTGTAATCCGTTGTTACTCAAATGCTTGCAGTGCCCATTTGTAAGCAGACAGTGACATGGACAAGACAGTGTTCATCGTAAAATGCTGACCCCAAAGAAGTAAATAAGACTTTTGGAGACTGGATGTCCTCTGAAGAACAGAATTCAATATATTGAATTCTAATTTTAGCAACAACTCTTGAGTTTTAGTATCAATAAATACCCATTACAGGAAAAAGCCTACAATTTGTGGTCCATCTCGAAGGATGATTTAGTAAATGCCAATCTTCCTTACTTGTATTTCAGGAGCTATTGGCCCCCTGAGTTGAAGTGCAGCATCAGTTCCAGGTGTGGTAAGTCAGTGCCAGCTGCTGGAGGTGAGTGCCACGTCCCCTACCCTTCACCAGAGAGGTCCTCCATTTGCTGAGGATGTGCCACTGCAAGCGAACACACAGAGGCTCATCGCTCCCTGACGTTCTCCTGCGTGGACAATAACGGCCACAGTGGTTTATATTCAGGCCCCAAAGGAGGACTTCCCCTGCCACTGTGATCATAACCTCACCATGGTTTTAACAGTTGCTGGCAGGGCTGCCGTGTTTCCTGCCCTGATACGTGTGACAGAGATGGTGGGAGCAGGGGAATACTTATTTACATGTTAAGGTAGGCTGAAGGCTCCCTTGGAGGACATTAAATAACATAAATGGGACTTGCAAAGGGCAGAATGTGACCCATTTGCTGGGTGCAGAGTTGAATTTTAGTCTTCCTTTGCTCCTTTCACATAAAATAAGTGAGGACGTGACCTTAGTTGTGAAAGGAACAGTTGTGTGTCTGCTCTGGGTCGTTTCATTGTCCCTGTAACAAAGTTCGTTCTTTGTTTTACAGAGATTTGTATATTTACAATTTTTTTTTTTTTTGGTAAGAATTCCAAATGTTCTCTTTTGTAAAATTAAATTTAAAAAAATTACGAGAAGCTTTGGAAATTCTGATCTTTTGCTTTGATAAGCAGTATCCAACTGCAGTAAACTGGGTGAATAAGGCTTCTCAAATAAATTCAAAATGGATTTTAAAAAAAGGTGAGGTAATTAAGGTAGTTTTCCTAATTTTCATGCAATTTAAGGTGCAGGTTGCATTGATTATGAGTTGCACAAAAAATACTAATATTTTTTCCACTGTAGGCTCAGATTTAGTTCCCTGGGTTATATCCAGTGCAAATACTGAAATGTTATATGACCTCTATTGCACAGAGGTCCTTTGCCAGAAGCTCATTGCAGGAATGGGCTTTAATATTTTCTGCATTGGATTTTATTCTACTGTTGGTTTTATCATTCTCGATCTCTGCAAATGTGCTTTATTGTCTGGATCATTTAATTTTGTTAGGCAAACGTGCTTCATTTTTTAATGCTAAAATGTTAGCATGCTCTTCAATAATAACTGTTTTTCCTTTCAGAACAACTGATGCATAAAGTCTAATCTTTTGTAGTTGAAGGAAGATGTTCTTTAAGAATTGATTTAGGGTCTGCCTTTGTCTTACTAATTTTTAATTACATGCAGTCAGACCTGATTAATCTGAATTAGTATGCAAAGCCCCTTTTTAGAACTAAATAAAATCAGATTAACAAGTAAAGGATGCATACAAGGATGTGTTATAAGGTTGGTTAAAAGTTAAATCCTTCTTATTCTTAAACATACAGATATTTCTGTCTGAACAGTTTATGTCTTCTAATTGGCTACATAGTTTTGCTGTGTTATAGAGCTTTAATTCCTTTTGACTTTTGAGTGAAGCATCTAGGCATCATAATAATATTATGCAATAAAATGCCTTTGTAGGGTTTTATAACTGAAACTGGACTTAACAAGATCAGTTCAGCCAACGCCTTTATGAACACAAGTGTGTTTAAAGAGGTGGCACTATGTTGCAGTTACAGAAGTCACTTCGCTTTTAAACAGTGGCTAATGCAACCTGATATGAATTAAGAGCAGCTGCAATGAGGGTGAAGCCCCCCCTTCCCTCCAAGCTCTCTTCCCCTCTTGCTCCTGGACACCCACTTATTTTGTACTGGCTTTGGTGCTTGTGGAGCGCAGCACAGCACCTCAGCTAACTAAAATGGCAGAAAATAACCTGGCAAAAGAGTGAATATGGACTTTTCTTGCTAGTAGAGCAAACTGAATGAGTTTACGTAGGGGTCAGCCAAGCACTGAAGTCAATGAAATGGAGGGGAGAGGGTAAATGTGTAGTAAGCGGGCAGGCAGGGGAGTGGAAGGAAGAAAAGGAAAGAGGGGGCAAAAGCTTTGTGTTTCAGACACTGTGGACCATTTGTCAGCTCAGTCATAGTGTGGGACTGTGCCCTAAGGAGGCCAAAGTCAAGCCTGCAACTCAGCAATGTGCTTGAGCATCCTGTTTAGCTCACAGGACCAGCCTCACTAAAGTCAGCTGGACCTAAGTATGTACTTTAAGCAGAGGTAGATTCAACAATCCACTATGGGCATCCAATTAAAGTATCTCCTGACTCTGCCCTATCATTGCCTTTCCACACACGTGCCCCTGCCTTGGCGGGAGCGTGCAGCTGTCCTGGGTTTTGGCTTATAGGAGCAAACATGCTTTTCTCTGGGCAGAGGCCACAGGTATGCAGAAACCTCCTTAGATACAATTGCCTTTTGAAATTGATTGCAGCCTATTATATTACTACTACACAATTGTTTCTATTTGTTAGAACTGCACAGTACCGTAACTCTGCATCTCATCTCTACGTCTCATCTGTGTTTCTAAAACTAAACGTGGCATGTTACATTGTTAGCATTGTGTTGGAAAAAATTGTTAAAAAGCTTCTCAAATACAATGGAAAAGGCTACTCTAGCAGGACATTGGCTATTTTAATTTGAAATGATACATTCACATCTAGTAGAGGACAATAAAGGGTTTATACTTGACTCATCCATGCCTTATTTATACTACATTTTGCCGTGATGTATTTCCGTACTGTGTACAATAAAATACAAATGACTCAAATTCATCAAGTAGGGATTAATTGGCGTGTAATAGGGGATCTGGCTACTATACTGGCAAGCTGCCAAAATGAAAGAAGAAAGAAGCTTGTGGAGAAGGGGACATAAAAATACACGTGAGTGCAAAAAGCCAGCAACTATAGGACTAAGTCTATGTGGAAGCTAAGTCTAACTATGTGACTTGGCTTTTATCAAGGAGCAGTAGCAACATTATGAGTTTCCCAACATGGAATGATTTCTATGGGTCATTCATATATTTCATTTTATTTAGGCTTAAACCAAATTGCTTGAGCAGACAGGTGGAGATTTGATATGTCTTTTTGGAAACTGTAGGAACCCAGATAAGCAGAAACCACAGCCATGCTGGCATGCTGATCACATCTCTTCAAGTTGAAAGGCCTAACACTGCAAATCCTTGGCTCTCTGATTAGACACTTTGCTTAGCTGGGGCCTAAGTCAGGAAAACTCATTACTCTTTTCTTCTTTTTTATTTATTTTTTTTTTATTTTCCTATTTCTTATGACTATATTCCCCATTCATTTCTTGTACTGCTGTAGATTTTCAACAATGATCACATTATTGGTCAAACCCAGACTCTCTTTCCCATCCCCCATCAAAAAAGAACAAACAGAAAGGCTGTATAGTTTCTTAAAAATCTGCTGTTGCACTTATGAACTTTAGCTGTCAGGCACTTAGATGCGATGTTTTTCAGGAGGGAATACAAATCTGTCCATTTCAGTGCTATTCCACTTGCCCTTAATTCTCTTCCTTCATTCTGGATAAATAAAAAGATTAATTCCCACACATTCCTGAAGCTCTGCTTGGCTCTAAATTAGATCAAGTTGGGAGTTTTGCTCATTACAGCTCTTCTTCCCTGCTGGCAGAGAGAGTCTTGTCTTTGTCACTTGTCTTCTGCCCATCCTCCTGTCCTTATAATTTAATTGTAAAAAATCCCACATGACCATCATTCAACCAAAGAACAGACTATCGGGGCTTTTTAACATGTTTCTTACTGTAAGATATGTACAAATAAATGCACATTACTTCCAGACAAACCCTTATATTGCTAATAAAGTTTTAGATGCATAGAAAATAGTGCAGTTCAAAATACGGTGGAGCACAAATTTTAAATGGCTGCTTATCTCGTTACAACAGCATTTCAGTGTGCCCGAATGTCGCTTCAGTTTTGTGGATCCTCCCCTTCAAGAAGAATTACTGTCTCTCCTTATGCAGGCATATTCTGCAACAACAGTTCCCACTATGTTTTTAATACATATGCATATACAACTCAGATGCATAAAAAGCCATACATAGTATGAATCATCTGTTTCATAAACTTGACTATGCTGTTGTCAGAACCTATAAAAATAAGGTGACAGGCAGACCTTAGCAAAATGTCTATCCACCAGCCATTGTGAACACAATCAACCACGTTCAATCTTCATCACCTTGGCTGGAAACCTGCCCCTGGAAGCCAGAGGGAATACAGACATGCAGGAAGCCAAAAGTTTGACAGATCTGGTTTTTCAATAACTGGGAATATGTGTTTCATAGCAGAGGTCTTTGAAAATACCTTGTCAGTCTCACCATCCTGTTTATACTGAAGGAGCTCCAGGCTGGGCAATTTTGCTGATTACAGCACCAGCAAGACTGACCAGTATGATACCGTCTAGAAGCATTGCTGCTTTATGAACCATGCAACCTTTCTAATAGCTTCCTGAAAGTTTGTGCAGACTCCTGAGGTACGGTATGCTCCTATACATGGGCGCACACAGAGGAGGTCTCTTTCCTGCTTGTCCTTCTAGATTGCCACAGACAAGCATCACTGAAAGGATTCTTCAATAGCTGAATATGTTCATATTATACTCAGTGAAGTCAGGTTGATATTGCTAATGTTTTTTGTTGTAAAGTCGAATGACGAAGTCCAGTGGCAAATGACGGCTGTAAGATTCAGTCTTCTTTCACCAGAAAAAAACCTGTCTTAATGCCCTTTTAGGGGATTGTCTTTATGCATGCTTTTTTCAGAAAGGTGCTAAAATACCAGGACTGGTCAACACAAAGTGGCCAAGACACATGACAAGTTGGCTTACAAAACTAAGCAATTAGTCCTGTGAACAAGGAGCCAAGGAAATTATCTTAGCACTTTTCTATTTCTTTTATCCCCCTGTAAAAGCACTAAGATGATTTGAGTGGCCAGTGTAGACACAGGGATTTTGGTTATCACTAGATCAGTCAGACTATTCATTTTATCATCCACAAAAAGTGTAGGAACAATGATAAAATAACCCCCAAAGCACCTTTGGGAATTCATACAAAGACTTATTTAAAATTATGAAAAAGTAAAAAATAATTTTGAGTTCAGCTTCCAGGAAGTAAGACTTGTGTCTGCTATGAAATTATGTGAAATTCTATGTGATTTTGTGTGATAAGGTTTATGATCATGTGCTTGCTAAGAAGTCTTTCTATATTTGCACAGCTGAGCTGAATTTCACCCAAGAAAATTGGATTTAGGTGAAATTAAGCGTTTTTTATAGTGAAAAGTATTTATGAATGAGAACAAGAAAGGGTACTTATCTTGCTATTTTTCTTGAACTAGCAAGCTCATTAAAGATATTTAAAAACAGTTTAATACATGCTCGACCTCGAGCCCTTATTTGGGCTTGATTTTAATGATATGCAAGTTCTCATTTGATTTAGAGCATAGGTGGAAGCCTTTTCAAAAGTGGAGATAAACACCTATAATGCAGATTTGTCTGAAATTCAGATAAGACAGACAGGTGAAATGTTACATCATGTTGACATATAGTACATGGCCTTTTCTTCAAAAGTGTCACCTGTCAACCCCTACATCCTGGTTACCGTATTCAGAAACATGGAAAGTTCAGAAAGGAATCATTTTCATTTCCTAAATTTCAATAACCTCAATTCTGCCAAAATATGAGACACAAAAGCTGTCTGAAAGAGAAGAAATTATTCATTTAAATTAAGATGCAAATGTAATAAACAGTTGGCTAGTAAAGGCATTTCTGAAAGTGAAAAATGTGTATTTAATATAACACTTGTAAAGGTAGACAGAGTGTAAGGGGCAAAATTCTGGTAAGATCTACCCAGCCGTGCTTCTGTTTCCCTAGTTCAGCACTGGAAGTCCCCTTGCTTCTATTGAAAAACAGCTTAAACAAAACACTAATGAATATACATAGATGCAACAAATCCTGTACTGGCGGAGGAACAGATTTTATGACCTAACAGGTCTTTTCTCTCTCCAAAGGCTATAATTCTCTGAAAAATGAATCCCTTTCCATGGAAATGTGGGTATCTACTGCACAAAACAATATTATTTTGCAGAGTGATGTGAGCTGGTTATACTATGTAGAGCTCACCTACACTTTGATAAAGGTGGAAAATAAATAGATAACCAAGCTGTTAACAATAGAGGCCCCAGGAGCATAAATGATTTTTTTTTTAAACTACATTAAACAATTACCCCATTTCTAGGCAACCCAGCCTGCTGCTGAATAGTTTTGTGTTTTCCATAATCCTACTAAAGTCTTACGCAGCCTTGCTGAATTTAATTTCTTCAGTTGCCTATTCATATCCTTGTACTTTCTCAAATTAACCATTGTTTTAGTGATGTTGAATCATACAGACCCTTTTGATTGAAGTTCTACCAAATACAAGGAACCTTCAATATAGCTGAGGTTTCCACAGGGGTCAAACCAGCCTCATCTGCTTCTTTATGCTGAATTACAGAAACCATGGCATACCTTCCTCCCTGCATTGGCAATCCGAAACATTGTTTAAACAAGAAGGTACTTTGGCACTGCATATAATTCCCAGAAGTACAAAGAAGAAAATTTCAGACTGGTATGACTCAACAAACAGCCTTAAAAAAAGATCTACTTTCATTTCCTGTTGGAATCAGTAACAAAATAAATTCCCCTTTTTTTTTGACCAGCATCAAATTAGTTCTTTCCAATGTGAGCCAAACTCAGCTGCTGTTCATTTGGTACTGCTTTCCTTTGTGCTTTAGGCTAGGCTATGCAATTAATTTTTACTAAGGTCTGTTGAGTAATTTTACTGAAGCCCACTAATTTTTACCAAAGCCCTCTGGATAATTTTATTCAGGTCTGCTCAGCAGGAAGCTGTTCTGGCTCCAGCTCTGATGGTCTAGCCAAATGCTGGATGCTGCCCTCGTATCTGGGAACAGTAGCAGTGCGCTGCAAGGGCTTCCAAAGAGATCAGGGCATGTTACAGATACAGTGGCAGGAATGTGCCTGCTATCTGGGTGAGGTCTGTTCAAAACTGCTTTTATTCCTAATCCATCTGGAATGTCTTGTTTGAGCTGATGCAGTGTGTGTTTTATTAATCTGATTTTTTTTTTTTTATCCCATGTTGGTGTAATTCTATGAAGTTTACAGAATTATTTTTATTTTTAGTATTGCTAACTATGCTAGTTAGCAACATAGAAAGGAAACAGGTCCTTTCCTCAGGAGTTTTTCTTAAACTTAGAGCTCACTATCTGCTATTTGTGACAGTTTATCTGACAACCTTTTTTGGATGCCGTGATTATACTATTTGTGAATGCATTTTGTCCTCCTTTTCTATAATAGGTTAAACTGTAGATACTTCAGTGGCTTGACTTAATGAGGTCTTTCCTAACCTAGTAAGCACAGTTTGCTAATTCCTATGTATGAAACAAAAGATGAACACAGAAAATAAGAGATTTTTTTTTCTTTTTCTTGTGAATAATGTTTTAATAAAATTGGTGAGAAGTTGTATGTATCTGTGGAGAATAAAGGCAACTGAGTCATCCCCTTTACAGCCATGTATCTAAAAGCCATTCTGAAATCCATGGGAGCTGGAGATACTTCAGGGACAGAAGATCAATCCTTTCTTAAGTATGAAAACCTCAGAAAAGATTTCAATCATCCAGAACATCTACTTTTGCCTCAAACCATTGCTTGACATATTGATGTGTGTATTTTCTATACGCTCCCTGAAACGGACTGAGGAATCAGATGATGCAGGCTTTGCTGCGGAAAGCACACATTCCTTTCTGAATATCAGGCCAAATTGTTTCCAACCCCCCCCCCTACATTACTTAGGAGATATTACACCCCTAAAGCTGTGGATACCAGAAATCTTTGTATGGGATTTTTTTCTCTTTCCCCCTTGATATTTCACAGATGCTGCAATCGATGTTGTCCTCCACCTGTAAATAAGGAGTCCAGAAGAGGTAGGGACTTCTGTCATTTACATAACAGCTGAATCCACAAAGCCATTTAAACACTTATCTCCCATTGATTTTTATGGAGTGCTGGCTCCTAAATGCTTTTGTGGATCTAGCAAGTCATATTTTCTTCTCTTTATTGAAATTAAGGCAATTACATGGCCAAATTCCTTCAAAATCCAAGAATAGTGTTGTCACTCTAATGTATGCTTTTTGATCAGTACTTGAGAACTTGTCAGTGTATTTTACTGCTGTGCTCAAAAACATAATTACATGCTTTATAAAGTATAGTCAATATTAGCACACTAAGGTAGAGAACAATCTAGATCTCTTAATTCGCCTGCTTTCCATATTAATACATTTTTCAATATGTTTGGAAACATTAGCAATTAAATACCATCATGACTCAGAGAGGGAAGTGGGAACAGCCTGGGTCAGGTGTTCCAGCTCCTCTTGTGCTTCTTAGAAATATAAAGCAACCTCAAATGGTGTTTATCTGACCCATCAGACTAGTTTTACATCTCCTTTCTATAGCTTGGGCAGTGCAGAACAGCCAGAGCATGCTGGTGACTTTGGCTCATTAATTTTAACTAGACACTGGGCCTGAAGGTTGTTTAATACCTCTGGACTACAGCTTTCTCTGCCTCTTCAAAGGTATGATCACGGCAGTTGGCAGTGCTGTGTCTAGAGCGCCGGTCTTCTGACTAACACTTCTTGTAACCACACTAAAACACAGCAATGGATGCAGCTATCCAACAAACAAAAAATTCATCCTATCACTCTTTTATTTCCTTGCTGCACTTTGGTTTCACAGATAAAATGCTCCATATTTAGGAGACACAGGGGAAATCATACCCTGTGGGCAATGGTGGAGGAGCAAGCTCGCTCTGCTCTGCCAATTTGCAGTAGTGTCCTGGGGGCAGTTACCACACCTATGAATCACTGAATTAAGCTGCTATATTAGCCTCACCCTTACTATACAAGAGCAGTGCATGGAAGAACTTGCATGGAGATCCTCAGCTGCT